>NC_087264.1:0-600000 GCF_015220805.1 Pogoniulus pusillus | reverse complement strand
CTCCCTACGGGGGCTCAGCACCACTGTCCCCCTCCCCGGGCCACTCCAGGCTCAAGGCTATCTCCAGCTGTTGCCTTCCCTTTCCCCTTGGCTCTTGTCACCGAGCCAAGCTATACGTATTGAGTTCCTTTTAATCTTGCTGCATGTCAGCTCCTCCAGCCCTCTCATTATTTTTATGGCTCCTCTTTGAGCTGCTGCCAGTTTATCAGGGACAGCTTTAGCAGAGCAGGGCGGGTGGGACGAGACTCGCTCCTCACCCTCGTGTGTCTTCTCAGTGTCCTCCTTCATCCGGCCTCCGACGCTGCTTCAGCTCCACTCGCATTAACGTTGCGGTTTTTCCACGTCTGAGCCCTTTTCCTTGCGTTTTTAACCGGTCCCTTCCCTTGTTCCTCTGTCCCTGCCAGTGTTCCCAGTGTCACTGCCCTGCTTTAGAAAGGCTGGCTGTCTTTCACAAAGCAGGGTCTTTCTTTTTGCTGTGCATTTGAAGGAAATGTCTTCAAATTACTTTCCTTGAAGCTCTGGGGTCCTTTATAGGCTGCCTGGGGCCCCTGTGGATCCCTTGGGCAGGGGGTTGCTAACTCCATCCTCTGGGATCAGTCTCTTGTAGACTGTGTGCTCTGGAGGGCAGGGCAAGTAGATTTTTGTGCCCTGCCCAGAGTTTTCACTGCAGTTCAGGGCATTGCTGTGAGTTTGCAGCTGACCATCCCCGTTCTGACTGTAACATGGGAGATGCTCTGGTTGAAGGCTCTGGGGAGACCTGGCAGTGGCTTTCCAGTACCTGAAAGCAGACCTACGAGAAAGCTAGGGAGAGACTTTAGCAAGGGCTTGTAGTGATAGGATGAGAGGGAAAGGCTTTGAGCTGGAAGAGGGTAGATGTAGACTGGGATGTTAGAAAGACATTTTTTTAGAGTGAAGGTGGTGAGACACTGGCACAGGTGGCCCAGGGAGGTTGTGGATGCCCCCACCGTGGGGGTGTTCAAGGTCAGGTTGGACAAGGCCTTGAGCGACTTGCCCTAGTGGGAGATATTCAGTGCAGGGGGGTGCCCCTGCCTGTGACAGGGCTTTGGAACTAAACAATCTTTAGGTCCCTTCCAACCCAAACCAGTCCCTGAATCTATGATGTTGGTAGAAGCTCTTCAGCCGTTTCTGAGTGGGAGGGGAAATGCCTTCTCTTCCCCCAGCAGCGAGGAGAGCCTGGAAAAGGAGAAAATCCACATTTACAGGAGTATTTTCTGATGTTTGTAGGAGAAAGTGATGGGAGTGACCAGCCTTTTGCCTCGGAGAAGGCCGGGGGTGCACAGGAGACACGTGCTGGGGTGCCGTGCTCTGAGCAGGGGCGCAGCAGAGCCTCCCCTCCCCACTTCCGAGGCTGCAGCTATCAGTGGATCCTGTTGGCTCGGTCTGTGCCTGCACGGAGCAGCTGCGGTCAGACTGCTTGGCAATAGGCAATTAAAATCTGTCACTGGTGCAGGCAGGGGTTGGAAAGAGCCCAAGCAGCAGAGGGGGATTCTGGTTACTCAAGTGAATTGCAGTGACCTGGCTGCTCCCCTGTTATTTATCACCCCTCTGGATTAAGCCACTTGGTTAATTGAGCTGTGCCGTGGGCTTGGCAGAGCCTTCTCTGAGGAATCAGCAGAGAACTGCTGAGGTGTTAGGAGCAGCAGTGTTTTGCTGGGGGCCCGAACTGGAAACTCCAGAGGTTTTTAGGAATTTTGCCACTATTGACTCACAAACAGAAAAAAAAACCCCAAACCCCAGGGCTTAAAAAACTCACTGGGAGCAGGGGAAGGAAGGAAGTGCACACAAGTTATTGTTGTTGTCAACTTCGGGCTGGTTTAAACACATGCAAGGAAAGAAACCCAACACGTGCTTGGGCGAGTGGTGTGGGATGGATGTGAGCTGCAGGACTGTGCTGGAGGGATGGCTGGGGGGGCAGTGGGGATGAACGGAGAGCTGACAGACCCGGAGGACTGGCTGAAGGCAGGTGACCTAAATGTGCACTGAGCAGATTCAGAAAGTCCCTGGAGAGAAGCTGTGTGATGGAGGTGTAGATTTCTCTCTAGGTTTCTTTTCCAGGCCCTGTATGGGTGGCAGCTGGCTCCAGCTGTGGGGGCTTGCTGGGAGCACTGGGGGAGGACTGAGCACCTTTAAGAGGTTTGTTTCTGAAGAAAATAGCTAAGTGAACAAACAAAAAAACTCCAAAGCCCCAACCACTCAGCTGGGCTTGGGATGAAGATAGTCCTCCTGGGCTGAAAGGTGTTAGCAATTGTCACCCTGCCGAGCTGGGGGGGTGACTCGAGGTGCTGCCCTGTGGCATGGTGGCGTCCCCATTTTATCAGCTGGGTTGGGCTGGGGATCAAAGCAAGGCCCCTGTCCTCGCCAGGGAGCAGCTGATAATGGCAGACAGTGATGACATCTTCTGAAGCCTTGGGGTTTCTTGTGAATCACATCTGTGATAAGAGTTTGGGCAGCTGGTTTAAACTCCATTGTTGGCAGCTCCTCCACTATCTCCTTCACCATCACTTGGGAGAAGGTGAGCACAGGGGTTGTCAGATGCAGCGTTTTGTTCTAGGTGAGGCAGCACATCAGGCTCTTCCTTTTGGCAGGCTTTTAGCCTGCAAATGTGCCTGGGGTGCACTGCTCAACGTCAGATGTGCTCTGCCCGTGTTATCTTGCCATTGACTTCAGCTCTACTCCTTGCAAGATTGATGGGATGTATTAGCGTTCTCCCTGTGAAGTCTTTTCCTTAATGGACCCCTTAAAGGGTTATGAATAAAACACCAAGAAAATGCAGCATCATTGATCTCCCCAGGCTTGTGTTTGAGCTTTTGCAGTGCTCATAAATGCCCTGAGCCCTCCAGAGACTTGCTGGGGAAATTCTTTGCCTCAAAACTGGAAAGAACTCTTTGAAACAGCTTCAGGCTATGCAAGGCAAATGCAGAGTCCTTGCCCCAGCCCAGTTCTGTTGCAGACACAAGGCAAGATGAGTCTGCAGTGCTGTCTTGCAGGTGACTTGATTCTTTGGACTTCTCCAAGGAGACTTGGTAGAGGCTCACTTGGTGGTCATGTGTGCTTTGCTGTTAGAGAAGTGGTTGAAGGCTAAAGAGACATAAAGGGAGGGCCTTGACCGTGGCCACACTTGCAAAAACCCTGGTCTGAGTCTCAGTGCTTGCTGCCTGCTTGGGGTGCTTCTCCGCCGTGTTGCTGGATGGCAGCTGAGTGTCTTCATTTGTAAGCTCTGCAGATACTCCCCTGGCCATCAGCTGTTAGTTGAGACCAGAAGGATGTTTCCCTTTAAAGTTAGTGCTTGCTCACTCCTCAGCGGTGCCTCTCAAGTGCGTGGTGTTCACAAGAGGACTCCGAGTGCCACGGAGTACGTCGGCAGGCTTGCAAGAGGCTGTTTGCGTCCCTCTGAGGCAGGGTGGTGAGGGCTTGCCTGAAATAACCTGATAAATGGTGGCAGTGTTTGCTGCTGAAGGCCGCTGCGGTTTGGGCAGGCAGGACTCTGATGCTCCACACTGACCCTGCTCCACATTTCCCCAGGAAACTTCATCCCAGGCTTCCAAACAACAGAATTTCCACGCCCAGTGGGAGGCGGGGTGGTGAGCGCAGACGCTAAGGGGGGGGGTCTGGCATGCTGTTGAGCACAGAAGTCCTGCTCTAGAAATTGGCAAGAGTTTGGGGCATTTTGAGGTGCAAGTGGTACCTCAGAGGCTGGTGGGTGTGCCCAGCAGAGATACTCCAGGTAGAGATGCTCCTGCTTCAGCATCATCTTCAAGGAGACCATTGAGGCTGCTTAATGCATCCTGTGTTTGAATACTGCCACTTGATGATGCCGTTGCTAGTGACCTGTGCTGAATCCTTGTCCCCTGAACAGCGTGGGTTTAACGGTATTTAAGTGAGAGGGCTGGGACAACCCAAGTCAGTCTGATTCTGTGATGTGGAAGTGCTTGTTAACACAGACACTCCCCAGCTGTGCACAGTGATCCACGTGGGGATGGCTCTTCATTTACACCCAGCCTTCAGCTCCAGGAAGCTTCCATGTAGGCCTACACCACATTACAGGATCGTGGCTCAAATAATGTCCCCTTTGTTAGCCTAAGTGGAATATTCAGCGGAACTGCCAATGACCAGAGGAATTTGGGGCGGGGGTAGGTGAAAGCTGTACAGAGGCAGCTCGGCTCCAAGCTGCAGCCACGGCAGTTAGTGCTCCTGCCCAGAGCAGAGATGGTTCTGGAAGAAAAACAGAACAATCAGACGATATATTTGTTTAATTTCGTGCTCAAGTCTTTCCCTGTGAGCCATCTGCTTCGGTTCAGAAGAGCCCAGCCGACGGCAGCGGTGGCAGTTGGAGGGGGAGGCGGTGGCGACAGCGCTCCCGCGAGTACCAGCGCCTGGGTTTGTTGTACCACAGACAGGAAATTGTTGGGTTTGCTGCTCCCACCCAGCCCAAATCAGTAGTTTCCTCTTCCAGCTCCTTCAGGTTTCGATTTGACGTAAGGCACCGGGGGGGTCCTGTGCTTGCCGTGCTTCTGTCACTCCGAAGGAGTTAAGCTGACAGAAATTGTCACATTCACACACTTCCCTTCTCCTCCTTTTCCCCCCCATTTCCCTTCTCCTCCTCTCCCTTTTCTCCTGTTCGCTTTTCCCACTTTCCCTTTCCCCCCTCTCCCTTTCTCCTCTCTCCCTTTTTCCCATTTCCCTTTCCCCCTTTCCCTTTCTCCCCTTTTCTTCCCTCTTTTCTTTGCTGTAGCCATCCTTCCCTTTTCCCCACTCTTCTCTTTTCCCCACTCTTCTCCATCAGGGCTTTCATTTAACCCAGGCACCTTCCTGAGTCTTTGTCAGCCATACAAAACCCCAGACAAATTGTGCTCAGAATAGCCTGGTGCTTCCCTGCAGAAGCCAAACGCCCCTGGGTATTCCTGGTCAGGGATCTCTGAGTCCTGTGCCGTTTTATGTGTGTTAGGGCTGTGTTCATGGCAGGCACCATCCTTCCCCACAGACTGGGATAAAATCGTGTCCCACCTCTCGTTTGCAGTTAGAAAAATGGCATTTAGTAGCTGCCCATCTGCGGCCTGATCCATGGGCAACATCTTGCAGCTGTGGGATGCCATAAAAACCTAAGCAGAAACCTGGATCTTCACCCTTGGTCTCTGATTATGGGGGGAGGGCAGGGAGGAGCTGTGGATGATTGCATGAAATTGTGGATGTGGGGAATGTTTGTCGAGTTGGGAAAGAGAAGAGGGAGTATTTGCACTGTGGACTTCAGATGTTTCAACATCACTGCTGACACCACTGCTGTGAGCCTCTATTTTGGGTGCTTAGGGGATTAGGGTGTTTTTTTGTTGTTTTTGGCCGTGGCTTTTCTTGCAGACGAGGGGGAAGAAGGAGATTTATAGTGCTCATGGCATGCCGATTTTAGCCCAGCATCCCACCCTGCATGTGCTTGGGGGAACAAAAATCTTGCAGTGCTAAAAACATCTTCAAGAAGATGCCTTTCTTCTTTCTTCTTCTGCAACCTGAATTAACCAATACCTTAGAAAAGGGCAGAGGAATGAAACAGCAAAGCTTCTCAGCTGGCATGGCTTAGTTCTGAGTGTTCTTGGTGAGTGTCAGTTCTCAGGTGTTGTAATGTGGAGAATCCCAGAGTTCTGCTGGATGGAGAAAGGAGGGAGCTGGGGTTGTTTAGCCTGGAGAAGAGGAGGCTCAGGGCAGAGCTCACTGCTGTCTGCAGCTACCTGAAGGGAGGCTGTAGCCAGGTGGGGTTGGGCTCTTCTGACAGGCCCCCAGCAACAGAATAAGGGGGGACACAGCCTGAAGCTGTGGCAGGGCAGGTCTAGGCTGGATGTTGTTAGGAAGTTGTTGTCAGAGAGAGTGATTGGCATTGGAATGGGCTGCCCAGGGAGGTGGTGGAGTGGCCGTGCCTGGAGGTGTTGAAGCCAAGCCTGGCTGGGGCACTTAGTGCCATGGTGTGGTTGCTTGGGCAGGGCTGGGTGCTAGGTTGGGCTGGCTGAGCTTGGAGCTCTCTTCCAACCTGGCAGATTCTATGATTCTATGATAAGGAGTTTGTGCAGAGTTGCAGATACTTCACTTCTGTGCCCAGCTTTGCTTTTTGCACGTTACTTTTGTTCTGGGGCTTCCACCCAGGTAGAAGTGCTGAGGCAGGGGAAGCAAAGTACCCATCCAAGCAGAGGAAAGGTTTTTCGGTGCTTTCGGTGCTGGTTTGCTTTTGGAGAGCTGTGCAACCCAGCTGTGCTCCCGCCCATCGCCCGGAGGGGCTGCCGCAGCTGCGGGTGCAGCGTGCCCTCGGTGGCCTTTCAGATAGGAGCCGCCGGAGTTGTGTGTGGCATGTCCTGCAGCCCAGGCGATTCCTGGAGACCTGCTTGTTGGTGAAACATGGCTCAAGTTGAAGCACAGGTTGAGAACGGAGGGTGGGGGTGGTTGGGATTTGGGCAAACAGGCACCAGCAGTTGCATAAACCTTCCCCTTTCTAATCTCAGCAGGGTTTTAGCTTGCAAAACAACCAGAGAGCAACCAGAAATTCATCTTGCCAGTTACTATGTTTTACGTTTCTCACCAGCTGATTATGCAGCTTTGTGAGGTTGTCGTTTCCTTCCCCCCCACGCTCCCCATCTCTGCAGGCAGATGTGCTTTTCCAAGAGTTAAATTGCTGGAACTCCAGGTGCAATTAGCAAGCCTGTGTTTTGTGAGATTGCCTGCAAAGAGCTACACTGCTGTCTTGCTCAGCTTCCCTTGCTTGCTGATAGTACACAGAGCTTTGCTTGACACAAAGTGCAGCTAAAGAGCTGTCTGCGGCAGAAATCGTCTTTGCCACCCCACATGTCCAGCCCTACGGCTTTAGTGCCTGAGCTTGGTTGTGTGGTAGGTGAGGTGGACCCAAGCTCAAGGGTGGAGGTCTTAAATCCCTTTAAAAGCATGTTGTGTACATTAGTGATCTTGGGTTAACTTCTTCACTGAAAGGGTAATCATGCTGGAAGAGGCTTCCCAGGGAGGTCACTGAATCATCATCCCTGGAAGGGATTAAAAGATGCTGAGATGCAGTGCTGAGGGATGTGGTTTAGCACCAGACTTGGCAGAGTTAGGTAATGATGGGGCTCAGTGATCTTAAAGGTCATTTCCAGTCAAAATGATTTTATGGTGCAAAAAATGATGACGTTTCATCCCCTTCCCAGGGCTGTGCAAAGGACCTGCAGCAGAAGTCAGCTTCACCCCAAATCTTGTTTTGCCCCAGCAACTCATCCTAAAATGTGTGCAAGGGAAGGGTGGTGGCACGTGAAGCACTTTTGCCTGCTGTCACTGCTGGGGAGGGATGAGGTTACTTTCCCTTATGCTCCGCATGGGAGCAAGCACTGTGAATGACACCTGCAAGGTTTGGTGTTCCTCTCTGTGAAGTAGTAACTTCAAACTAGAAAAAGACAGGTTTAGTTTAGGCATCAGGAGAAAATTCTTGAGTGTGAAGGTGGTGATGCATTTCAACAGGTTGCCCAGAGAAGTTGTGGGGCTTCAAGCCTGAAGGGTTCATAGCCAGGTTGAATGGGGCCTTGAGCAACCTGGTCTAGGCAGTGTCCCTGCCCATGGCAGCACGGGGTGGAACTAGGTGATCTTTAAGGTCCCTTCTGACCCAAACCATTCTGTAGTTCTGCTTTAGACCAGGATCCCATCTGGTCTGCTGGGGAGAGACCAACACTGGCTTACAGGTTTGCTGTGGGTTGAGGCTGCCTGAGGCATGATGGCAGTTGCTAGTCTTGCTTTTCACAGGGTCTAAGCTTTTGTCAGAGAATAACCATCATTAGGGCAAGCTCCAGGGCATTAATTATCTCTTCAGGGTTAAGCTTCAGATGAGAAGTTGGGAATTCAAGCTGCCCTGAGTCCTCTTTTGTAGGATCACTTCATAGAATCATTTAGCTTAGAAAAGACCTCCAGGATCATCTCATCCAACCATGGAATCATGCCTGCCGTAGGCATCATCTTGCCAGCATCCTCTGATGCTGTTATGGGATGTAATATCTTTTTGGCAGGGACTGGCTACTTTGTGCCTTCCACATTCATCCAGGATGAGTCAAAATTGATTGCACACTGCTGGCACTGGTCATGCTGGGGCACTTTTTGGTGAGGGAAGGGATGTGTGATACAGGGCTGGAGGGTGAGGGAACTGGGACTGGTAATTAAGGCAGTTGAGTGCTCCCTGGAGAAGACTTCTCCTTTCCTCTCCTTCCCTTTCCCTTTCCCTTTCCCTTTCCCTTTCCCTTTCCCTTTCCCTTTCCCTTTCCCTTTCCCTTTCCCTTTCCCTTTCCCTTTCCCTTTCCCTTTCCTTTCCGCTGTTGCAGAGCAGAGGTGGTCCCAGCTTTTAGATCCTGACATTTCAGCTGGGTTCAGCATCACTGGCAAGCTGCTCCCTGCCAATCTGCTCTCTTTGCTCAAGGGTTGGATATGGCTGTACTTGGAAGGTGACCAGCTTGAAGGAACCTAAAGACCTACTGCTGCAATAAATGCTGAGATATTAAATAGCATCTTTGGGTGGGTGAAAGGCTGGACATGAGCCAACACCCTGGGCTGATCCCCAGTGGTGTGGGCAGCAGGTGGAGGGAAGGGATTCTGTCCCTCTGCTCTGCTGAGAACCCACCTGCAGAGCTGGGGCCAGCTCTGGAGTCCTCAGCCAATGTTGGGGCAGCACCAGAGGAGGCAAGAGCTGAAACCCCTCTGCTGTAAGGCCAGGCTGAGAGAGTTGGAGTTGTTCAGCCTGGAGAAGAGAAGGCTCCAGTGAGACCTTCTGGTGGCCTCTCACTGCTGAAAGGGGCCAGTCAGAAAGCTGGGGACAGATTTTTGGGCAGGGCCTGTTGTGACATGACAAGGAGTGATGGAGGTTAAGATAAAAGAGGGAGGTTCAGACGGGAGAGAAAAGACATTTTGATGCTGAGGGTGGTGAAACTTTGCCCCAGGTTTCGTAGAGAGGTGGTAGCTGCCCCATCCCCAGAACCGGCTGAGGTCGTTTGGGGCTCTGAGCAACCGCCTCTAGTTGAAGTTCTCCTGCTGGCATTGATTCAGATGACCATTAAAGGTTCCTTCCAACCCAGACTATTCTATGATTCTGTGTAAAACAAAGGGGAGGAGGAATGTGCCGTCCTTTCTGAGGTTGAGTGACACCCATTCAGGGCAGAGATGCTTGGCTGGCACAAGATAAATCATCGCAGCCCGAGCCTGCTTCAGTAGCAGTAGGGCAAGTAGTAGATACTGCCATGGCATCTTAATGAATGAAATTTCCAAGTGCTAGCTGTGCAAACCTGTTGACACTGAAAAGCACTTCCTTCCCACAGTTTACTTTGGAAGAAAAAAAACCTTTCGGGCTTGTCAGCATTTGTTCTTCTCCCTGAAGTCTGCCTGGGGACCAGACTCTGTCAGAGATGCTCAGAGGCTCAATATCCCTTGGACTGAGCACAAAAAGCAGACATTCATAGTATGGTTGGGATTGGAAGGGACCTTAAAGATCAGACCTCCCCCACCATGGGCAAGGACACCTTCCACTGGATCAGGTAGCTCAAGGCCTCATCCAGCCTGGCCTTGAACACTTCCAGGGACATGACATCCACAGCTTCCCTGTGCCAGTGTCTCACCATCCACACTGGGAGGAATTTCAGCATTGTGTCCTCACGTACTCAGCATCCATCACAGGCTGGTTTTGCTTTCTGCTGCCCTTTATTCATGGCTCTGGGCATTGAGGTGCTGGAGCATGTCCAGAGAAGAACAATGAAGCTGGAGAAGGCTGTAGAGAACTTTGGGGAGTGGCTGAGGGAGCTGAGGTTGTTCAGCCTGGAGAAAAGAAGGCTGAGAGAAGCTTTCTTGCTCTCTACAACTCCCTGAAAGCCGATTGAGTCAGGTGGGGATTGGTCTCTCAAGTAACAAGTGATAGGACAAGAGGATATATCCTCAAGTTGCCCCAGGGGAGGTTTAGGTTGGGCATTAGGAGCAATTTCTTCCCTGAAAGGGTTGTCAAGGCCTGGCACAGGCTGTCCGGGGCAGTGGTGGAGTCCCCATCCCTGGGCGGGGATTTAAAAGCCTTGTAGGTGTGGTGTGGAGGGACATGGTTCAGTGGTGGACTTGGCAGTGCTGGGTTAGTGGTTGCACTTCATGATTTTAAATGCTTATTCCAACCCAAACAGTTCCAGAGTTGTCTGGTTTGATGTTTGGTTTTCAGCAGAGAGCAGGTCTGCTTTCAGATTGTTCTGTGCCACGCGACACTGAACGTGGGCAGGCTCAGCATGGCACCCGAGTGTGCTCAGTGGCCTCCACACACTGACTCTTTCTGTCCTCCTCCTCTTGCCCATTGCTCTTGAGAATAGCTCTCTGCCGCTCCACGGCGTGCTCTGACGCCAGCTTTGCACAGCAGTGAGCCTGGCATGTGCCCGGCGCTCAGCCATGCTCACAGGAGTCACAGTGCTGCATGAGAGGGACATCTCCTGCGCTCAGCCATGCTCACAGGAGTCACAGTGCTGCATGAGAGGGACATCTCCTGTGCTCAGCCATGCTCACAGGAGTCACAGTGCTGCATGAGAGGGACATCTCCTGCGCTCAGCCATGCTCACAGGAGTCACAGTGCTGCATGAGAGGGACATCTCCTGTGCTCAGCCATGCTCACAGGAGTCACAGTGCTGCATGAGAGGGACATCTCCTGTGCTCAGCCATGCTCACAGGAGTCACAGTGCTGCATGAGAGGGACATCTCCTGTGCTCAGCCATGCTCACAGGAGTCACAGTGCTGGACGAGAGGGACATCTCCTGTGCTCAGCCATGCTCACAGGAGTCACAGTGCTGCATGAGAGGGACATCTCCTGTGCTCAGCCATGCTCACAGGAGTCACAGTGCTGGACGAGAGGGACATCTCCTGCGCTCAGCCATGCTCACAGGAGTCACAGTGCTGGACGAGAGGGACATCTCCTGTGCTCAGCCATGCTCACAGGAGTCACAGTGCTGCATGAGAGGGACATCTCCTGTGCTCAGCCATGCTCACAGGAGTCACAGTGCTGGACGAGAGGGACATCTCCTGTGCTCAGCCATGCTCACAGGAGTCACAGTGCTGGACAAGAGGGACATCTCCTGTGCTCAGCCATGCTCACAGGAGTCACAGTGCTGGACAAGAGGGACATCTCCTGTGCTCAGCCATGCTCACAGGAGTCACAGTGCTGCATGAGAGGGACATCTCCTGTGCTCAGCCATGCTCACAGGAGTCACAGTGCTGCATGAGAGGGACATCTCCTGCGCTCAGCCATGCTCACAGGAGTCACAGTGCTGCATGAGAGGGACATCTCCTGTGCTCAGCCATGCTCACAGGAGTCACAGTGCTGCATGAGAGGGACATCTCCTGCGCTCAGCCATGCTCACAGGAGTCACAGTGCTGCATGAGAGGGACATCTCCTGCGCTCAGCCATGCTCACAGGAGTCACAGTGCTGGGAACAAGGCTGCTTTTGTCTGAAGCTTTTAGGCCTTTTCTAATGAGCCAAAAGTATTTCTCATGCAAGAAGCGCTCTGAGGTTTATATTCCAGCACGTCACAGACTCACAGAATTACACTGATTGGAAAAGACCTTCAAGATCGTCGAGTCCAACCTAACCCTTCTCATTAACTAAGTGCCTCATGCAGCCTCCTCTTAAACACCTCCACCACCTCCCTGGGCAGCCATTCCAATGCCAATCACTCTTTCCATGAAGAATTTCTTCCTAACATCCAGCCTAGGCCTCCCCTGGCACAACTTGAGACTGTGTCCTCTTTCTCTGTCACTGGGTGCCTGGCAGCAGAGCCCAACCCCACCTGGCTACAGCCTCCCTGCAGGCAGCTGCAGACAGCAATGAGCTCTGCCCTGAGCCTCCTCTGCTGCAGGCTGCACGCCCCCAGCTCCCTCAGCCTCTCCTCACAGGGCTCTGCTCCAGACCCTCCCCAGCCTTGCTGCCCTTCTCTGGACACCTTCCAGCACCTCCACATCTCTCTGCAGTGGAGGAGCCCAGAACTGGACACAGCACTCCAGGAGTGGCCTGAGCAGTGCTGAGTACACTCCATTCTGAACACCTCTGTATGTGTAGATGCTCTCCTGAAGACAAAGTTGTATAAAGTCACAGACTCACAGAATTTCTTAGATTGGAAAAGACCTTCAAGATCACCAAGTCAAATCACTAGTTTCACAGTGACAACTTCTTGACTAAACCAAGTGCCTCAGCACAACATCTGAGCACTATGAATCCACATTTCTGGGCAACCTCTTCCAGAGTCCCAACATCCTTCTACTGAGCAGCTTCTTCCTAAGATCCAGACTAAACCTACTCTCCCTCAGCTTAAAACCATTCCCCTTAGTCCCTTTCCAGCTTTCCTGCAGATGCCCCTCAGGTATTGGAAAGCTGCTTTAAGGTCTCCCTGGACTCTTCTCTCCAGGCTGAACAACCCCAGCACTCTCAGGCTATCCCCTTAGCAGAAGTGCTGCAGCCCTTGGATCATATGGGGCATAGAGAGAGTGATTGGCATTGGAATGGGCTGCCCAGGGAGGTGGTGGAGTCTCTGTGGCTGGAGGTGTTGAAGCCAAGCCTGGCTGGGGCACTTAGTGCCATGGTCTGGTTGGTTGGCCAGGGCTGGGTGCTAGGTTGGGCTGGGTGAGCTTGGAGCTCTCTTCCAAACTGTTGAGTCTATGATTCTATGTGGTGAAAAGCTCCTGTTCAATCTCCTGACTACCAAGAGCAGCAGACTGTGGTGGCTACAGCTTCGTTTCAGCACTCTGATAAGAACTTCACAGGATATTCATCTCTGGGTTTCAAAGTGTTCAATTTTCAAGTGTCATGACCAAGAGGCTGGGAGGATTCTTGTTCCATTTTAAACTTTGCTCTGTGATTAAATCCCCATTGAAGGGGTGGAGAGGATTCTGCTCCAGTGCATCACCCACCCCAAAAGAGCTCAAATCCACAGTGAAAAAGAGACTCTGCCCAAGACAGCGACTGTGTCACCCAGCAAAACACCCCAGCACTCGTTGTGCTGAAGATGAATGAAAGCAACTCACTTTCTGCTGACTTTTTCCCCCCGTAATTACCCTGGAAGGACTGGTTTTGGCGTGTTTAAAGGAATCTGGGTTTCAAGAGGTCAGTGTGAGGAGGCTGTGTTCCATCCCTTCCCATAGGGAGCAATGTGGCCAGCTTCTATGGCTGTACATGTGTGTCTGCATGGACACACCCATGACTTATAAATACATCAGCACGCAGCCATGGCTGTGCTTATGTGCTTCCAGTGGAAAGGGAGGAAGAGATTTGAGTGTAGGAAATACCTTAACAGCACAGGATTGTTTGGGTTGGGAAGGACCTCAGAGGTCATTGAGTCCAGCCTTTGGACCATGGCCATTAAATGGAAATAGGTTAAAAAGTACTATAAACATAACAGTAAAAGTGGATCAATGTAAGTATATCAAAATAGCATAAATTAGCAACCTGCAGGGAGGCTGTGGCCAGGAGGGGTTGGGCTCTTCTCCCAGGCAACCACCAACAGAACAAGGGGACACAGTCTCAAGTTGTGCTGGGGCAAGTATAGGCTGGATGTTAGGAGGAAGTTCTTCACAGAGAGAGTGATTGGCATTGGAATGGGCTGCCCAGGGAGGTGGTGGAGGCACCGTCCCAGGGGGTGTCCAAGAAAATCCTGGCTGAGGCACTTGGTGCCGTGGTCTGGTTGATTGGACAGGGCTGGGGGCTAGGTTGGACTGGCTGAGCTTGGAGGTCTCTTCCAACCTGGCTGATTCTATGAGTCTGTGATTCTACCAAAACGTACATTTGTGTATTACCCTTTTTTTACATCTGTCTTAGCATTTTTTGCCATATTTTCAACTGCAGCAATGTTAGCCCAAAAAGTCTGGATCAGCTCCTTGCTGGTGGTGTAGTGTCATGGAATCACAGGATAATAGAGACTGGAAGGGACCTTGGGAGATAGAGTCCAACACAGGAGTGCTTCCAGACAGGTTTTGAGCCACTCCAGAGATGGTGACTCCACTACCTCTCATAGAATCAACCAAGTTGGAAGAGACCTCCATGCTCATCCAGTCCAACCTAGCACCCAGCCCTAGCCAAGGTGTTGAAGCCAAGCCTATCTGGGGCACTCAGTGCCATGGTCTGGTTGATTGGCCAGGGCTGGGTGCTAGGTTGGGCTGGATGAGCTTGGAGGTCTCTTCCAACCTGCTTGATTCTATGATTCTATGATTCTGTGGTGCTGAGGGGTGTGGATTAATGGTGGTCTTGGCAGTGCTGGGTTAACAGTTGGACTGGGTGACCTTAAGGGTCTCTTCCAACCCAAACAGCTCCACGCTCTCCGGCTGGCGTTCCCGGTGCTGTAGAGGCAAGCCTCCTCTCTCCTTACAGCCTGCCTGATGGCCTGTGGAGGAGGAAGGCCTTGGAAAACACGAGGCTGCCATGTGCACTACCTTTGGGTGCCTGGGGTTGGTTTTTCCCTCTTTTTGACTTGTAGTACTAAATGTCTCTCCTTTTCAGGCAGTTACATGCTTCTGGCTTGCTTTCCAGGCATGATGGCCATGTGATGCATCCCAAGGGAGCTGGAGGGTGAAGGGAAGGGTGCAGCCCTTCCCAGCAAGCCTGCTCCAGGACACACAAGGCACTCCCCACCTATTTATTTATGTATTGCTGGAGGTCTCTTTTCCTGTGAAGGAGTATTTCTTCCCCAGAAGGGTGTGTAACCAGCCAACACCCAGCCTTGGAGAGCCCATGGCCACTCCTCTGGCCTTGCAATTGCAGGATTAATGCTTTATGGGCAAGTATTTGAGCTTAAAGGTTCTTTATTCTAGGCTGAGGGAGCTGGCGGTGTGCAGCCTGCAGCAGAGGAGGCTCAGGGCAGAGCTCATTGCTGCCTGCAGCTGCCTGCAGGGAGGCTGTAGCCAGGTGGGGTTGGGCTCTGCTGCCGGGCAAGCAGCAACAGAAGAAGGGGACAGAGGCTCAAGCTGTGCCAGGGCAGGTCTAGGCTGGATGTTGTTAGGAAGTTGTTGTCAGAGAGAGTGATTGGCATTGGAATGGGCTGCCCAGGGAGGTGGTGGAGTGGCCGTGGCTGGAGGTGTTGAAGCCAAGCCTGGCTGGGGCACTTAGTGCCATGGTCTGGTTGGTTGGCCAGGGCTGGGTGCTAGGTTGGGCTGGGTGAGCTTGGAGGACTCTCCCAACCTGGTAGGTTCCATGATTCTGTGAGTCTCTCAGCCACCTCTCAGGCTTTCAGGCATGGAGTCCACAGCAGTGCTTTTGTCAGTAAAATGTTCACTGTATTTTAATTACTAAAAATCAGTGCAACCCTCTGACTTCTGTCCTCATAAAAAACATTGAACAGTTCATAGAATCATAGAATGGCTTGGGTTGGAAGGCACCTTAAAGGTCATCCAGTTCCAACCTCCCCACCATGGGCAGGGACACCTTTCTCTAGACCAGATTGCTCAGGACCTCATCCAGCCTGGCCTTGAGCAGCTGCAGGGAAGGGGCATGCTCAGCCTCCCTGGGCAGCCTGTGCCAGTGTCTCATCACCCTCACTCTGAAGAATTTCTTCCCTATTCTCCAGTCTAATTCTGCCCTTCTCAAGCTTCAGTCCATTTCTTCTTGTCCTATCACTGCAAGCCCTTGTGAAAAGTCCCTCCCCAGCTTTCCTGTAGGCCCCTTTCAGGCACCAGAAGGTTGCTATAAGATGTCCCTGGAGCCTTCTGCAGACTGAACACCCCCAACTCTCACAGCCTGCCCCCATGGCAGAAGTGATTCACCTCTCTGATCATCTTTGTGACCTCCTCTGGACGCACTCCAGCAGTTCTGTGTCAGTGTTCATGCTGGAGGCACCAGACCTGGATGCAGTACTGCAGCTGTGGTCTCACAAGAGCAGAGCAGGGGAGCAGAATCACCTCCCTCACCCTGCTGGGCACACTTGTTTGGATGCAGCCCAGGACACAGTTGGCCTCCTGGGCTGGAAGTGACCATTGCTGGCTCATGTTGAATTTCTCATCAGCTGACACCCCCAAGTCCTTCTTGAGTCTGCTGTCAGGCCATCCCTTGCCCAGCCTGAATGTGTGCTTGGGCTTGTGTGCTTTCACAGGATCCCAGGCACACAGGTGTCAGGGGTTGGAAAGGACCCAAAGGGATCATCCAGCCCAACAATCCTACCAGAGCAGGAACATCCAATCCAGCTCAGGGCACACAGGAACACATCCAGACAGGCCTGGAAAGGCTCCACAGAAGGAGACTCCACAGCCTCTCTGGGCAGCCTGTGCCAGGGCACTGGGACCCTCACAGGAAAGAAATTCCCCTTGTGCTGAGCTGGAACCTCCTGTGCTGCAGCCTCCATCCATTGCTGCTTGTCCTGCCCCAGGGAGCAGTGAGCAGAGCCTGTCCCCCCCTCCTGACCTCCAGCCCTCAGATACTTATAGACATTGATTCAATCCCCTCTCAGTCTTCTCTTCTCCAGACTCTCGTAGCCCCAGGTCCCTCAGCCTCTCCTCACCAGGCAGTGCTGCAGTCCCCTCGTCATCCTCAGAGCTCTCCCTTGGGCCCTCTCCAGCAGGTCCCTGTCCCTCTTAAACAGGGGAGCCCCAAACTGAAGGCAGCACTCAAGATGAGGTCTCAGCAGGGCAGAGTAGAGGGGGAGGAGAACCTCCCTGGATCTGCTGGACGCACTCTTCCTAATGCCCTCCAAGATCCCTTTGGTCCTCTTGAACAGCAGGGCACATTGCTGTGCCTTGGATGTTCTCCCCCAGCACTGCCAGGTGCCTCTCCAGGGGCCACCTGCACCAAGCTCCTTGCAGAGCTGGGAAGTTGACTGCTTTGGGTGTTGGTTTGTCTCTTTCAGGGTAGGTTAAGAATTGTTTGTACTTGGCAAGAGGAGATGTTTGGCTGGTGAAGTTTTAGCCCTCACATCTTACCTCCTATGTACACAATGTTTGTGTGTGTGTACAAACAGCTGTGTATGTATGGCCCAGAGATGAGTGTGAGTTGCACAGATGCACTCACGCTGTGTGTCTGTGTTGTAGGTGTGTGTATGGCCTGAGTGTGTGTACTTATGCTCCGTGTGTGTATGTAGCTGCATTTGTCTGCAGAACAGAAACATACTAACCTCAGCGAGATCAGCAAGGGCAGGTGCAGAGTGCTGCAGTGGGGTGGAGCAGCCCCCTGCCCGTGCAGCCTAGGCATCATCCTGCTGGAAGGCAGCTCCATGCAGAAGGACCTTGGAGTCCTCGTGGGCAGGAAGCCGTCCATGGACAGCAATGTGCCCTTGTGGCACAGAGGGCAAAGAGTATCCTTGGATACATCAAGAAAATGCCCAACAGGTCTAGGGAGGTTCTCCTCCCCCTCCGCTCTTCCTGGTTAGACCACCCCTGGAATTGTGTGTCCAGTTTTGGGCTCCCCAGTTCAAGAGAGACAGGGATCTGCTGGAGAGAGTCCAGTGGGGAGCTACAAGGGTGATTGAGGGACTTGGACATCTCTCCTGAGAAGAAAGGCTGTCTGGAGAGGACAAGGCTGAGAGGGGATCTTACTTTTGTCTGTAAATGCCTGAGGGGTTAGTGTCAAGGACTTCTTAGGCTGTGAGGGAGTGCCAGGCCTGGGGGGAATGGAGCAAAGCTGGAGGAGGGGAGAGTGAGGCTGGAGGTGAGGAGGAAGTTGTTGAGCAGGAGAGTGGTGAGAGGCTGGCAGGGGTTGCCCAGGGAGGTGGTTGAGCCCCATGGCTGGAGGTGTTTGAGGCCAGGCTGGCTGAGGCTGTGTGCAGCCTGCTCTAGGGTAGGGTGTCCCTGGGCATGGCAGGGGGCTTGGAACTGTCTGCTCCTTGTGGTCCCTTCCAACCCTGCCTGATTCTGTGATTCTAAGGTGAAGGTGCCAGCCTTTGCTGGTGCCCAGTGACAAGGTAAAGAGCAGCAGGTATGAACTGAAACACAGAAGTTCCACCTCAGCAGGAGGAGACACTTCTTTACAGTGAGAGTGCTGGAGCCCTGGAGCAGGCTGCCCAGAAGGGCTGTGCAGTCTCCTGCTCTGGAGACTGTCAGAACCCATCTGGCCATGCTCCTGTGTGGCCTGCCTCAGGTGATCCTGCTTTGGCTTGATGGTTGGACTAGATGATCTCGGGGGGTCCCTTCCAGCCCCCATCATGCTGGTGTAGTGGGGCAGTAGGTTCACTGATAGGTCTGTGTCTGTATGGCGTAGTTTGAGGTGATGTGTGTCATGGAATAGCCTTTTGCTGCCTCCATTCCCCAGGCGTGGCTAGACCAGAGCAGGAAGGATCGTGGTGAGAGGCACTCCTGGGGCACTCAGCACTGCAGAAGAGCCAGGACCAGGCTGTTAATTCTGTTTCTATGGATAAACAACCAGTGGGATGGATGAGCTTTGGTCCTGCCGTGCTGTGTGCCGGAGGAGGATGATCCATCCGGATTGCTCCCTTGGGAGGGCTGGAGACTCGAATCTGTTGCTCTAAAAGCCATCACTTACAATTAAGAAATGAACTGAAGCCTCTGCTTTGGCTGTATCTGCTGCCCTTCCTGTGCTGAAGAGCATCACAGGCAAACCAGCTTCAGCTGCTAGTTCTTGTCTCCCCTGGTCAGACAGAGATCCATGATGCAAACCAGGCAGGCTTGCAGAAGGGCCCTACCTGCTCGAGCTTATACAGGATCTGTTTAGTAGTTGCCCTCTGAGGCTGAGGTGATGGAGGCTTTCACAGGCTTTTTGCTGTCCTATGAGTTTAATCACAGCCTGCTGGGGTTGGGGAGAGAGCTCTGGAGTTCATCTAGTCCAACGCCCTTGCTAAAGCAGGCTCACCCACAGCAGGATGCCCAGACCCTGGTATCACAGAATGAACCAGGTTGGAAAAGACCTCTGAGATCATCCAGGTGGAGCTGGAATCTCTCCAGAGAAGGAGGCTCCACAACCTCTCTGGGCAGCTTGTTTCAGGGCTCTGGCACCCACACAGCAAAGAAGTTTCTCTTCCTGTTCAGATGAAACCTGCTGGGTTCCAGTTTGTGCCCATTGCCCCTTGTCCTGGCACTGGGCACCACTGAAAGAATCTGGCCCCGTCCTCTCTCCTCCTATCCCTTAGCTTTTGATCAGCATTGATCAGGTCAGGGATGTGTGTGTGGAAGGGGATGTGGTGCTACCCCATGGGATCTTCTTCCCAGAGGCCACTGCTGCAGTCCCCTGCCCTCCAAAGAGCAATGCAGTGGGATTTAATCAGGGGCTGAGGTGAGGGTGAGAAATAAGAGATCTGCTTGGTCATATCAGTGCTGCATTGTCCTGAGCAGCCCACAGAAGGAGAGCCCATCTGCACCGGGGGATATCCCAAAATAACAAGGCAAGTAGTGTTTATGTAATGCTGGAGGCTTGTATACTACTGCTAGTAAGTCATAAGCTTGTGCAGGGAGCCTGCCAAGTGCCTGTAATGCTTCTGGAGAAAGGAGGTTCAAGAGCTGCTGCGGGACCAAGCAGAGAGGGATCAGCAGAGGGGAAGCATTTGGAGCAGCAGCCCCTGGGGAGAAGGGGTCAGAGGGGGCTCTGCCTGACACACCATCAGTGGGGAGCCTGAGGCTGCCCTGCAGTGGAATTTAAGTGGTCACCTTGCCAGTGTCTGTCTGTGCAGTACAGCGAGCCTGGCATTCAGGTGCACTTCCCATGCATCTCGGTTAAGACTGAGGTGCTGCTGCTGGGATTCTGGGCGTGGTTCAGTGCTCGCTGTGGGAGTGGAATCCTGCCACTGTAGCAGATGCTGGAGGAGCTGCTGCGATGGATGGGGCTGCGGCGCGGCACCGGCAGCGCTCCAGCTTTTGGGCGCTGTGCTGAGCTGCCCTCCTCTGCCCGCAGCGCCCTGCCCGCCCCGCCCGGAGCTCCGCCTGGCCCACCCGAGGGGCGCTTGGCTCTCCGCGCAGGAGGACCTCCTGTCCTCGTGGAGTCCGACCTCGAGGGTTGTGTGCAGTTGTGGGCACCTCATTACAAGAGGGATGTGGAGGTGCTGGAGCCAGTGCAGAGGAGGGTGGGGAAGGGCCTGGAGAGTAAATCTGGTGAGGAGCAACTGAGGGAGCTGGGGATGGGTAGTGTGAGGAAGAGGAGGCTGAGGGCAGACCTCACTGCTGTCTATGGCTACCTGAAGGGACACTGTGGAGAGGCTGCTGCTGGGCTCTGCTCACAGGTGATGGAAGAAGAGGGAATGGCCTCAAGCTGCAACTGATTAGGTCTAGACTGGACATGAGGAAATACTTTTTCCCAGCAAGAGTGGTCAGGGACTGGAATGAGCTGCCCAGGGAGGTGATGGAGTCACCCACCCCAGATGTGTTCAGCAGTTGTTTGAATGTGGAGCTTGGCAGTATGGTTTAGGGTGCACCTTGTAGAGTAGGGATATTGGTTGGGCTTGGTGATGCTGAGGGCCTTTTCCAACCAGGATGTTCTGTGATTCTGTGATAGTGACTTCTCCGTGGGGCAGCAATGTGCCCCTGTGGCCAAGAGGGCCAATGGCATCCTGGGATGCATCAAGAAAAGTGTGTCCAGCAGGTCTAGGGAGGTTCTTCTCCCCCTCTACTCTGTCCTAGTGAGACCATCCCTGCAATACAGTGTCCAGGTTTGGGGTCCCCCATTCAAAAGAGACAGGGGCCTGCTGGAGAGAGTCCAGTGGAGTCTCTGGAGGATGATTGAACATATCTCCTGTGAAGAAAGACTGACAGACCGGGGGCTTATTGAGGAGAGGTGGCTGGCAGTACCTGAGGGGTGACTGTCAAGGTGAAGGTGCTGATCTCTTTTTGATGGTGCCCAGTGATGGGACAAGGAACAACAGGTCTAAACTGGGACACAGGACGTTCCACTTCAACATGAAGAGAAACTTCTTTATTGTGAGGATTACTGAGTCCTGGAGCAGGCTGCCCAGAGAGTCTCCTTCTCTGGAGACTTTCAGAGCCCATCTGAATGCATCCCCCTGTGGCTTACCCTGAGTTGATGCTGCTTTGGCAGAGGTTGGACTCAATGGTCTCTACGGGTCCCTTCCATCCCCTGGCATTCTGTGATTCTCTGATTTGCAGGACTGCCTGGGCAGCTTTGCAGGGTGAGCAGCAGGCTTGCTACTCACCAGCTCTCCCCCTTGCTACTCACCAGCTCTCCCCCTTGCTACTCACCAGCTCTCCCCCTTGCTACTCACCAGCTCTCCTCAGCGTCGCTCCCCTGCCGCCGGTCTGCCTCTTGGCACTGTCACGGGGGAAAATGCTAGACCGGGTTCTTCCTCAGAAAAGATACCTCAAGCCTCTTGGGCTGCCAGCAGCCAAGGCTGTGGTTGAGGCTGTGCAGGGAGGTGGAGGAAGCAGGGAGTGGGGCTTATTTTTGATGCTGGGAAGGAAATGCTGTGCTTCCCTTTCCCGCAGCTGCTGTGACTGGGGCTGGGCTCCCGGAGCTACTCGTCCCCAGCCATGCTCCAGCTGATGCTGATGGCTCCAGCATCCACAACTCTGCAGCCTTCTCTTGGCAGGTTCTTTGCCTGAAAGGGGAGCATTGCTGGGCGTGGTTTGCTGAGACCCTAGCACATGTGTGCAGCTCATTTCATAGAGTCACAGAATGGTTTAGGTTGGAAAGGAGCTCAAGACTCATCCAGTTCCAACCCCTTGCCATAGGCAGGAACACCTCCCACTAGAACAGGTCACTCAAGGCCCTGTCCAGCTTGGCCTTGAACACCTCCCTGGGCAACCTGTGCCAGTGTCTTGCCACCCTCACAGCAGAGAACTCCTTCCTGATATCCACATAGTCATGAACACTTACTGGCCCTGATCACTTCTGCTGTGCATGGCAGGACTGCTCTAAGGCAGTTCGGAGCTGGAAATGGCAACTCAAGGGTGTGTGAGGAGCTTTTAACATCCAGAGGAGCTTCTGGATATATAAACTCTGCCAAAATTTGACATGTGGTTTTGGCCCATTCAGCTTTGAGGTTTGGGCTCTCTAAAATGAGTTTGCAGCGTTCAGAGACTGATCCAGGCTCCGATGGTATGAAATGGCCTCTCCTACAAGTGATAGCAGTCAGTGGGCAAAGGCTGAGCTGAGCTGAGCCTCGCCACAAAGCTGCAACCCCCCACGAATCAGTAACTCATCAACTGGCACCCTGGTGGAGGTCTGTAAACCTTCGGTCAGGTGGAGCCAAGCAGTCAGCGTTCCCTGGGCACCAGGGACTGCTCCAAGCCCGGGGTCACACCAGCTGCCTTGCTGAGCTCCGAGGTTCCTTGTCAACCTGTTAGTGTTAAACTCCAGCCCACAGGTCAGCTGCTAAACATTTGCCAGGCTCTTCTATCTGTAACTGCCCAGTGGGGCAGCCCCAAGCCTTCACCCTTCTGGCCCTGGTCAGCATCTCCCTGTTAACTGAAGGCGCCGGTGGCACTCAGGCTGTGAGCTGGTGCAGTGTGACCCCAAGTGCCTTCTCCTGCTGACTCACAATGCCTTTGGTGTGGTGTCCCCTTGCCCCTTCCCCCGCAGCTCCAGGCTCTCAGTCCCAGTTTCCCCAGCTTTCAGAAGGGCACAAGTTGGACTCCATTCCCAAAGCCTCCCGTGATGGCTGCCCAGCTGCTGTGTGCCACTGTGCCTGCTTGGCTGGGGCTGGGGCTGGCAGTGGCAGCCAGCAAAGCTGCTCAGAGCTCCAGCCGAGCGCCGCTGCTTCTGGCTCTGTGGTTATGCTGCTGGGCCAGGGCTTCAGAGGAAGAGGAGACAAAAAGTGCTTCTGCTGGCTTCTCCCAGTGACACCGAGATCAAGATCCCATTCTCAGATAGGGACAGGGGAAGAAGTCTGTTAGTCACAGTGCTCTCATCTTGATTAAGTTCAGACATGGCTCCTATGGGTAATCTTTGTGATGTCTGTCCTGGAGTGGGTTCCTTGGCACCTCCAGCCTGTTTGGTGGCATTTCTGCTGAGGCTTCACCCCTGGGCTGGGTTGGGTTTGTTACCTAGCTCGCCTCCTGGTGCCCTGCCATGCACAAGCACTGCTGCTGAAGGGCAGAGGAAGGAGCTGTTGCAATAAGCATCAGGTTTGATTTGAGTTAAAGTCATATTTCCTGTTGGGAATCATAGAATGGCCTAGGTTGAGGAGGTACAGGCTGGATGTTAGAGGAAGGTGTTGGCAGAGAGAGTGATTGACACTGGAAAGGGCTGCCCAGGGAGGTGGTGGAGTCTCTGTGCCTGGAGGTGTTGAAGCCAAGCCTGGGTGGGGCACTTAGTGCCATGGTCTGGTTGGCTTGGGCAGGGCTGGGTGCTAGGTTGGCCTGGATGAGCCTGGAGGTCTCTTCCAGCCTGGTTAATTCTATGATTCTATGTTGTCCTTATGATGGGGGACACCAGAACTGGGTGCAGTACAGAAGGTGGAGTCTTGAATCCGAGCTCAGAGGAGAGGCTGGAGCTGAGAACTGAAGGATGTTATCACCTCCAGTTCCTCCACCTGGAAAGCCTTCAAGCTTCTCTTTTTTCATTGTGAAAATTAGAGCATTCCTCATACAAAGCCAGAGACTCACAGCAGCACGCAGGTGGCAAAGGCCCTCAGCATCACCGAGTCCAGCCTAGAGCCCTGCTCTGCAGGCTTCACCTTGCACCGTTTCCCTAAGCACCACATCCAAACCACCCTTAAACACAGCCAGGCTGGGTGACTCCAGCACCTCCCTGGGCAGCTCATTCCAGTCCCTGACCACTCTCTCTGTGAAAAACTTTCTCCTAATGTCCAATCTAAACCTCCCCAGCCTCAGCTTGAGGCCATGCCCCCTGTTCTGTCTCCAGTTACCTGTGAGCAGAGCCCAGCAGCAGCCTCTCCACAATGTCCCTTCAGGTAGCTGTAGACAGCAGTGAGGTTTGCCCTCAGCCTCCTCTTCCTCACACTACCCATCCCCAGCTCCTTCAGTCTCTCCTTATCAGATTTATTCTCCACCCCCCCCGCAGCGTTTTTGCCTTCCTCTGGAGCTGCTCCAGCACCTCCAGTCTCTCTTGTATCGCAGTGCCCAGAGCTGAGCACAAGTCTGTAAGCTCGGCACTGGTGACTCAGCAGTGGTCAGTACAGAGAGCAGAAGTGCCTCTGTGCCTGCTCCTGCGGCCCCCTGAGGTTCTGGTGGCCTTGCCCAGGGGACATCCTGCCAAAGCATTTGGGTTTTCTTCTGAAGTGAGAGGCTTGGCTGCCGCTGCCAGTGCTGGCACACAGCCTGCCCAGAGCCTCTGCAGATGAAGGCTTCGGGCTGGGCAGAGCTTTGCAACAGGCAGCTGCACTACCTGGGTCATTCCCTCCCCTCCCCTTTCTCCTCTGTTGCGGGGGACATGGTACCGTTAGTGCTGGGTGGAGGATGTGGCACTGGGAGATGCTCTGCAGGAATTGGGCTGTGGGGAGTGCAGGGAAAAATATCCCAGGTGTTAGGGGGAGTATTTTGGAGTAGTGTCCAGGGGAAATGCTGCAGAGTGGCTCTTTTGTGGAGTCATCTCCATGCTTTAGTTCTCCAAATGCTTTCTGACTCTGAAATGACCTCATGGTCATGTCCCTGCTGGAAGCAATCACAGAACCATAGAATGCTTTAGGCTGGAAGGGAGCTCAAAGCTCAGCCAGTTCTAGCCCCCTGCCATAGGCAGGGACACCTCCAACTAGAGCAGGTTGCTCAAGGTCTCGTCCAGCCTGGCCTTGAACGCCTCCAGGGAGGTTGTTGAGTACAGAAGCTCCCAATGTGATCTTTGATCTTTGATCACATTTGGTGTTTCTGTGCTCCACAACCTCCCTGGGCAACCTGTGCCAGTGTCTCACCACCCTCACTGCAAACAACTTCCTAACATCCACTTTCGACTGCCCCTCTGCCACTTCAAACCCATTCCTCCTCCTCCTGGCATTACCAGACCTTGTCAGTAGTCCCTCCCCAGCCCTCCTGTAGCCCCCTTCAGATCCTAGAAGGCCACTTGAAGGTCTCCTGGAAGCCTTCTCTTCTGCAGGCTGCAGAGCCCCAACACTCTCAGCCTGTGCTCAGAGCAGAGCTGCTGCAGCCCTCTCAGCATCTTGGTGGCCTCCTCTGCACTGGCTCCAACACTTCCATGTGCTGCTTGTGCTGGGGGCTGCAGCACTGCCCCCAGGACTGCAGGTGGGGTGTGAGGAGAGCAGAGCCAAGGGGCAGAATCCCCTCCCTTGCCCTGTGCCCACACTGCTCTGGCTGCAGCCCAGCACAGGCTTGTGTCTGGGCTGCACTCACACTGCAGGCTCTTCTTGAGCTTTGCATCACCCCAGACCCCCAGGTCCTGTTCCTCAGGGCTGCTCTCAGCCACTCCCCACCCAGCCTGGAGTTGTGCTTGGGATTGCACCCACCCAGGTGCAGGACCTTACACTTGGCCTTGTTTGATGTCCTGAGGTTGGCCTGGGCACAGCTCTGCAGCCTGCCCAGGTCCCTCTGGATGAATCCCTGCTCTCTAGCAAGTCGTCTGTGCCACACAGCTTGATGCCTTCTGCAGACCTGCTGAGGCTGCACTGATTCCTCTGCCCATGTCACTGACAAAGATGTTAAACAGCACTGACCCCTGAGGGAGCCACTTGGCACTGCTCTGCAGGTGGACAGTATGCCCTTGCTCACCACTCTCTGTGTGGGACCAGAGCTGTGGCTGTTGGGGTTTGCACTGTTGTTCCTTTGGGAGCTGTCTTCTAGTTTTGGTTCCTAGTTGTGTTTGGAAGGCAGGAGAGTCACAGAATGGAGGTGTTGGAAGGGGTGGCTGGAGCTCAGTGAGTCCAAAGCCCTTGCTGGAGCAGCATCACCTAGGGCAGGCCACACAAGACCACAATGTGCAGGTGGATTTTGAAGGTCTCCAGGCAAGGAGACTCCACAGGCTCCTTGGGCAGCCTGCTCCAGGTCTCCAGCACCTTTTTCAATAAAGAAGCTTTTCCTCATGTCGAGGTGGAGCCTCCTGTGTTCCCCTCTGTATCTCTTGCTCCTGGTCCAGTCACAGGACACCATTGAAGAGAGACTTCCCTTTTTTTTCTTGGCAGCCACCCTCCAGGTTTCTGTGAGCATGGAAGCCACAGCACTGCTATTTACTTCTTCAGGAAACCTCTCTCCAGTGCTGCTGTTTGTGTGTGCTGAGGGGGCTGTGCTCACCCTCGGGCAGTGCAGATGTCCTGCGTGGTAGGGATGGGAAAACCCAGCAACTGGTACTTGGTGAGAAGGGCATTGAGCTGCTGGAGCAGGGCAAGAAGGCAGGCTGAGCAAGCTGGGGCTCTTCAGGCTGGGAAAGAGAGGGCTCCAGGGAGACCTTGGAGCAGCCTTCCAGTATCATAGAATCATAGAACCAGTCAGGGTTGGAAGGGACCACAAGGAGCAGCCAGTTCCAACCCCCTGCCATGCCCAGGGACACCCTACCCTAGAGCAGGCTGCACACAGCCTCAGCCAGCCTGGCCTCAAACACCTCCAGCCATGGGGCCTCAACCACCTCCCTGGGCAGCCCAGTCCAGCCTCTCACCACTCTCCTGCTCAACAACTTCCTTCTCACCTCCAGCCTGACTCTCCCCACCTCCAGCTTTGCTCCAGTACCTTAAGGGTGCTACAAGAAAGCTGGGGGGGGATTTTTACAAAGACAGTGATAGGAAGAGAGGGACTGGATTGAAGCTTCACGAGGGGAGCTTCGTACTGGGTGTTAGGAAGAAACTCTTTAGAGTGAGGGTGGTGAGACACTGGAACAGGTTGTCTGAGGAGCTTGTGGAAGTGTTCAGATCCCTGGAAGTGTTCAAGGCCAGGTTGTATGTGGCCTTGTGCAAGCTGGTCTAGTGGAAGGTGTCTCTGCCCATGGTGGGGGCTTGGAACTAGCCTATCTTTAAGGTCCCTTACATCCCAAACCATTCTATGCATCTGTGACTCTAAAAAGCAGTGTACAGTCCTTCCCAGTGACGGTATCAGGTGGTCCATGACCCACTTGTCTTCTTGTTTGGCATTGCTTCTGGGCTTGGGTACCTGATCCTTAAGCCTCTTGAGCTCTCCCCTGCTGTGGTCTCTGAGCTGGCTTCCAGACGCTCTGGAGCGCCTCTGCAAGGGGCTGTGCGTGGGTTTGGACCCGTGGGTCTCGGTGGGGCGCGTGGCAGCGTTGCCTTCCGTCTGGGGGGGGCTCCTCCTGTCCCTGGCTCTAAGCTGCGACGGTTCTGTGCCGCAGATGTCAAGAAGGACTGGTCGGACCACGCGCTGTGGTGGGAGAAGAAGAAGACCTGGCTGCTGAAGACGCACTGGACCTTGGACAAGTACGGCATCCAGGCGGACGCCAAGCTCCAGTTCACGCCCCAGCACAAGCTGCTGCGCCTGCAGCTGCCCAACATGAAGTATGTCAAGGTGAAGGTCAACTTCTCAGACAGGGTCTTCAAGGCTGTTTCTGACATCTGCAAGACGTTCAGTAAGTAGTGCATGCCGCGGGCGCGGGGGGGCTGTGGTCAGTGCTGGCTGCTGCCCCTGCTGTGTTGCAGCAGGCCCTGGGCACCAAGCAGCCTGCACGTCTGTGCTGGCTCTTGCCAGCCTGACAGCTCCAGTGCCAGTGCTTGGGAGCTGGCACTGTTCTGGAGGCGTTGGGAGGAAAGGCACTGTCTGGGCTCAGTTCGGCTGCTGCTCTCAGCTTGGTCTGAGGAGAGGTGGTGGCAGCCCTGCTTTGTGTTGAAGCTGCTGCTCCTGGGTCGTCGTTGTGGGCTTTTTCCCTGCAGATGAATGTGCTGGATGAAAAGCAGCCCCTGCAGTAGGAGACCTGCCAGCTCTGGGGGTTCTCCTCCAGAGGAAAATCCTATCAGAGATTAAGCAATGTTGCTTCACTGGTGAGCTGCCTGCTGGAGGGAAAGAACCAGGCTCCCTCCTCCCCAGCTCCTCACACTCCTTTCCCTTCTTGAGAGGAAGCCCTGGAGGAAAAGATGAATCCTTTCCTACCTGGCACACAGGGCTTGTCCTAGGCTGCTGCTTTTCTTCTGCCCCTCTACTCTGCTCTTGTGAGAGCCCATGTGGAGTTCTGTGTCCAGCTCTGGAGCCCCCCAAGAGGCTCCAGGGGCAGGGAGGGGCACAAAGGTGATCAGCTGGCTGGAGCATCTCTCCTATGAAGACAGACTGAGTTTGGTCTGTTCAGGCTGGAGAAGAGAAAGCTCCAGGGAGGCCTTAGAGCAGCCTTCCAGTACCTGAAGGGGGCTGCAAGAAAGCTGAGGAGGGACTTTTCACAAGGACTTGTAGGGATAGAATGGAGAGCAGTGGTTTGAAACTAGAGCAGGGTGGGTTTAGGTTGGACATTAGGAAGAAGTTCTTTCCCATGAGGCTGGTGAGTGATTGGAATGGATCACTTAGAATTTGTGGATGCCTCATCCCTAGAAGTGTTTAAGACCAAGCTGGATGCCTCAACCACCTCCCTGGGCAACCCAGTCCAGCCTCTCATCACTCTCATGCTCAGGAACTTCCTCCTCACCTCCAGCCTCAGTCTCCTCACCTCCAGCTTTACTCCATTCCTCCCAGTCCTGGCACTCCCTGACAGCCTCAAAAGTCCCTCCCCAGCTTTTTTGTAGCCCCCTGCAGATCCTGGAAGGCCACAAGAAGGTCACCTGGGAGCCTCCTCTGCTCCAGCCTGCACAGCCCCAACTCTTTCAGTCTGTGCTCACAGCAGAGCTGCTCAAGGACTTCAGACTAGCTCTCAGCATGGACTCTCTACTGATGTCCTGCCCAAAGGACCCTGCAGCCTGACTTCAGCCACAGTGAATCTTTCTGCTCTCCAGGAGCAGTGACCCAGTTGTGTTTCAGGAGGCAGGCAGAGCTCAGGCACAGGGGCACTGTTAGTGTCTCCAGCTCAGCCTGTGGCCAGCTGGGTGTGTGCTGTTGGTTATCAATCTTTGCCCTTTCCTTCCTGGTTTCCTTTTTTAAGATGCATTGGCAGTATCTCCTCAAAATAGAAAGTGCTTAGCCAGCACTATTTCCCAGTCGATTCTGCTTCCCCTCCTGTCTGCCATCACCATCTTTAATGTCATGCTAGACAGTGAGGTCACAGCTTCCCGCTTGGGTTGCTGATGAATCTTTCTAGCAGTGAGTCACACCAGGAAATGGTGATAGAGTTAATCACCTAAGGAGAGATATTCCAGTGACTCACCAGGCAGCCAGAGCCTTACATGGGCCTGGGACAGCTCTTTGCTCAGCACCAGGGCTCGCTCTGTATTTATGAGCAGAGCAGCAGAATACTCAGAGATGTGGCAAGGGAAGGAGAAGCCTCTCAGATAGCTTCAGCCCAGCTGCAGTGGGAGCTCTCTGCAGCAGGCAGGAACACATCTGTTGAGCATTTTCTGACTGCCCTCCCAAGGCATCTGATGTGCTGGAGCACATCTTCCTGATCTGGGGGAAAGCAGGATTTTTGCTGGGAGCTTCACACTCTTCCTAGTGACTCTTGCCAGCGAGGTGTATTTGAAGAGTGGTGAAAGCTGTGGGAGACTACAGTGATTAAATCTGGTTTAGACCTGGGGTGTCTTTGTTGGGAGCCAGATGCTCAGCAGAGCTATGGAGAAGATTGCTACATGGGCTCAGCGGCAGAGGGGATTGTGATGCAGGGAGGAGGCAGTGCTGCTGCTGGAGGAGCTGGGAAGCTCTTCCCTGGACCACAGAGGAACACACAACTACTTGTGTAACATCATGGCTAATAACTACCACGTGCTGAAGGTTCTAGAGCACAAATCCTGTGAGAAGCAGCTGAGGGAACTGGAGTTGTTCCCTCTGGAGAAAAAGAGGCTGAAGGGAGACCTTCTTGCCCAAATAGCAAGAGAAAGGACAAGAGCAAATGGCCTCAGGTTACATCAGGAGAGGTTTAAGTTGGACAAGAGGAACAGTTTTTTCCCCCAAAAGGGTTGTCAAGCCTTGGAATAGGCTACCCAGGGCAGTGGTGGAGTCCCCATCCCTGCAGAGCTGCCAAAGCCATCTAGATGTGGTGCTGAGGGCCGTGGTTTAGTGGTAACCTGGTGGTGCTGGGTTAATGATCAATGACCTTGAAGGATTTCCAACCTAAGTTATTCTGTGATGCTCTACTTTAACATGGATTTCTGATACTGACATGGGTATGACATATGTTGTGTGTATATATAGAGAGAGTATTTGAGTGCTGTGTCCAGTTCTGGGCTCCTCAGTTCCAGAGAGATGTTGAGGTGCTGGAAGGTGTCCAGAGAAGGGCAGCAAGGCTGGGGAGGGGCCTGGAGCACAGCCCTGTGAGGAGAGGCTGAGGGAGCTGGGGGTGTGCAGCCTGCAGCAGAGGAGGCTCAGGGCAGAGCTCATTGCTGTCTGCAGCTGCCTGCAGGGAGGCTGTAGCCAGGTGGGGTTGGGCTCTGCTGCCAGGCAAGCAGCAAGAGAAGAAGGGGACAGAGTCTGAAGCTGTGCCAGGGCAGGTCTGGGCTGGATGTTAGGAGGAAGCTGCTGGCAGAGAGAGTGATTGGCATTGGAATGGGCTGCCCAGGGAGGTGGCGGATTTGCTGTGCCTGGAGGTGTTGAAGCCAAGCCTGACTGGGGCACTTAGTGCCATGGTCTGGTTGATTGGCCAGGGCTGGGTGCTAGGTTGGGCTGGCTGAGCTTGGAGCTCTCTCCCCCTGCTTGGTTCTCTGATTCTCTGATCCTGTGATCTATATTTATATATGATGTCTCCAAATACTGTTTCCTGGTTTGGTGTTTCATTTATTTATGTACCTGTGCACAAAGACAAATCAAACAGAGATGTCACAGTATCACACAATATCACAGTATCACCAGGGTTGGAAGAGACCTCACAGATCATCAAGTCCAACCCTTTACCACAGAGCTCAAGGCCAGACCATGGCACCAAGTGCCACGTCCAATCCTGCCTTGAACAGCTCCAGGGATGGCGACTCCACCACCTCCCCGGGCAGCCCATTCCAGTGCCCAATGACTCTCTCAGGGAAGAACTTTCTCCTCACCTCCAGCCTAAATCTCCCCTGGCGCAGCCTGAGGCTGTGTCCTCTCGTTCTGGTGCTGGCCACCTGAGAGAAGAGAGCAACCTCCTCCTGGCCACAACCTCCCCTCAGGTAGCTGTAGACAACAATAAGGTCACCCCTGAGCCTCCTCTTCTCCAGGCTAACCAATCCCAGCTCCCTCAGCCTCTCCTCGTAGGGCTGTGCTCAAGGCCTCTCCCCAGCCTCGTCGCCCTTCTCTGGACACGCTCAAGCATCTCAGTGTCCCTCCTAAACTGGGGGGCCCAGAACTGAACACAGCACTCAAGGTATGGTCTAACCAGTGCAGAGTACAGGGGCAGAATGACCTCCCTGCTCCTGCTGACTACACCATTCCTGATGCAGGCCAGGATGCCACTGGCTCTCTTGGCCACCTGGGCACACTGCTGGCTCATGTTCAGGCAGGTATCAATCAGCACCCCCAGATCCCTCTCTGTCTGGCTGCTCTCCAGCCACTCTGACCCCAGCCTGTATCTCTGCATGGGGTTGCTGTGGCCAAAGTGCAGCACCCTGCACTTGGAGCTATTGAACGCCATCCCCTTGGACTCTGCCCATCTGTCCAGGCGGTCAAGGTCCCACAGCCTCTGTGGTGGATGGAAGAACTTCCCAGTGGGAGGACCCTCAGAGAGGGTTTGGTGTTTGCCCCGAGGGTGTCGGACTCATAGAGATGATGCAGTTCTTTGGGCAGACCCCAGACTGCTCCCCGCACACCCCAGTCGCCCTCTGTCCTCTGGTGCTGTGCATCTGGCGGTGGCACCGCACCATGGCAGGCTGAGGCCGTGCAGCACAGGGTGCCGCAGCGCAGGGTGCTACAGCGCAGGGTGCCAGAGCGCAGGATGCCAGAGCGCAGGATGCCAGAGCGCAGGGTGCCAGAGTGCAGGGTGCTGCAGCGCAGGGTGCTGCGGCGCAGGGTGCTGCAGCGCAGGGTGCCGTGGCGCAGGGTGCCAGAGCGCAGGGTGCCACGGCGCAGGGTGCCGCGGCGCACGGTGCCAGCACGCAGGGTGCCAGAGTGCAGGGTGCCAGAGCGCAGGGTGCCAGCACGCAGGGTGCCAGCACGCAGGGTGCCGCGGCGCAGGGTGCCAGAGCGCAGGGTGCCAGAGAGCAGGGTGCCAGAGCGCAGGGTGCCGCGGCGCAGGGTGCCAGAGCGCAGGGTGCCGCGACGCAGGGTGCCAGAGAGCAGGGTGCCGCAGCGCAGGGTGCCAGAGCACAGGGTGCCGCGGCGCAGGGTGCCAGAGCGCAGGGTGCCGCGACGCAGGGTGCCAGAGCACAGGGTCCCGAGGCGCAGGGTGCCAGCACGCAGGGTGCCGTGGCGCAGGGTGCCAGAGCGCAGGGTGCCAGCAAGCAGGGTGCCAGCAAGCAGGGTGCCGCGACGCAGGGTGCCAGAGCGCAGGGTGCCGCAGCGCAGGGTGCCAGAGCGCAGGGTGCCGCGGTGCAGGGTGCCACGGCGCAGGGTGCCAGCACGCAGGGTGCCAGAGTGCAGGGTGCCGCGGCGCAGGGTACCAGCATGCAGGGTGCCAGAGCACAGGGTGCCGCGGCGCAGGGTGCCAGAGCGCAGGGTGCCGCGACGCAGGGTGCCAGAGTGCAGGGTGCCGAGGCGCAGGGTGCCAGCACGCAGGGTGCCAGCACGCAGGGTGCCGCGGCGCAGGGTGCCAGAGCGCAGGGTGCCGCGACGCAGAGTGCCAGAGCGCAGGGTGCCGCGGCGCAGGGTGCCAGAGAGCAGGGTGCCGCAGCGCAGGGTGCCAGAGCACAGGGTGCCGCGGCGCAGGGTGCCAGAGCGCAGGGTGCCGCGACGCAGGGTGCCAGAGCGCAGAGTGCCGCAGCACAGGGTGCCAGAGCGCAGGGTGCCAGCACGCAGGGTGCCGCGGCGCAGGGTGCCGCAGCGCAGGGTGCCGCAGCGCAGGGTGCCGCGGCGCAGGGTGCCGCGGCGCAGGGTGCCAGAGCACAGGGTGCCGCGGCGCAGGGTGCCAGAGCGCAGGGTGCCGCGACGCAGGGTGCCAGAGCACAGGGTCCCGAGGCGCAGGGTGCCAGCACGCAGGGTGCCGCGGCGCAGGGTGCCAGAGCGCAGGGTGCCGCGGCGCAGGGTGCCAGCAAGCAGGGTGCCGCGACGCAGGGTGCCAGAGCGCAGGGTGCCGCAGCGCAGGGTGCCAGAGCGCAGGGTGCCGCGGTGCAGGGTGCCAGAGAGCAGGGTGCTGCAGCGCAGGGTGCCAGAGCACAGGGTGCCGCGGTGCAGGGTGCCAGGGCGCAGGGTGCCACGGCGCAGGGTGCCAGCACGCAGGGTGCCGCGGCGCAGGGTGCCGCAGCGCAGGGTGCCGCAGTGCAGGGTGCCGCGGCACAAGGTGCCACGGCGCAGGGTGCTGCGGCGCAGGGTGCCAGAGCGCAGGGTGCCGCGGCGCAGGGTGCCAGACCGCAGGGTGCCGCGACGCAGGGTGCCAGAGCACAGGGTCCCGAGGCGCAGGGTGCCAGCACGCAGGGTGCCGCGGCGCAGGGTGCCAGAGCGCAGGGTGCCGCGACGCAGGGTGCCAGAGCGCAGGGTGCCGCGGTGCAGGGTGCCAGAGCGCAGGGTGCCGCAGCGCAGGGTGCCAAAGCGCAGGGTGCTGCGACGCAGGGTGCCAGAGCACAGGGTGCCGCAGCACAGGGTGCCAGAGTGCAGGGTGCCACAGCGCAGGGTGCCAGAGCGCAGGGTGCCGTGGTGCAGGGTGCCAGGGCGCAGGGTGCCACGGCGCAGGGTGCCAGCACGCAGGGTGCCAGAGTGCAGGGTGCCGCGGCGCAGGGTGCCAGCACGCAGGGTGCCAGAGCGCAGGGTGCCGCGGCGCAGGGTGCCAGCACGCAGGGTGCCGCGATGCAGGGTGCCGCAGCACAGGGTGCTGCAGCACAGGGTGCCAGAGCGCAGGGTGCTGCGATGCAGGGTGCCAGAGCGCAGGGTGCCAGCACGCAGGGTGCCAGAGCGCAGGGTGCTGTGATGCAGGGTGCCAGAGCACAGGGTGCTGCAGCACAGGGTGCCAGAGCGCAGGGTGCCGCAGCGCAGGGTGCCAGAGCGCAGGGTGCCGCGGTGCAGGGTGCCAGCACGCAGGGTGCCAGAGTGCAGGGTGCCGCGGCGCAGGGTGCCAGCACGCAGGGTGCCGCGATGCAGGGTGCCGCAGCGCAGGGTGCCACGGCGAGGCTCAACTCCTCGCTGTTGGGATGCCAGGTGCCTGCCGGACCCAGGAGCCTGCTGCTCGCTGCTGTCTGAAAGCCTCCTGGAGCTGTCATCTGCATTGCACAGGGGGCCTGGTTCCTGAAGGCATGGGGGCTGTCTGCTCACACCTCAGTGCCTGCTGCAGCCTGCCAAAGCACGGAGGGACTGGAGGGCGCTGAGGTTGCCCCAGCCTCGGGCAGCTTGCGTTTTCCTTTTGGTTCAGCAAAGGCCTCTGCCAGCACCAGAGCATCTCAGCCTGGTAGGACTTGGGAGGGACTCCTGGAGGTCACTCCAGGCCCTTGTGAAATGTCCCTGCCCAGCTTTCTTGTAGTCCCCCTTCAGATACTGGAAGGCTGCTCTGAGGTCTCCTTGAAGCCTTCTCCAGACTGAGCAGCCCCAACTGGCACAGCCTTTCCCCACAGGGGTCTGCCGTCTTTGCCCTTGGAGCATTCCATTGCACACTGCAGTGACTCTAACATGTGGCATGATTAATGAGTAATTTAAGTGATTCCTCCTGTTGCTGGGCCTTTGAAACTCCTCTGTACTCCAGCAGGAGCAGACTGGAGGGGTTATGGGCCTGCAGGAAAGCTGGGCAGGGACTTTTTCCAAGGGCTTGTAGTGATAGTCCTCAAGAGAGATGTGGAGGTGCTGGAAGGTGTCCAGAGCAGGGCAGCAAGGCTGGGGAGGGGCCTGGAGCAGAGCCCTGTGAGGAGAGGCTGAGGGAGCTGGGGGTGTGCAGCCTGCAGCAGAGGAGGCTCAGGGCAGAGCTCATTGCTGTCTGCAGCTGCCTGCAGGGAGGCTGTAGCCAGGTGGGGTTGGGCTCTGCTGCCAGGCAAGCAGCAAGAGAAGAAGGGGACAGAGTCTGAAGCTGTGCCAGGGCAGGTCTAGGCTGGATGTTGTTAGGAAGTTGTTGTCACAGAGAGTGATTGGCATTGGAATGGGCTGCCCAGGGAGGTGGTGGAGGCACCGTCCCTGGAGGTGTTCAAGAGAAGCCTGGCTGGGGCACTTAGTGCCATGGTCTGGTTGCTTGGCCAGGGCTGGGTGCTAGGTTGGGCTGGCTGAGCTTGGAGCTCTCTTCCAACCTGGTTGATTGTATGATTGTATGATTCTATGAGGGACAGAGTTTAGTGGAGCTCTTCACAGTGGCTGGACTTGTTGATGTTAGAAGTCTTTTCCAGCCTGTGTGATTCTGCATTGCCCTGCTGTGTTCCCTGTGTGCTGCACACCGCGAGCAGAAGCGCCTTTCCCTCCACAGTGGTTATGCTGCAGGGCTCATGCTAAGCCAGCATCCAAGGAGTGCAAAAACCCTCCTCCTCCACAGCAGCTTCATCCCATTCTGCGGCAGCAGATGCCTTGCATCTCCTCACGCCCTTAAGCTGCTTCTTTGCAGCATCCCTTTTCTCCTGCTGCTGCCTCTGAGTTTTTCCTACGTGTCCTGGGAGCAGCGAAGGACTCCGAGCAGGATCTGCTGCTGCTGTGTGGGCACGTGGGAGAGGAAAAGCAAACAGTGAGATGCAAGCCTGGAGGGTTTTTCCCATGCCTCAGCGTTTCCTGCCCTGGAGATGCTGCTTCTCCTGGGGAAACAGCCTGTGCTGCAGGGTAAAAGCTTCCCTCCTTCTCTTCTTCTGGGAGCTGCGCTGTCCTCCAGCCTGAACACTGCAGCAGGCATCATTCCAGTTCACGTCGGTGGGAGGAGGCCATGGTGGCAGAGCTGGGAGAGGGAAAATAGTGCTGGAGCTGGGAGGAGGCAGCTCTGGGAGGAAGCACTCCGAAATTCATGACTACTCCCTCCCTTCCCCGCCCTGAGGCTGTGCGAGATGAAGAAATTGCCTTCAAGTCCTGTTTTCTCCAGCTCCCAGGGGGCTGGCAGGGCATCGCCTCCAGCCCTTGCCTCATCGGCCCCAAAGAGCTCTGTGTGAATCCATCGCCTCGTTTGGGAGCGTCCTGTGCTGAGCAGCTGCACCTTCCATGCCCAATCCTATCTCCCTCTGATCCTCAGCTCCCCAGGGATGGGAGACACCAGGAAAATGGGACCCTCTTGCACAGTTTGTCCCATGCTGGTGAGCTCGTGGGGGGCCAAGGTAGGAAGGAAGGGACGCAGAAGGTCTGGTGAGGGCGATAGGTTGCTCCCCATTGCTCTCCTGCTCAGACTCCTGAGATGCCCAGGGCTGTGGGCCTGATGGGGTGGCAGCAGTCAGCTTTCCTTGCTGCAGCCTCCAGCCACTAAATGCAAACTGAGACAAGGAGATGGTGGCATTTGGGCACGGCATGATGCAAGCCCAGCTCCAGCAAGGCAACGCCATCATCCAGTCTCGACACTGAATGTGACCTTACCTTTCCTCCCTCCCCTGCCTTTGTAAATGGTCCCCACTCCGGTACAGAATGTCCTCTGACTTCTGAGGTATTTGTAATATTTCCACACCCTCCCCTGCCAAAAAACCTTCTATAAAAAGCTGCTGTGTTGTGTTTTGTTTGGGTTTTTTCCCTTGCAAAACTGAAGCTTTTTGGTGCTGTGAGATGTGCAGTGTTCCCAGGGCTCTCTTAGCACACAGAGTGGCAGCCCCAGCGTGGGGGCAAAGCTGTCTGCAGTTGTTCATCGCCACAGAGAGCCTCTTCAAACCATTTGGTTTGTGCTTCCTGCACACCCTGCTGACAGATGAAGTAACACTTTCCTTATAATTGTTGTCATCATCATCAAATGGTTTGGGTTTGGAGAGACCTTAAAGATCAGCTGGTTCCAACCCCCCTGCCATCAGCAGGGACAGACACCTCATCCACCCTGGCCTTGAACAGCTCCAGGGAGGGAGCAGCCACAGGCAGCCTGTGCCAGTGTCTCACCACTCTCACTCTGAAGAATTTCTTCTTAATCTAAGTCTAATTCTGCCCTTCTCAAGCTTCAGTCTATTTCTTCTTGTCCTATCACAACAAGCCCTTGTAAAAAGTCCCTCCTGAGCTTCCTTTCAGGCACTGCAAGGCTCCAACTCTCAGCCTGTCTCCATAGTGGAGATGCTCCAGCTCTCTGATCATCCTTATAGCCTCCTCTGGATCTGCTCCAGCAGTTCTGTGTCCTTCACATGTTGGAGGCACCAGACCTGGATGCAGTACTGCAGCTGTGGTCTCACAAGAGCAGAGCAGGGGAGCAGAATCACCTCCCTCGCCCTGCTGGGCACACTTGTTTGGATGCAGCTCAGGACACAGTTGGCCTCCTGGGCTGCAAGTGGCCATTGCTGGCTCATGTTGAATTTGTCATCAGCTGACACCTGCTTGAGACTGTGGAGCTGAAATGCAATCCTTGTGGAGAGATGTGAGCACCAGAGGGGTACTTAGGGGTCAGCAGCAGCATCTCACGATAGTGTCCGGGCGATCAGTAGCGCTGACGTCCTGGCACAGAGACAGCACGGGTGGAACGCCAAGGAGGGGCTTGCTGCTGGGAGCAGAGGGGTTTGGCAGCAGCACAGCTACTTCTAAATATGTCCAGGGGATGGGTGTGGAAGGAAATCTGACCATTTAGAGCAGCGCCAAGTTGCAGTGTGCTCAGCTTTTTGAACGGTGAGGCCCAAGCATGCCGCTGCCAACTTCTGCGTTTCGCTCTCCTGCTCCGTGCCTGTGCTGGGCTGCAGCTCTCGAGCAGGGTCCAGACCAGCACCAGACACTGGCAACAGGAAATAAGGAGGTTTAGCTGCACAGTGACCGAAAGGGAAGAAAATCTCCTCCTTTCTTTCCTTCCTCCCCGTCCCTGTTCTGCCTGTCACTTGACATCAGGTTCTGTGTCACAGTGTGAGTCAGTGAATTCTTTCATCCTTACTCTGCTGTTGACAGAGACCCTTTAAATAGACTTCTGTCATGAGGATGTTGGGAGATGCTGGCAAAGCTGTTGCTGCCTTCCTTAAGCTTATTCTGGTTGCTCTTTATGGTCCGAGGCCCAGGGTGTGAGTGACTACAGACCTGTCAGCCTGACCTCAGTGCCAGGGAAACTGATGGAGCAGGTTATCTTGGGGGTGATAAGAGTGCACCTGAGGGATGGCAAAGAGCTCAGGTCCAGCCAGCATGGGTTTAGGAAGGGCAGATCCTGCCTCTCTAACCCGATCTCCTTCTATGATCAGGTGACCCGCTTGGTGGATGTGGGGAGGCCTGTGGATGTGCTCTATCTGGACTTCAGCAAGGCCTTTGACACTGTCCCCCACAGCAAACTGCTGGCTAAGCTGTCAGCCCATGGCTTGGATGGCAACACTCTGTGCTGGGTTAGGAACTGGCTGGAGGGATGAGCCCAGAGAGTGGTGGTGAATGGTGCCACATCCAGCTGGCAGCTGTCACTAGTGGTGTCCCTCAGGGATCTGTGCTGGGCCCCATCCTCTTTAACATCTTCATAGATGATCTGGATGAGGGCATGGAGTCAGTCATCAGCAAGTGTGCAGATGACACCAAGCTGGGGGCAGATGTGGCTGGGTTGGAGGGCAGAAGGGCTCTGCAGCAGGACCTTGGCCGCCTGGACAGATGGGCAGAGTCCAATGGGATGGCTTCAATAGCTCCAAGTGCAGGGGACCTCAAGCTGTGCCAGGGGAAATTTAGGCTCGAGGTGAGGAGAAAGTTCTTCACTGAGAGAGTCATTGGACACTGGAATGGGCTGCCCGGGGAGGTGGTGGAGTCTCCATCCCTGGGGCAGTTCAAGGCAAGGTTGGACGTGGCACTTGGTGCCATGGTCTAGCCTTGGGCTCTGTGGTAAAGGGTTGGACTTGATGATCTGTGAGGTCTCTTCCAACCTTGGTGATACTGTGATACTGTGAGTTCTTGTTCTTCTGGTGGTGGTGCTTTGAGTTTTATTTGACTTTAGAACCACAGAATCAGTCAGGGTTGGAAGGGACCACAAGGATCAGCCACTTCCAACCCCCCTGCCATGCCCAGGGACACCCTACCCTAGAGCAGGCTGCACACAGCCTCAGCCAGCCTGGCCTCAAACACCTCCAGCCATGGGGCCTCAACCACCTCCCTGGGCAACCCAGTCCAGCCTCTCACCACTCTCATGCTCAGCAACTTCCTCCTCACCTCCAGCCTGACTTTGGCTGCAGTTCAGACACTTTAGGGGCAAGACTCAAAAGTGCTGCTGTGCTCTGAGAGGGAGCTGAATAGTTGGGATGTGGAGGTTCATCCTGCTTGCAGAAGGCAGCCAAGCCCTGAGCATTTGTTAGGTCCAGCTCCTGTCTGCCTCCTCCTCACGCTGGGTCTTTCCCAGGTGGGGGTGGTTTTGTCTCTGGGCAGCACTCACACAGGCAGCGTTTGCAAGCTGCAAGCAGCAAATGCTAGAATTGTCTCAGGTGGACCAGAGTCCAGCCGTGGGCCTCGGGCAGCTGTGGCCGTGTGACAGCGAGGACACCGCATCTGACCCACTGGAGCGTCTGACACGTGCTGAAGGAGACAGAGCACAGGTCTCCTGGGGAGCAGCTGAGGGGAATGGGCTGCTTAGCCTGCAGTGAAAGAGTCTGAGGGCAGGTCTGCTTTCTGCAGCATCCCCGGAAGCAAGGGGCAGCCAGCTGGGGTCAGTCTCTTTTCCCAGGGTACAAGTAATGGGATGAGAGGAAATGGCCTCGGGTTAGACAGGGCAGGTTCAGGTTGGACTCAAGGAACATCGAGCCCAACCATCAACCTAAGACCACTGTGTCCCAGAGTGTAAGGAGCACAGGCTTCCTGAACACCTCCAGGGGTGGTGACTCCTCCACCTCCCTGGGCAGCCTGTGCCAGTGCCTGACCACCACATCAGAAAAGAAGTGTTTGCTAATGCCCATCCTAAACCTCCCCTGGCACAACTGCAGGCCATTTCCTCCTGCTCTGTCACTTGATAATAGGGAGAAGAATTTGTGTCACTGCAAGCTCCACTGCCCTCAGCTTCCAGGTGGTTTTGGAGGTTGCTCCTGTGGTGGCAAATCAATAAGTCACTCTGATTTTCCATCCTGAATTTCATACAGTCTGAGAATGATTTTGGTTGGAAGGGACCTTAAAGATCACCTAGTTACATTCCCCCTGCCCTGGGCAGAGACACCTGCCACTAGACCAGACTGCTCAAGGTAGTCTAGGGAGGGGCATCCACAGCCTTCCTGAGCAACCTGTTCCAGTGTCTGCCCAGCCTCAAGGGCAAGGATTGCTTTCTAAGCAAGCTGGATCACAGGAGGTTCCAGGTGAACATTCCACACTGTGAGCATGAGGGAGCCCTGCAACAGCTGCCCAGAGAGGCTCTGCAGTCTGCTCACAGCCCACCTGGATGCCTTTCTCTGTGACCCACTCTGGGTGACCTTGCTCTGGCAGGGAGGTTGGACTAGACCATCTCTTGATGTCCCTTCCACCCCCTAATATTCCATGGTCCTGTGATTCCCAGTCTAAATCTACTCTTTTTGGTCGAACCTTTGCCACAGTCAGCCCTTTGGTCTGCTCCTGTGACACTCTAGCAGCTTAAGAGGCCAGAGGAGGGCAAGGAGGCTGGGGGAGAGCCTGGAGAATAAATCTGACGAGGGGCAACTGAGGGAGCTGGGAATGGTTTTAGTGTGAGGAAGAGGAGGCTGAGGGCAGACCTCATTGCTGTCTACAGCTACCTGAAGAGACATTGTGGAGAGGCTGCTGCTGGGCTCTGCTCACAGGTAGTTGGAGACAGACCAAGGGGGAATGGCCTCAAGCTGAGGCTGGAGAGGTTTGGATTGGACATTAGAATCATAGAATCAGTCAGGGTTGGAAGGGACCACAGGGATCATCTAGTTCCAGCCCCCTAGGTAAGAGTTTGCCATGGAGAGAGTAGTCAGGGACTGGAGTGAGCTGCCCAGGGAGGTGCTGGGGTCACCCAGCCTGGCTGTGTTTAAGGGAGGTTTGGCTGTGGTGCTTAGGGAGGTGCTGCAAGGTGACTCTTGTGGAGCAGGGCTCTAGGTTGGATGCTGAGGGGCTTTGCCACCTGCGTGCTGCTGTGGTTCTGAGGCCTTTGTGGGATATCCTGACATAGCTGCATGGCCTGAGGCAGCAAGTGGAGAACTTGGCTTGTGCCCAAATAACTATTTAAACACTCAGGCAGCTGAAGAACATCTAATAAAATGTTCTGAATGTATGAAGCTGGCAGCCTCGGGGGGGTGAGCTGCTGCACCGCCAGCCCAGCCTCCGACACAACCATGCTCTTATCTCTGGGCACTTGGAAAGTTACATAATCCTTGATGGCTTGGTTGGGTTTGTGATGTTTGGGTTTTTTTCCCCTCTGGTCTGTTTTGCAGAACTTTATCTGGAGTGAATTTGTGTTGAAGATAAGTTGGATGCTTCATTCTGTAAACTCAGGAGCCCTGTAAATTCAGGAGCCACGATCCACCGGATTGGCTCCTTCTGAAGAAGAGAGCCTACTGTTGTGTTCATAGAGTCATACAGCCATAGGATCACCCAGGTTGGCAGAGAGCTCCAAGCTCATCCATGCCAACCTAGCACCCAGACCTATCTACTCAACCAGACCATGGCACCAAGTGCCTCATCCAGTCTTTTCTTGAAGACCTCCAGGCACAGCCACTCCACCACCTCCCTGGGCAGCCCATTCCAATGCCAATCACTCTCTCTGCCAACACCTTCCTCCTAACATCCAGCCTAGACCTGCCCTGGCACAGCTTGAGTCTATGTCCTCTCCTTCTGTTGCTGCTTGCCTGAAAGAAGAGCCCAACCCCACCTGGCTACAGCCTCCCTGCAGGTAGCTGCAGACAGCAATGAGCTCTGCCCTGAGCCTCCTCTGCTGCAGGCTGCACACCCCCAGCTCCCTCAGCCTCTGCTCATAGGGCTGTGCTCCAGGCCCCTCCCCAGCCTTGCTGCCCTGCTCTCAACACCTTTCAGCACCTCCACATCTCTCTGCAATGGAGGAGCCAGCACTCCAGAGGTGTCCTGAGCAGTGCTGAGCACAGGGGCAGAAGAACTTCCCTGGCCACACTGCTCCTGAGCCAGCCCAGGCTGCCACTGTCTCTGCTGCCCACCTGGGCACACTGCTGCCTCATCTTCAGCCAGCAGAGTTCTGAAGTCTGGAATGGGAGAGACGCAGGTTTGAGTCTCCTTTTCCTACGAGGCCCCCAGCCATGCTCCGGGGCTGTGGCTGCTCAGAAGCAGCTGTGACCCAGCGCACGGAGAGCCACTGTGGAGCACAGGTCCTGGTGGAGTGTGACTGGAGCAGCTCTAGGGAGAGGATTTCCACTAAGTTTTGTCTGTGCTAGAGGGCAAATGATGGAGTTTTTATGCTTCCAGAGCTAGCCTAAGCCAAACAGCCTCTGGGGAACTAAAACAGAGGTCCTGAGGGGAATTTCTTCATCTAACCCAGACAGAAATCAGGTGGGAAGATGGATGCTGGGAGAAGTTCTTTGGAACATTACTATTGCTTGTGTAACTAAGTTGGACATTAGAACTACTGTGACTGCCCTAATTTTTACCTTGAGGGAAGCAGGTCCCTACCCAGCCCTTCCAGTCGCTGCTGCTGTGTTCTGTCTGTTAACAGATACCCTAAGGGTGGTGTCAAGAACATGGGACCAGACTTCTCAGTGGTGCCCGGTGACAGGACAAGGAGAAATGGGGCACAAACTGGAGCCCAGGAGGTTGCATCTGAACAGCAAGGAAAACTTCTTTGCTGTGCGAGTGCTGGAGTCCTGGGGCAGGCTGCCCAGAGAGGCTCAGGAGTCTCCTGCTCTGGAGAGATTCCGGAGCACCTGGATGTGTTCCTGTGTAGCCTGCCCTAGGTGATCCTGCTCTAGCAGGAGGGTTGCACTTGCTGAGCTCCAGAGGTCCCTTCCATCCCCTGACATCCTGGGATCCTGTGGGATCCTGTGAAGGCACATTCTGTGATTCTGTGCTGCAAGAACACCACTAATGTTTCCTCACAGACCGAGTGCCTGTCCCTCGGAGCACTGAAACCACCACTGTGTGTCCCTGCTTGGCAGAGTCTAGGGAGCCTGCATTTTGGAGGAGGACAAAGCAGCACAATCACCTCCTCTTCCACATCTGGACAGCTGTGTCCATTTCTGGGCTCTCCAGTCCAAGGAACTACTAGAGAAAGGCCAAAAGGATCTACAGAGCTGCTGAGGGGCCTGGAGCATCTCTGTGAGGAGCAAAGGCTGAGAGCCCTGGGGCTACTGAGCCTGAAGAAAGCAGCCTAAGAGGGCATCTGATCAATGCTCAGCAAGAGCTAAAGGGCAGGGGTCACGAAAATGAGGCCAGACGCTTTTCAGTGGTGCCCAGTGCCAGGACAAGGGCCAACTGGCACAAACTGGAACCCAGGAGGTTCCATCTGAAGATAAGAAGAGTCTTTGCTGTGAGGGTGCTGAAGCCCTGCAGCAGGCTGCCCAGAAAGGTTGTGGAGTCTCTTTGTGGAGGAATTCCAAACCCAGCTGGACACTGTGATCCTGGGCAAGATGCTGTGGGTGCCTCTGCTTTAGCAGGGAGTTGGACTGGATGAGCTCCAGAGGTCTCTTCCAACCACACCACTCTTGACTCTCTGTTTCCATGCTGAGATGTGGGTTTTGGTCCCATCTCTGACCACAACTGCTCTCCTATAACAACACACCTTGGTGGTTAAAGTGGCAGCAGCTGCATGATTTACTTGGTGGATTTAGTGCAAAGGAGCTTAAACTGTGGATTTTATGCCCTGCAAAGCAGACATTTTTCTTTAAAGCCACTCAAGATGTGCAAAAGGAGGAGTTCATCTCAGCTCTAGTTTCTGTCTCTGGGAGACAAATGGGCACAGCTGAGCTGAGTGAGCCGTGTAGGGACTGGACCAGAAATGAGAGATTGCATGGGAGAAAAAAAAAGGCCATGGATTTGTCTTCAGACAGAGACAACACAGACACAAGCAGGCTCTTGCAGGCAGCTGGAAAAGATTGTGTAGGGAGTAAAATAGCTCCATGCAACAGCTGGAAAAATTCCTCTTGGAGGTCAACAGCCGCCTTCCTGGTCGCGTTTCTGAAATGCCTCCCATCGAATCCTCATGTCTGCTCCGCTTGCCAAAGGGCATTTCCCTCGCTTGATAAAGCCATGGAATACTTTGGGTTGGAAAGGATGTCTAAAGGTCATCTAATCCAACCCCCCTGCAGGCAGCAGGGACATCTCCAACTAGATCAGGTTGCTCAGAGCCCTGTCCAACCTGACCTGGAGCAGTTCCAGGGATGAGGCTTCTCTGAGCGGCAAATCTCTTAGCTCTGACGGAGCCCTTCTGCTTGGACATGCACATGGAAGCTGCAGCAGTGTTAGAGCTCAGCTGTAGCTGGTCCAGCGTGGGCTGGAGGAGATGCCAAAGGGTTCCTGCTCTAGTCCAGCTGAAAACTGGGTTTGGAGCAGCTTTCATGCAGCACTCCAGCCTCTGTATGGAGCATGCTGCCTGTCGTGGCAGCTGGCTGCTGCCTGCGGCTGCCAGCAGCAATGCAGGGCCGCCAAGTACGAGGCTGGGTAGCTGGGCTCTCATGCACCCACGCAACACAGGGAAGCAAAATGCTTAAGGGACCATTTACAGCAGTTTCTGGTGGATGCTGCCAGTGCCATCTGTCTCATGTGTACAGACAAGAAGTCCGCTCCAAAGCAAACACAGCCCTCACCAGTGCATCAATTGCAGAGTCAACACATTAGCCTTGTTCAGGTCACTGCTCCTGGGCTACCCACATTTCAGTGACACTTTTTCCTTCAGAGTGACCTTTAGCAGGAGCAGCTTCACAGAATCACAGTGTAGCTCTGGTTGAAAGACACCTTCAAGGAGGTAGTGGAGGCACTGTCCCTGGAGGTATTCAAGAAAAGCCTGGATGAGGCACCTAGTGCCATGGTCTGGTTGATTGGCCAGGGCTGGGTGCTAGGTTGGACTGGATGACCTTCGAGTTATCTTCCAACCTGGTTGATTCTGTGATTCTGTGATCCAGTCCAACCTTCAACCCAGCACTGCAAGGTCAACACCAAACCATGTCCCTAAGCGCCAGGTCCACATGGCGTTGAAACGCCTCCAGGGATGGTGACTCCTGCACTGCCCTGGGCAGACCACTCCAGTGTTTGGTAGCCCTTTCAGTGAAGAAAAGCCCTTTCAGCTGGAAAATGTGGATGAAATAGCTAATGGAGAGTTTGTAATGAGAGTCACACAATCATGGAACAGTTTGGGTTGGAAGGGGCCTGGAGAGGTCATCTGGTTCCAATTTCCCTGCCATAGGCAGGGACACTTCTCACTAGAACAGGTCGCTCAAGGCCTCATCCAGCCTGGTCTGGAACACCTCCAGGGAGGGAGCAGCCACAGCCTCCCTGGGCAGCCTGTGCCAGTGTCTCACCACCCTCACTCTGCAGAGTTTCTTCCTAATACCCAGTCTAAATCTGCCCTTCTCAAGCTTCAATCCATTCCCTCTCATTCTATCACAACAAGCCCCCGGCTGAAGTCACCCCCTGAGCAGATGTTTTACCTCCAGATGAAGAGCTCCCTCCAGCCACTGGATCCCTCCAGGTCCAGTAGGACTTAGTAAAAATGCCAAGCCTAGATAAAGGACTTGAATTTTTCTACACCACTTGGATACTTGAAGGATCTTCTGCTTGCTCTTACAGCCAGAAAACAGGAACTGGGTTTCTGGAGCAATTTCTTGTCCCAGCTTCCAATTAGCTGCAGTGCTACCATCTGTAAGTCCTTACAGCCTGGGCCAGGCTCTGCTTTGGCTACAGGGACTAAATACCACATTTGCCAAGCTTGTCTCCTTTCACAACGCACTTTAAGACCCTTTGTACACTTCCTAAGCACCAGCAGCAGCAAACATCTTTTTCATCAGCAATTCACTGGCAGGGTGAAGGGTGAAACGTTGCTTCTTTCCTTTGAATTCTGGGATGGGAGATGAAACCACTGTTGCTCCCCCGATGCTTTCCTGCTCCCTCCTTATTTTAGCATGGTGGCCTTCACTTTTAGTTTCCTCTGCAGCCCTCCCTGGGTTGGCAAAGGCTTGGTGATGATGGCACATCCAGCAGAAGAAATGTGGGGCTTAACAGCGGGACACAGGCATGGCTGCAGGACAGCAGTGATGTTCCAGCATCACAGGGATGCCACTGCCTCTGCCCTGCCCCACGACCAAACTCTGTTTGGGAGCAGCTGCCCAAGACTTGCCTGTTCCCTCTGTAATCCGATGACAGCATCACACACAACTGAGGGGCTATAAAAAGTGGCTTTGAAATCAGATGGTCAAGTGTTGGGCTGTCTCCAAAAGATTGCTTGCAGGAGCTGAGCTTGGCCCAGAGCCCTTCTCTTGGCCTCTCTGAATGGTTTCAGCTGAGAGGTTGTATCAGTTGCTAATGCACCATAAATAAACAGCAGAGTATGAACCTCCCCAGCGAAATACCAGGGGAACTCCTCATTTTAGGCTGTGCTGCTTGTGGTCCCTTCTGCGTGACCCTGGTTGTCCCAGCAGATTTTTGTGTCATGAGGTAAGCTGGCTGTGATAAATGGGAGCATGAGGAGCTCTCTGGACTCATATGGGAGGTATTTATTGCTAGAAATGGTCAAAAAGCTGGATGGTGAAACTGACTGTTGGTTGGTGGGTGCAGGAGTGGAGGTTAGCAGGATAATCACAGAGTGGAAGGAGTGGGAAGGGACCTCTGAAGATGGTGGAGTCCAACTGCTCTGCCAGAGCAGGGTCTCTAAAGCAGATCACATAGGAACACGTGCAGGGCGGGGCTGAAAGTCTCCAGGGATGCAGACTCCACCACCAGTCTGGGCAGGCTGTGTCAGTTCTCTGCCTCCCTCAAAGCAGAGAACTTCCTTCTCATGTTTGGGTGGAACTGCCTATTTTCAGGTTTCTTCCCCTTGCTTTTGTCCTGTCACTGGGACCTGCTGTGTATGTGGTGAGCAGAAGGCAGTGTTACATTAAAGCTTATAAATGCAAAGAAACAAAATGCACATAGAGCTCGAGAGAGAGCTGGCCCAGGTGGTGGTGTGGGATGGGAGACCTGTGGTGTGAGAGGGCACACACGGGTGGGGCTGGAAGTGACCAACCCCTTTGCTAAGGCAGGGTCAGCCCACAGCAGCTTCCACAGGATCACAATGTCCAGGCAGGTTTGGAATCCCTCCAGAGGAAGACTCCACAACTTCTCTGGGCAGCCTGCTCCAGGGCTCCAGCACCCTCACAGCAAAGAAGCTTTTCCCCTTGGGTTCTAGTTTGTGCCCATTGCCTCTGGTCTTGTCACTGGGCACCACTGAAAAGGGTCTGGCCCTGTCTTCTTGCCCCCCATCCTGTAGCTGTTCGTCAGCATTGATCAGATCCCCTCTCAGGCTGCTCTTCTCCAGGCTGAACAGCCCCAGGGCTCTCAGCCTTTCCTCCTCGCAGAGATGCTCTGATCCTTTCATCATCCTTGTAGCCTCCACTGGACTCTCTCCAGTACTTCCACATCTTTCTGGGTAAATGGTTAAATTCAGAGCTGTCTAGCCTCTCCATTTGGCAATTCCAAGGCTGGCACAGTCTGTGGAGGTCACTTAACATGTGACAGGCGCAGTGGGACTGGTGGTAGTGCAGAGGCTGTTACTGACAATCATAGAACCATAGAATGGTTCAGGCTGAAAGGCAGCTCAAAGCTCAACCCTGCCATAGGCAGGGACTCCTCCCACTAGAACAGATCACTCAAGGCCTCATCCAGCCTGGACTTGAACACCTCCAGGGAGGTTGTGGAGCACAGAATGTGAGCGAAGACCTTTGATCACATTGGCTGCTTCTGTGCTCCACAACCTCCCTGGGCAACCTGTGCCAGTCTCTCACCACCCTCACTGCAAACAACTTCTTCCTAACATCCACTTTCAATCTCCCCTCTGCCACTTCAAACCCATTCCTCCTCCTCCTGGCATTACCAGACCTTGTCAATAGTCCCTCCCCAGCCCTTCTGTAGCCCCCTTCAGATCCTGGAAGGCCACTCCAAGGTCTCCTGGAAGCCTTCTCTTCTGCAGGCTGCAGAGCACCAGCTCTTGTAGCCTGTCCTCAGAGCAGAGCTGCTGCAGCCCTCTCAGCATCTTCATGGCCTCCTCTGAACTCGCAGAACAAATCAGAGAAAAAAGGGACAAGCACAGGGTCCTTGGAACAGGATGTAGAAGGTTGTCACCATCTCCTCTCCCAGGAGGGGCAGCTCATGTGCTGACCCCAGGATGCTCACTGTGTCTGCAAGCAGGGGATCAAAGCCCAGGGATGTGACCTGCCAAGTGAGCCAGGCTTTAGTAAATGAAAACCCAGAAGTTCTGCTGTGGGGATGTGTCCTGCTTGGGCCACATGCTGGGGACCAGATTCCAGGTGTAATTACAATTCCACACCTGGGAGTGTACAGCAGACTGCTGCTGCTGCTGCCAGTGTGGTGGTGAGGTACAGAGCCTGCAGCCTCTCCTCGTTAGAACAGTGCTATCCAATCATTAAATGTGTCTTGTTTAAGTGGGAAAATAGCAGTCTGGCTTCAGTGCTTCCACCTCCTGTCCTCTTCTTTCCTGGCTGCCCTTGGCAGCTATAGCTTTAGGCTTCAGTGAGGACACAACCAGGGACTGCTTCCCTTAGGGCATCCCAAAACCAGAGCTTTGCACAGCTCAGTGCTGCTGAGCAGTTTCCTAGAATCATAGAATCAAGCAGGTTGGAAGAGAGCTCCAAGCTCATCCATGCCAACCTAGCACCCAGCCCTGGCCAACCAACCAGACCATGGCACTAAGTGCCCCAGGCTTGGCTTCAACACCTCCAGGCACAGCCACTCCACCACCTCCCTGGGCAGCCCATTCCGATGGCAAAGTGTGGGGTGATACATGGGGAAAAGAGAGGAGTGGTAGGAGACACAGAGAGGTTTGCACATGGACAGCCAGCTGCAGAGCAGAGCTTCAGATTTCTTCCTTCCAGGCTCAAGCATGACCTCTAATCTGCCTTTCTCCAAGCCAAGTGGCATTTTGGAGCTCTGCAATCTGTTTTGCAGCCCTTCATCATTGCAGTGGGATGGCTTTGTGCCCAGCTAAGTGCTTTTCCAGGTCTGTTCCCACGTATCAGCTGAGGACAGGAAAAGGAAAAGCTTCTTTCCTGTGAGGATGCTGCAGCCCTGCACCAGGCTGCCTGGGGAGGCTGTGAATTCTCCTTCTCTGGAGAGAAGAGCAGACTGAGAAGGGATTTTCTTAGTATGCTCAGCAAGAGCTGACTGGGAGGCCAGAGGATGAGGCCAGACTCTTTTCAGTGGTGCTCAGTGGTAGGTAGGACAGGGGACAGTGGGCACAGACTGGAACCCAGGAGATTCCAGCTGAACTGGAGGAAAAAGTTCTTTGCTGTGAGAGGTGCTAGAGCCCTGGAGCCCAGAGAGGTTGTGGAGTCTCCTCTGGACGGCATGGTCCCCTCCAGTCCCTACCAGCCTGTGATTCGGTGACATAAGTGGAAGAGTTTTTTTCTGCCCTCTTGTTTGTTACAGAGCTGATGAGGGACTCCTGCCTGCCCTCTGGTCCTTCGCTGGTTTCCCAGACAGCTGCATCCCACTTGGAAAGCGTTGCAGCAGGCATGACCTTTGTGGGAAGCTGCCCTTAACAATCTCCTTTATCAGCCCTCCCCCCAGCCTTGTAGTGCCACGGTTTAAAATACAAACATGCTGGGATACTCTCCACATGAAGGAACACAGCTCTAAAATCAGTCAGGATGGTTCTGGTCAGGGAAATGGGAGAGGTTTGCTGCAAAAAGGAAGCAAGTTGAGGAAGATCTCTTTTAAAAGTGAGAGGCTTAAATGCAGGCTCTAAAGTTCCCAGTGCAGTATGCAAGAAATGACTCCCTTCTGGGGTTGCTGCCCTGGAAGTGACAACAGCTGGGCTCTTGCTTAGGTGCCTAAACTGGGGGTTACCTGCTGATTAAGATAGCTCTTGTCTATTTATTTATATATATATATGTGTGTATAGATGGGTGGGAATGTTTCTGGGCTCCATCACAGGGTCTGGCAGTGCCTGGATTTGCATTTGAATGGCTGTGCCTGGGAAGTTCTCCATTTCACCCACATTCTGCAGCCAAGGACCGTGTTGTTTCCAGCAGGCTGGCAAGGAAAATGTTCTCAGCTTCATTTTTAAGCATTGCAAAGAAGGAGATTCAGCCAGAGGAGATAATGCATCTTGCTGGATGTTGTTTGCACCTTGAATACTGAGTTCAGTTTTGGGCCTTTCACTCCAGGGTGGACATTGAGGTGCTGGGGTGGGTCCAGAGAAGGTCGACACAGCTGCTGAAGGGTGTGGAGAACAGGTCTTGGGAGGAGCAGCTGAGGGAACTCAGGTTGTTTAACCTGGAGAAAAGGAGGCTGAGGGGAAACCTTCTCATTCTCCACAGCTCCCTGAAAGGAGGTTGGAGCCGGGTGAGGATCAATCTCTTGTCCCAAACGCAGGTGATAGGGCAAAAGGAAGCAACCTCAAGTTGCCCCAGGGAAGGCTTAGGTTGGATACCGAGAAACATTTCTTCCCTGAGAGGCTGTCAATGCCTGGAACAGGCTGCCCAGGGAGGTGGTGGAGCCACCATCCCTGGGGGGATTTTAAAGCCATGTAGATGTGGTGCTGAGGGATGTGGTTTAGTGGTGGACTTGGCAGTGCAAAGTTGATGGTTGGGCTTGATGAGCTGCAAAGTTCTTTTCCAGCCTGAACAGTTCTCTGGTTCTAAAGGAAGAATATTCTCTTTTCTCCTCTCTTTTCCTTTCTGCCTTTCTAAAAGTGACCTGTTTTCTCCCCAGACATCAGGCATCCAGAGGAGCTTTCCCTTTTGAGGAAACCCAGGGACCCATCAAAGAAAAAAAAGAAGAAGTTGGATGACCAGTGTGAGGATGATGCCTTCGAGCTGGAGGGTCCACTGATCACGCCGGGGTCTGGTGAGCTGGGGCTTGCTTTGTGAGGATGAGCTTGCAGGGGACAAGCAGGTAATGAAACGGGGGTGGAGGCGGGGGGGAGACGACACAGCCGCATCGCTCTGGCCGAGTTCATTGGGGTCTGTGCCCGAAGCACCCCCACAGAGCCTCCAGGGCTGCAGCATTGGTCACGGCCGCACAGATGCATGCCTGAAGCTGTCACGCGTACAGGGGAGCAGAGCAGCGCTGTCAAAGAAGCCAGAAGCCAGGTGTGAGCACTCAGCACTCTGACTGTGCTACTGAGAGCTTTTCTTGCCCTGTTAAGAGAGGAGTTAAATGGAAAACTGTTCCCAATGTCACATTCCAGTGTGTTTTAGGCAGCACCACTCTTCCACTCCTCATTTATAGCCCCATTTTATTGGCTGCATTAATGTTCCCTTATGTTATGGGTGTAGCTATAGACTGTAAGACTAAAAATACCCTTTTTATTCGATGGGGGTGGGGGGTGAGTTTGCCAGCTCAGCTTAAAGAGCCAGAGCAGTGTTGGTAAGAGAGCTGCTGCTGGAGTAACCTCTTTGGTGGGGGAATGTCACTGGTGAGCATCGTGTCTCTCAATGCAGGCAGCAGATGTGATGAAGAGAGGTGTCTGAAGATGGAGGGAGGTTTAGGCTCTGTTCTTCAGCCTCTGGAGGCCTGGGGTTTGAAGGCAAATGGCAGGAGTTTAAACCATGAGGTCGGTCAGGTGGGAGCAGCGCTTCAGCCCAAACGGGCTCGAGGAGAGAGCCGCAGCAACATGCGCTGCTGGGTGGGTGAGACAAGTGTGGCTGCCAGAGGTCTGGTTGTAGCTACAGCAATGAGGGCAGCAGAGCAGCTTTCGTTAAAGAGAGTATCCTGGAATTCAGAGAGCTCATACCAGCTCAATTGACTGAAGCCCAAGTGAAGGCCAATGTGGTTAATGCCACTGGGGGCTCTGGGCGCGAGCGAGGATGGCGATGGTCTGGAGCTGCTGTGCCAAAGCGACGTGCACCACATTGTCCACAGCAAAGCATCAGCACAGAGGACATGATCTTCCTTTGGCTCTGCTCTCTTTCTCTCCTCAGTTAGGTAAAACTCAGGCTAGTCCTCTGCCAGCCTGGCTCAGGCAGTTTTCCCTGCATTGGGCAGGGCTCCAAGCAATCCTCATTTCATTTGGCATTTCCACCTCAGAAGCCCATAATTAGCCCTTCCCAAAGTCGGTGCTTGTGGGGGGCATCGTGAGATGAGCAGGAAGCACTTGGCCTGCTTTGGGGTAACACAGACAAAAGCATGGGGGTATTTTAATTACTTACTGGTCTTCCAGCAAGCCCCTTTGAACTCTCTTGCTGATTTTACTTTCCTTGTGAATTAATTTACTTCTGCTGCAGGTTTAATTACTGCAGCTGCCTGCCACATTTAGGTGCCAGTAGTTAAAGGCCCTGGTTTTTAATCTGGACAGAGTGTTTGTAGCATTGTTCCAATGTCAGTTTGTGCGCTGAGTGCTTCTGTAAAATGAGCTAATGCTTTGGGACCTGCTGATTTCAGTGCCTGTAGGTGTGAGGGGTGTGTTTGGTCACTGAGCAGCCTGTACCCAACAATGGAAACCACTCAGATCTCTGCAGGCAGAGCTCTCAATACACCCACAGCAAACGTTGCCCAACACTTTCCATCAGAAGACCTGTATTCACTTGTTTACCAGTTAGCCAACCTCACAGCTAGCTCAGCTGGAACTTTCCATGGCACTGCCTGCCTCAGGCAGATTTTTTTTAAGAGAAGCTTCTTCTGAGATGTTTCAGGTGTTTGGAGAGGGTGACGAGGAGAACAACTGAGGGCAAGCTTTGCTCCTCCAGAGCATGCACTCCAGTGGAGGAACACCTGTTCAGTTTGGAGCAAGGAGAGGGGATTTCCGTCGCTGGCACAGTTAGTGCTCAGCCCTGTCTGTCTGAGCCACATGAAGGCTGAGGTTGGCATGCTGAGAAGATGATGGGGAGGAGGCAAGAGCATCTTGTTTATGGGCAGCAATGGTGTCTTATAGCCAGCTCCTGGTGGCCTGCTCTGTTCAGCATTACAGCTGGAGATTACACAGGGGTTGGGCAAGACGACCTCTGAGGGCCCTTTCCAGCCTGCTGCATTCTGTGATTGTGTGAATCATCCTTGCAGAGAGCACATCTCTGCTGCTTTTATAATCACAGAGTATCTCGAGTTGGAAGGGACCATAAGGACCATTGAGTCCAGCTCCCATAGAGAGCTACATGGTCTGAGTACCTGGCAGGTCACCTCCAGTCTTGGCCAGTGTGAAGCTCGAAGGTGCATATCTGCAGCCCTTGAGCAGCCGTGCCTGGTTTGCTGGCCCTGCCTTATGGCAGGTGCTCAGGGTTCTTACTGCCCCCCAGGTCATTAATCCCACCTGGGATGCCAGCAGATCCAGTGAGAGAGTGGAAAGCATCCTGCTGGTGTTCTCATTTGCCTCTGCAGGAGGCAGTTTTCACTTGTATTTTCCATCTTGGTTTGTATGATTTGAAGTTTCCAAACCAAGATGTTGCTGTCACTGGTTTGATGCTGCTGAGTCAAACCATTCCTGCTGCTCCTTCAGATAAAGATTAGAGTTTGGAAAGGTTTTCCTGTTGTTTTGGTCTTAGACTTTTCCAGAGGTGTAGCTCAGCTCTCTGTCATTTCCTGGGCATTCAGAGAGCAGGAATCGTTTAGAGTGGGGAACTAGAGGGCAGCCCAGGGAGGTGGTTCAGGGCAGCAGGAGGAGATGGCACAGAAGACTTTGTTTGGGGCATCTCAACCCTGCCATGTGTCGCTTTCAACTCTTAATAATGTTCTTTTACTGATGAACTCACCACTGGTGAGGTCACACCTTGAGTACTGGGCTCAGTTTTGGGCCCTGCACTCCAAGAAGGACATGAGCTGTTGGAGTGGGTCCAGTGAAGTGCAACAAAGCTGCTGAAGGCTCTGAAGAGAAGGTCTGGTGAGGAGAAGCTAAGGGAACTCAGGTTCTTTAATGCGAAGAAAGGGAGGCTGAGGGGAAACTTTGTCATGCTCTGCAGCTCCCTGGAAAGAGGTGAGAGCCAGGTTAAGAGTTGGTCTCTTCTCCCAGGTAACTAGGGCAAGGAGAAAAGGAAGCAGAATCAAGCTTCACCAGGGAAAGTTTAAGTTGGACATTGAGAATAATTTCTTCCCAGAAAGATAGTCAGGGCCTGGAGCAGGCTGCCCAGGGAAATGATGGAGTCACCATCCCTGGAAGGAATTAAAAGCCATGTAGATGTGGTGCTGATACACATGGTTTAGTGGTGGACTTGACAGTGCTGGGTTAGTGGTTGGACTTGGTGGTCTTAAAGGTCTTTTTCAACCAAAACATTCCTGTGATTCTGTGGAGGTAGAGTTTGGCTGCTTGGACTTGCAGTGTGAAGAGAATCATGATTTAGAAAGGACAGAAGTGGTTCCCCAGAAGCCAGGCATTGTTCTTTCACTGGTGCACAGGTGATGAGCCCCTTGTTGGATGGTCAGGACGTTACCATGCAGCCATCAAACCTGCCTTACTTTAGCTTTCCCTGTGTTAGCTCTCAGCTGGGGCGGGTGAGACACCAGGCTGGGGCCACTTTCTCCTCTTCGTAGAATCATGGCATCGTTTCAGTTGGAAGCCACCTCCAAGATCTGGATGGGTTCCTGTGTGGGCTCCCTAAGTAATCCTGCTCTGGCAGTGGGGTTGGACTAGAGGATCTCTAGAGATCACTTCCAGCCCCTAACATTCTCTGAGTCTATCAAGTCCAACCAAAGGCCACCACGGCCACCTCTCTTACAGGGAGAGCCCGAGGGAGCTGGGGCTCTTTGGCTTGGAGAAGAGGAGATACTGGTGGTGAGACACTGGCACAGGTTGCCCAGGGAGACTGTGGATGCCTGGTGCTGCCTGGAGGTGTTCAGTGCCAGATTGGATGAGGTCTTGAGCAACCTGGTCTAGTGAAGGTGTCTCTTCCCATGGCAGGGGGATTGGACCTAGGTGATCTTTAAGGTCCCTTCCAACCCAAACCATTCTGTGAATCTATGAGACTGAGAGGATGACCTCAGCAGTGGTTATCACTGTGTGCAGGGTGAGAGCTAGGAGGCTGGAGCCAGGCTCTGCTAGGTGGTGCCCAGGGACAGCACAAGGGGCACTGGGTGGGAGCTGAGGCAGAGGAAGTTTCATGTAAGCATGAGGAGGAATTTTTCCCCTGTGAGGGTGACAGAGCCTGGCACAGGCTGCCCAGGGGGGCTGTGGAGTCTCCCTCTCTGGAGACACTCCAAACCCTCCTGTGTGTGTTCCTGTGTGATCTGGTACAGGAGATGCTGCTCTGGCAGGGGGGTTGGACTGGATGAGCTTTGGAGGTCCCTGCCAGCCCCTGACCTGCTGTGATTTTGCCATGTCCTGAGGAGCCATGCCCACACAGCTCTTGAAACTTGTCACTTGAAAAGGGGCTTTGTTTCGTGTGCTTTGAGTGTCCGGCTGCCGAGCTGCAGGAGCCTGGAGCACGCTGTGCCCTGGGGCTCCCACCACGGGCTCAGCACCCTGGCTCCAGCGCCCTTTGGCTTTCAGCCAGCTGCTCCAGCCTGCGCCGGATCACCGTGGAGTCACTTGAGTTGCTTTGCCTGCGAGAGTCCACCAGCACTGCTGCAGCCAACACTGTGTGTGGGTGCTTCAGACCTCACCTCTGCTTTTCTGCCCTTTTCCTGCAGATGTCCACTTCCAGCTTCTCGCCTTTCCTACCCTGCCGGTGACTTTCTTTCTCCTTCTCACTTCCCTCCTTTCTTTCCCTCTCCATAGGCACCGATATTCTTTACATCGGCCCCGTCAAAGGTGAGCTCCACCTCAGTGGGACTTTGTGCTCTGCCTCTGGCCCCTTTGGCTGCGCCCTTAGTTTATTTTCCTGCTCCTCTAAAACTTTTGACTTCCAAAACTCTTTAAGCGACAGGTAACGCTGGTAAGTTGGGGGCTGCTCGTGTCCCAGGTGCTGCTGACGTGCAGCAGGCAGGAGTTCCCTGGCGTGGGGGCCCTGCCCCTTTTCCCATGGATTTGGGCTGGAATGAGTTTTCCACCAGTTTGGCTCTTGGAGGAGAGCTGAGAGGGACAGCTTTCCATGGGAAAACAAGCAGTGCAGTGTGTTCCATCCTGGAAAATCCAGAGTGGTTAAAGCCTACCAGCAAAGAGAAGGTTTTTCATCTGCTGGCTTCAGTTCGTGCCTGAGCCGGCATGGGGCAGGGCTTGGCTTGGAGCTAACTCTCAGCTCTTGCTCCTCTCGCCGGTAGGAAACATCTACTCCAGCCCTGGACTGTACAGCAAAACCATGACCCCGACCTACGACGCGCATGACGGCAGCCCCCTGTCACCCACCTCGGCCTGGTTTGGGGACAGCGCCCTGTCGGAGGGGAACCCAGGCATCCTGGCTGTCAGCCAGCCTGTCACCTCCCCGGAGTCCCTAGCCAGAATGTACAAGCCACAGGCGCTGCTCGATAAAGCCAAAACCAACCAAGGGTGAGTTACGGATGTGCTTTGCTGTTCTTCTCCTGCCTTTTAATCGATACCTGCCTTAAGACTGCAGCTGGGAGGCATCCCCACGGCTTCCCCACAGCGTTTGCAGTGAGACACTGCAGCGGGCTGCCCACGGATGCCCTCTCCCTGGAGGTGTTCAAGGCCAGGTTGGATGAGGCCTGTAGAAAGCATCCCTGCCCATGGCAGGGGTTGGAACTAAATGACGTGGAAGGTCCCTTCCAGTGCAGACCGTTCCGTGGCACTTTGCAGGTGGCTGGATTCGTCCCGGTCCCTGATGGAGCAAGAGGTGAAAGAGAACGAGGCTCTGCTGCTCCGGTTCAAGTACTACAGCTTCTTCGACCTGAACCCCAAGGTACAGGGCTCTCGGTTCACTTGTGCCACGCAGGCGGAGGCTGGGAGCGGAGGATGCCTGTGTCAGTAGCCTGATTTGTGGAGCCTGCCGGCGCTGGGCCCAGGTTCCTGTGCTCCCACAAACTGCGCCGCTCGCTCGAGGCGCTCTAGGGGTTGCGTGGAGCCGCTTGGCTCCGGGCTGAGGCTTCTCAGCCTGCAGTGGAGTTGTGGCCCTGGCGCTCTTAGTTAGACGGTCAGGCTGGGTGGCCTGGGGGGCCTTTTCCAACCAGAACAGTTGTGTGCCTCGCTGGCACCGAAGCGCAGGCAGAAACGTGTGGCGCTGGGCTCAGCCCTCCTGCCTCAGCGCGTCTCTCTGCTCCGCTCGGCAGTACGACGCCATCCGCATCAACCAGCTGTACGAGCAGTCCAAGTGGGCCATCCTGCTGGAGGAGATCGAGTGCACGGAGGAGGAGATGATGATGTTTGCCGCGCTTCAGGTAGGAGCCAGCCCGAGGCCTTCATGGTTTTGGTGGGCCTGACTTTGCAGCTTTGCATGCCCCTGCCCGTGAGCGCTGGTGCACAGTCAGCCTAGCCAGACTCCACGGGGCAAAGCAGAACCCCACTGCGCTGCAGAGCTGCTTTTTACACCATCCACAGGCAGAGCATTCACATAACACAAATGATGCAAACCTTGGCTTTCTAACAGACTCTTCCTCTCCTGTTTTCCCGAGCCACCTGGCCCATTATCTCTTCCTCTGCTTCTCTCCCCGGGGGAGGCATCCAGTAACCCCTGGGGGCCAAGGCTGCTCATTCCTGCTCTTCCTTACATCTCTCCTTGCGTTCCCACCTAAGTGACCTCTGTTCTGACTGGTGTTCTGAGCCTCGCCTTGTCTGTGCCGAGTGCTTAGGCTTCTCCTGCAGGTTGTTTCCCATCTCCTAATCCTCACCTCAGCCTCTTAGGTGCTTTCAGTATTTTCTGCTGGTTAATTGTCATGACGAGGAGCTTGGCCTCCTCCTGCCAAACATGTTGGTCTCTCTTAACTTTCAGGTTTGCCCTTCTTAAAAGCCCCAGTAAGTGCAGTAGGCTTCTGGCAGGCTGCCCCCACACAGCTGCTGATAGTCTGTGGGTTTCCCAGAACTGTTTACTTATCTGTTTTATGGAACACTTGGCCTGGTTTGGCAGAAATACCACAGCTGCTCTTGACTTCTGTAAGCTGGGTGGCAGGGCCCTGGCTGGGTGCAGCCTGGCACACCTTGTCGCTGTAGGATGCGGAAATCTCCTCGTCAGGAGCGGGGCTGCCTGTTCCTGCTGCCCCTCCTGGGGAAAGAGGAAGAGTGAAAACAGATGTATGTAGACTCAGTTTACCCCTGGGCAGTCCTGGGTGGCTTCGACAGGGACCCTCCTGTGAGATTTTATGGACGTTTTGGTTTCCTGGGATGAAAACCAATTCAATCCTTCCAGACTAGGAGGAGTTCTTATGCTTGCACAGAACTGAGGGCGTCTTCCTTTTGGGCCTCAGGTTGCACTTTGGGAGGTTTAGGTTGGATATTAGAAGAAACTTCATCACTGAAAAGCTTCTCAAACACTGGGACAGGCTCCCTATGGTGGTGGTTGAGTCCTCATCCGTGCTGATGTAGTTCTAAGGGAGATGGTTTGGCACCAGACACGACAGAGCTAGGTAACAGTTGGGCTCAATGATCTTAGAATCTCTTTTCCAACCTTTCTTGTACCAGAAGGACGAGGAGGAATGGATTGAAGCTTGAGGAGAGGAGATGTAGGCTGGAGATTGGGAAGGAATTCCTTCACAGTGAAGGTGGTTTTAACAACTCCATGTGCCAAGTTCTGCACTTTGGCCACAACAACCCCAAGCAGCACTACAGGCCAGGGACAGAGTGGCTGAGAGCAGCCAGGCAGAGAGGGAGCTGGGGGTGCTGGTTAATAGTAGCTGAAGCTGAGGCAGCAGTGCCCAGGTGGGCAGCAGAGCCAATGGCATCCTGGGCTGGCTCAGGAGCAGTGTGGGCAGCAGGACAAGGGAGGTTCCTGTGCCCCTGTGCTGAGCACTGCTCAGGCCACCCCTGGAGTGCTGTGTCCAGCTCTGGGCTCCTCCATTGCAGAGAGATGTTGAGGTGCTGGAAGGTGTCCAGAGCAGGGCAGCAAGGCTGGGGAGGGGCCTGGAGCACAGCCCTGTGAGAAGAGGTTGAAGGAGCTGTGGGTGTGCAGCCTGCAGCAGAGGAGGCTCAGGGCAGAGCTCATTGCTGTCTGCAGCTACCTGCAGGGAGGCTGTAGCCAGGTGGGGTTGGGCTCTGCTGCCAGGCAAGCAGCAACAGAAGGAGAGGACATAGACTCAAGCTGTGCCAGGGCAGGTCTAGGCTGGATGTTAGGAGGAAGGTGTTGTCAGAGAGAGTGATTGGCATTGGAATGGGCTGCCCAGGGAGGTGGTGGAGTCCCCAGCCCTGGAGGTGTTTAAAAGAGAGTTGCATGAGGCACTTAGTGCCATGGGTTAGTTAGTTAGAAGGGTTAGGTGATAGGCTGGACTTGATGATCTTAGAGGTCTTTTCCAACCTGGGTGATTCTGTGACTCTGTTTCTTTGGCGAGACACTGGCACAGATTGCCCAGGGAGGTTGTGGATTTCTCCTCCCTGGAGGAGAGGCCTGGCATTCAAGGGCAGCTTGGATGAGGCCTTGAGCAAGCTGGTCTGGTGGGAGGTGTCCCTGTCCATAGCAGGAAGGTTTGGAGCAAGATGATCTTTAAGGTCCCTTCTAACCCAAACTGTTCTATGAACCAAAAGGCCTCTCTGGTTGTATGAACTGCTGTGCCTTGCCTTCCAGTACCACATCAATAAGCTGTCCATCATGTCCTCGGAAAACCACCTGAACAACAGTGACAAGGAGGTGGACGAGGTGGATGCTGCACTCTCAGATCTGGAGATCACCCTGGAGGGTGGCAAAACATCGACGGTGCTGGTAAGGGCTGTGGGCAGGCGGGGCAGGCTGGCTGCGTGTGCCCCTCGCCTCACACGGGGCAGGAACAGCCTCCCTGGCCTGGCAGTTCTTTTTCACACCTCCAGCTGCTTTTGTAATTCCTTCCTCTCTTTTTTCCTACTTCTCCTCTTACAGCACGAAGAAGTTGCCCACAGCCCAGTAAAACCATACCAAAAATAGACCCAAAAAATATCTGGTTAAAAATGGTAGGGTTTTAAATACCAAGGAGTAGTTCTGGTGAGAGGGGACCCTGGGTAGTGTCAGACATGGTGCCAGCACTGTGCCGGAGCCCAGACTGGCATTAAAACTCATTTGAGCATGTGCATGTTTTGAACCCAAGGCTTTGTTGTAGCTGTAAGACCCATTTTTGGGGTGTTGTAAGTTAATTGAGCAGGAAGAGCTCAGCCTGTCCACGCTCTCAGCTCAGAATTGCTGCAGGAGTCAAGTGCAGTGTTGCTTTTGTGCTGATGGCACCACAGGCTAAATGCTACTGGAGGAATCCCCAGTACAAGAAGAATATGGATCTGTTAGAAGAGGTCTAGAGAAAGGCTTTGGAGATGATGACTGAAGTAGAGCACCTCTCCTATGAAGACAGGCTGAGAGAGTTGGGGTTGTTCAGCCTGGAGAAGAGAAGGCTCCAGGGAGACCTTAGAGCAGCATTCTAGTATCTGAAGGAGAGGGGGCTCCAGGAGAGCTGGAGAGGGACTTTCTACATAGATAGATAGTGACAAGATGAGGAGCAGTGGCTTCAAACTTGGGGAAGTTCAATTTGAATGAGGCACTAGGAAGAAATTCTTCCCCACAAGTGTGGTGAGGCACTGGAACAGGTTGCCCAGGGAAGCCTGGAAGTGTTCAGTGCCAGGTTGGATGGAGCCTTGAGCAACCTGGTCTGTAGGAGGTGTCCCTGCCCATAGCAGGGGGTTGGAACTGGATGATCTTGAAGGTCCCTTCCAACCCAAACCATTCTATGATTCTAAGTGGTAGAGGATCTGGAATGTTACTGAACCCCTGCCCTGGGTCAACTCAATGAAAATGAACTTGGTTTCTTTTCTCACTACCAGCTTGCCAAAGCTCCAGACTCTTCCTGCTGAGGTTTCTCTTCCACCATTTCTAGCGCACAGCAGAACTCGACAGCGCAAGAGCTGCTGTGCTCTTCAGAAGCAGCTCTCACTAGGCTGCTCTGTGGGCCTGAAGTGGGCTGTGACTCTTCTCTGAGTTTTTGGGGTCTTTTAACTTTTTTCCCTGATTTGCTGTTTTAACTCTGGTTTTCCACCTTTAGAAATGTAGGACCCAAAAACTAAACCGCAGGAAGAGGACTGAGTCTGGTACAACTTTTCCAGGCACTTTGCCCCTTTTATACCATCTCTGAGTTGTGTTTTTAAGTTCTCTCAACCCTTAAAATCCCTGAAAGTTTCCAGCCTTACACTTCATAGGATGTTTTCAAGTGTGTAAGGAGGACCGTTTTAAGGCTGATGTCCAGGCTGCTGCTTCAGTAGCATCAGTAACAGTGATCCAGGACGTCGAGTGATTACTGCAGGGAGCCACATCGCCAGAAAGAACAAGGAGCTCTTACCACCCACTTTGCTCTTTCCCTTCCAAACCCAGATTTGAAGCCCAAGTCCTGAGGACCAGACCCTGCCAGATAGGAGGGAGAGCAGTTCACCAGAGCCCCTCCGTCCCTTCCTGCAGGCAGCAGCCATTTCCAGATGCAGTGACTGGCTGGGGCCACTGGGCAGTTGCTGCGTTGTTTGTTTAGATTCTGCATTCTTGTCCCCTGTGCTGTCTGTAAACAACGCTGCTCACTGCGGTGGAAAGTAAACTCTCTTGCTGCTGGGAGCTGCTGGAGCAGCCTTTGCCTTCTTTTCCTTCCCCTTTTGGCCTGCAGTCCCAGCTGCTGGAGTCACAAGTGCCACACTCTATGTTCTGCTCATGGGAAACCTGAAGATAAACTCACTATTTAAAAAAAAGGGGTGGAGGGGAATCTCTTCTAGGCAACCTGAAAGCCCTTCCCCAGTCCTCTGTGGAGGTGCAGGGTTTTCCTTTCTCCTTGGAGCATGAGGAAATAACCAAGGGAGGAGAAAAATCCTTCTGTGAACACGAGCTGCTGTGACCGCTGGTGACCTGGCGGCTGGGAATTGGCTCCAGCAGCAGCAGGAATTCCTCAAAGGAAAATAAAACCTGGTCCTCTGGCTTTCCAAACAGCACTTCTGTGAGGTAGATTCTTATCCTCTTGTTTCTCCCATACAGCACATGGGGCTTCCTCAGGAGCCTGCTGCATGAGGCATTTACTGCCATGGGTTAATTAGAAGGGTTAGTCGACAGGTTGGACTCGACCATCTCAGAGGTCTTTTCCAATCTGCTTGACTCTGTGATTCATGAACCCCTGAGCCACAGTGCTGGCTGGTGAAGCTGCCACCAGCTTCCTGCCCTGTGCAGCCTCCCTTTGGTCCCTTCCCAGCCTCACCACCCTAGCTCTGCTCGGCACCTAGGTGAACGGCTTTGTCTTTTCTTTCCAGGGTGACATCACTTCCATCCCAGAGCTGGCTGACTACATTAAAGTCTTCAAGTAAGTGCTGATGGGAAGAGGTGCTTGTGAAACTGGTGATGCCTCTGAGTAACTAATGGCCCTGCCACCTCATATCCCTTTGGTTTTATCTGCTGGCCTTAAGGGCTGGCTGTTACCCTCATGTCAAAAGCCACCCAGCAATCGATGTGTAACACCACAGCTCAGCAGCTGGGCTTTGTTAAAGCATTCTACTGCTTTGTTCTGCAGCTCAGTTACTGAGTAATGCACACTGCTCACAGTGCTCCATGCAGACAGTGATTAGCTCTTGGATATTAAGAGAAGGCTCCAAGGAGACCTTCTTCACAGCAAGAGTGATTGGCACTGGAATGGGCTGCCCGGAGTGGTGGTGCAGTCCCCATCCCTGGAGGTGTTTAAGAAGAGGCTGGATGAGGCACTTAGTGCCATGGGTTAGTTAATTAGAAGGGTTAGGTCATAGGTTGGACTTGATGATTTCTGAGGTCTGTTCCAACCTGGTTAGTTCTGTGAGTCTATGATTCAGTATGTAAAAGGGACAAATGGAAAGCTGGGGACAGACTTTTTAGCAGGGCCTGTTGTGACAGGACAAGGGGTGACAGTTTGAACTAAAACACAGGAGATTTAGACTAGGTAGGAGATAAAAAGACTTGATACTGAGGGCAGTGAAAGACTGGCCAAGGTTTCCCAGAGGGCTGATAGATGCCCCATGCCTGGAACCATTGCAGGTCAGGTCCTCTGGGGCTCTGAACAACCTGCTCTGCTTGCAGGTGTCCCTGCGACCGCAGGAGAGTTGGAGTAGATGACACTTAGGGTCCCTTCTGACGCAAACCATTCTGTAGTTGTAGGATTCTGTAAGATCAGGCTTCCCACTGCCACCAGCCCAGCAGGTGCAGATCCCTCTGAGAGAGCTTGCTGCCTCCCACAGCCAGCAGAGTGCTGGGCTGTTTCTCTGAGACAGTTAATGCCCTGGAGAGAACCAAACCAGCCTGAAATGAGGAGCCAAAGCCAGAAACCTTGCCTGAATACTTCTGGTTTACGAGCGTCTGGATGAATTGCAAACAGCCTAATCCCCTTCTCTCGGGCCTCTCCTTGCCAAAAGGAGCAGGTTAAGCTGACTCTGCTCCTCTTGCAGCTCACTCAGGCCTTAGGAGTTGCTTTAATTTTGCTTTGACTTGGAGGGTGTTAGGTGGAAACCAGGAGGAGCACTTTGGCAGCCGCCGTCGTCTTCTGCGATTTACTGCCTGCTGCGGCCAGGCTTAGGGTGAAAGTTCTGGAAACTGGAAATAATGATGAGATTTTACAGCCTGCCTGGAAGAGATAGAGAATAAAAGCTGTAGGCAGCAAAACAGGCTCAGGGACAAGCCTCTGTTTTAGTAATTGTTTGGTTCTGGAGCCAGAACCTCTCTCTCGTGCTCTGAAAACCCTTTCTCGCTCTCCACAGGCAAATCAGTGAGGTCTCCCTGTCCACCTGGGCTTGTGCTCTGTCCTCGCTGGGCCAGAGCTTCAGGGCTGCAGCCTGTGCCCTGCTGCTGAGTGGGCATTTTATCTTCTCCCCTTCAACAAACACACACACGTTTGCTCTTTCCTTTGGTCTGTTATTTGCCAGTTAAATTAGACACAATTGGGGGAGCTAATTGCTCACAAATTGGCTGTGTCAGTTGGTGGAGGAGGAGCTGCAGATGCTGGGTTCCTCGCTCAGTGCAAGCCCCAGATCCTGGGGTTGGGATTTTCGTCTGTCCTGCCCTGGGAGGGAAGCACAGAATTCCTGTTTGCTCCTGAAAATGAGGGTCAGGTTGTGTTTTAGTGCCAGAAACACACCATGAAAGCTGTGTTAGGAGCTAGCCTGGCCTTGGGTGTGCCTTTTGCCACACATCAGTTGAGGAGCTGCACCATACATCCTTAAGTACACCCTAGAGGTATATATATGTCCCTATACGCGCCTGGCGTTGCTGCAGAGACTTCTGATGTGCCTCTCTCCCCTGTCAGCTGGGATACTGGCCATGCCAGCTAGAGTGCCTTGCCTGCAACTTAAAGGAGCCCCAAAAATCCCACCAAGACAGTATGAAAACATCTTTAGAGAAGGATGCGAGGCAAAGGATGGGAAACCCTGCACGTGTAGGATGGCTGGGCTGGAAGTTGGTGACCTCCTCTGGAGGGGAAGCTGCTTTGAAAGGAAATTTGGGTTGTAAGGTTTGCACAGAGGGCAAGACTGTGTGTGCCAGGGCTTTAGGAGGAGGAAAACTAGCAGGGGCAGGAGAAGGCAGCAGGTGCCCCAAGCTCAGATGTCCATCAGCGGTGTGGGAACAGCAGGGGCCAGGCAGGTGCCAGGTTTCTCACCCATCTCCCTAGCTCCTCTGAGCAGGCCCAGCATGTTCTTACTGGAAAATGCAAGTGCAGAGCCTCAAGGACAAGCAGTTGTGGCCATCACGTGTTTGATCCTTCCAGGCAAGGCTTCAGCAGCTGTTGCTGGGATGGCGATAGCAGGAATGCCTTGCAGTGAGAAACTGCAGCTACAGCCCTTGGGCAAGGTTTCCAAATGAAGAGGGTTAAGAAAAATCACCTCTGTGAAGATTCAGGGGTGGTGATGGGATGAGCAGGGCTCAGGTTACCACCATGCCAGCTTGTTGCAGGCTAACAGGGCCATCCTGCTTCCCTAGGTACAGCTGTCCATAGGAAGGAACTGAACCTCTTCTGGTGGGGCATACTTGAAAGGAAAACAGCAAGTGTGCTCACACAGGAGCTTGGGGGAGAAGGCTTTTGCAGGTGCCACTTGCTTTCAGAGCTTGAGCAGAGAGGTTGCAGGTGAATATGGCAGGCAAGGAGCCTGTGTTGCAGTGGGTCTCAGGCATGTCTGTTTTTGTGACAGTTCTTCAGCTCCCCCCAAATCGGTGGCACCTCCATGGGACCAAAGAGTCCAAACCTGCAATTATGGTTTGGTTTCTTGAGCCAACATTGTAGGGAAGGGTTGGTGAGTGGTGGCTGAGCTCTCACCAGCCCTGGATCATCCTGATGATGGGCACACCTTGGGCTTCTGACACCAGGTTTAAAGGGTGAAAGGAGTTTCCTGGTACAGCAGCTTGGTTTGAGAGCTTCAGCCAATTCTAATGTCCCTCAACCTGTCCAGCAGGCCCAAGAAGCTGACGTTGAAAGGCTACAAGCCATACTGGTGCACCTTCAAAGATACCTCCATCTCCTGCTATAAGAGCAAAGAGGAATCCAATGGGACTCCTGCACACCAGATGAACCTGAGAGGTAAGAGAAACCTGAGTGCCTCTGCATTTACAGGAGATCTGCAGGTGGCACCAAACTGAGTGGTGCAGTTTGCACATCTGAGGGGCAGGATCTGTCCAGGTGCACTTGGACAAGCTCCAGAGTGGGTGCGTGTGAACTTCATGTGGTCCAACAAGGCCAAGTGTGAGGACCTGCACCTGGGCTGTGGCAGTATCCTCTGTCACTACAGGCTGGGGATGAAGGGCTGGAGGAGCCCTTGGGGGTGCTGGTGGATGAGAAGCTGGTCATCAGCCAGCACTGTGTACTCCCAGCTCAGATCCAGCTGTGGCCTAGGCTGATCCCCATCAGCATGGGCAGCAGGTGCAGGGAGGGGATTCTGCCTCTCTGCTCTGCTCTGCTGAGATCTCACCTGCAGTGCTGGGGCTAGCTCTGGAGTCAGCACAGGAGAAACAAGGACCTGTTGGAATGGGGCCAGAGGAGGCCACAGCAATGATGGGAGGACTGGGAGCCCTCTGCTGTGAGGCCAGGCTGAGAGAGTTGGGGTTGTTCAGCCTGGAGGAGACTCCAGGGATACCTTCTAGTGGCCTTTCAGTGCTTAAAAGAGGCTGATCAGAAAGCTGGGGACAGACTTTTGGGCGGGTCCTGCTGTGACAGGACAGCACATGATGGGTTTGAACTAAAAGTGAGAGATCAGGATTGGGAAGAAGAAACATTAGATGCTGAGGGTGGTGATACCCTGTCCCAGGTTGCCCAGAGAGATGGCAGCTGCTCCATCCCTGGAGCCATTCCAAGTTAGGTCGTTTGGGGCTCTGAGCAACCTGCTCAGCAGATGTCCCTGCTGACAGCAGGGGGGAGTTGGACCCTTGAAAGGTCCCTTCCAACCCAAACCCCCCCATAACTCTGTGGGTTTTATTCCAGTAACTGGTTGCTCCCTGTTGCAGCTTGTTCTCCCACTGCTTGACCTTGGTGTGCCACTCAGGGTTGGGTGGCTGTTTGGAGGCGTGAGGGCGGTGGGGGTTGACAGCAAGGCAGACGCCGCTAGACACGAGTGCTCTCCAGCGAGCTCTGCTAACTCTCGCAGCAGAGGATGAGTTTGAGCAGAGGAGAGCAGCACATTGTCTTCCCTTTGCTGCTTCCCATTTTGTTCCCTCCTGCCCCTGGCTCCCAGCAGCCTCGCTCAAGCTCCCCCTGCACACGAGCTCTCCAGTTCCTTGGGCTGATGGATGTTCTTATGTCAAGTTCAACATTCCTGCTCCAGCAGCCACCCAACAGCAGAGAGCTCATTTTCCTCCCCCCAGAGCAGGAGCAGATGTGATGCCAAGTGAGCTGAAGCTGCAGCCAGGGTGAAGCCCAGCTCACAAGACCTTTTTTGGGAGCTTTGGACTCTTTATTTGCTGTGCTGGCACCTTGGCAATGTCCTGGGGGCAGTGCTGAAGCGGTGCCCAGGCTAACGGGGCTGGTTAAGTTCACCACACCTTGGTGTTCATACAACCACTTGTGGTTCTCCCCATCCACCAACAGCAGGGTGGGCACAGTAATGTAGAGGGGTTCCAGGGTGAGAGTCAGCACCCATCCAGCCACTTCTTCCTGCCCTTTCATGGAACTCCAGCATTTGCCAGCCTCCCAGTGAGGCCTCAGCCTCAAGTGCTGTGTTCAGTTTTGGGGCCCTCAGCACAAGAAAGACATTGAGGTCCAAAGAGGAGCAAGAAAACTGGTAAAGAGTCTGGAGAACATCTCTTCTGAGGAGCACCTGAAGGAACTGGGGTTGTGTAGCCTGAAGGACAGAAGGCTCAGAGGAAGGCCTGAGTCTGACTCTGTACAACTACCTGAAAGAAGGCTGAAGCAAAGCTGGGCGGGGGAGGAGTCTTTGTTCCAATGTCTGAGAACCCTTTCAGTGAAGAAGTTTCTTCTAATACCCAACCTGAACCTCATCTGGTGCCACTTGAGGCCACTTGTCCTGTCACTAGTTACGTGGGAGAAGGCAGACTTCTCAGGAGGGTGGTTGAATCCCATCCCTGGAAGTGTTTGAGGTGCAGATATGTGGTGCTGAGGGACGTGGTTTAGCCCCAGACCAAATCATGGTTTGACTCTCTTCCAACCCAAATGATTCTGTGCTTCTGTGAGACAAACCCTGCAGGCATGCATGAGCTTCGAAATCTTTCTGTAACCTTCCAGCTCAGGTCCTACCTTTCCTGTTTTTCCCTGTCACTTGGAATGGAGACCTCTGATTGTCTGTGACCCCCTCCTGCAGAGCGTCCGTCCCATCAGATGTGATGTGAGCCTTCGCAGTACCGAGGTGCTCTTGGCCACCTTTTGAGTGGCAGAGCTTTGCTTTTGCTGTCTGATTGCTGGGGCTGTTCCCCCCTTTTCAACGCAGAGCTCTTTGCCCCCCTGGTGAACAGCTGACTGCTTCGTTGCAGGGTGTGAAGTTACCCCTGATGTGAACATCTCTGGGCAGAAGTTCAACATCAAGCTTCTGATCCCGGTGGCAGAGGGGATGAACGAAATCTGGCTCCGCTGTGACAACGTGAGTGTATGGCCTGCCCCAGGCAGCCCCCCCCCCGCCCACCAGCAGCCTGGTGGAGCCCCATCCCTGGAGGAACTCCAAAGCTGTGAGATGTGGTGCTGCAGGGCATGGTTTAGTGGTGGACTTGGCCATGCTGGGTTTGTGGTTGGGTTCAATGTCCCTAAAGTTCTTTTCCAGCCTAAGTGATTCTGTGCTTCTATGATTTACTGTGCCCCATCCCACTGTGCTAAGTAATGCAGTCTCTCCTCCCTCCTCTTCCACCCTCTTTGGAGATCTAAAGGTTTCTTCCAAGCAAAATGATTCAGTGCAGCTGGGGTCAATGCAGAAAAACAAATCACAGCCCCACGTGCCTGATCCCCACATCCAGAGTACATGTCTGAGTCTGGAGGAGAAAATCAGCCCCTGCCCTGCCTTGGCCTTGGCCTTTGGCTGTAGTCTACATGTGACTGAGTTTCTGCCTGCCTTTTTGCACCTTTGGTGGTGAGTGGTGCCACGTCCAGTTGGCAGCTGTCATTGGTGGTGTGCCCCAAGGATCAGTGCTGGGCCCAGTCCTGTTCAATATCTTTATTCATGACCTGGACTGGGGGATTGAGTCCAGTATCAGTAAATTTGCAGATGACACCAAGCTAGGAGTCTACCTGGAGGGAGGCTGTAGCAGGTGGAGTTGGTCTCTTCTGCCAGGCAACCAGCAACAGAAGGAGGGGACACAGTCTCAAGCTGTGCCAGGGCAGGTCTAGGCTGGATGTTGGGAGGAAGTTGTTGGCAGAGAGAGTGATTGGCATTGGAATGGGCTGCCCAGGGAGGTGGTGGAGTTGCCGTCCTTGGAGGTGTTGAAGCCAAGCCTGGCTGGGGCACTTAGTGCCATGGTCTGGTTGCTTGGGCAGGGCTGGGTGCTAGGTTGGGCTGGATGAGCTTGGAGGTCTCTTCCAACCTGGTTCGTTCTATGGTCCTTGATTCTCCTTGGGCCACAGTGGAAGCAAAGGCTCTCTGGAGGTGTTTCCAGGGGAGGCAGGTGGCATCTCCACCATTCTGATGAGCGTGGGTCTCTGTTTGGGGCTGCAGGAGACGCAGTACGCCAGCTGGATGGCCGCCTGCCGCCTGGCCTCCAAGGGCAAGACGATGGCCGACAGCTCCTATGGCATGGAGGTGCAGAACATCCTCTCCTTCCTAAAAATGCAGCATTTGAACCCAGACCCCCAGCTGATCCCAGAGCAGATCAACACTGACGTTAACCCCGAGTGCCTGGTGTCTCCACGCTACCTGAAGAAGTACAAGAACAAGCAGGTAGGTGCCGTGGCGGCGGCGCTGGTGGCGTGGGCTAGGCTCACCGGGCACCTGTTTTGGCAGTACCCTGGGGTTTAACACAGTGTGTTTTGGATGCTGTCACTTGCAACTGGATGCACGTGGTTACTAAACTGAGAACTGAAATGAGTGGTTTCCATCCAGCACCTGGGGATGGCACCCAGCACCTTCACCGTTGCTGTGCCGCCGCAGGCGCACAGCCTCGGCAGCGGGGAGGAGTGCGCTGTAGATGGGCTGTGGCCCTACCTCGGGGTGGTTGAGGCCAGGTCGGATGGAGCCTCGAGCAATCTGGTCTAGTGGAAGGTGTCTCTGCCCAGGGCAGAGGGCTTGGGACTAGATGATCTTTGAAGGTCCTTTCCAACCCAAACCGTTCTATGAATCCATGAAGCCAGTCCCTGGTGCTGAGATTAAAACCCCTTCCCTTGCACAGAGCTCATGCAGAAACCCCTAGGACCAGCAGTGGAGTTGCAGTTGCTTGCAGTGCTCGATGCAGACTTGGCTCTTGTGCAGTTTATTTCTCTCTTTTGCTTTCCCACTGCCTCCAAATGCCAGCCCTTGAAAGGTTGCTTCGTTCTGAGTTGCTGTGACTTGTGCTTGAACTCCACGCCGCACTCGACCCGTGCATGACAGGGCTGGCACTGCCCCAGGCTGGGCATGCATGCATGGCTCTCTGAAAGGACAGCAGCAAAGATCAGGAGGGCTTTGCTCCGGGGCCTCGTGGTGACTTCAGCGTTCAGCCTGGCTGCTTCAGGCTGCCTATGGCTAGATAGGGTTTCTCCCAGGCCAGAAGAAGGCTGCGAGTCAGAGGGGCAGGGAAGGCAGAAGGTTTGATTGGCACAGCGCAGCGATTTCCTGGCACTGAAGCTGCAGCTTCTGTAGCCCTTGTTCTCCTGAATAAGCCTTTGTGCGCTTGGGTGGAGGCAGGGCTGCATCGGGGCACCCTTTTACATGCAGAGTACCTCCCGGGCTTCAGCCCAGTGCAGTGGAGGCACCTGGAAAAATCTTAGCTCTCCAGAGGTGCTTACCACACAGGCTGTCCTCCAGGTACAGACAGCCCCTGGGGAACCACGGGGACAGGCAGGAGCCCTCACCCTGCTCCGAGACAAGCTGGTGGCCACCGTGCAGACGCCGGGGCCCTTGCAGACACCACCTACGCAGCAGATTGAGGCCGTTCCTTTACGGCCAGCAGCAGAGCTTGCAGCAGAGGATGTTTGCCAGCTGCACAAGTGACTGGAGGGATGGAGGCTGAGGGAATGCAAGGAATTCAGCCACAAGGATCTCTCTGCGACCCAAGGTGGGGGAAGGAGGAGGAGGAGGTGGTGGAGGAGGTCACACAGCCCACAGACGGTGCTGAAATGGGAACTGGCAGAGTTCCTTGGCAGAGGATTTATGGATGTGCTTGATCCCACACCAGCCCCAGAGCTGCTCTGCTGGTGGGTGTCTCCATGTGCCCCTGCAGCAGAGGGTTGGCAGGTCATGTTTGAGGAGCACCAAATCCTAAGCACAAAGGGAAACAACCACCCAAAATAAGCATATTCACAGCTCTCGGGTGCCTTGCTGGGGCACAGTGTGGGAGCAGCACCCGACTGGGCACATCCCCAGGAAGCCTGGCCGGTGTTATCCTCCAGCCATTCACTACCCCAGGCAGCAGCCCCACCGTTTCTCCCATATCTCACATCAAAGGAGCTGCTGAGCTTCCTCTGCAGTAAGGGAGCCTGAGTCTGTGCAGGGACAGGGGGAGGAGCGTGGGGACGCGAATTCCTCCCTGACATGGCAGCTTCACCCTCCTCTTCACCAGCAGGGCCAAAACCATCTCGGGACCTAAACCTCGATGCCTGCAGCACGGCAGCGCCCAGGCAGGGCCAGCATGAGGGGCGGATCTCTGTGCTCATGTTCCCTTTGGCTGCTTTTCCACCTGAGCGGTTGTGCATGTGGTTTGTTTGTTGGTTTCTTTTTTGGCTTGAACTTTGGTTTGCAGTTAATTTGCACTTTTTCCCTTTGCTTTGTTGCCATATTTCTGATTTGCTTTTTTTTCTTTCTGCTTCCTTTTCCTGGTTGTTGTTTTTTTTCTCGCCTTGCCATCTACAGCCAGGCTATGTAAGAGACTTGGTAAGTGACAGCAGCAATGAAATTAAGCTACGTTTCAGCTAAAACCTGAAATCGTTTAGAATCTGTTTGGCTTAGAGAGTGAAAAACCAAACCACACTAACAAAGCCCAACCCTTCCCCCTCCCCTCTGGTGAAATTTGGGCCCTCCTTGGTTTTGGTGCTGATCCCCAGTGATGTCTGCTGCAAAACCAGAAACCCTACACCAGAAATCTGCTCACGTCCTGCGTCTCCACCGGCGGAGCCCAAGCGGCTCTTTGCCTCCAGACAGCACAGATCTATAGTTGCTTTTCTGTGTCTGGAGGTGGGATGCAGAAGCAGCTCCTGGTGCATCAGCCCCGGCTGCAGGCTCTGAGCAGATTGCACTGTTTGCAGCCATGCTGGCTCCCAGAGGGCTCCCCCGTCACTGCCCCTTCCTGTGACAGCTCGAGGTGCCCCTGCGAGCGCCCTGCCCTAAAGCTGCTGTGTCTCGCCACCCTCAGATCACGGCACGCATCCTGGAGGCTCACCAGAACGTCGCTCAGATGAGTCTGATCGAGGCCAAGATGAGGTTCATCCAAGCCTGGCAGTCGCTGCCGGAGTTCGGCATCACGCATTTCATCGCCAGGTGGGTGGGTCAGGACAGGGGGAGTTCCCTGGCTAAATGTGCTCCATGCACAAAGTGCAGGGCACTGGGAAAGAGGCTGGGAAGCTGCCTGGCAGGAAAGGACCTGGGGGTGCCATTTGAGGGCTGGCTGAAGATGAGCCAGTGTGTGTGCCTAGGTGGCCATGAAGGCCAGCAGCGTCCTGGCCTGCATCAGCAACAGTGTGACCAGCATGGATCGGGAAGGGATTGTCCTCCTGTACTGAGCACTGTCAAGACCACATCTCAAAACAGTGGGGTCAGTTTTGGGCCTCTCACCCCGAGAAGGACGTTGTAGTACTGGAGCATGTCCACAGAAGGGCAACCAGGCTGGTAAAGAGTGTGGAGAACAGGCTTGGTGAAGAGCAGCTGAGGGAACTGGGGGTGTTCAGTCTGGAGTACAGGAGGCGGAGGAGAGCCCTCATTGCTCTCTACAGCTGCCTGAGGTGAGGTTGGAGGTAGATGGGGGTTGGTCTGCCTAGCATCAAGTGATAGAAATGGCTTCACATTGCCCAGGGGAGGTTCAGATTGGACATTAGTTAAAATGTGGCCAAGCATTGGGGCAGGCTGCCCAGGGAGGTGGTGGAGTCACTGCCCCTGAAGTTGTTCACAAAGTGTGTGGGTGTGGCACTGTGGTTTAATGGCCACGGTGGGGGTGGCGGTTTGATGGTTGGGCTTGAAGATCGTAGAGGTCTTTTCCAGCCAAAACCATTCTGTGGTGCTCTAAAGGCACAGCTGTGGCCTTGTGCTGGGGCTGCAGTGAAAAGCTCCAACCCAAGCCCATTGGACTGGGTTCCCTGGTGCCGCTGACCTCCAGGCGGGCAGCCCTGGTGCCGCTGACCTCCAGGCGGGCAGCCCTGGTGCCGCTGACCTCCAGGTGGGCAGCCCTGGTGCCGTGGGGTGAATTGGGAAGAGTGTGACCAGCAGGCCAGGGGAGGTTCTCCTGCCCAGCCCCTCTGCGCTGAGAAGGCCACAGCCGGAACGCTGTGTCCGGTTCTGGGCTCCCCAGCCGAAGAGGCAGGGCGGCGGGGGGAGCGCAGCAGCTCGGTCACCCCTCGTGTGCCGCAGGTTCCAGGGCGGCAAGAAGGAGGAGCTGATCGGCATCGCCTACAACCGGCTGATCCGCATGGACGCCAGCACGGGCGACGCCGTCAAAACCTGGAGGTTCAGCAACATGAAGCAGTGGAATGTCAACTGGGAGATCAAAATGGTGAGCTGCTGCTTCCCAGCCTGCTAGCCCCAGGCACAGGCTGCTCTCGGCTTGCACTGAGGCCATGGCTTGCCTAAGCTGCCTTTTGAAAAGTCAGGCTTTGCCTGGGCCGTTACCTGGGGCCGTGGTGAGGTTCAGCCAGGCCAAGTGCTGGGCCCTGCACTAGCATCACAACCCAGGAATGCAGGGCAGAGCGCTGGAAACTGCCCAGTGGAAAAGCACCTTGAGGGTGTTGGTTGGCAGCCAGCTGAAGATGAGCCAGTCTGTGCCCACTGAAGGCCAACAGTGTCCTGGCCTGAGCAGCAGCAGTGGGGTCTGCGGGAGTTAGGGATGTGATTGACCTCTGCTCAGCACTGGTGAGACCTCCTCTCCAATAGTGGGGTCGGTACTGGGTCCCTACTGCAGGAAAGACATTGAGGTGCTGGAGTATGCCCAAAGAAGGGCAAGGCAAAGCTGGTGGAAGGTCTAGAGAGCAGGGCTGGAGAGGAGCAGCCGAGGGAACTGGGGTCATTCACCTGCAGAAAAGGAGGCTGAGAGGAGACCTTCTGGCCCTCCACAGCTCCCTGAAAGGAGGCTGGAGGGAGATGGGGTTGGCCTCTTCTCCCTAGGAACAAGTGACAGAATGAGGGGAAACAGCCAAGCTGTGCCAGGGAAGGCTTTAGATTGGGCATGAGGAGCAGTTTCCTCCCCAGAAGGGCTGCCAAGCTCTGGAACAGGCTGCCCAAGGGCAGTGGTGCAGTGCCCGTCCCTGGAAGGCTTTAGAAGCCTTGCAGCTGTGATGCTGAGAGCCATGGTTCAGTGGTGACCTCTGTGGGCTCTAGGTCTTTTCCAGCCTGCACAGCTCTGTGGCTCTGTGACTCCAGAGCAGGTCTCATCCCACTCTGCTTACAGAATGCAATTTCTCCTCCCTCCTCTTCCACCCTCCTTGGAGATCTAAAGGCTTCTTCCAACCACAATGGTTCTGTGCAGCTGGGGTTATGAACAAATGACACTCTAGCAGAGCTGATGCTAACTGTTGGTGGAGTGGAGCTAGACCCTGAGAGAGCAAGAAAAGCCCTGAACGTTCCTGTTTGGCCCTCTCTGAACACCCACTCACAGCAGTGACATAAACCCAAACAGCAGACCTGGTGCCCAGGCTGGACCCTAGCCAGGAGCATCAATGCACTGGGCTCCAGCCACATCAAAATTCCTCTCCATTGCTCAGAACACTGAAGTAAGGAACAAAAAAGGAGCAGCAGACCTTTTGCTAGGCTCCAAGAGGGCTTCCACCCAACCAGTTTGTTTGGCTGCACAACCCTTTTGTGCTCCTGGTTGGCTGAACACCACATTAGCAATGCTGGGGCTCCATGGGCAACGTTCTCCTGTGCTTTGTGGCCCCAGAAGTGTTGCTAGTGAAATTATTCAGCCTCCTCTCTGCCTCAGAGGCTTTGTTCTTACCCACTTGCAAGCCCCAGTATCACAATTAGCTTGGATAGTCTTCTAGGAATCCCCTTCCCTCCTGCAGAGCTGTCAGTGACGAGGGGACAATAAAAATGAGGGGCAGCAATAAATGGAGGCTGTCTGCAGTCACTCCAGAATGAGCTCCCCACCCCCACAAAGCAGAGCTGTGGCCAAACCTTTACCTTACAAAACCAGCGTCAGCTCCAGGTGATAGATGGAAAGAAATCCCAGGTCTCTGCCTGCTTTCTGTTGCTCCTGGAGCAACGGAGCTGTCCCACCACATGCTCAGCTCTGAGTGACTTGGAAGTAAAAGGTGCAGTAACCATTTAAATAAATAAATAACACTCGAAATTGACTGCTAACCCAAAGGTTTGCCTGTGCCCACCCACTTGCACCACAGTCATCCTCACAGAGCCACCACGTGTCGTATTCTGGTCAGCCTGGAGTAGAGCAGGCACAGAGGCAACGTCTCCGTGCTCATTGATAACTAAAGAGTAAGGATCAAGAGGATGTGGCCAGGCTCTTTTCAGGTGTGCCCAGTGCCAGACAAAGGGGCAATGGCCACAAGCTGGAACCCAGGATGTTCTGTCCAAACAGGAGGAGAGAATTCTGTGCTGTGAGGGTGCTGGAGCCCTGGAGCAGGCTGCCCAGAGAGGTTGTAGAATCTCCTTCTCTGAAGAAATTCCAAACCCAGTGGAACATTGTGATCCTGGACAGCCTACCCTGGGTGCCCCTGATATAGCAGGGAGTTGGACTGGATGATCTCCAGAGGTCCCTTCTAACCCCTCTGCCTTATTTAGGAAAGGGGAAAAAAAAAACCTCTGGGTTAACAGAAAAGAAAAAGGAAGCAGCACTACAAGCTGGGACAGAGTGACTGAGAGCAGCCAGGCAGAGAAGGACCTGTGGGTGCTGGTAGAGAGTAGCTGAAGCTGAGGCAGCAGTGCCCAGGTGGGCAGCAGAGCCAATGGCATCCTGGGCTGGCTCAGGAGCAGTGTGGGCAGCAGGACAAGGGAGGTTCTTGTGCCCCTGTGCTCAGCACTGCTCAGGCCACACCTTGAGTGCTGTGTCCAGTTCTGGGCTCCTGAATTGAAGAGAGATGTTGAGGTGCTGGAAGGTGTTGAGAGAAGGGCAGCAAGGCTGGGGAGGGGCCTGGAGCACAGCCCTGTGAGGAGAGGCTGAGGGAGCTGGGGGTGTGCAGCCTGCAGCAGAGGAGGCTCAGGGCAGAGCTCATTGCTGTCTGCAGCTCCCTGCAGGGAGGCTGTAGCCAGGTGGGGTTGGGCTCTGCTGCCAGGCACCCAGCAACAGAAGAAGGGGACACAGCCTCAAGCTGTGCCAGGGCAGGTCTAGGCTGGATGTTAGGAGGAAGTTGTTGTCAGAGAGTGATTGGCATTGGAATGGGCTGCCCAGGGAGGTGGTGGAGTTGCTGTGCCTGGAGGTGTTGCAGCCAAGCCTGGCTGGGGCACTTAGTGCCATGGTCTGGTTGACTGGGCAGGGCTGGGTGCTAGGTTGGGCTGGATGAGCTTGGAGGTCTCTCCCAGCCTGGGTGATTCTGTGACAGGAAGCAGGCTGAGCCTCCCCTGCCCCGTGCTGTGTCCCTGCAGGTGACAGTGGAGTTCGCAGACGACGTCCGCGTGTCCTTCATCTGCACCGAGGTGGACTGCAAAGTGGTCCACGAGTTCATCGGGGGCTACATCTTCCTGTCAACGCGAGCCAAAGACCAGAACGAGAGCCTGGACGAGGAGATGTTCTACAAACTGACCAGCGGGTGGGTGTGAGCCCCAGGCACTGTACCCCGAGAGGAGACCCCACAGCCATAGTGATATTTAACGTTCAACAGCTGCTCCTTGAGCTGTGCTGCTTAATAAAGTAAGCTTGAAAGTGTATCTTTTTTTGTTTCCCTCTAATCAGGAAAGTTGGGGTTGTTTTCTTTTGCAGTACCTGCCCAGTTAACCAGTGTGCACTAACGAGCACTTCTCTTAACCTTGCTATAACCAAGAGAGCCGTGTCTGGGCCGGGTGTGCCACGCCAGCGCCCTTCAGCTGCTGCCGCAGCAGGCAGAGCAGGCTGAGCTGCGCCTGGCACAGCAGCCTCTTCCTAAGAGAACTCTAAGCCATCTTCTAAAGCCAGCCAGGGCTTGACCTATATGAAGTCTTTCTCCTCTTGTAACACAGGAGTGTTCCTTCTTGCCTTTTGGTTCCTTGGGTTTAGTCTGTCCCTGTGACCCGTTCGGAAGCCATCCCCACCTGTAAGCAGAGCTTCTGCCTCTCTGCTTCCACCCTGCACACCCAGGACCACGCTTAGCGAGGCGCTGGGGATGCAGCTGTGAGGGCAAGTCGAGTGCGGCCTCGAAATGCTGCCCCTTCTGTTAAGTCTGTTCCAGCTTGGGGTTTGTGTCTTTAAACGTGCCTTTTGATATCCTCTGCTCTGGTCCTGTCTTGTCCGCGGGCTCTACCTTGTGTTTTAGTTGGACACCGCTGTTGTATTATTGGCACCTGCAGTATTTGTCACCAGCATAGCCACTGCCTCTGCCCCACCATATGCAAAACTTCTGCCGTGACAAGATGAAGTCAAAAGGTCTATGAAGTGTAACGGGGGTTTGGGGTGGGGTTTTCTGTGTGTGTAACTAATGTAAAAACAACCAAACCAACCCCAAACCCCACAGGTTTTATAAAGTTGTACAGTTTTTTAACTACTCTCGCAAGCCAGCTTGGAGTTGTCAGCATAGAGCAGCAGTAACTGTAGGATGCCTGGCGGGAGCATGGGGAGTCACCCAAGTACCCCCTCCAAACACCTCAATTTCAACCCAGGAAATCTGTCTCTTAAAGAGGAGTTCAGAGCTGTGCACACGACCCTTCCCAAGGGCCAGGCTCTCCCTCTTCGGTTAGCCAGCACCGCCTCAAGGCTAGTGAGGAGGGCAGCTCCTGCCCGCCCGATGCTGGGGCACACCCAGCGCTGGCTCCCTGCAGTCTGTGGTTACAAGACTATGTACAAATGCATTTTATTTTAAATAAAAGGCAAATCTTTTATTTAATCCTCAGCTGCTTGCTCCTGCTTTGTTCTGGGTGTGACTGCTGCGTGCCCCGTGGCAGCCCAGCTCTGCCGCTCTGACACCAGCGCTCCCTGCGCCTGCCGCTGCCTCGGACCGAGCTTCCAAAATGAAATCCCTTAGGGCCTTAAACATCCTCTGCTTCCAGCCCCCTTGCACTCAGCACCTCCCTCTAGACCAGGGTGCTCAGGGCATCCACAGCCTCCCTGCATAGCCTGTTCCAGGATCATAGAACCATAGAATGGTTTAGGCTAGAAGGGAGCTCAAAGCTCAGCTAGTCCCAACCCCTGCCATGGGCAGGGACACCTCCCACTAGAACAGGTCACTCAAGGCCTCATCCAGCCTGGCCTTGAACACCTCCTGGGAGGTTGTGGAGCACAGAAGCACCCAACATGCTCTTTGATCACATTGGGTGCTTCTGTGCTCCACACCCTCCCCAGGCAACCTATGCCAGTCTCTCACCACCCTCACTGCAAACAACTTCTTCCTCACATCCACTTTCAGTCTCCTCTCTGGGCCTGTTTAGCCTGGAGAAGAGGAGGCTCAGAGGTGATCTTATTACTGTCTACAACTACCTGAAGGGACATTGTAGCCAGGTGGGGGGTGGCCTCTTCTCCCAGGCAACCAGCAATAGAACAAGGGGACACAGGCTCAAGTTGTGACAGGGTAGGTATAGGCTGGATGTTAGGAAGAAGTTCTTCACAGAGAGAGTGATTGGCATTGGAATGGGCTGCCCAGGGAGGTGGTGGAGGCACCGTCCCTGGGGGTCTTCAAGCAAAGCCTGGATGAGGCACTTAGTGCCATGGTCTGGTTGATTGGATAGGGCTGGGTGCTAGGTTGGACTGGATGAGCTTGGAGGTCTCTTCCAACCTGGTTGATTCTATGATTCTATGATTCCTCCTCCTCCTGGCATTACCAGACCTTGTCAATAGTCCCTCCCCAGCCCTCCTGTAGCCCCCTTCAGATCCTGGAAGGCCACTCCAAGGTCTCCTGGAAGCTTTCTCCTCTCCAGGCTGCACAGCCCCAACTCTCTCAGCCTGGCCTCAGAGCAGAGCTGCTGCAGCCCTCTCAGCATCTTTGTGGCCTCCACTGGACTGGCTCAAACACTTCCATGTGCTGCTTGTGCTGGGGGGCTGCAGGACTGGCAAGGTCATGGAACAGGTCATCTTGAGTGCCATCACAAAGCACCTACAGGATGGCCAAGGGATCAGGCCCAGCCAGCATGGGTTTAGGAAGGGCAGGTCCTGCCTCACCAACCTGATCTCCTTTTATGACCAGGTTCCCGCCTGGTGAATGTGGGGCAGGCTGTGGATGTAGTCTACTTGGACTGCAGCAAAGCCTTTGACACTGTCTGCCACAAGAAGCTCCTAGTCAAGCTGGCAGCTCCTGGTTTGGACAGATTCACTCTGTGCTGGATCAAGAACTGGCTGGATGGCAGAGCTCAGAGAGTGGTGGTGAATGGTGCCACATCCAGTTGGCAGCTGTCACTGGTGGTGTTCCCCAAGGATCAGTGCTGGGCCCAGTCCTGTTCAATATCTTTATTGATGACCTGGACGAGGGCATTGAGTCCAGCATCAGTAAGTTTGCAGATGACACCAAGCTAGGAGCAGGTGTGGAGCTGTTGGAAGGTAGGAGAGCCCTGCAGAGGGACCTGGCCAGGCTGGATGGGTGGGCAGAGGCCAATGGGATGAGATTTAACAAGGCCAAGTGCAGGGTTCTGCACTTTGGCAACAACAACCCCAAGCAGCACTACAGGCTGGGGACTGAGTGGCTGGAGAGCAACCAGGAGGAAAGGGACCTGGGGGTACAGATAGACAGTAAGCTGAAGATGAGCCAGCAGTGTGCCCAGGTGGCCAAGAGAGCCAATGGCATCCTGGCCTGCATCAGGAGCAGTGTGGCCAGTAGGACAAGGGAGGTTATTCTGCCCCTGTACTCAGCACTGCTCAGGCCACACCTTGAGTGCTGTGTCCAGTTCTGGGCCCCTCAATTCAAGAGAGATGTTGAGGTGCTGGAACATGTCCAGAGAAGGGCAACAAAGCTGGTGAGGGGCCTGGAGCACAAATCCTATGAGGAGAGGTTGAGGGAGCTGGGGGTGTTTAGCCTGGAGAAGAGGAGGCTCAGGGGTGATCTTCTTACTGTCTACAACTACCTGAAGGGGCATTGTAGCCAGGTGGGGGGTGGCCTCTTCTCCCAGGTAACCAGCAATAGAACAAGGGGACACAGTCTCAAGTTGTGCCAGGGTAGGTCTAGGCTGGATGTTAGGAAGAAGTTCTTCACAGAGAGAGTGATTGGCATTGGAATGGGCTGCCCAGGGAGGTGGTGGAGGCACCGTCCCTGGGGGTCTTCAAGCAAAGCCTGGATGAGGCACTTAGTGCCATGGTCTGGTTGACTGGATAGGGCTGGGTGATAGGTTGGACTGGATGAGCTTGGAGGTCTCTTCCAACCTGGTTGATTCTATGATTCTATGACTGCAGGTGGGGTCTGAGGAGAGCAGAGCCAAGGGGCAGAATCCCCTCCCCACCCTCACGCTAAAGAATTTCTTCCTAACACGCAGTCTGAGTCTGTCCTCCTCGAGCTTCAATCCAGTCCCCTTCGTCCTATCACTACTTACAAGAAGTTCTTACCCAGCTCTCCTGTAGCCTCTTTCAGGGACTGAAAGGCCACAAGAAGGTCTCCCCAGAGCCTTCTCCAGGCTGAACAGCCCCAACACTCAGCCTGACCTCAGCCCTCACATCATTGTCATGGCCTCCTCTGGCCATGTCCTGCTCATGGTTGGCTACTCACTTGGCCCTCCAGGTCCATGGGGGTCAGAGAGGAGCGGGAGAGAGCACCACCTGCAGCATCTTCCCTGGGTGCAAGCTGAATTTGCTGCACTCAGAGGAGATGATTCATGTCCCCACCACTGCTGTGTCTGCAGAGCTCTCCTTTGCCTTGCACGCTTTGGAGCAGGTTGCACCTTTGCTCCATAAACACAAGTGGCTCAGTGATGCCAAATGATTCCTCCCACTCCTTGGTCCTACCTCAAATGGGACTGCAGCCAGGGCAGAGGTGTGCTCAGGCCCTGCTGTGGAGCCTCCCAGCCCTGCCCCATGCCCACAGGCTCGTTCTTTTGGGTGCTGGCAGCTCCTGACCCCAGCAAGCCCAGGCTGTCCCAGGAGACAGGAGAACGTGCAGGGTTCTGGCATGCAGCACCAGGGTTTGGCTGGATGAGAGAGCAGGTGAGGCACAGCCATAAAGCCCTGCCTGGCCTGGAACGGCACTGGAGCCAGGTGCCAAAAAACATCTACCTCCTAGTTCACAGCCTGGGGGTGTGCAAGGTGGAGAGGGGTAAGGTGGAAAGGAAATGCAGGGCAAGAATCATAGAATGGGTTGGAAGGGACCTGCAAGATCATAGAATCATAGAATGAACGAGGTTGGAAGAGAGCTCCAAGATCATCCAGTCCAACCTAGCACCCAACCCTGGCCAACCAACCAGACCATGCCAGTGCCCCTGGCAGTGCCCCAGCCAGGCTTGGCTTCAACACCTCCAGGCACAGCAACTCCACCACCTCCCTGGGCAGCCCATTCCAATGCCAATCACTCTCTCTGACAACAACTTCCTAACAACATCCAGCCTAGACCTGCCCTGGCACAGCTTGAGGCTGTGTCCCCTTCTTCTGTTGCTGGGTGCCTGGCAGCAGAGCCCAACCCCAACTGGCTACAGCCTCCCTGCAGGCAGCTGCAGACAGCAATGAGCTCTGCCCTGAGCCTCCTCTGCTGCAGGCTGCACCCCCCCAGCTCCCTCAGCCTCTCCTCACAGGGCTGTGCTCCAGGCCCCTCCCCAGCCTTGCTGCCCTTCTCTCAACACCTTCCAGCACCTCCACATCTCTCTGCAATGGAGGAGCCCAGAGCTGGACACAGCACTCAAGGTGTGGCCTGAGCAGTGCTGAGCACAGGGGCCGAACCTCCCTTGTCCTGCTGCCCACACTGCTCCTGAGCCAGCCCAGGATGCCATTGGCTCTGCTGCCCACCTGGGCACACTGCTGCCTCAGCTTCAGCTACTATTAACCAGCACCCCCAGCTCCCTTTCTTCCTGGCTGCTCTCAGCCACTCTGTCCCCAGCCTGTAGTGCTGCTTGGGGTTGTTGTGGCCAAAGTGCAGAACCCTGCACTTGGCCTTGTTAAATCTCATCCCATTGGCCTCTGCCCACCCATCCAGCCTGGCCAGGTCCCTCTGCAGGGATGCTCTTGTGAGACCCCACCTGCAGTCCTGGGGGCAGTTCTGGAGCCCCCAGCACAAGCAGGACATGGAAGTGTTGGAGCCAGTGCAGAGGAGGCCACCAAGATGCTGAGAGGGCTGCAGCAGCTCTGCTCTGAGGCCAGGCTGAGAGAGTTGGGGCTGTGCAGCCTGGAGAGGAGAAGGCTTCCAGGAGACCTTGGAGTGGCCTTGCAGGATCTGAAGGGGGCTGCAGGACAGTTTCCACTAGACCAAGTTGCTTGGTGCCCCATCCAACCTGGCCCTGAAGACCTCCAGGGAGAGGGCATCCATGAGTTTTCTGGGCAACCTCTGCCAGTGTCTCACCACTGTCATGGTGAAGGGAAGGACTCTTTAAAAGGGCTTCTTGTGACAGGACAAGGGGTGCTGGATTGGAGCTGGAAGAAGGGAGATTTGGACTGGACAGTAAGAAGTTGTTTGCAGTGAGGGTGGTGAGACACTGGCACAGGTTGCCCAGGGAGGTTGTGGCTGCTCCCTCCCTGGAGGTGTTCAAGGCCAGGTTGGATGAGGCCTTGAGTGACCTGTTCTAGTGGGAGGTGTCCCTGCCCAAGGAAGGGGGGGGGGAGGTTCAAACTAGATGATCTTTAAGGACCTTTCCAACCCAAACCATTCTGTTAGTCTATGATTCATTATAAAGATCCACCCACTCACCCACCCACCCACTCACCCACCCATCAATCCCTGATCTTCTCCCTAGCACTCTGCTACACCAACTCAGGGATGTGTTCTGCAGCTGGGGGAGGTGATGAGGCAGGAAATGCTGAGCAGAGAAGCAGAGGAGGTCAAGGAAGGGGCATGGGAAGGCAGAAGCTGGTTTTGACTGCACCTCCTCCCTGCATGGCCCCCCTCAAGGATGGGAGCTGGGAGAAGCTGGGTGGGAAGTGCAGGGGTCTGGGAAGCAGCAAGGGGGCCGCAGGGGGCTTGGAGAGGATTGAAGGAGGCTGCTGGGTTTTCTGGGATGTTTTCCCTTGGATGAAAAGATGCAAATGGGAAATGAGCTGTTGGAATGGAGGGGGCAGAGGCATAAAATAGCTGTGGTTTACCTAAAGTCTGGAGAAAGACCAGATCCAACAGGGCACAAAGGCAAGCCCTGGCAACAGCCACACACCAGGGCGAGTGGGGAGCACAGGCAGCATGTAGGCTTGGGGGGGGCAGGTGGCAGAGCTGGAGCCCACAGGAGGGGGTGGATTGTTCACCCTATGGGCAGGCAGCATGAGGACAAGGAGGACCCTAGCTGTCTGCTCTGCTGATCCTCCTGTAGACACCAGACACTGCTGGTGGGATAGTGCCAAGTCAACACAGTACCACAGAATCAGTCAGGGTTGGAAGGGACTACAAGGAGCAGCCAGTTCCAACCCCCCTGCCATGCCCAGGGACACCCTACCCTAGAGCAGGCTGCACACAGCCTCAGCCAGCCTGGCTTCAAACACCTCCAGGGAAGAGGCTTCCACCACCTCCCTGGGCAACCCCTGCCAGGCTCTCACCACCCTTATGCTGAAGAACTTCTTCCTAACATCCAGCCTGAATCTCCCCATTTCCAGCTTGGTTCAATTCCCCCCAGTCCTATCACTGCCTGACAGCCTAAAAAGTCCCTCCCTGCTTTCCTGTAGCCCACTCAGGACACAAGGCCACAAGAAGGTGACCTGGGAGCCCTCTCCTCCCCAGACTGAACAGCCTCTTTTCCATTCCTGTCTCAAGGACACTCTGGGGATGGTGGTTCAGGGCCAGCAGAGCTTTTAGACCCCTGCTCAACCCAAGCAGCTGGTAGAGATGCCAGAGAGGGGACTCCTCCAGCCCTACAACGGCAAGGAGGGCCAGAGGGGAGGACACTTCTGCTCTGCCGACCCTGCCGCAGGACCTTGAAAGGAGGGGAAAGGAGCAAATAGAGCAGCGCACTGGAAGGGCTCGGCACAGAGCAGCTGCGGGGCGAGAAACCAGACTGCTGGGGCAGGCAGGAGGCTTGCGGGTCGGAGCAAGGCAGGGGCTGCAAGCCCCCCGTAAGGCCATGCCCTGCAGACGGGCAGGCCCCGGAGCGGCCCCGCAGCAGGCACAGGGCTGCGAAGCGGTGGGAGCTGCGGAAGCAAGGCGAGCCCGGGGACGGCTGCGGAGCGGAGCCAGCGAGAGCTGCCCGCACGGGGGGACGCCGGCTGAGGGAAACAGGCGTGGGGAGGCTGTGTGGCTCTGGGCACCGAACGTGGGGAGGCTGTGTGGCTCTGGGTACCGAACGCGGGAGGCTGTGTGGCTCTGGGCACCGAACGCGGGAGGCTGTGTGCCTTGGGGCACCGAACGTGGGAGGCTGTGTGCCTTGGGGCACCGAACGTGGGAGGCTGTGTGGCTGTGTGCCTTGGGGCACCGAACGTGGGAGGCTGTGTGCCTTGGGGCACTGAAGGTGGGAGGCTGTGTGGCTCTGGGCACCGAACGTGGGAGGCTGTGTGCCTTGGGGCACCGAACGCGGGAGGCTGTGTGGCTGTGTGCCTTGGGGCACCGAACGTGGGAGGCTGTGTGCCTTGGGGCACTGAAGGTGGGAGGCTGTGTGGCTCTGGGCACCGAACGTGGGAGGCTGTGTGCCTTGGGGCACCGAACGTGGGAGGCTGTGTGCCTTGGGGCACCGAACGTGGGAGGCTGTGTGCCTTGGGGCACTGAAGGTGGGAGGCTGTGTGCCTTGGGGCACTGAACGTGGGAGGCTGTGTGCCTTGGGGCACCGAAGGTGGGAGGCTGTGTGCCTTGGGGCACCGAACGTGGGAGGCTGTGTGCCTTGGGGCACCGAACGTGGGGAGGCTGTGTGCCTTGGGGCACTGAAGGTGGGAGGCTGTGTGCCTTGGGGCACCGAACGTGGGAGGCTGTGTGGCTCTGGGCACCGAACGTGGGAGGCTGTGTGGCTGTGGGCACTGAACGTGGGAGGCTGTGTGGCTGTGGGCACTGAACGTGGGAGGCTGTGTGCCTTGGGGCACTGAACGTGGGAGGCTGTGTGCCTTGGGGCACCGAACGCGGGAGGCTGTGTGCCTTGGGGCACCGAACGCGGGAGGCTGTGTGGCTGTGGGCACTGAACGTGGGAGGCTGTGTGCCTTGGGGCACTGAAGGTGGGAGGCTGTGTGGCTCTGGGCACCGAACGTGGGAGGCTGTGTGCCTTGGGGCACTGAACGTGGGAGGCTGTGTGCCTTGGGGCACTGAGCAGCCCCGAGCAGGACAAGAGGAGCTGTCGCCTGCAGCTGGCCACGGGGCAGCACAGGCTGGCGTCTGAAAGCCCCTGCGCGGTGGAAGGGACCTTCAAGATCGCCTGGTCCTACTCTCCCCACCGTGGGCAGGGACACCTTCCACAGCCCAGCTGGCCCAGGGCCCCATCCACCTGGCCTCGAACACCCCCAGGGACGCAGCATCCACACCCTCCCCCTGCAGCCTCTTCCAGCCTCACCACCTCCCCTCTGAAGGATTTCTTCCTAACATCCAGCCTAAATCCTCCTTCCTCCGGCTCCAGTCCATGCCCCCTGTCCTTCCACAACAAGCCCTTGCAAACAGTCCCTCCCCAGCTCTCTTGTGGCCCACTTCAGACCCTGGAGGGCTGCCTCTGAGGGCTCCTTAGAGCCTTCTCCCCTCCAGGATGAGCAGCCCAGGCTGGCAGAGCTGGGAGGGACCTCTGCTGATACCCAGGCCAACAGCCCTGCTAAAGCAGGGTCACCCACAGCACAGTGCCCAGGAGGGTTTGGAACCTCTCCAGAGGAGACTCCACAGCCTCTCTGGGCAGCCTGCCCCAGGGCTCCAGCGCCCAGGAGACAGCTGCCCTGCCTGCTGCCAGAGCACTTTGCTGGCTCACGGTGGACTTGCCCCCTGCACTCCCAGGCCTTTCTGCACAGAGCTGCTCTCCAGCAGGTCAAGCCCCCAGCTGCACTGCTGCAGGGGTAATTCCTCCCCAGGTGCAGGACCCTACGCTTCCCACGAAGGTTCCCCTCCAGCCAACGTCCAGACTCTGCAGGTGTCACTGAATCAGCACAGCCTGACGGGGGGCAGCCACTCCTCCCAGTCTGGCAGCATCAGCAGACTGCATCGGGACCCACTCCATCCAGGTGCCCAGACCACAGTGGGGATGTGACCACCTTACTCCTCCAAGCCTCTCATTTGGTCAAGCACTGCAGGGCCAGGGGCACAGTAAACCCAGAGGGGATGGGGTCAGCAGCATCTTCCACATTGCCCTGCTCTGCTTGCTGGGCAATGCCATTCTGGGCTGTACCAGAAGGGCTGTGGCTAGTAGGTCAAGAGAGGTTCTCCTGCCCCTCTACTCTGCCCTGCTGAGGCCATATCTGCAGTACTGTGTCCAGTTCTGGGCTCCCCAGTTCAAGAGGGACACAGAACTGCTGGAGAGAGTCCAGCACAGAGCCACAGAGATGCTGAAGGGAATGGAACAGCTCTGCTAGGAGCAGAGCCTGAGGCAGCTGGGGCTGTGCTGCTGGGAGAGGAGGAGACTGAGAGGTGACCTCAGCAGTGGTTATCACTGTGTGCAGTGAGTGGCAGGAGGCTGGAGCCAGGCTCTGCTGGGTGGTGCCCAGGGACAGCACAAGGGGCACTGGGTGGGAGCTGAGGCAGAGGAAGTTTCATGTAAGCATGAGGAGGAATTTTTCCCTGTGAGGGTGACAGAGCCTGGCACAGGCTGCCCAGGGGGGCTGTGGAGATAGCCAAAACCTGCCTGGGACACATTCCTGTGTGATCTGCTCTAGGAGGTGCTGCTCTGGCAGCGGGGGTTGGACTGGATGAGCTTTCCAGGACCTTTCCAGCCCCTGACATTCTATGGTAGGCCTGTGGAGAGGGCCTCCAGCAACCAGGGCCACCAGGGATGCACCCAGCATCGAGCAAGGATGCAGGGAACGCAGACCCGGCAGTGCCACCAGCACCCAGAGGCGGATGTGAGCTGCCTGCTTCAGCCTGGCTGCTGACAACGCCGCTCCCGGGGTGCTGGCACCCCTGACTCCAGTGCAGGGCAGGATGGTGACCAGCCAAAGCCCTCATGATGGCACCCATTTGGATACAGGAAGCAGTTTCATCAGCCTAATTAAATTCACAGCTCAAAACCTTTCTGGAAACAGGTGGGGGCTTGATTTGCTGGCTTGGAGCACCAGCAGCCATAAAGCACTGGAAGCGTTTCCTTGTGGCACCAAGGCACTAAAGAGATAAAAGAGCTATAAATATCTACTGGATGTTATGGATTAAAAAGCAAAGAGAGGCTCTTTTCCCATAAGCAGCAGATAGTGTGCTCTGAGCTACCCACCCTCATGCCTGCTCCCATGCCAGCTGGCATCCATGCCTCTGCAATCACAGACAGCTGTTTTGCTTGGCAGAGACCACCGAGATCACTGAGTCCAACCAGCAGTCTGAGACCACCGTGGCCACAAAACCATGTCCTGAAGTGCCAAGCCCACACATTTCTTCAGCACCTCCAGGGATGGCGACTCCACTCTCTCCCTGGGCAGCCTGTGCCTATGCCTGACCACCCTTGCAGGAAAGACATTGCTCCTAATATCCACCCCAAACCTCCCCTGGCACAGTTTCAGGCCATTTCCTGCCACTGTGTCACCTGCTGTTTGGGTTTATGTCACTGCTGTGAGTGGGTGTTCAGAGAGGGCCAAACAGGAACGTTCAGGGCTTTTCTTGCTCTCTCAGGGTCTAGCTCCACTCCACCAACAGTTAGCATCAGCTCTGCTAGAGTGTCATTTGTTCATAACCCCAGCTGCACAGAACCATTGTGGTTGGAAGAAGCCTTTAGATCTCCAAGGAGGGTGGAAGAGGAGGGAGGAGAAATTGCATTCTGTAAGCAGAGTGGGATGAGACCTGCTCTGGAGTCACAGAGCCACAGAGCTGTGCAGGCTGGAAAAGACCTAGAGCCCACAGAGGTCACCACTGAACCATGGCTCTCAGCATCACAGCTGCAAGGCTTCTAAAGCCTTCCAGGGACGGGCACTGCACCACTGCCCTTGGGCAGCCTGTTCCAGAGCTTGGCAGCCCTTCTGGGGAGGAAACTGCTCCTCATGCCCAATCTAAAGCCTTCCCTGGCACAGCTTGGCTGTTTCCCCTCATTCTGTCACTTGTTCCTAGGGAGAAGAGGCCAACCCCATCTCCCTCCAGCCTCCTTTCAGGGAGCTGTGGAGGGCCAGAAGGTCTCCTCTCAGCCTCCTTTTCTCCAGGCTGAGTAACCTGCTCCCTGCCAGACCTGTTCTCCAGACCCTTTGCCAGCTTCGCCTGACACACTCTGGCACCAAAATGTCCTCCTCAGAACAAGGGGCCCAGAACTGAGCCCAGTCTTTGAGATGTGGCCTCAGCAGTGCAGAGCCCTCCTGCCCTCCAGCAGATCAACACTCCCACCCAATATAGTGTCACCTGCAAACCCACTGTGGGTGCCCTTGATGCCCTCACCCAGATCACTGACAAAGACATGAACGGGAGCTCACCCCAGCACTGTGCCCTGGGCAGCACCGCTCCCGACTGCCTGCCAAGTGGAGTTAACTCCAATCTCCTGCACCCTTACAGCTGCTCCACACATTTCAAGCATGAGCCTTCCTCACCCTCCCCCACAGAGTGCTCCTTGGGTTTCTCTGGAGTTTCCTGTCTGGTTTATACAACTACAGAACACAAATGGGGACTTTTCCCAGGGTATCACTGAGACCATGGGTCAGGGAGGCAAACCCAGACCTTCCTCTTGCTGGGAGCTGGGAACAGCTGTGATGAGGGATGGAGGGGATGGGAACCATCAGTTTAAGAAGAAAAAAAATCCCAATGTGCCAAAGTCACCCCCAAAAGCAGCTGATGGGGAGATGGCATTGGTTTGATCATTCATAGAATCATCAAATGGTCTGGGTGGGAAGGGACCTTAAGTATCCTCTAGTTCCAGCTCCCCTGTCATGGGCAGGGACAGCTTCTACTAGACCAGGCTGGTGAAGCCCTTCTGACCCATGCAAAAGACTGCACCCAGCATTACACTTCCCAACAGAATACCTGCATGGGGAAGTTAGGAGAGATCTCTGAAAATCATCTACTCCAAATGCCCTGATAAAGCAGGGCCACCCACCGCAGGTTGCTCAGGATCTTCTCTAGGAAGGTTTGGAATCTCTCCTGAGAAGGAGACTCCACAGCCTCTCTGGGCAGCCTGCTCCATCACCCTCGCAGCAAGGGAGTTTCTCCTCCTGTTCAGACAGAACCTCCTGGGTCCCAGTTTGTAGCCATTGCCCCTTGTCCTGGCACTGGGCACCACTGAAAAGAGCCTGGCCCCATCCTCTTGACCTCTACTCTGTAGCTCTTGCTGAGCACTGCTCAGATCCCCTCTGTGCCTGCCCTTCTCCAGGCTCAGCAGCCCCAGGGCTCTCAGCCTTTCCTCCTCACAGAGCTGCTCCAGGCCCCTCAGCATCTTTGTAGCCTTGGCTGGACTCTTTCCAGTAGTCCTCTTGAACTGGGGAGCCCAGAAGTGGGCCCAGTTCTCCAGATGTGGCTTCTCTGGGGCAGGGGCAGAGGCAGAGGAGCCCTTCCTTGCCCTGCTGGCCACACTTCTGGGGCAGGGGGCAAGATGCCTTTGTTTTAGCTCAGCATAGGACCACTAGAATATTTCCCTGGAGCCAGAGTGACTCAGAAAGGGCAGCCCCACGTGTCACAGTGACTCAGAAAGGCAAGGACCTGTCAGGTCCTCTGGAAAGCTTTCCCCCTTAGGTAAGGCAAAGACCTGGGAACGGAGCTTCCCTGCGCTGCTGCCTCCCCGGGGAGCCAGTGGGAAGGCTCCAGCTGGAGGACTCCCACTCCTGCCCTGGGAAAGGAGCAGTCTGGGCCAAGTCAGCATTTGGGGTGGGTTTTTGTGTTGGCGTTTGGTCAGCAGCTGGCCAGCCCCTAATGAGCAAGCTGGGCTGTGATTTCCTGCCTGGAGAGGGGGCGTGAGACCAACAGCAGAGGAACCCAGACAAGGAACTTGACTCACACCAGCCCCCCGGGTGGGAATGGCTTGCCCAGGAACACATCCCCAGAGGAGGCACTGGATGAGCTCAGGAGCAAGCAGAAGGGGCCACAGGGGGGTTGCAGAACTATGGAATGGTTTGAGTTGGAAGGGACCTTTAAAAGCCACCTAGTCCAGCAGGGACACCTGCAGCTGGTTGCTCAGGACCCCAAACCATCTGACCTGGAGTGGTTCCAGGTATAGGACACCTACCACCTCTCTGGGCAACCTGGGGCAGGGTCTCACCACCCTCAGCAGCAAACATTTCTTCCTTTTATCCCTGGAGGCCTCTCTTCTCCAGACAGAGCAACCCCAGCTTGCTCAGCATCCCCCCAGCTCACAGCAGAGGCATTCCAGCCCCTAACTCTTTTGATGGGCTGCTCTGACCCCACTCCAGCAGGTCCCTGTCTTCCTTGGAAAGAAAGAAAAAATCCCAAGTGGAACCAAGAGGTAAAGTGAGGGATGGAAGAGGATGGGGTTGGAGGCTGCCCAGTGCCTGGACAAGGGGCAACAGGAACAAACTGGAAGCCAGGAGGTTCCATCTGAACAGGAGAAGAAGCTTCTCTGCTGTGAGGGTGCTGGAACCCTGGAGCAAGCTGCCCAGAGAGGCTGTGGAGTTTGTTTCTCTAGTCCAAACCTGCCTGGACACTGTGATCCTGAGCACCCTGCTTTAGCAGGGGGTGGACTGGGTGGTCCCTTCCAGCCACCACCAGCCTGTGATTCTGTCGTTTCTGTGCCGAGGACTCCAGCAGCAGACACAGCACAGCTCTTGCACCATTCCTTAGCCCCAGGGCAGAGCCGAGGTATCAGCTCCCCCCCCCACTGGCACATCCTCTGCAGAACAAACCTGCCAGAGTTCTTCTCACGCCTCTCACCACCCTGTCTCTAACTGTCTCTGCCATTTGCTTGCCCAGAACAGAAAGCTGAGGGAGAAGCCTGCAGCCAGCTCCTGAGCCTTGCATCTGCCCACAGAGCTCCCCTCCCTGCACGCTGCCCTCAGAGCTTCGGCACTCACGATGCCGAGTGCAGCCCACAGCACTCCAGCCCAGCTAGCCAAGGCAAGACAGCAGCAAGCCCCAGCTGTGCCCCCCACCTGCAGCACAGCAGCCCAAACCTCCTACCTGTGCCGATGAACCCCAGAGGTCTCCTCCAGCCCAGCGCAGTCTGTGACCTCCTGGCTGCAGCTGGAGGCGATGAAGCCTTCCCTTGCTGCTTGCCACAGGTGCTGTGTGTTGCCCACCGGCGGAGGCAGGGGCAGCCAGAGCTCACCTGGCACTGCTTTCCCTAGCGACCCTCTCGGCAGCTCTAGGCAGGAGAGCAAACAAAGAGCTGCTCTTGGCCACCAGCAGCCTTGAGGAAAGAGTTGTAGGCTACTTGCTTTTGCCCCCTGAGGTGGCACTGGTGAGGAGGGCTCTCAGGAACGGTACACCCGGAGAGACACGGCCCGGGAGTGCTGGAGAAGCTCCAGGTGTAACACTGAGGGCCTGGGACGGGCCCAGGCTCCAGCAAAGCAACAGCTCGGAGACCAAACACATCTCAAATGCAAGATGTCCCTTCCTAGAGCTCAGGTCCTGGTGGTCAGAGCAGCTCATCCCTTCTGCCTGGCTCCCCCCACGATGCCAAACACCCCAAGACACCCCCCAGAGCAAACACACAGTAAGAAAAGCTTTGCTCAGCCCAGACCCCAAGGTATCCTCACCCCTACTTATCCAGCTGCCCCATGCCACCTCCAGCTCTGCTCCACACGGCCCTGTCCTGGGTGGCCACCTGGAGGGACCACATCTGCTTCACATCAGCCACAGCTGAAAAGCATGTGTCAGGCACTTCAAAGGACACAGCCCTTAGACCTCAACGGTTTATCTCCCAAAGACTCTTCTGTCCCCTTCCCATAAACAGGAGGAGCTGATGGGAACATGTCTGAGATCAACAGGGAGATGAAGGGACAGGAGGCAGCACTTCTTCAAAGCACTGAAGGTCCTGGCAGAGACCCTCGGAGTGAAGAACACTGCTGGTGGGGGAAGGGGCTGAGCACCAGGGAGAGCACTGGGAGCACTTCTGTAGGTGAACCAGCTTTGGCAAGGGGTTGGACTCAGGACTGGATGATCTTGGAGGTCTCTTCCAACCTGGTTGATTCTATGATCCCAGGCTCACAGATGTCAGGGGTTTGAAAAGACCCAAAGAGCTCATCCAGTCCAACCCCCCCTGCCGCAGCAGGACCATCCAATCCAGCTCAGGGCACACAGGAACACATCCAGACAGGCCTGGAAAGGCTCCAGAGAAGGAGACTCCACAGCCTCTCTGGGCAGCCTGTGCCAGGGCTCTGGGACCCTTACAGAAAAGAAGTTCCCCCTTGTGTTGAGCTGGAGCCTCCTGTGCTGCAGCTTCCACCCATTCTATGATTCTAGAGATCCCTTCCAGCCCCTACAACTCTGTGCTTCTGTGAAGAAGAGCCTCAAGGGCAGACCTGCACAGAGCAGAATCTGACTCCAGCTGCTGCCTCAGCACTCACAGCCAAACCCTGTGCTATCTCAGATGTCCACACAGCCTGGGAACCAGCACATCTGGAACCAAGCCTGTCCTTCAAGCCCTCTGCAACCAAGTCAACCCCCACCCCTTAACAGCGTTGTTAATTGGCCTGGAGTTCAAAAACAGCCCTGCAGGATTTCCTGCCTCCTCTCCCTCCCCCCACAACTGCACCACAAGGCAAGGTCCTGCAGCTGGGTCAAGGCAATGCCAAGCACCAATCCAAGCTGGGCAGTGAGTGGCTGGGGAACAGCCCTGAGGAGAGGGACTTGGGGGTGCTGCTGGAGGAGAAGCTCAACAGGAGCCAGCAGTGTGCACTTGCAGCCCAGAAAGCCAAGCAGAGCCTGGGCTGCAGCAGCAGCAGTGTGGCCAGCAGGGCCAGGGAGGGGATTCTCCCCCTCTGCTCTGCTCTGCTCTGCTGAGACCCCACCTGGAGTCCTGCATCCAGTTCTGGAGCCCCTGGGACAAGAGGGATGTGGAGATGCTGGAAGGGGTCCAGAGCAGGGCCAGGAGGATGCTGAGAGGCTGCAGCAGCTCTGCTGTGAGCACAGACTGAAAGAGTTGGGGCTGTGCAGGCTGGAGCAGAGGAGGCTCCCAGGGGACCTTCCTGTGGCCTTCCAGGATCTGCAGGGGGCTACAGGAAAGCTGGGGAACCAAGCTGGAGGTGGAGAGATTCAGACTGGAGGTGAGGAGGAAGCTGCTGAGCAGGAGAGCGGTGAGAGGCTGGCAGGGGTTGCCCAGGGAGGTGGTTGAGGCCCCATGGCTGGAGGTGTTTGAGGCCAGGCTGGCTGAGGCTGTGTGCAGCCTGCTCTAGGGTAGGGTGTGCCTGGGCATGGCAGGACAGGTGGAGCTGGATGGTCCCTGTGGTCCTTCCAGCCCTGTTTGATTCTGTGGTTCTAAGACAAAGGAGGAGAGCTCACAAAGCCTAACAAGGGAAGATGCTCCCCAAAGCCCAAGCTCAGACCTTGCATTATCCCTCTTGCTGCATTTGGAACAACCTTTCTCCCTCCCCTGCCCATGCACACCCAGGACACAGCTCAGCCTTCCCATGCCATGCAGGCAGCACCCAAGGCCTCCAAGGCACCCCCTGGGCTTCATTAGATTCCTGGGAATTACCTGGGTAATGAGGATGCAGACAGTGGAAGGAAGCTCATCATCGGCAGGTCCAGGCAGGAAAAGAGCTGAAATCTGATGTGTCATAACTCCACCTAGAGGGAAAAGGGACAGGGACAGGGCGAGATGAACCACGGGCAGCCGCGGCGGAGCAGATGCATGTCCCCGGCCAGCGGGGACCGAGGAGCGGCCACAGCTCTCTGCAAGGTGGGGGGGGGACTCTGCTCCTTAGCAACAAGTGTCAGGGCACATGGCCTCAGCTGGACCAGGAAGGTTTAGGCTGGATAGCAGAAGAAGCTTCTTCACTGCTGGGACAGGCTGCCCACAGTGCTGGCTGCAGCCTCATCCCTGGAGGTGTTTCAGAGGTGCACAGCCCTGGTGCTGAGGGACATGGTGCAGCACCATGGTGTAGCACCAGACGTGGTGGAGCTCGACTGTGGCTGGGCTCAGGGATCTCAAAAGTCTTTGCCAATCAAACTGATTCTGTGCTGGAGGCCTGCACACACAGCTGGCCCTGGGGCAGTGCCCAGCACACAGAGCTGGCCCTGGGGCAGTGCCCTGCACACACAGCTGGCCCTGGGGCAGTGCCCTGCACACACAGCTGGCCCTGGGGCAGTGCCCTGCACACACAGCTGGCCCTGGGGCAGTGCCCTGCACACAGAGCTAGCCCTGGGGCAGTGCCCAGCACACACAGCTGGCCCTGGGGCAGTGCCCAGCACACACAGCTAGCCCTGGGGCAGTGCCCAGCACACACAGCTGGCCCTGGGGCAGTGCCCAGCACACACAGCTGGCCCTGGGGCAGTGCCCTGCACACACAGCTGGCCCTGGGGCAGTGCCCTGCACACACAGCTGGCCCTGGGGCAGTGCGCAGCACACACAGCTGGCCCTGGGGCAGTGCCCTGCACACACAGCTGGCCCTGGGGCAGTGCCCAGCACACACAGCTGGCCCTGGGGCAGTGCCCAGCACACACAGCTGGCCCTGGGGCAGTGCGCAGCACACAGAGCTGGCCCTGGGGCAGTGCCCTGCACACACAGCTGGCCCTGGGGCAGTGCCCAGCACACAGAGCTGGCCCTGGGGCAGTGCCCTGCACACACAGCTGGCCCTGGGGCAGTGCCCTGCACACACAGCTGGCCCTGGGGCAGTGCCCAGCACACAGAGGTCGGGATCAGAAGGAAGTGGGCTGCATTCCCCACTTCTCAGCTCATGGCCAGGTTTGTGCTCCACCTGCTCCAGGGTGCATTTTGGTGGGGGGTGAGCTGCTGCTATTTTACATCTCCCAGACTGGCCACATCCAGCCTCCTGCTGGAGCTGCTGCATGATTTTAGGCCTCAGGCTGGACTCAGGGCTGGGATATTTGAGCACTAATGAGGTGTGATGCTGTTGGCCTGAGGTGGGGATTTTCTGTACAAGAACTGTTTCAGGGCCATGGGGGAGGACAGATGAGGAAACCTGAAGACACTCAACGTGCATCTCTTCCAGCCTCCTGGCTGGTGGGCTGAGGCAGCCTCTGCTGCCCTCTGACAGCCAGGGCAGGGGGATATGACACAGCAGCACTGCCCAATGCTTCCCCTGCAGTGAGATTACTTTGGGCTTCTGGGATTACCACTTCCAGTGAGGCAGACACAGTCCAGATGCTCTTCTCCTCTCGGAACTGCCCTAATGCTACCAGCCCCCCCAAAGACATACCATTTCCCAAGTCCCAGCTGGTCAGTTGGATGGGGGCAAAGCCTTGCTGAAGACTACCAGGCTTCCCCTAGGACTTCACCATGTGGCTTCAAACTGGCAGAGGGGAGGTTGAAGCTGGATGTTAGGAAGAAGCTCTTTGCGGTGAGGGAGGTGAGACACTGGCACAGGTTGCCCAAGGGAGGTTGTGGAGCACAGAATCACCCAATGTGATCAAAGATCTCCTTGAACATCTCCCCAGAGGTGTTCAAGGCCAGGTTGGATGAGGCCTTGAGCGACCTGTTCTAGTGGGAGGTGTTGGGTTGGGAGTTGGAGCTGGATAAGCTTTGAGGTCCCTTCCAGCCTAAAGCTTTCTGTGATTCTATGAAGCTGTGCAGGATCCTCAGCATGCCCCTGAGGGCAGCACCTGGGGACACATGGAAGCATCTTTCTGCTCTGTCAGACGGGGAGGGCTCGAACCACAGAACCATTTCAGTCAAAAGAGCCTGTTAAGATCATCCAGCTCAACAGTTAAGCAGCACTGCCAAGGCCAGTGCTGAAATGTGTCCCTCAGCATCACACCTACACAACTCTTAAATCCCTCCAGGGATGGGGATTCCACCACTGCCCTGAGCAACCCTGTTCAGGGCTTGACAGCCCTTCTGGGGAAAAAATTGGTCCTCATGTCCAACCCACACCTCCCCTGGTGCAGCTTGAGGCAGTTTGCTCTTGTCACAGTATCACAGTATCACAGTATCACCAAGGTTGGAAGAGACCTCACAGATCATCAAGTCCAACCCTTTACCACAGAGCTCAAGGCCAGACCATGGCACCAAGTGCCACGTCCAATCTTGCCTTGAACAGCTCCAGGGACGGCGACTCCACCACCTCCCCGGGCAGCCCATTCCAGTGCCCAATGACTCTCTCAGTGAAGAACTTTCTCCTCACCTCCAGCCTAAATCTCCCCTGGCACAGCCTGAGGCTGTGTCCTCTCATTCTGGTGCTGGCCACCTGAGAGAAGAGAGCAACCTCCTCCTGGCCACAACCTCCCCTCAGGTAGTTGTACACAGCAATAAGGTCTCCCCTGAGCCTCCTCTTCTCCAGGCTGAACAATCCCAGCTCCTGTCCTGTCACTTATTACTAGGGAGAAGAGACTAAACCCCACCTGGCTCCAGCCTCCTGTCAGGGCTCCCCTCAGCCTCCTTTTGCCCAGGCTAAGCAGCCCCAGCTGTCTCAGGCACTCCTCACACACCTCTTCTCCAGACCCCCCCAGCTTTGCTGCCCTTCTCTCGGCCCAGTCCAGCAGCTCAGCGGGTGCGGAGCTGCCCAGCAGCTGAGGAGCTGCTCAGCGGGTGCGGAGCTGCTCAGCGGGTGCGGAGCTGCCCAGCAGCTGAGGAGCTGCTCAGCGAGTGCGGAGCTGCTCAGCGAGTGCGGAGCTGCCCAGCAGCTGAGGAGCTGCTCAGCGAGTGCGGAGCTGCTCAGCGAGTGCGGAGCTGCCCAGCAGCTGAGGAGCTGCTCAGCGAGTGCGGAGCTGCTCAGCGAGTGCGGAGCTGCCCAGCAGCTGAGGAGCTGCTCAGCGAGTGCGGAGCTGCCCAGCAGCTGAGGAGCTGCTCAGCGAGTGCGGAGCTTCTCAGCGAGTGCGGAGCTGCTCAGCGAGTGCGGAGCTTCTCAGCGAGTGCGGAGCTGCTCAGCGAGTACGGAGCTGCCCAGCAGCTGAGGAGCTGCTCAGCGGGTGCGGAGCTTCTCAGCGGGTGCGGAGCTGCTCAGCGAGTGCGGAGCTGCCCAGCAGCTGAGGAGCTGCTCAGCGAGTGCTGTGTCCTCCGTGAATCATAGAATCATAGAATCAACCAGGTTGGAAGAGACCTCCAAGATCACCCAGTCCAACCTATCACCCAGCCCTATCCAATCAACCAGACCATGGCACTGAGTGCCTCATCCAGTCTTTTCTTGAAGACCCCCAGGGACGGTGCCTCCACCACCTCCCTGGGCAGCCCATTCCAATGCCAATCACTCTCTCTGTGAAGAACTTCTTCCTAACATCCAGCCTATACCTACCCTGGCACAACTTGAGACTGTGTCCCCTTGTTCTATTGCTGGTTGCCTGGGAGAAGAGGCCACCCCCCACCTGGCTACAATGCCCCTTCAGGTAGTTGTAGACAAGTCCTGCTGCCTGGAGCAGCTTCGTGCAGACCTCCCCAGCACCCAGGGCCTGTCCGAGCCGGGGCTCAGCCTGATCTCTAGGAGGCTAAAGCAGGGCCGCAGGCTGGTCCCCGGACACCAAGTGCTGAGCATCTGTTTCCAAAGCAGGACACAAACAGCTTCACTGTGCTGCTGAGGACAGCTCCTTCTCCCTGCCTCGTGTCACAGGGCCAAAGCAAGGGAGAAGCCTTCCCCTCTCATAAAGCAGGGTGTGTTTCGGGCTCAGACATCTACATCCAGCCTGTGGCTCCTTTCCTGTCCTTCTGACTGTCCCCTGGTCATGCATTCAGCTTTCCTGCCTTGTTCCAGCGCTGGCAAGCAGGGAGCAGGCAGAGGATAGCACTCTGCTGGGATGGGTTTTTCCCTCTGCAACAAAATCTGCCGCAGTGGAACCAGCAGAGAGGAGATGAGCAAATCAGTGACACAAATGGAAATGTCTTAGTCCGACTTTCCCCTTGCCCTCCAGCAACCAAATCCTGGCCCTGGAGCTACCGGGGAGGTTTAACTGCTGCCTGATGTGAATCCTCACTGGTCCTAATTGCTTGACCTTTAAAGAGCTGCTGGGTGGGACTCGGAGGCGCCTCCAGGAGACGTGAGAGCTCGGCAGCAGCCATCTGCCTTTTGCCAAGCTCTCGGTAGGAAGTGCAGCCTGGTTGTGTGTGCAAAGTGGCTGAACCCTGATACACTTTGCCCTTAGAATCATCAAGGTTGGGAAAGACCTCCAAGATCAAACCTGATCTTGAACCCAGCACTGTCAGGTCACCACTAAACACAGGTAGTTGGAGACAGACCAAGGGGGAATGGCACAAAGCTGAGGCTGGGGAGGTTTAGATTGGACATTAGGAAAGAGTTTGTCACGGAGAGAGTGGTCAGGGACTGGAATGAGCTGCCCAGGGAGGGGTGGAGTCACCCAGCCTGGCTGTGTTTAAGGGAGGTTTGGCTGTGGTGCTCAGGGAGATGGTTTACAGCCAATCTTGTGGAGCAGCACCTCAACGTGCTTCTTGCAGAGTGGCCCAAAACTGATCTCAGTATTTGAGGTGCAGCCTGCTTTAGGCTCACACTGTCACAAAAATCCACACACAGAAAGGTTTCTGCCCTCGAGTAAAGCTGAAGCCAGCACCTGTGGTAGTAAATAGGACAGGACCTGCTTCCAGGACACACAAAACTGGTCCTGCTGGGGCAGGGTGAGAAGTTTAACCCAGACTAAAGGACTTTGACCTCGTTCTGCAAAGTTGTGCTGCACAGAGTGTAAGCCCTGGAGGTCAGAGGCTGAGATGCACGTCCAGAGAGCAGCACTGCTCAGTTATTACATACCACAGGCCAGATGCATCCTCTGGGTCAGGATGTCCCAACACAGCTGACTGCCGGAACCTTGGAGGCTGTATCTGGACAAGGACCATCCAAAACCCTGCAGTATTCCCTGTGCAGGTCCCAGACCTCTGCTCTGAGCCTCACTGGGGAGAGCTGAGCTGACCCCACGTGGTGATGGCCTCCTTATGGCATGATTTGGCTCCTGCAAAGCCTTTGCTTTTCACGGTGGCTTAAGGAACACAGAGACTTCACCTGACACACAGGAAACCTTTCCAGCAAGGAGAAGGGCACTGCAGAGGGGACTCGGCTAACCCTTGCCTGCCATTCCTCACACAGTGGAAACGTGTTTGCACTCCCAGCTTCCCGGCTGAGCCAACCCAAAGCTGCACTTCCCAGCTCCTCTCCATGCACAGAAGCAAGATCTGATGTTCATTTTTAAGGACGGGACCTTCCCTTCCCCTTCAACTCCTCCACACAAAGGGAGCAGAGATGGGACAGAGTGGGGAAAGCTCACAGCCGGGTCTGTGCCTTTCCCTTACCATCAAAGGTTAATGGGCACAGCGCTCGGCCCACGCAGACCCCAGTCTGCTTCTGCAGGATGAGCTCAGGGGCAGCATCGCCCCCAGGTTTTGGGTGTGCCTGAGTGCAGGGAGCCTGGCGTGTGTCATCTGGTCACTCTGGGCCTCAAGAAGGGAAAACTACGTCATGTTGGTAGTTTCCACGGTAACAGAGTGATTCACGGAGGGGGAAGAAACACAGACACTGCAACCACGTCTGGGCAGCATGCTGCAGAGTGTCGTCTGGGGCAGGGCTCCAGCCCCAAGCATGCCTTCACCTCAGCTACTTGTGGACCAGGCTCTTGAGACCAGCTCCAAGGTGCTGGCTGCTTATTGTAAAGGAATTAAACCTCATGGCATCCCTGGGCACAGCCCAGCAAAGAGCCATAGCATGGATGGGGTTAAAAGGGATCCTGAAGATCATCTGGCTCGCAGCCCCTCTGCCACACACAGGGACACTTTCTACCTGACCTAGTAAGTGTCCCTGTGTGTGGCAGAGAGGCTCGGGACCAAATGATCTTCACACACATCTCCCAGAGACGAGAATGTTCAAAGTGAGGGATGCTTCCACAATGAAAGCTGCTGCCACCACCAACTCCTCAGCACAAAGGAGAACCTTTGTGTAGCACTTGCACCCCTCCAGAGATACCTGTGAGCCCCCCCTGAGCTGTGGCCAGCTCTGGATTAAGGCAAGCAGCTCTTCAGAGCCAAGTGTCAGTAAAAATGCTGGGAAGCATTTCTAGAGCAGCCAGCAACTGCAAGTTGCCAGAGATCTGCTGCTTCTGAGAAGAGCCCGTGGCTGGGGCTTCAGTTTCACCTCTCCAACAGAACGCCCTGCAGCTCACCAGAACACCAGACCTTTAGAGTCACAGAACCATTTTCTTTGAGAAAAATCATTTCAGGATCATCCAAGTCCAACCTCTAAGCCAGCACTGTCAAGCCCACCACTGCAGCATGTCCCTCGGCACATCTGCGCGGCTCTTAAAGCCTTCCAGGGCTGGAGACTCCACCACTGCTCTGGGCAGCCCTGCCCAGGACCTGGCGGCTCTTTTGGGGAAGAAAGTGCTCCTAACGCCCACCCTAAGCCTCCCATGGCGCAGCTGAGGCCATTTCCTCCCGTGCCTCGTACTCTCGGGAGAAGAGAGTAAGCCTCACCTGGTGCCAACCTCCATTCGGTGCGCTGCAGAGAGCCAAGACTCCTCTGGCTTCCTTTTCTCCAGGCTAAACAACCCCGATTCCCTCAGTCGCTCCTCCCCACACCTGTTTCCCAGCCCCTTCACCAGTTTCGTTGCCCTCCTCTGGACACGCTCCAGCATCTCAATGTCCTTCTTGGAGTGGCCCAAAACTGAGGTCAGTATTCAAGGCGGAAACAACATCCGCACACCCCACTGCAGGAGACATCGCTCCCTGAGCTCAGGGGCACTGCCCGGCCCTCGTCACCCGCCTCATTCCTGGGGACAGGTTGGAGTGCCAGGAGGCGGAGCAGGAGCAGCAGGGCCGCGCCGCGCCGCGCAGCCGCGCAGCACCGCACCGTCCGCCGAGCGCCGTCCGCCGAGCGCCGTCCGCCGAGCGCCAGCCGCTGAGCGCCGCGCACGGTCCGGCCCCATCCGGCCCCATCCTGCCCCGGCTCCAAGCGCTGCGTCACAGGGGGCGGGGCCTCCCTGGAGGCGGGGGCGCGGCCACGCTGAGCGTCATCCAATCGGCGCTCGGCAGCGGGACCGCTTCGGGAGGTCACCGGGCCGGGGCGGGGCCGGAGGGCGGTGATTGGCTGCGCTCGGTGTGCGCTCAGGGCGTCCGGCCCCGCCCCCTGCCACGTCCGTGCGGCGCCGCGGCCCCGTGTGCGGTGAGTGCGGGCGGGAGCGGCGCGGGAGGAGCGGCGCCGCGGCCCCGTGTGCGGTGAGTGCGGGCGGGAGCGGCGCGGGAGGAGCGGCGCCGCGGCCCCGTGTGCGGTGAGTGCGGGCGGGAGCGGCGCGGGAGGAGCGGCGCCGCGGCCCCGTGTGCGGTGAGTGCGGGCGGGAGCGGCGCGGGAGGAGCGGCGCCGCGGCCCCGTGTGCGGTGAGTGCGGGCGGGAGCGCTGCGGGAGGAGCGGCGCCGCGGCCCCGTGTGCGGTGAGTGCGGGCGGCAGCAGCGCCGCGGCCTCGTGTGCGGTGAGTGCGGGCGGGAGCGGCGGCAGGGCGTGCGGGTGGCTCTCCTGAGGGGGCTGCGAGGGGAGCGAGGCAGAGCTGTGGGCACCGCGGCGAGGGGCTATGTGTGAGGTGGCCGCCCCCGTGAGGGGCTGGTGCCAGGCGGTGCGGTCTGGGGACTCCCAGGAGGCTGAGTTCCTGGTGAGGGGGTGTGGGGACTCTCCTCCGGCAGTTGGCTGTGAGGTGAGGGGACCCTGCTGAGGCACTTCGTGTGGGGATGAGGGGACCCCCTTTGAGGGCTCGGTCAGGCTTCTCAACTCTGGGGTGCTGCCTCGGCTGAGGGGAGCCGTGAGGACTCCCAGAAGAGCCACACGTGGGCTGTGTGGGTCCCTACCCCCCTGAGGGTTGCTGCTTCAGGCGCCGCGGGCAGCTTGTCATCCCTCTGCCACCTGGTCCCCTGCACCACAGAGAGCTGGCAGGGGTCTGGCCAAGCACCCGCTGGCTCCCAGCAATGGGGGGGGGTGTCTCATTTCAGGGACACCCGTGGCGTACCTGGCCACTTCCCAGAGCAGAGGGAGGTGGGGCTGAGTATGTCCTGTGGGTGTCGGCGTGGCTTCATCCTTGTCCCGACACGAGTGGGAAGCCTGGGATGCTCCAGGAGAGACTTCAGGTGTGCACCAGGGCCAGCTCCCGAGCTTGGAGTCAGAGTGGGGCCAGCCATCAAGCCAGGCCAGAGGTCATCATCTTCCTCGGGCATTCACCCTTGGTTTGGGTTTGGTTTTGTTGCTATTGAGCAAGTCCTATTCCTCACCCCAGGAAATGCACGAACCTTCCTCCTGCTGCAGCTGCGGCAGAGGCAGTCCGGGAAATGACTCCCGTTAGTGTGCAGTGACTGCTTGAGGTGCATCAGCGACTGCGTTCCCTTGCGTGCTCTCCTCCTGCGCGGTGCGCTCCCCGATCTGTACCCGGAGCTGCACCGAGCAGGTTTAGCCTGTACAGAACATCCATCGGGTACCGTCGTGGGCACTCGGGAATCCCAGGCAGGTGTTGTTAGGATCCAGGACAAGAGGTGCCGGATGTGTTGCTGAACCAGAGAGGCTTGGCAGAGACGTAACCGGGGGGCTCCGGGGGCTGCCGCGGTCCGACGGCCGGCGCGCAGGGCAGGCGTGCGGGACGCTTGCGTTCTTCTGCCTCTCCTCTGTGCGGCTGTGTTTTCTGTGCACTTCGCTCCCCTGCTTTTCCATTTGGGAACTGATGGGGGGTGAGAAGCAGCGGTGCTGTTGGCTTGCTCCAGCAGCTTTGGGTTCACTTTTCTGTGCAGGACTGCGGTGAGAGTGGGGGTTTTTAAGGCCAGCAGATGCCAGCAGGTGGCCTGGAAAATGGTTTTGTGCTTATTTTGTGGGGGTTTTTCAAGGAGCTGTTTTCAGTTGGGCTCCCAGAAGCACCTTCAGCTCTGAGGCCTTGAGTGCTGCAGCTAGGCTGAGGTGCTCCATAGCTCACACCCCTGTGCTTTCTCCTGCAGCTTAATGAAGCTGTGATGTGCTTTATTTTGCGAAGAGACCTTGTTCTGTCTGATTTCTATGTGGCCTGTCCAACAGGATCAGGCTGCCATAACTTTTGTGGGGGAGCCAAGTCAGTCTGAAGATGAGTACAGAACTCAGGAGAGGTTCCCATGACCTGCTCTGTTCACACAAGAAGCCCAACCAGGTGTTCCCCGGGTGACAAACCAAGGATTAGTTTCCTGTTATCTAGCAAGTAGGGAAATCCATCTCACTTCCTCTTGCCCCTGATTCCAGGTAACACACAGTCCCCACAGCTCTCTTTAATCATTAACAGCACTCTGTCACCTTGGCAGCCGAGTGCTCACCCAGTTCATGGACAGTGAGGGCTGTGGGGTGGCATCAGGCTGTGCAAACACCCTGAGCAGACACCAGATGGGCACTGCAGGCTGCTGGATCCCCTGGGATTTCGTCTGTGTGATGGGGCTGCTTGACAGCTCCCTGTCCTGTGCCTGCCACCAGGTGTGAGCAGAGTGCTGACAGCATTCATCTCTTCTCAGGAGACTCAGAGAGCAAAATGCTTCCCTTCTCAGAGGGATGGAGGGACCAGTGTCTTCTCTGGGTTGTTTCTTCCAGGACAGAACTCCCAGGTGACCACCACAAGTGCCACAGGTGTTGACTTCAGGCCACAGAATCTCAGAATGCTTTGAGTTAGAAGGGACCCTAAAGATCATCTAGTTCCAACCCTGCTGCCAGGGGCAGGGACACCTCCTGCTAAACCAGGCTGCTGAAGGTCCCATCCAGCCTGGCTGCAAACACTTCCAGGCCTGGAGCGCCCACAGCTTTTCTGGGCAGTCTATTCCAATGTCTCACCACCCTCACGGGGAAGGATTTCTTCCTAATGGCTAATCTGAAATTGATCTTCTTCCAGTTTGAAGCTGTCACCCTGTGTCCTGTCACTCCTTGCCTTTGTAAAAAGTGTCCAAGCAGCTCTCCTGGAGCCCCCTTTGGATACTGAAGGCTGCTCTAAAGTCTCCCTGGAGTCTTCTCTTCTCCAGGCTGAGCAACCCCAACTCTCAGCCTGGCCTCACAGCAGAGGGCTTCCAGCCCTCCCATCACTTCTGTGGCCTCCTCTGGCCCCACTCCGCCAGGCGCATGTCTCTCCTGTACTGGGGTCTCCAGAGCTGGCCCCAGCACTGCAGGTGGGGGCTCAGCAGAGTGCATCAGAGAGGGAGAATCCCCTTCCTCACAGGCTGCCCATGCTGCTGGGGGAACACAGTGTACCCTGGGTGTTGTGACCCTCTGGTGAGGGTTGGGGAGCTTCAGCTGCAGCTCAGGTCTCACATCAGATGGTGTGGTGCAGCCAGGGGAGGCAGCACACCGGACCAGCAGCAACTGCAGTGCCCCTTACCTGTGCCTTTTCTTTCCAGAGCAGCTGCTGCAGCCATGATGCCTGCTGCAACCACGCTGCCCGATGACGTGCCCATGTTTGACCCAAAGGTCCTGCACGAGCTTGACTGGAGCCAGAACACCACCACCTTTTCTCCTGCTATTTCTCCTCTGGATCCAGGAGATGGCCTCATTTTGAGGCCACTGTGCACTGCCGATTTAAATAGAGGTGAGCCTGGTTTAATGGTCAGCTCAAAGAAAAGCTGGGTGCTGAACTGGATCACAGATGTCAGGGGTTGGAAGGGACCCAAGGAGATCATCCAGTCTGACCTCCCTGCCAGTCTAGCTCAGGGCACACAGGAACACATCCAGACAGGCCTAGAAGGTCTTCAGAGAAGGAGAGTCCACAGCCTCTGTGGGCAGCCTGTGCCAGGGCTCTGGGACCCTTCCAGAAGATGAAGTGCATTTCCCCGAGATCCCCACGCAGATTGGGGTTGCTCATTTCCACACATCCACACACGGCTGGGGCTTGGAAGGGGCCCCTGGAGATCATCCAGTTCAGTGCTCCTGCTGTAGCAGGGTCATCCAGAGCAGGTTACCTCCCCTGGCACAACTTGAGACAGTTTCCTCTTGTCTTATCCCTTGTGAGAGAAGACCAATCCCCACCTCACTCCAGCCTCCTTTCAGGGTGTTGCAGAGAGCGATGAGGTCTTCTTTTCTCCAGGCTGAACCCCAGTCCCTCAGCTGCTTCTCAGCAGATCTGCACTCCAGACCCTTCCCCAGCTTTGCTGTCCTACTCTGGACCCACTCCCCCACACCTCAATGTCCTCTTTGGAGTGAGGGGCCCAAACCAGCACAGTACTGAAGGTGTGACCTCTCCAGTGCTGAGTACAGAGGTCCTGCTGCCCAGGGGGACGTTCTCTGCAGCCAGCCATCTGTGCTTTAGGGAGCTACTTGCGTGTCTGTCCCTCACTGCTGTCTGTTTCTCCTCCCCTTCTGTAACAACAGGCTTTTTTAAGGTGCTGGCTCAGCTGACTGAAACTGGAGTTGCAAGCCCAGAGCAGTTCATCAGTGAGTAGCTCTTGATTTCTTGGCATTTCCATAGTGGCTGTTGGGAACAAGAGGATACTGATGGCAAAGCTGCTTGGGTGTGAGTCTGCTGAGTGCCTGATGCCAGAGGCGTTTATTAGCTCAGCTCCCCTGAGGCAGCCTCTGGCACTTAGCCTCGGATCCAGGTGAGGTATCCTGGAGGGCATCTTGGCTGGTACAGGCCTGAATTGTATTCCTGCTTCTGAGGCTGAGCTTTAGGAGCCTGGCAGAGGGGCACTGGCTTGTTCTGGATGCAGCACTGCAGCACTCACAGTGAGGCCTCTGACCATTGCTCCGCAGCAGCCTGAGCTTCCTTCACTGGTTGGTCTGAGACTGTGGTGCCAGCTTTGCCACAGTGACCATCTGTAGGGGCTCTGGCAGTGGAGGGTTCTCTTGGCAGCTGGGGAAAAGGATTTTGTTTCATTTCCTTTTCCTTCTCCTGCCTTCTTGGTCTGTCTCTGGCACTTTCAGCTTCCAGGCTTTCCACAGAATGCACAGGGTTGGAAGGGACCTCTGAGGGTCATCCAGTCCAGCCCCACTGCAGTGAGCAGGGACACAGAATCACAGAATCAGTCAGGGTTGGAAGGCACCACAAGGATCAGACAGTCCCAGCCCTCCTGCCATGGGCAGGGACACCTCACACTAGATCAGGCTGCCCACAGCCTCAGCCAGCCTGGCCTTAAACACCTCCAGGGATGAGGCTTCCACCACCTCCCTGGGCAACCCCTGCCAGGCTCTCACCACCTTCATGCTGAACAACTTCTTCCTGACATCCAGTCTGAATCTCCCCATTTCCAGCCTGGTTCCATTCCCCCTGGTCCTATCACTACCTGACAGCCTAAAATGTCCCTCCCCAGCTTCCTTGTAGGTCCCTTTAAGATAGTGAAAGGTCACAATAATGACATCAGGTTGCTTTAATGCTTCCAGGATGGGGCTTCCACACTGTTCCACCACCCTCATAGTAAAGAACTTCTTCCCCTTGTCCAATCTAAATCTACCCATCTCTAGTTTAAAACCACTCCTCCTTGTAAAAAATCCCTCCCTGCCTTTCTGGTAGGCCCCTTTCAGGTACTGCAGGGCCCCCAAGCACTCTCCCTGGAGCTTTCTGTTCTCCAGGCTGAGTAACTCCAACTCTCTCAGGCTGGAGAGAGTTGGAGTTACTCAGCAGGAGAGGAGCTTGGTTTTCCCTGCAGAGCAGTGCTGAGCCCTGTGCAAGTGACACGCATTCAGAACCTGTGCCAAGGGCTTGACTTCGACAGCAGTTTCATGTGAGATTGATGTTGGCTCTGCTCTGTGTCTGCTCCCACAGAAACCTTTGAGCACATGAGGAGATCTGGAGATTACTACGTTACAGTGGTGGAGGACACCAACCTTGGCCAGATTGTCGCCACAGCAACGCTGGTGATCGAGCACAAGTTCACCCACTCCTGTGCAAAGGTAACTCCTCTCCTGCAGCCAGAGCTCCTCTCCCCTGGCACGCTGCTTTGGCCTGTTGCTGTGTGCTGAGGCACCCTACCAAGGCATTTGGACAGCATCTCCCATCCTTGGGTGCTCAGCTAAAGAGCTTTGGCTCTTCTTGAGGAGAGTGAGCAGTGTGAGGCTGTCCTGCCCTCCCAGGCCTAGTCAGACGGGTTCTGGTGGAGCAGATGGCTGAGGATCTGCTGCTGTGGAGTCCCAGCTAGATGTGTCAAAACAGGGAGCTGGAGAGACACAAACCCCCGGGGTGGGAGTGCAGTTCCTGCTGGCTGCTGGAGGGGGGATTGCCACTGTCCACAGTGTGCTGACCACTGCAGGAGCTGGCTCCGAGTAGACAAGAGAAAAGCCAAAGGTGGAAGGTGGAGCAGAAGCTGACCTCGCTGTGCCCTACTGACTAACACCTCTCTGTTTTCACAGAGGGGAAGGATAGAAGATGTTGTAGTAAGCAGGGAGTGCAGAGGAAGGCAGCTTGGTAAACTGTGAGTATTTCATCACTGTTGTCATTCATCAGCTGGTTTCTGTTCCCTCACTTCATACTATGAGCAAAGGCAGCTCACGAGCAGGACCTTCTCTCTGCAGGGTGGGTGCTCCCCAGGCAGGTGTGTGAAGGAGCCTAGCCAGAAGGCAGCATAGCTGGGAGCACGAGAGCTGAGGGTCTGCTGTCAGTGGTGTGAAATGGGCTGCAAGGTGCTGGCTGGGGCAGTCCCCTGCTGCCAACACAGACTGGGGGTGAAGGACTGGAGAGCAGCCCTGAGAAGGACTTGGGGGTGCTGGTGAGTGCAGAGCTGGGCATGAGCTGGCACCGTGCACTCAGCCCCAGCTGTGCCCTGGGCTGATCCCCAGCAGTGTGGGCAGCAAGTGGAGGGAGCAGATTCTGCCCCTCTGCTGTGTTCTGCTGCAACCCCACCTGCAGTGCTGGGGCCAGCTCTGGAGTCCTCAGCACAGGAGAGACATGGAACTGTTGGAGCAGGGCCAGAGGAGGCTGCAGCAATGCTGGGAGGCCAGGCTGAGACAGTTGGAGCTGTTCAGCCTGGAGAAGCCAAGGCTCCAAGGAGACCTCCTGGTGGCCTTTGTGTGCTTAAAGGAGCTGATCAGACAGCTGGGGACAGACATTTGAGCAGGGCCTGTTGTGATAGGACAAGAAGTGATGGTTTAAGAGAGGGTAATTCAGACTGACAAGAAGGAACAAAACTGTGGTGCTCTGGGCCCAGGTTGCTCAGAGAAGTGGGAGATGTCCCATCCCTGGCACCGTTCTAGGTGAGGTTGTTTGGGGTCTTAGTTGCAGCTGTGACTGCAGAGGGCTTGGACTAGCTGCAGCCTTCCAACCCAGTCAGACCCAAGATTCTGTGACACTTTGTTCTTTGCTTGGAACAGCAACTTGCTGTGTGACCAAGTGAAGAGCTGTGAGGTGTGGGTGTTCAGCCGCTGAAACCTGAGCCCGTCCTATCCTAACCGCTGCCTTTCTCTTGTTCAGATTAATCTCCACCCTAACGCTGCTAAGTAAGAGACTGAACTGTTACAAAATCACCCTGGAATGCCTGCCCCAGAACGTGGATTTCTACAGGAAGTTTGGCTATGTGGTGTCCGAGGAGAGCTACATGTTCCAGCGGTTCTTCAAGTAGCAGCCCAGGCCCCTTCCCCTTCGGCGCGGACTGTTGGTGGAGGAGCTCTTGTTACAAACGCTCTCTTCCCGGAGAAAGGGTCTCTGCTTTGTTGCTGCACATCTAATTGGTCCCTATAAAGAACATCAAATGCCTGAATCCTGGCAAAAAGTGATCACTGGCGTTCCAGGAGGGTGCTTGCTCTTGGGTAAATGGGCACTTAGGACTGGTGTTTACTGCTGCTTAGCCTGAGCAGAGCTTCTTCGGTTCCGGCGGGGTTAGGGAGGACTGCTGAAGGGAAGGCTTTGAACCAAAGCTCTCTGGTTTTGTCTCAAAGGGTTTCTCACCTTGTATTTTTCTAGAGGTTTGGGCTTCTTTTCTCGGTAGCCAAAGTCCAGCCCAGCGCATGGTTGTGCTGTTAAGGCTCTGCGGAAGGATGATGCTTAAGTTTAAAAAGGACAGATCTGCTCAAGAGAGCCCAAGGGAGGGCTGTGAGGATGATGAGGGGACTGGAGCACTGCCTGGTGAGGAGAGGCTGAGGGGAGGTGGTGGAGTTGCCATCCCTGGAGGTGTTGAAGCCAAGCCTGCCTGGGGCACTTAGTGCCATGGTCTGGTTGATTGGCCAGGGCTGGGTGCTAGGTTGGGCTGGGTGAGCTTGGAGCTCTCTTCCAGCCTGCTTGTTTCTATGTCCTGGGGCTGTTCAGTCTGGAGGAGAGAAGACTGAGAGGGGATCAAATCAATGTCTGTAACTATCTGAGGGCTGGGTCAGGATGGGGGGACACTGCTCCCTGGGGCAGGACAAGCAGCAATGGATGGAAGCTGCAGCACAGGAGGCTCCAGCTCAACACAAGGGGGAACTTCTTTCCTGAAAGGGTCCCAGAGCCCTGGCACAGGCTGCCCAGAGAGGCTGTGGAGTCTCCTTGTGTGGAGCCTTTCCAGGCCTGTCTGGATGTATTCCTGTGTGCCCTGAGCTGGATTGTGTGGTCCTGCTGTGGCAGGGGGGTTGGACTGGATGAGCTCTTTGGGTCCCTTCCAGCCCCTGACACCTGTGAGCCTGTGACATAGCTTGGGCAGGGACAATGCTGCTTAACTTGGGTAGAAACAGCTGTGGTTCTGCTCTTCACATGAGATCCAGTGACTACATTGGGTTGAAAAGTGCTGGTGATCTTCTTGTACCTCCAGTTTTGAAAGGCACAGCTTTGCACAGCTGAATTTGTCCCCGTTTCTGAGGGAGGGCTGAATCTTAGGGGCCAGGAGCTGATGCTCCAAGTCCTCCTGGCTGCAGGGCTCCTGCACTTTAGCTGATAACTTTTGTTTTCAGGATAATTTATTTTCTGACTAAAGAACATCCCAGTGATTCCCATCCCTGGAACCATTCCAGGTCAGGTTGTTTGGAGCTCTGAGCAGCTTGCTTTAGTTGAAGATCAGAGTCACAGCACCATGCAGGCTGGCAAAGCCCCTCAGCATCACTGAGCCCAACCTAGAGCCCTGCTCCACAAGCTTCACCTTACACCATCTCCCCAAGCACCACAGCCAAACCTCCCTTAAACACAGCCAGGCTGGGGGCCTCCACCACCTCCCTGGGCAGCTCACTCCAGTGCCTGACCACTCTCTGTGGAAAAAACTCTTTCTTAATGTCCAAAGATGTTCCTGCTGGCTTGAAGATGGTCAGATTAGGCGAGCTTGAAAGGTCCCTTCCAACCCAAAGCAACCTTAAAGGACTTTTCCACTCTAAATGATTGTGTGATGCTGTGGTTTGCAACAGGGCAAAGGTGAGGGGAGAACTGGGCTGCTGGATGGGAGAGTACCCCCAGTCTGGAGTGGGATTGACCTGCTCTCCATGGGAATGTGGTTGGGATGGGCAGCAGGGGATCCATCTTCACAGAGCACCTGCCAGCTCACTCTGCTGGGTCTCCCGAGGGCCACAAGCTCCAAAGCAGCAGAGAAATACCTAAGCAGTGCTGCAGAGCAGCAGAGAAATGTCCATCCTGGTGGTTCCCTCTTGCTGGGAGGCTGGATGCAGGATTTGAGCACTTTGGCCAGCACCAGCAAGGGCTCCAGCAGTGGTGTCTTGTGTAACAAGTGACAAATGCTCAGTCTCTGAATAGGGCATTATCAAGAGGTGAAGCTTTGGATTGTGGTGGCCAGCCAGGGCCTTACAAGAAGTCCTTTCATTGTGGAGAGCTACTTTAGGCTGGGGTGGGGCTTCTCCTGAATGTTCTGCTGGTACTCTGCTCGCTCTGGTGTTTCCTTGGTCATGTCTGCTTTATTTATTGATTATTTTTTAAGGAGAAATAAAAATTATCTTTGTTTAAGCTGAATAAATGAAAACTGTCAAAGCTTTCTGGTCTGCTTTCCACGTTGCTGCAGGGGAATAGTGGTGGGGAGCAGTCAGCATGGACCTGGTGTCTTCCAGCACCACCTGCTGCAAATACCTTCTGCTGTCTGTTCCCTGGCCTGAACGTGACGCTTGGCGAGACTCTTGTTGATTTGAGGCCTGTGCTTGCTGCCTGTTTTGGCCTGTGCAAGCAGGGGTTCTGTGACTCTGCCTTTGCAGACGTTCTCGGCTCGTTCTGACGGTGGAGCTTTGGTCTGTGGTGACAAAGCCCAGCCCGCAGAGGTGTGCGGCTGCGTGGCGCAGGCACGGACACGAGCCCGGAGCTGCCAGGAGCAGGACAGAGCCTGGGCCTTGTATGGCTCAAGGCCAGGCAGGTTTCTGACCCACTCCTGCCCTGCCTTTTGGCCTTTGCACCACATCCCCTGAGGGAGAGCTGAGCTGCTTCTGACCGAAGCTCCATGTGGCTCTTGAGCCTCTACTCAACTACCTGCATAAAAGCAGGTGAGGGTTGAGAGAACTCAGGGGGTTTGCTCGCCTGCCTTGCACAGCACTCACACTCTGAGAGTGGGTTTTGGAGTTCTGTGATATCTTCACCACCTAAATAGCTTCAGGCTCTCATTAAGAGTTAATGAAAAGATAAGGGGTGAGGAGCAGGTGATTGTGTGCCCAGCTTAGATCATCGTGGACCAAATGAATTGGGCTGGAAGCTTTGGCTGCAGGACAGTGCTGCTGGGTGGAAGCATCCCAGCATCTCCATAACTATGAGGAGCTCTTTGTCCTGTGCCAGAGGTGACGTTCCCTCCCTTGGCAGCCCTCACCCAGAGGGAAAGGGCAGTCACTGCAGCTCTAGGTGGATGGGAGAGGTGTTGTCACAGGCTCTGTCACACCTGAGCTGGCAGGAACTGCCTCGAAGGAAGGTTGGGCTCTGAGTAAGGTCTTCACGAGGAGAGGGTTGTGGGAGTGAGCTGTAGGGCAGGAACTGGCCAGTTACTGGGCAGATGCTGCTGAGCAGATGCTACCAAGGCAAATGTTACTGTGGGTTGAGGCATGTCCCAGGCAGCTGGCAGAACATCTAGGACACAAGTACCTGTGTTTTAAACTGGCACAGCTCACAGGAACCCGGGAATGGCCCCAAACCTCAGCGAGTAGCAGCAACAGGTGGTATGGGGATGCACCAAGCACCTCCAGAGGTGAAGCCCTGTGCATTTGTCTGCAGTGAATGCAAACTGCTGATAAAAGGTGAAAGTCCTGCATTTTGATCCTGCACCACAGAATGGGTGAGTTTGGAAGGGACCTCTAAGGATCGTCTGGTGCTAAAGCAGGATCACAATGTCCAGATGGGTTTGGAATCTCTCCAGAGAAGGAGACTCCCCAACTTCTCTGGGCAGCCTGCTGCAGGGCTCCAGCACCCTCAAAACAAAGAGTTATTTTCTCCTGCTCAGATAGAACCTCCAGGGTTCCAATTTGTGCAGGTTACCTCCTGTCCTGTTACTGGGTACCACTGGCAAGAGTCTGGCCCCAGCCTCTTGCCTCCCACCCTTCAGCTAATCACCTAGCACCCAGCCCTGGCCAGTCAACCAGACCATGGCACTAAGTGCCCCAGCCAGGCTTGGCTTCAACACCTCCAGCCACGGCCACTACACCACCTCCCTGGGCAGCCCATTCCAATGCCAATCACTCTCTCTGACAACAACTTCCTCCTAACATCCAGCCTAGACCTGCCCTGGCACAACATGAGGCTGTGTCCCCTTCTTCTGTTGTTGGCTGCCTGGGAGAAGAGCCCAACCCCACCTGGCTACAGCCTCCCTGCAGGTAGTTGTAGACAGCAATGAGCTCTGCCCTGAGCCTCCTCTTCTGCAGGCTGCCTCAAGAGGAAAGAGCAGGACCTCCTGCTCCTAGGGGAGACAGAACCAAGGATCCTGTCAGAATCATGGAGTAGTTATCGTGGGAAGGGACATTTAAGGTCCATCTACTCCAGCTCCACTGCAGTCAGAAGGGACATCTGCAGCTAAAGCAGGTTGCTCCCTCTTTTAGTTTACACCCATCAGCCTTTGTCCTGTCATATAAGGCCCTGCTCAGAAGTCTGTCCCCAGTGTTCTTCTTAGCCCCTTTGGGTACTGAAAGGCCACAAAAAAGATCTCCCAAAATCCCAGAAATCAACTATCACTTCCAGCTTCTCCAGATCTTAATGTTGGCTCCTCCTGGGGACTGCCCTTTAGGGTTGCAGCTCTCCCCTGCTAGGCAGCAGGTCTCCAGCTCCTTCACTCTGCTTCCCCCGAGCTGGAAAGGGAACATCAGCACTGTAACACGTGGCTCTAGCCCCTCTAAAGCTCTGGGACCTACAGCTTCATATCTAGACCCGAGGAAGGGAGAAAATTCAACCTGTGCTGCTCCTGCAGGGCGATTTATCACCTTTGGTTTAACTCCAGCAAACAAACAGCAGCTGAAACACCTGCTGGCAGTGAGCTGAGCCAGATGTCAAGAAGTGCTCGATAGAAGGCTTAACAGTGGCTAGATGAGGAAGACCAAGCTCAGAATCCCTTAGGATCCAAGAGGCTGTTATCTGCAAGCAGCAGGCAGAATGACTGTAGGAGGCATCAGCAGGGGGTAATGGCATGAAAAACATAAGCCTGGTGGAAAATCATTAGTCATGAAGCTCGTTGGTTTGTGAAACAGCCTCCCTAGGGAAGCACCAGGACCCTGGGAGCTAACAGAACCAGACTAGACATGAACAAGCCTCTCTGGCAGGGGATAGGTAGATGAATCAAGAGTGTTCTTCTTCCATCTGTTTCCTCTCTTCCCCCTTCCCAAGGGAGCTGAAACAAAGCCATTTAATGCACTTTTTCTCCCCCCTTGTTTCCACAGCAGCATTTGATGAGCTGTGCAAGAGAGACATCCACAGAGCCTGCTGCAGTCCTGTGCTAGCTTGGTGGGTAAGTGGTGAGACATCTCAGCCTGCGCTTCCCAAGAGCTCCAGAAGCGTTCTCCTAAGGAGAAGCAGTTAACAAAGCCTGCAGCCATGAAACCAGCGCAGCCCGCGGAGCCAGCCGCGGAGCCGATGCGCTGGAGCCAGCCCGCGGAGCCAGCCGCGGAGCCGATGCGCTGGAGCCAGCCCGCGGAGCCAGCCGCGGAGCCGATGCGCTGGAGCCAGCCCGCGGAGCCAGCCGCGGAGCCGATGCGCTGGAGCCAGCCCGCGGAGCCCCGGAGGAGGGACCGGGCACACAGCTCCTCGAACTGAAAGCACTCCGACTACAGCAGCAGTGACAGCCAACCCTGTGCTGGGCTGCAGCCAGAGCAGTGTGGGCACAGGGCAAGGGAGGGGATTCTGCCCCTTGGCTCTGCTCTCCTCACACCCCACCTGCAGTCCTGGGGGCAGTTCTGCAGCCCCCGGCACAAGCAGCACATGGAAGTGTTGGAGCCAGTGCAGAGGAGGCCACCAAGATGCTGAGAGGGCTGCAGCAGCTCTGCTATGAGTACAGGCTGAGAGAGTTGGGGCTGTGCAGCCTGCAGAAGAGAAGGCTTCCAGGAGACCTTGGAGTGGCCTTGCAGGATCTGAAGGGGACCTACAGAACGGTTGGGGAGGGACTACTGACAAGGTCTGGGAATGCCAGGAGGAGGAAGAAGAATGGGTTTGAAGTGGGAGAGAGGAGGTTGAAAGTGGATGTTAGGAAGAAGTTGTTTGCAGTGAGGGTGGTGAGAGACTGGCACAGGTTGCCCAGGGAGGCTGTGGCTGCTCCCTCCCTGGAGGTGTTCAAGGCCAGGCTGGCTGAGTCCTTGAGCAACCTGTTGTAGTGGGAGGTGTTCAAGGCCTATGGCAGGAGGTTGGAACTGGCTGAGCTTTGAGGTCCCTTCCAACCTAAACCATTCTATGACCTGGATGAGGGCATTGAGGCACCCTCAGTCAGTTTGCAGGTGACACTAAGCTGGGAGGAGCACTGATCTGCTATCCAGAGGGATCTGGACAGGCTGGATTGGTGGATTGAGGATCAAGGCCAAGTGCTGAGTCCTGCAGCTGGGTCACCCCCATGAACACCACATGCTTGGGGTAGAGTGGCTGTAATCTGGTGGTGTACAAGAAACTGGAGGTGGTCACTGACTTCAAGCTGAGCATGAAGGCCACCAGCATTCTGGCCTGGATCAACAGGACCAGGGCCATGATTGCCTCCTTGTGCTCAGCACAGGAGAGGCCACACCTCAAATACTAGATAAAAGATTTCTTCCCCAAAGGATTGCCAAGGCCTGGAATAGGCCCCCGGGAGGTGGCTGAATCACCACCCTTGGTGCTGCCCAAGAGGTGTGCTGAGGGAGAAGGGCTAGCAGCAGACTTCAGAGTTAGATAGAGTTGGACTCAACCATCTTGAAAGAGCTTTTCCAACTGATGATTCCATGATCCTGTTTCTTAAATGCTCTCCCTGCTCCAGCACTGATGTAGGCAGCAGCAAACAGCAGTGAAGTGCTGCTGACCTCTTGCTAAGCTTTGCTGGAGCTGTGAACTCTCCCCTGGTGCTCCCCTCTAGGGCTTTCACAGTGCACACGCCAAGGCACCGTGAGGCTACAAAGCCTCACCCAGGTTTCCTGACTTAAGGCTAAGAGCTGATAGCTGAGACACTTCCCTCAGCAAACCTTGAGGAGCTTCAGAGGAGACATGGCAGAGGATCAGCAACTAAGCAGATGAGCAAGTCACAGGTGTGGTCAAATTGCCTTCAGTACACAAAGCGAGGCAGAGACTCCCGCAAGGCAAACAAGCTCCTGGACCATCCTCTGACAAAAGACAGCAGCAGAACATCCTCAGGACACAAATGGCTTTGCTGTCTAGGCTCATGCCTCTCAAACCACAGTACTGGCCCTCAGAAGGTCCTGTCAGCACATGTTGCCCATTCTGAGGATGACGGAAGGCAGAGGGCATTCACACAGCCTCCTGCTCTGCCCTGGTGAGCACTCCCTTGCAGTGCTGTGACCAGCTCTGCAGACCCCAACAGAAGAAGAACATGGAACTGTTAGATCAGGGCCACGCAGATCAGCAGAGGGCTGGGGCTGCAGATCTCTCCCTTGAAGACAGGCTGAGAGTTGGAGCTGTTAAGCCTGGGGAAGGCTCCCTGGAGACCCTGGAGCAGCCTTCCAGCATCTGAAGGGGGCTACAGGAGAGCTGGAGGGGGACTTTTGACAACAGCATGCAGTGACAGGACAAGAGGTGATGGCTTCAAATGGGAAGAAGCTCAACTTAGGCATTAGGAGGAACCTCTCCCCCACGAGTGCGGGGGGTGCCAGAACAGGTCGCTCAGACAAACCCAAGGCTCCAAGCCTGGAAGTGCTCAAAGCCAGGTTGGCTGGGGCTTTGAGCAACCTGGTCTAGTAGATGGTGCTCCTGCCCATAGCAGTAGCTGGAAGTAGATGATCTCCCAACCCCCCCCCTTCTGTGATTCCATGAGATCAGAGTGCAGGAGAGAGCTGTACTCTGATCCTTTGGCTCACCTGTCCCCTGTTAGAACACTCCTAACTACAAGCTCAGATTTCCCAGACACGAGTTCCTCTCACAGCTCTGTCATTCACTCACCACCAAGCTCTGGAGGAGCCATCATTTCACTCACCTCTTTGATGCAACAGGCTGAGCTGGCAAACAGCAGAGGCACAGAGGCTGTACTTGCACAACCAGTGGTTATCACTGAGCTGCTGAGAAGGAAGAATTAAACCTGCACAAGCTGCCTGGACACCTCCCACCTGGAAAACATTAAAGCAGATTAAGTGTGGTCTTGACTCTAATGCTTTAGAAGAGCTGAGGTGGATCATTTAGGTTTCTACAATGGGTGTGAGGTGTTTAAGGCCAGGCTGGATGAGGCTCTAGACAGCCTGATCTGGTGTGAGGTGTCCCTGCCCGTGGCAGGTGGGTTGGAACTGGGTGAGAGCCCTGGAACAGGCTGCCTAAACAGGTTGAGGAGTCTTCTTCTCTGGAGAGATTCTGAACCCACTTGGACGCATTCCTGTGTGGCCTGGCCTAGGTGAACCTGCTTTGGCAGGGAGGTTGGACTGGATGATTTTTAGAGGCCCACTGCAACCCCTAATGCTCTGTTTCCATCCCTAAGCCAGCAGCACGAGGCCTCACTTTTCAAACACCAACCCAATTTTTGCCTCAAACGACACAAACCATTGTCTTAAAGGCAGCAACTCCTCCAGTAGCAGTCTGGAGACACACTAGGCTAGCAGGCAGCTGGGCCACGCTGGTGTCCTCAACTGAAATCAGCCTCCACCCCATTTACCAAGCAGCTTTTGAATGCCATCTAAAAGAATCCAGTGTTGAACTGGTAGCTGCTCCCCCTCAGCTTAGCACATAACTACTTCATTTATAAAACTAAAGAGTCCTGGTTAATTAAACAAGGTGAGGGTGTTAGAACAGTGCTTTGTCTTAACGGGGCCTGAGGTGGTCTTGTGAAGGGCAGTGGAGGAAACTGGGTTGTTTAGCCTGGAGTAAGAGAGGCTGAGGGGAGACCTTTTGCTCTCCGACTCCCTGAGAGGAGGGTGGAGCGAGATGGGGGATGGTCTCTTCTCCCAAGGAACAAGGGACAGGGCAAGAGAGAACGGCCTGAAGTTGTGCCAAGGGAGGTCTAGGCTGGACATGAGGAGAAACTTGTTCTTTGAAAGGGTTGGCAAAGCCCTGGAACAGGTTGCCCAGGGACATGGCAGTCTCCATGCCTGGAGACGTTTGAGAGGCAGATACGTGGTGCCGAAGGACAAGGTTTAGCACCAGACTTGCTTAAGATGATGTCTGAAGTGAAGGGTGGTAGAGGTCTCCTGCAGCCAAAGGGATTCCATGACTCGGCGTCAGTCTCAAGAGGCCAGTGGACAATGAGGCTTTAAGGCAAGGTAAAGCCTGCTGAGGTGAGTGCTGGTGCCAGTGGCCTGCAGCAGCAGCACAACACACACTGAGAACAAGGTGAGTTGTAGCAAACTTTTTCTTTACTAAAGTCTCTTGTTATAAATTACACAAATAACTTTATAAACAAACCCCTCCCACCAGCTTGCATTTTTGTTTAAAGTAATAACTTTATATCATACAAATAAAGAAATTTCAAGTATGAAAAGTGCATTATTGCAATAATACCTCTTTGCAAGTCCAAAAAATCTTGGTTTAGAATAAAACTGTAAAGTGTAAAAAAGGGGTAAAACAATCAGTGCCATCTAGTCACCCGAGCAGTCCACCGTGGGAACATGAGGCTTAGTGTGTTCAGAGGCAGATCCACGTCTGAAAGCAACATGTCACTGAACAGACACTCTGTGTGCATGTGGGAGTTCACCTTGCTCTCACTTCTGGCTGTTGGGGGTTTTCCCTAGTTTCCTTCACCTTTCCTGGCAGGAGTTTGCAGTACAACCAGTGCTGGTCCTCACTCTCATCCGTTCTGCGCTGCTGCCACTTGCATGGTTCCAAGCTCCTCATCCTCCTCGTGCATTCGCTTCAAGCTTCCTGCAAGAGGAAGGAAGATTCAGCTGACACCAAGAGTGTCACCAGCACGTTTGGGGATGACACCAAGTCAGGGGGGAGTGCTGATCTTCATGAGGGTAGGGATGCTCCACAGAGGGACTTGCATAGATTGCATCCATGGGCCAGTGTTAATGGGATGAGCTTCAGCAAGGCCAAAGACCAAGTCCTGCACCTGGGTCACAACAACCCCAAGCAATGCTACAGGCACAGGGCAGTGTGGCTGGAAAGCTGTCTAGCTCAAAGGGTCTTGGAGGTTCTAATGAACAAGCAGCTGAGCCAGCAGTGTGTCCAGGTGGCAAAGAAAGACAAAGGCATCCTGGCTTGGATTAGATATGCTGCGTGCAGCAGGAGCAGGGAGGGGATTGTCCCCTTGTGCTCGGCTCTGCTGAGGCCACAGCTCGAGTGCTGTGTTCAGTTTTGGGCACCACAATACAGGAGAGCTGTGGAGGTGCTGGAGTGGGTCCAGAGCAGGGCAAGGAAGCAGGGAAAGGGCCTGGAGAATAAATCTGATGAGAAGTGACTGAGGGAGCTGGGGATGGGTAGTGTGAGGAAGAGGAGGCTGAGGAGAGACCTCATTGCTGTCCACAGCTACCTGAAGGGACATTGTGGAGGGGCTGCTGCTGGGCTCTGCTCACAGGCAAATAGTGATAGTTAGGGAATGGAAATGGCCTCCACTTGAGACTGGGGAGGTTTAGACTAGATGTCAGGAAACAATTTTTTCCAGCACGAGTGTCAGGCATTGGAATGAGCTGCATGGGGAGGTGGAGGAGCAACCCACCCTGGACACGTTTAAAGGTTGTTTGGATGCAGTGCTTGGAGATACGGTTTAGGGTGCACCTTGTGGGCTGGAGCTGGTGATGCTGAGGGCTCTTCCAACAGGAGTGTTTCTGTGAAATCTCAGAGCTGAGCTGGGAGCAGGGCTGCAGGGCAGCTGTCGCTGTCTCCTTGTGAGCAGAGCCAAGAACGAGGCTCCACCCTTTGAAGACATTCAGCTTTTTGAGAGCCTGTTGGCGACAGCACTTTTCCTCCCTCAGTTCCCCACACGGAAGAGAAGTTTCCTAGGACATTTTCTGCACTTCCCCTCTGCATCTCCTCCCAATCTCTGTTTTCACTGATCTTTAGCTGGAGTTGCTACTGGCCCACACCCAGATGATGAAGGTAATCTCTCTTGCATGCCCTGATCTCCTGTTATCTGTTTAAAGATGCAGCAGAACATTTTCTTGCTGAGCAACCACCTTAATTTTAAGGGTGGCAGCAATGTCATGAAGACTGGCTGCTTTCAACTTGCTCCTCTTGATTCCTCTGGGAAACTTGAGGGTTTTGAAGGACAGGGAGCAGGGACAGGCTGAAGAACACCATAAGGAAGTTCAGCCAGAGAACAGAATATTTAGGTACCACACACCAGAGTTTAACCACCACCTGCAGCCATCTCCTCCTCAGAAGCCTGAAAGTCACAGCTGGAGGTTTACTTCGGGAGTGCAAAAGTCCCCTCACCACACCCAGTAAGACAGGCGGCATCATGCACAACAGGGGAGGCTTCTGACCTGTAGTACCAGGTGGAACGGAAAGGGATCGCTCCAGCTGCAGCGGTGACATCATCTGGATGGTTAATTTTGCTAGGTAGATGGCTTCATATTCCTGAAAAGTGTAATACACTGCTCTCAGTGGGGCTTACTGCTCTGTGAGGAGCAGAATGGCTTGGGTTGGAAGGGACTTTCAGGATCATCTAGTTCCAACCTCCCTGCCACAGGTAGGGACACTATTATTGAGCCAGGCTGCTCAAGGCCCCATCCAACCTGTCTTAACATTTCCAGGGTTGAGGCACCCTGGAAACTTCTCTAGGCAACCTATTCCAGTGCCTCAGGACAAAAGGAAACAGGCTCCAGTTGTGCCAGAGGAGGTTGGATGTCAGGAAACATTTCTTCACAGAAAGGGTTACCAGGCACTGGAACAGGGTGCCCATGAGATGGTGGAGCCCCCATCTCTAGAGAGGACACATGGATACGGTGCTCAGAGGCACAGTTTAGTGGTAGTAGCAGGACTGTGACTTCTGGCCAGCAGTTGGACTTGATGGTCTCAAAGGTCTCTTCCAGCCTTAATCATTCTATGATTCTACCACCCTCATGCTGAAGATGAAGACTAATTCAGAGTTCTCTAGGAGTGATTAGAGAGCATCTTAGAGGAAGGCAGACATTTTAGAGGAAGACAGTTCTTTGCTGCTTTGACACAATAAACAGAGCAAAAGGAAACTTAAAGGGTGACAAAAATGGCCTTAAGGAAGAGTAAACTTCCATTGAAACAGTTCTGTGACAACATGCAGAGAGCTTACAGCCCACAGACAGCAACTCCAAAGCAACAAACCCATCCCAGAATACAGCAGCTTCAGACATTTGTTACCAGGAGATGGGTTTGGCATGGCCTCTTAGTGGCCTGCCACACTTGCAGGGCTACGCAGCAGCTCCTCACAAGAGTTACTTCAGAAGCAAACAAACAAACTCAAGAGACACTGAGTCATCTTGCAGCCAGTCACCTAAGCAACAGCAGAGACACTGCCAGTCTGCCTCAACACACTGTTCTGATGCTTGCCCACCCAGCACACTCCTGCACTACGACAAAGCAACTTCACAGTATCACTGCTGTTCTAGACCTGTGGCTTCCACCACCTAGGCACACAAGTGTCAAGAAGCATCACTGGAGTGTGGCGCAGCACTCACACTGCAGTTCCCTTACCCTCAGAGCTAGGCTGTTTCAGAGCCTCTTGATCACTGCACAGGCCAGGATTTTCATTTCTCCTTCACCCCTGGCTTTGTTTTGGCTAACATCTAAGGAACCAGATTCACATTCATCTCCCTCCCAAGCTCCACTATAGCTCCTGACATTAACTTGAAGCACATTCTTGCAGTAGACGTTAAGCCTAAGTAGAAGCAGCTGTTTAGCAGGAAGATGAATCATCAAACAGCTTTTGAGTTATGCAGAGCAATAGAAGAAGTCACCTGAAGTTGGTGGACAAAACCAGCATTGGGATTGATACAGAATCTTCGTTCTTGCACGTAAGTAAATGCATCCCTTGGAAAGAGAAGCAGAAAATACCTCTGTGGGAAACAGGTCATGGTAAAAGCTTCCATGGCTTCAGTTTTCCTTCTGTCAGTTCTCAGGAACAGACAACCTCTAAATTGGTTTGTGCTTGAGCAAAACAAGTTGTACAACATTTTCCACCCCCAGCTCCACTCCTCAGCTCACTGGCCTGTTTGTAGCTACCTAAAACCATCCTCTCAGGGCCTCTGCTACAGCTTTGCAGCACAGCATCCATCTGCATAGGCTGGGATCCTGCGCCCAGGAGCAGCAGGTACCTTCTTCCTCAAGGAAGGATGTAAAGAAACCTGGAGGGAAGCAGGATGGGATAACCTAACCCACATTAAAGTCTTCACTTGACCTCAGCAGGCAACAACTGGTTTGTGCGTCAATACAGGTTTACATTCCCTCCAAATGGATTCTTCACTTCCAGCGCTTGAGTGACAAGAAGAATTCCTACAGAGGCATCGGGCTCCTGGCTGGCCCCAACACTCTCTCAGACAAGAGGCTAACTGCCACTGCCAGCTAGGCAGCAAGAACTCTGCTGGTAGTTAGGCTGCAGGAAGTCCTGTTCTTACCTGTACTTCACCCCAAACGTTTCCATTATGTATGCAATGACTAAGGCGGCACTGGAAGGAGACAAACGAACAGGAAGATCAAGACAAGTGTCTCCCACTGGGGTCAAATAATGACAGCAAAACAAATCATGTCCTACCTTCTAGAAATCCCTGCATTTCCATGGACAAGAACTTTTCCTGAGAAAGCAAAAAGGCCACAACCACACTTGGACAGGCTGAAAACAGTTCTCTGCACTCTCCCTTTTCCCACAGAGAGCTACACAGCAGCAAGGTCTACTTTAAGAGCTACACTCCAGATGAGTAACTCCTGCTCTGGGACACAGGCTTGCCTGCTCCCCTGCGCATCTGACTAACAGAACCTGTGCTTTAGGACTACAACACAGGGCCTGACACAAGGGAGATACTAATCCCTCACGCAGAGCAGGGTTGAGCTCAAATGAAAAATATGCTAGAGCTACAAGAGCTGTTTGCCAGTCAGAGGCAGAAGGAAAGAAGAACTCTTTGCTCTGGACTCCTCTAAGTCAGGTAAATGCCAGTAGCCCCCACATTCCAGAAAGCCTCACACTTGGGAGCCTCTCTCTCCAAGCCAGTCTCACAGCTTTAACAACAACGTGTTGGTAAAGAAAGGGGAAAGTTGCTTGGTTTTTACCTCCACTTTGTAAACTTCCATCAATAAATTCTTTAGTCTAAAAAGAAAAAAACAAAGTTTCAGATTATTTTGGGTGTTACATTCCACAGTTTTCCTACCACTCTTTATTTACATGCAGTGCCAGCACCATGTTGTTGATACAGACTTGGACACTGCTCTTTCTTCTGGGCTTTCAACTACTCCGCAAACTGTCAGCAAAGAACTCTTGCGAGGCCAGAAACAAACAAAGAGAACATAAAAAGCTGTGCCCCTTCTACACTCCTTGTGCCACTACACTTACTGAATGGTCTGGGCTGCAAGGAGCTGCAAAGTTCACCTAGTGCCAGCTCCTTGCCACGGGGCAGGAACACCCCTGGCTTTGCTTCCTGGTCTGAGAACTTCTCCAAACAAGCAAAGTCTGGAGCTGTCCTTTTGAAGAAGCAAGCGAAGAATCTTCTCAGAATCAGAGAATTAAGCAGGTTGGAAAAGACCTCTAAGATCATCGAGTCCAACCTCCCACCTAACCCTCCTAATCAACTAACCCACGTCACTAAGTGCCTTGTGCAGCCCCCAAACAGCCCCGGACCAAAAGCATTAGGAAATATCATTTCTGCTTCAGAACACACTCTACAAAAGCTTCAGGCTACCAGCTGCCTGGTCCCCTTGCTCTGCCAAAACACAACCACCTCCCACACAGCACCTACAGCATGGCCAAGGGCTCAGGCCCAGACAGCATGGGTTTAGGAAGGGCAGGTCCTGCCTCACCAACCTGAGCTCCTTTTATGACCAGGTTCCTGCCTGGTGAATGTGGGCCAGGCTGTGGATGGAGTCTACCTGGACTGCAGCAACGCCTTTGACACTGTCTGCCACAACAAGCTCCTGGCACATCTGGCAGCTCCTGGCTTGGACACATTCACTCTGACAGGGTCAAGAACTGGCTGGAAGGCTGGGCCCAGAGAGTGGTGGTGAATGGTGCCACATCCAGTTGGCAGCTGGCACCAGTGGTGTGCCCCAGGGATCAGAGCTGGGCCCAGTCCTGTTCAACATCTTTATTGATGATCTGGACCAGAGGATTGAGTCCAGCATCAGTAAGTTTGCAGATGACACCAAGCTAGGAGCAGCTGTGGAGCTGTTGGAGGATAGGAGGAGAGCTCTGCAGAGGGACCTGGCCAGGCTGGATGGGCAGAGGTCAGTGGGATGAGATTGAACAAGGCCAAGGGCAGGGTTCTGCACTTTGGCCACAACAACTCCAAGCAGCACTACAGGCTGGGGACAGAGTGGCTGAGAGCAGCCAGGCAGAGAGGGAGCTGGGGGTGCTGGTTAATAGTAGCTGAAGATGAGGCAGCAGTGCCCAGGTGGGCAGCAGAGCCAATGGCATCCTGGGCTGGCTCAGGAGCAGTGTGGGCAGTAGGACAAGGGAGGTTCGGCCCCTGTGCTCAGCACTGCTCAGGCCACACCTTGAGTGCTGTGTCCAGTTCTGGGCTCCTCCATTCAAGAGAAATGTGGAGGTGCTGGAAGGTGTCCAGAGAAGGGCAGCAAGGCTGGGGAGGGGCCTGGAGCACAGCCCTGTGAGGAGAGGCTGAGGGAGCTGGGGGGGTGCAGCAGAGGAGGCTCAGGGCAGAGCTCATTGCTGACTGCAGCTGCCTGCAGTGAGGCTGTAGCCAGGTTGGGTTGGCTTCTTCTCCCAGGCAACTACCAATAGAACAAGGGGGGACAGTCACAAGTTGTGCCAGGGGAGGTCTAGGCTGGATGTTAGGAGGAAGCTGTTGGCAGAGAGAGTGATTGGCATTGGAATGGGCTGTCCAGGAAGGTGGTGGAGTGGCTGCGCCTGGAGGTGTTGAAGCCAAGCCTGGCTGGGGCACTTAGTGCCATGGTCTGGTTGACTGGATAGGGCTGGGTGCTAGGCTGGGCTGAATGAGCTTGGAGCTCTCTTCCAACATGCTTGATTCTATGATTCTGCCACTGGCAGGGAAGCCAGAAGACCCTTCTGGTAGGGCTTGAGATTTCCTGGGGGTAAGGGGTGGGTTTTTTGAACAGACAAAAATAAAAGGGCTTTTTCTCTGTTGCAAACTAACCTGAAATAAAGACACAAACCCACAGCTCAAAACTAGGAGTCTAATCTATTTCAAAGGTCAGCATCTAACAGGCAGTGTCTAATTTAAAGTTCCTGTTTAATTCCTCTACAGCAAACCTGTTTGGAGACCATGTGAAACTTATTTACAACAGCTGGTTACTGTTTGCTGTTGAATTTGGTGCAGTACTTGATACAAGAGATCTAAATACTCCAGAGCTTAAAAAGTAGGTTTCCTAGGGGCCGAGTTTCCCAGCACTCTCCCATGAACTGATTTCCTTGGTCTGAGATCAGCCCTCTCTAATTTCCTTTCTTCCTCCTTTATTTTTTGGTGAGACTGTAATAACATACAGCTCTGACAACTCTGCCTCAGTTTCTAGAGCTGTAAACGGAGCTTAATTACACTTAAAGTGGTATTAATAAGGTCACTTGAGAGTTCATGGCCCTGCCAGGTGCCTCAGGGTGGGTATCTTAAGTTCAGAAAACTCTTGCAGCTCCTCTCCCAGTGCAGCCACACCAACACACAGGCACTTACCATAGGGAAAAATCGTATTATGTTCTCAACTGGATTATCTGCAATGTCCAAGACTAAATACCTGCAACAGAAAGAGCTCCTGTGAGTAGGCAGCAACACCAAGCTGCTGCCCCCAGCACAGCTACAGCTGAGTCAATCCCAAACCTGTGGATGGAAGACAATGTGGCTTTACTTCATGGTCTGAGAACTAACCGAGTCTCTGCTGTGCTGAGGACTCCAGGGCTGGCCCCAGCACTGCAGGTGGGGTTGCAGCAGAGTGGCAAAACCCCCTCCCTCCACCTGCTGCCCACACTGCTGGGGATCAGCCCAGAACACAGCTGGGGCTTGGCTGTGAGTACACAGTGCTAGCTCATGGCCAGCTCTTCACCCACCAGCACGCCCAAGTCCTTCTCATCAGGACTGCTCACCATCCACTCTCCACCCAGCCTGTATTCGTGTTTGGGATCGCCCGAGACCAGGTGCAGGACTCTGCACTTGGATTCCTTGAACCTCCATTAGCCACCTCAAGCCTGTCCAGGTCCCTCTGGATGACATCCTTGTGCTACAGGTGCCTGAGCTTTACCTGAAGGCAGTGTACTGCACGCTCCTCTGCTCCCATCAGTGTGTCAAACGGAGCAGTGCTCTTTGCTGGGCTCTATGCAGCTTTTAGAGGCATCTTTGGTCAATGAAACATCTGACATGACTTAGCAGGACAAACTGCCCTCACAGCAGCTTTCAGGGGCAGTTCTCATTTGCTGATCTGCCTAAACCTGGAGCTCAGCAGGATGAGTAAACTTCATGCTTTGGGTTTCAGTCTTTCCACACCTCAGCACATTGCTCAAATAGTTCTGACAAGAAGGAAATAGCCAGAAGACAGATCTGGCTCCTTTCTCACCTAAATAACTGCTGGAAGTTTGGTTTAATGAAGTTTGCCTCGATGTTTTGCCGTATGCATATCACATGGGTTATGCCATGCTTCTGAAGTGTAGGTAGCTGTGGGAAGAGAGGAAGAAACACAGACGTTTTGAGTAAACCTTGTAGAAAATCTCATGAGCTGTTGGTTTGTTTCATTTCTGTAAAGTCTATTACACAGTAATAAACCCCAGTGCTTGAACACACAACATGTCTGTGTCCTGTCCCCAGGGAAAGCCAGAGCTGGTTTTCAAATATTCAAAGCCCAGGAGGAAAGATTTTGCCTTTGGAGAAAACAAAGCACAATCATTAGGAGCTGTAAGAACAAAACCCCAAACCACCAGCACACTGCTAACATCAAAAGCAGAGGACAGGCAGAGGAGGCAGCGGTCAGTGAACTCACTGATCTCTGCCCACCTTCTGCTTTGCCTGCAACTGCAGGAGGCAGTGACTCCCAGCTAGCGTCAGAGTCTTCCTGGAATCGAACTCCTGAAAGTAAACTCATCTAACCTGAGGTAATTTGGAGATCCAGGCTTTGCCTTAAGTGTTTAACTTCAGTGCAGAAGCAATGTCCCTTATTTCTCTGCATACTTGCGAGTTCTCAGCTCTGCTCTGGGTTGTGACTCTTCCAGAGCACGGCAGGGTTGGAAGGGACCTCTTAAGATCGTCTACCCCAGCCCCCCTGCCAAGGCAGCATCACTTAGTGCAGGGCACATAGGAAACCATCCAGATGGGTTTGCAATCTCACCAGAGGAGAAGACTCCACAACCTATGGGCAGCCTGCTCCAGTGCTCTGTCACCCTCCCACTAAAGAAGTTTCTCCTCATATTGAGGTAGAGCTTCCTGTCTATATCCATTGCTCCCTCTCCTGTCACAAGACACCACTGAAAAGAGACTGTCCCCTTCTTCTTCACACCCACCCTTCAGGCATTTAGAGTCTTAGAACGGTTTAGGTTGGAAGAGACCTCAAAGCTCAGCCACTTCCAACCCCCTGCCATGGGCAGGGACACCTCCCACTAGAACAGGTCGCTCAAGGACTCATCCAGCCTGGCCTTGAACACCTCCAGGGAGGGAGCAGCCACAACCTCCATAGGCAACCTGTGCCAGTCTCTCACCACCCTCACTGCAAACAACTTCTTCCTCACATCCACTGTCAGTCTCCCCTCTGCCACTTCAAACCCATTCCTCCTCCTCCTGGCATTACCAGACCTTGTCAATAGTCCAACTGGCCCCGGTCTGCAAGAAGCAGGCAGAAGCTGACTGGCTGAGCTGAGAGCAGGTACATGTGCATACAGATGCATGCAGCACTTCAAGCCACATGAAAACAGTTAATTGAGCTTCTTTTCTTCATTTTTCTCCTGAAGCCACCCTTTAGCTCAAGAGATTGTTATGGAAAACAATGCTTTAAGTGCCAGGATGTGCCTGAGGGGGCAGTTAGAATCATAGAGTCGTTTTGGTTGGAAGAGACCTTAAAGATCTCAAGCCCAACCACTAACCCAGCACCCTCAGGTCACCATTAAACCATGTCCCTCAGCACCACATTTACATGGCTTTGAAATCACTCCAAGGATGGGGACTCTACCGTCTCCCTGGGCAGCCTGCTCCAAGGCTTGACAGCTGTTTCAGGCAAGACATTGTTCCTCATTTCCAACACACAGCTCCCCTGGTGCGGCCTGAGGCCGTTTCCTCTTGTCCAGTCATTTTTCCCTGGGAAAGGAAATCTGGCTCCACTCATGGGAGACATCAACACCAGTCCATAACAGATAGCCCTGTAGGCTGAAAGGACCACCCCATAAATGCATCAGGTATCACTTCCCTGGCATCCTTCACGCTGCAGCTCAGGGGTGCCAGCAAGCTTACTCCTCTAGAGCCAACATTTGAACACGTCCTCAGCAACAAATGAAATCAGCACGGCAAAGTGTCCTGATGTTAGTCTAAAAAGTCCTACCTTGCTTTTCATAGCTGAAGAATATGGGCCTAAAAATAACCCAGGTAAAATTTCCTAGGAGGCAAAAGAAGAGACATTTAACACCAAGCCAAAATCACCCACGGAATACCTCCCCCTCAGCTCAGACCACGGCCACGGGAACAGGTCATTCACACGGCAGGGGGAGAGGCCGGATCAAGTGTCATTTCCAACAGGACACAGGGAACATAAATCGGGTTGGCAAAGTAAAAGAAACGTGATCTTCGTGCAGGAGACCTTGCTTTGGAACAGGGATCGAGTCCGGATTGGATCACTGCGCCTTACCCAGCCCCGCGGCAAGGGAAGGGGAGGTCAACTCCGGGTGCAGCTGTGTCCGAATCGGTTCTGAACTCGCTCTCGCCAGGAGAGCCACAGGGGCATGGCAAATCTTCTAGTCCTAGCAGCAGGAAACCACCAGTTTCTAACCACTTTTCTCCCCACCAAGAGAGACAGGCAGGCCTGCTCAGCTCGTCCAGCCCCAGGACTCAGTGCCAGCACTGGAGGAAAGTTTTCTTGCCCGTCCTGCCAACCAAACATTTACTGCCAACCAAATCCAAGTTACAAAGCAAAGCTCCAACTCATTTTTAACAACAATCTTCAAAAGCACAGACAAAAACGTGAAGCAGTGGGGACTCTGGAGGACAAAACCCACTCACTGCATCCTTGCATAGCAGAGACCCAAGCACGGCTGCACTCCTGGCACAGCCCTCCCATGATGCCGCCGAACACTGGGCCCCTAAGGACTGATTTTGACCCCAGCCCTGTTTTAGGCACTTTGGTTTGACTGAACACAGCACAGGCTTTGACTCAAAGGATACATGAAATGGTGCCATACCTGCATCTCTCTCCTCATGGGATAGGTCCAATCCTTGAAAACAAAACAAAACTGGCAATTATAAACAGGCACAGAGGGAAGCACAAACGCAGAGAGAGGACACGGTGGGGCAGAGACCTGCAGGTGTACGTTGCATGGAAGAACCAAGCTCTCCACTCTGCAGGCTGCAGGAGTTACCTGCCACGTAACAGCACCGCGCTCGCCGCTGGCTCCCCACAGAGACCAGCAGCACTCAAGCCCAAGGAACCCCATTCTGAAAGCTAGTGGGAAGAAACCTCTGCACCAGAGAGGAAGCCTGCGCCTTAGCTTCCTGCTCAGCAAAACCTAGAGCAGGGAGGAAAACCAAGTTACCAGAACGTGCTGTGCTAGTCCCAGGAGCAGAAAGAATTCCTTTGCCTGGCACATTCCTGCGGCCACTGAAAAAGCAGAAGATAACAACTACAGTGGGCAGCTCCCCTAAAATCCACACTGCCCCAGCTGATGCACTCCGATGCCTTCCCTCGGAGTATCTGGGACTTATCCTTAACAGTCGTCAGAAGTTCTCCTGAGCTCAGAGAGCCATTAAAGCCAAGGGCCCGAGAATAAACCTGATGAGGAGCAACTGAGGGAGCTGGGGGTGGGTAGTGTGAGGAAGAGGAGGCTGAGGGCAGACCTCACTGCTGTCTACAGCTACCTGAAAGGACACTGTGGAGAGGCTGCTGCTGGGCTCTGCTCACAGGTAGCTGAACACAGACCAAGGGGCAATGGCCTCAAGCTGAGGCTGGGGACGTATAGATTGGACATTAGGAAAGAGTCTGTCATGGAGAGAGTGGTCAGGGGCAGGAATGAGCTGCCCAGGGAGGTGCTGGAGCCACCCAGCCTGGCTGTGGTGCTTAGGGAGGTGGTGTAAGGTGAAGCTTGTGGAGCAGAGCTCTAGGTTGGACTGGGTGATGCTGAGGGGCTTTGCCACCTGCACGGTGCTGTGATTCTGTGAACCTCTGCTAGACAGGTAAGACAGGAAGCATGGTAAATGTGTCCAGCTACAAATGACACAATACTCCCCATGGGTTAATCCACACATCTCACCCTTTCAGAGGTCCTCATCTTTGGGAAGGTCCACCACTCAGGAACCACTGCATTCCCACCATCACAGAATGGTTTGGGTTGGAAAGCACTGTAAAGACCATCCAGTTCCAACCTGCCTGCACTGACCAGGGACACCTTCCACTAGATCAGGTTGCCCAGGGCCTCATCCAACATGGCCTTGAGCACCTCCAGGGAGGGGGCACCCACAACCTCTCTGGGCAACCTGTTTCAATGTCTCATTGCACTCACTTTAAAGAATTCCTTCCTAATATCCAGTCTAAATCTGCCCTTTTCTAGCTTAAATCCATTTCCCCTTGTCCTGTCATCACAGGCCCTAGTAAAAAGCCTGTCCTCAGTTTTCTTGTAGGTCCTCCTCAGGTACTGCCATAAGATCTCCCTGGAACCTTCTTTTCTCCAGGCTGAAGAGCCCCAACTCTAGCAGCCTGTCCCTCTATCTATCATAACTGCCCAGAGCAAAAGCCAGCATCAACACTTTCATCCTTCAGGACATTTGAGAGAGCTGCCAAAGCTGAAGAGCAAAATGCTCAGGCAAGCTCTATTCCTGTCTTTCCTTCTCTGCAACTCCCACTGTCCTCTATTAACAGGCTCTTACTCATCCTCTGACCCGGGCACACGAAGGAGTTGTATCTGAGATCACAGCTACCAGTTGGAGAGAAGAGCAAAAGGCAACAGGCAAACACACCAAAGCAAACAGGCTGCATGCAACTCTTTATGTAACTTCACTGGGTGCTCCATGCACACGGGCAGCTAAGAAAAACCTCTGCCATATGTCATCCTGCTTGGCTTCCACCCCCCCAAGAGAGTTAGGGCTCCCAGTGCTGCGCCTCTGAAGCACAGCAGGGCTACAGCACGGAGCTGCCGGCACCGAGGCCAGCTGCAGCAAGCCTGCGGGCGACACCGGGCTGCGGGTCTGGCTGCCAGGATGGAGAGGGGATGCCAGCCAGGGGCACCCGGGCACCTGCAGACAGGCTGAAGCCAACCTCACAACTGCAAAGTCCTACACCTGGGTGGGGGCAATCCCAAGCACAAATATAGGCTGGGTGAGGACAGCAGTGTTGAGAAGGACTTGGGGGTGTCAGCTCAACAGTTCTGGGCCACTCAATTCACAAGAGATGTTGAGGTGCTGGAAGGTGTTTGGAGAAGGGCAGCAAGGCTGGGGAGGGGCCTGGAGCACAGCCCTGTGAGGAGAGGCTGAGGGAGCTGGGGGTGTGCAGCCTGCAACAGAGGAGGCTCAGGGCAGAGCTCATTGCTGTCTGCAGCTACCTGAAGGAAGGCTGTAGCCAGGTGGGGTTGGGCTCTGCTGCCAGGCAGCCAGCAACAGAACAAGGGGACACAGCCTCAAGCTGTGCCAGGGGAGGTCTAGGCTGGATGTGAGGAGGAAGTTGTTGTCAGAGAGAGTGATTGGCATTGGAATGGGCTGCCCAGGGAGGTGGTGGAGTCGTTGTCCCTGGAGGTGTTGAAGCCAAGCCTGGCTGGGGCACTTAGTGCCATGGTCTGGTTGATTGGCCAGGGGCTGGGTGCTGGGTGAGCTTGGAGCTCTCTCCCAGCCTGGGTGATTCTGTGACAGGAAGCAGGCTGAGCCCTCCCTCCCTCCCTCTCTGCTCTTCTGAGACCCCACCTGGAACACTGCATCCAGTTTTGGTGCCCCCAACACAAGAAGGACATGGAACTGTTGGAGTGTCCAGAGGAGGCCACAAAGATGATCAGAGGGCTGAGCACCTCCTCTGTGGAAACACGCTGAGACAGCTGGCACTGTTCAGCCTGGAGAAGGCTCCAGGGACACCTTCTGGTGGCCTTCCAGTGCTTAAGGGGGCTGACTGGAAAGATGGGGACAGACTTTTACCAGAGCCTGGTGTGAAGGGACAAGGGGTGATGGATTTAAACCAAAATTCAGACTAGAGAGAAGGACAAAATTTTTGATGCTGGCCATGGTGAGAGAGTGGAACAAGTTGCCCAGGGAGGTTATGGATCACAGACTCACAGAAGGTTCGGGGCTGGAAGGAACCTCAATAGATCATCTAGACCAACCTCTTGATGTCCCCTCCCTGAAGGTCAAGGCCAGGTTGGATGGGGCCTTAAGCAACCTGGTCTAGTGGAAGGTGTCCTTGCCCATGGTGGGGGAGAGCTAGAACTAGATGATCTTGAAGGTCCCTTTCAACCGAAACCATTCCATGAATCTTTGAGAGTGCCAGGATCCTAACCTGCAGCACTGTCCAGCTCAGCATGGGGCTCCCATTAGCCTGCCTTTGTATTGAGACACACAAGAGAAAGCAAACCCAGTGCCTCCTCACACACACACACACACACACGGTGGCTCAGGGAGGTTTTGCTGGCTCTTGGAAGCAGAATTAGAAAGGATTTTAGTATCACTGAAGTTAATCTGGAAATCACTGGGACTGAATCTGGGACAGCATTTCTGAGAAAGCAAACAAACATTAAGCCACTCAAAGCAATTCTTTGAATGCTACCTAAAATGGTAGAAAACAGGGAGATAAAATAGACAGAAATGTCTTTGCAAGAGACCCAGAGAGGTAAGACAAGTCACTCTTGTGTGCTCCAGCTGCAACCATAAAAGCTCCTGGTAGTAGAAAACAGAAATCCAGCGACAAGAGGATGGCATTTACAGAAGTTCACCCAGTGATGTCTGACCCAAGAGGAGTTGACCATCACCTCGCTGTCTCACTGCCTGCACGAGGGCCACTGGGCACCCATGGGGACACTGAAGAGCCACGCAGCTGTGGTGCCGAGACAAGGTAGGGTGGCTGCTTTGCTGAGGGTGCTCACAGCACATGCCTGGTGGATCTCCTGCTAGCACAAATGAAATGCATGGGACTGGCTGGAGGAAGCTCAACTGAGACTGGACATTAGACAGAAATTCTTCCCCGTGAGGGTTGCGAGGCATTGGAACAGGTTACCCAGAGAGGCTGTGGAGCCTCCCAGCCTGCAAGTGCTCAAAGCTAGGTTGGATTGGGCCTTTAGCAGTCTGGTCTAGTGGAAGATGTCTCTGCCCACGGCCAGGGAGGTTAGAACTAGGTGATCTCTAAGTTCCATTCCAACCCAAACCAGTCTGTGATTCCACCTGAAGCACTTCAGCTGCTGCTCCAGAACACAGCAGTTAGCAAGACAAAAAAGGAAGAAGGCACATTCTAATCCCTCCCTTCCCCATCCACAGCTAGCCCCTAGCTGAGAGAACCTGAAGGCAGAACGGGCAGGCGAGAGCTGCTCACACAACAGAGAGCTTCTGGGTAACCAATGTCAGAACTACCTCAGGAGTCACTCTGCCAATACTTCTGCCAGTATCTTGCCATAGCTACATTTGTGGTTCTTTAGAAGAGCAATTCAATGACAAGAAACCACAACACTTCACAGTGATGTGCAAATGCTTGTAGACTTGGGCTTCTTCCTGCCACAGTGACCTTGGCAAAGATGCTCAGAGGGCTGCAGCAGCTCTGCTGCAAGAGTTGGGGCTCTACAGCCTGCAGAAGAGAAGGTTTCGAGAAAACCTTGGAGTGGCCCTCCAGGACCTGAAGGGGCTACAGGAGGGCTCGGGGGGGACTATTGACAAGGTCTTGTAATGACAGGATGAGGAGGAATGGGTTTGAAGTGGAACAGGAGAGATTGAAAGTGGATGTTAGGAAGAAGTTGTTTGCAGTGAGGGTGGTGAGAGACTGACACAGGCTGCCCAGGGAGGTTAAGGCTGCTCCCTCCCTGGAGATGTTCAAGGCCAGGTTGGATGAGGCTTTGAGCAACCTGTTCTAGTAGGAGGTGTCCCTGCCTGTGGCAGGGGTTGGAAGTGGCTGAGCTTTGAGCTCCTTTCCAGCCTAAACCACTCTGTGACTTAAAAAGTCGTCACACCAATTTCAGATTAGCAGCCCTGACACTGAGACTGGCCTGTGCCAAAGCTCTGCACAGCAGCAGAGGCTGCGGCTCTCAGCCCCACACCACAATGCCCCGATGCGATTCCTGCGCCTCACCAGAAGGAAGGTGGTGAAATGGAGCCAAGTGGCCACACTTGAATCGCTCCCTGACACACAGCCGAAGTTCCAAGAGCCAGCTTGTTCCCAGCCCGCAGAGGCACATGCAGCCGGTGTCTGCCGGAGCCTAGCCTCGGCTGAAAGGCAGCCTGCAGTGCCGCACTTCTTACGGCTAAGCGGCTGCCTGATAGCAGCCTGCGAACTGCCTTAGCGCAAGGAAGCAGCTCTCGGAGGTGCTGAAAAAGCCCACGGGTGCAATCCACGATAGCTGCTGCCCTCGATGCTCAGCACCCACCTGCCGTGGCTCGCCCTGCTCTCAAGACCTCACCTCCTCCCGAAAGCCGCACACAGCTCCCGGTGACCTGCAGGCCACTTCAGGCCTCCGACCTTCCCCAGCGCCGACAGCTCTCCTGTCGCGGACTAACAGCTCACCTCTCCCTGCTGATTCTTCATCCCTCAGACCTCACCACGGCGAGACTCCTGCGTGATTCACTCTTCCTTGGCACATCTCAGAAACAGAGTCGCAATCCTCCTGCCTGAGTTTCTCTCCCTCTCTAGTGGAACACTCACAGAAGCTGTAAGACTCAAAATCTCTCCTCCAAACCTCACAACCTCCAGTTGTGAAACCAAAGCTGAAAACAACTGTTAGGGCCACGACAGCCATGAATTCTGCTGACCTGCTTCAGCTCCTTCATCTGCTCTGCCCAGCTGATCTCTCGGCTGTGACTGTACTGCTCTGTGCGGGAAATCAACATCACAGCTACGCAGAGCAGGATCAGCAGTCAGGACATCATGCACTGCCAACACCATCACCTCTCTCAGCTGGCTACAGCTTGGACTGTGCATGGGTTGGGATTACCTCAACATCAAAGCTTTATGCCTAATTCTGAGGCAGATTCCAGTCTAATCCACACACTGAAATGAGATGACATCTTATTTTCCCAAGTCCCCACTGATACCACCCACAGAAGGGGGGTAGGGAGGACGTTATCATGAAAGACTGGCACCAAAATAGACCTTGTGACACCAACAGCCCTGGCAAAATGGAATCATAGAACTGTTCTGGTTGGAAGAGACCTCTAAGATTACTGAGTCCACCCTTCAACCTAAAACATCACAGCTATTAAGCCCTGTCCCAGAATGCCATGTCTGCACGATTCTTGAACGCCTCAAGGACAGTAACTCCACCACCTCTTTGGGCAACCTATTCCAAACAGCTACCTTGGCCTTAGCAAGGCCTTTGACACCATCTCCTATGACATTTTAGTGAGCAAGCTGAGGAAGTGTGGGATGGAAGAGCAGACAGTGAGGTGGGTTAGGAACTGGTTGCAAGGTAGAGTTCAGAGGGTGGTGATCAATGGTGCCAGGTCCAGCTGGAGAGCTGTGACCAGTGGTGTCCCCCAGGGATCAGTGCTGGGGCCAGTCCTGTTCAACATCTTCATCAGTGACATTGATGAGGGCACAGACAGACAGAGTCTGCTCAGCAAGTTTGCTGTTGACACCAAGCTGGGAGGCTTGGCTGAGGCAGCTGCAGGCTGTGCTGCCATCCAGAGAGCCCTGGGCAGGCTGAGAGCTGGGCACAGAGGAAACAGATGAGGTTCAACAAGGACAAGTGCAGAGTCCTGCACCTGGGGAGCAATAACAAACTGCAGCAGGCCAGGCTGGGAGGTGACTGCTGGAGAGCAGCCCCGTGGAGAGGGACCTGGGGGTGCTGGTGGCTAAGAAGTTACCCATGGCACAGCAATGTGCCCTGGGGGCCAAGAAGGCCAATGGGATCCTGGGCTGTAGTAGGAGTGTGTTCAGCAGATCAAGGGAGGTTCTCCTCCCCCTCTACTCTGCCCTGCTGAGACCTCATCTTGAATATTGCCTTCACTTTTTGGGCTCCCCAGTTGCAGAGGAACATGAACTGCTGGAGAGGGTCCAGCAGAGGGCTATGAGGGTGATGAGGGGACTGGAGGGCACTGCCTGGTGAGGAGAGGTTGAGGGCCCTGGGGCTGCTTAGTCTGGTGAAGAGAAAACTTAGAGGGGATTTGATCAATGTTTATAAGTATCTGAAGGCTGCCAGGAGAGGGGGACAGGCTCTGCTCACTGCTCCCTGGGATGGGACAAGGAGCAATGGGTGTAAGTTGCACCAAAAGAGGTTCCACCTCAGCACAAGGGGGAACTTCTTTCTTGTAAAAGTTCCAGGAGCCCTGGCACAGGCTGCCCAGGGAGGTTGTGGTGTCTCCTTCTCTGGAGCCTTTCCAGGCCTGTCTGCATGTGCTCCTGTGTGATCTGTGTCATACAGTATTGTCTGCTCTGGCAGGAGGGTTGGACTGGATGATCTCCTTGGGTCCCTTCCAGCCCCTAGCATCCTGTGAGCCTGTGAACTGTCCTAGAGAACTCATGAAATACTAAAGCAGTAACAGAGCAGCCTCACTTGCCACCTTTTAGTAAGAAAACAGAGAAATGAAGCACTGAAGAAGCAGTCAAGTAAAATACCTGAATATTGCTGAGACAAGTGGTGTCTGATACTCTGCTACTGTAAGGGCCTCAAAATCAGCCTCAAACAAGAGTGCCATGAAGGGCTGGCTGTACTTCCACTCAGGCTTCACATTCCTGGACAGTTACTGCAGTCAGAGGCTCTATTTTTAAAACACAGAATTCATAGAATTATTTCAAATGGAAGTGACTCTATCCACCTGACAGAGTCAGACACTGTGACCCTGGGCAGCCTGCAGGTGGGAAGGACCAGACAATCTCCAGAGCTCCCTTCCAATCCCCACCATGCTGGGATCCTGTGACTTATTCCTAGCCCTGACCACTCCAGAGCTAAGCATATTTGGTTTGTTTTAAGGTGCAAGTTCTAGTGCAGACACACAAAACACCGGAAAGTGAAGTCCAGTGGTTTTGTTCCCTCAAGATGCGGCCACGAACAGAGCTGTATAAGGAGGTGGAGGAAGGCTTTGACAGCACTGCTAACTCAAACCAAAGCAGCCACTGGCTAAGGGGTGAAGTTCCACTCCTACCTTTGTGCTGCTCCTTAATCCCCACACTCAGGGAACTGTGATGGCCCCAACCAAAAGCCTTTTCAGCAAAGCTGGTTGTAAGCTCCCTGCCCCAGGTCACCACAGGTCAGATAAGCACTGGGACAAAACCAGTGACAGCGCTGGGTGGTTGGCAGGACGGGCAAAGGCACTTTTTAGCAGAGCCAGCTATTAGATGGGCCCAGCTTGGTGTGCCTCAGCAGTGACAAAGAGGGGCTGGACGCAGCTGAACAGCGTGTTCTGTTTGTAGGGCACTGGGACAGTGAGATGTCATCCTTCTGCCTTCTGCAAACACAGGAACACAACAGCAGGAAATCAGGGAGGAAAACCAGCAGCAGGTGGGAACAGAGCACGCAGAGGAAGGCAGAGGAGTTCAAGGGGAAAAGAGAAGTTGTTTCAGTAAAGAGAAACAAGCCATGGAAAAGGAGAATAGGTAGGGCTCAGACAAAAATGCCTCTATCTGGCTGTTCTGTGACACCCTAGTAGCCTGTTAAACGCCAACTGGCACACAGGGGCAGCAGACCTGGCTGCTCCAAGCCGGTACAGCAGGCGAGGCAGAACTCCTCAGCCCGGGTGAGGCACCGAACCAAGGGCAGGGCCGGCACCGAACTGTTTTGGCTGGAAGAGACCTCTAAGATCAGTAGGTCCAACCCTTCTCAAACTCTACCAAGGCTAAACCACATTCCTCAGCATCACATCCCTGAGGCTTTCCGACACCTCCAGGGATAAGATTCAACCACTTCCTTGGGCAGCCTGATCAAGAATCCTTTCAGTAGTTTCTTCCAATGTCCAGCCTAAACCCAAGCTTGTGCAACCCGAGACCATTTCCTATCATCCTATTCTTGTTACTTGAAAGAAGAGACCATTCCCCACCTGGCTCCAGCCTCCTTTCAGGGAGCTGTGTAAAGCAGGTCTCCCCTCAGCCTCCTTTTCTCCAGGCTGAGCAACCCCAGTTTCTTCTACCACTCCTCACAGCATTTGCTCTCCAGACCCTTCACCAGCTTTGATGCCCTTCTCTGGAACCACTGCAGTGCCTCGGTGACTTTCTTGCAGTGAGGGACAGGCTGGCACAGAAGCTAAGGCTCTCATGAATTTCTTCTGGTAGTAGTTCTCCCACGCCCACCCCATGGCACTTCTACCCACTCCAATAAAAGGCCTCCATTCTCTTCTCTTTATCACCAGTTTGTAAGGAACAAGTCTTACCAGTAAAGACCTCTCAAATTCAGATTATCACTATTCTTTACACTGGTAGCAATGTCCCTTTGCACACTCTCCTCTACAGCCTGGTGAGTAGGCTGTACAGAGACAAGCAAGCCATTTTACAGTCCTCTCTTAGACAAAGGTCACAAAAATCACAGAATGGGCTGAGTTGGAGGGGACAGAATCACAGAATTAAATAATCAGGTTGGAAAAGACCTTCCAGATCATCGAGTCCAACCTACCACCTAACCCTTCTAGTTAACTCACCCATGGCACCAAGGGCCTCATCCAGCCTCCTCTTAAACACCTCCATAGGGATAGGGACTCCACCACCTCCCTGGGCAGCCCATTCCAGTGCCAGCTACTCTCTCTGTGAAGAGCTTCTCCCTGACATCCAGCCTAAACCTGCCCTGGCACAGCTTGAGGTTGTGTCCCCTTGTTCTGTCACTGCTTGCCTGGTAGAAGAGCCCAATCCCACCTGCCTACAGCCTCCTTTCAGGTAGTTGTAGAGAGCTGTAAGGTCTGCCCTGAGCCTTCTCTTCTCCAGGCCGGTGAAGATGATGTAGTTCCACCCCCCAGCCAAGAGCTGGCTCCCACCAGACCAGGTTGCTCAAGACTGCATCCAACATGACTTTGAACACTTCCAGTTGGAACCTCCACAATTTCCCCAGGTAACCTGTTCCAGTGCCTCACCATCCTCATGGGAAGAAAAATAGAGCAACTTAAAGAAAAAAAATCCACATATTTTAAGTCACAGAATCATAGAATGTTAGGGGCTGGAACCTCCAGAGATCATCGAGTGCAATCCCCCTGCCAAAGCAGGATCGCCTGAGGCAGGCCACACAGGAAGGCATCCAGGGGGGTTTTGAAAGTCTCCCATGAAGGAGACTCCACAACCTCTTGGGGCAGCCTGTTCCGGGGCTGCAGCACTGTCACAGTACAGAAGTTTCTCCTGATGCCGAGGTGGAAGCTCCTGTGTTCCAATTTACACCAATTGTTCTTCTTACTGGGTAACAGCAAAAAGAGACTGGCACCTTCATCTCGACAGCCACCCTCGGATATGTATAGGTGCTGACAGGGTCTCCTCTCAGCCTGCTCTTGCCACGATTAAGCAGCCCCACATTTCTCAGTCTTCATAGGAGAGGTGCTCACCCGAACATCCTTGTAGCTCTCTGCTGGACTCTCTCCATTACTTCTCTTCTCTCTTGTATTGGGAAGCCAAAACTGGACACAGTATTCCAGAGGTGGTCTCAGCAGGGCAGAGGGAGAGGAGAACCTGCCTAGCCCTGTTGGATACACTTTTCCTGATGCACCCTGGGATACCATTGGCCCTCTTGACCACAAGCCCCCAGCAGCACACACAGCTCCAGCTGTGAGCCACCTTCACATCCGTGCGGATTCCTGTGCACTCAACAGCTACCTGGAGAGGCAAGGCGCGAGGTAATCAGGACTGCCAGGGTGCGAGCTAATCACCGTCACCAAGACTGCTCAGCTTCAGCTGCCGCAGCACTGCCTCTGATGCATGCAAAGTCGTCTGAGAGTATCCCACAGAGCCATGATCAGAACCTGTCACCCAGTTCACATTCCCCAGCACAACGTGGCACTTGCTTTAAGTGTCTCTGCTCTTATTTTACCTGCCCACAGAATTAAGTGCTATACTCCAGGCTTCCGACTTGTTCTAGCATTCCCCCCCCGCAGAGGAGGGGAAATCACTGTTTAAGGTGGGTTATTTGTGTTCCCTACTACCAGCAAGAGTAACACAAAGTTCAAGAGATGTGTTCCAGCTTTAGATAGACTGCACTGTCGCACAGTTAAAAAGGCAGTCAAAAACCCATTAGCATTTCAGACTAAATACAGCTGTCAAGAAAGGTAAATTCCTTCCAAACAATCAGCCTGCACGCTTAACAAAAAGGCAAGTGTGACCACTCGGTCAAGAAGCTGATAATTCCATTACAAAAACCATGGAGAGGGCTGAAAACCCTCTGAACACATCACAAATATGCTAAAGGGTTGACAAAGAAACGAACTGGTAGTCACTGCTGCCTTCCCATTAGAGGCTTTCTAGGCCAACTCTTTAGGTTTTTTGTCTACACTTTAATAGGAGAGCAATCCGCCTGCTTTAAGTCATTCCAGTCCTTATTTACCACCTCTCCAGGTGTCCTAGTTCCTGTCTTGTAATAGGACAAAGGGCAAGGCAGACAAACTGCAACCCAGGAAGCTGCACCTCCACATGAGGAAAAACTTCTTTACTGTAAGAGTGCTGGAGCCCTGGAGCAGGCTGCCCAGAGAGGCTGTGGAGTCTCCTTTGGAGACTTTCAAAACCCATCTGGATGCACCCCTGTATGACCTGCCCTATGTGATCCTGCTTTGAGTCACAGAATGGCAGGGGCTGGAAGGGACCTCAAAAGCTTATCTGGTCCAGCCCCCCTGCCAGAGCAGATCACACTGGATGCATCCAAACGGTTCTGAAGCTTGGACTCCATGAGGTTCAGAGGTCCTTTCCAACCACCATCATTCTATGACTCTAATATGCCAGCATACAACTGACAACTTGATCCTCTTTTAACAAGTCTGTAGCCATACAGAAAGAACCCAAGCAAACCACCCAACCAGAAGGTCTGAGATTTAAGAAAGCTTAAGACTTCACCCTGGAAAATGCACCCATTTTAGAAAAATAAAATGAAATCTGAGCTCAGAAATGGTTTCCATGCTGAGCACCATCAGACTCTGACACTCACTGTTGCCAACCTGTAAAGGCACATGCAGAGTTTACAGATCTCGATGGCACACACCAGAAAAGCTCTGACAGAGTGGTGAGGTACATGTTGGGGCTGGATGGCACCGTCCCAGGCTGCCCAGAGCAGCGGTGGATGTCCCAGCCCTGAAAACGTTCCAGGTCGGGTTGTCTGAGGCTCTGAGCAACCTGATCTAGTTGGTGTCCCTGCTCATTGCAGGCAGGCTGGATTAGATGACCTCTGAAAGGTCACCTCCAACCCAAACCACCCTGCAATTCCATGACTACCCGAAAACTAGAAGACACTCAGATGTCACAAGGCCCTGTCAGAAGAGATGAGCTTTTAACTGCCGTGGACTCTCCAGTGAAAGGCAGGAGCTGCTTTACCCCAGACTGCATGAGCTCATCCTGCAGAGCTGGACAACTAACTCACCCAGACCACAGCCAGCGCACCAGAGCCGCTGCTGACACACGGGGGTACCAAAGTCCGGTAAGTGCTGGCAAATACCTACCTGTGCTTGACCTACAACAAAACAGGGTTTCACCACCTGAATGAACTTCAAGTACGCAGAAACTGCCACAAAAAGCCAGTGACACACACCACTAACGACTGCCATGGGCTCCAGAGATGGTATCCGATGAGGAATGTGGGGGGAAGACACACTTCTCTCCAGCAGGTAAATGCCACCGGCATTTCTTAACGTGCCACTTCCCAAGCCCCACACATGATCAGCAGCCAAGTAGCTCAGAACTCCAGCAACATGCAACACTGGGCATGGATTAGGGACACTGCAAACAGTCCACAGGCCAGAACACTGACCTATTTATCTAGAGTGCATTCCTGCAGCCTGCCTAAGTCAATCCATCCACTGCCTGCTGTCACCCCCTCGACAGACAGGCCTGCCTGCTCTGGCACTTCTGGTGCCAACGCCAGCGCGTGAAGCTGCGCAGTGAACCAGATGGGCTCCCTTGTTTGGATCTTTTTCAGTTATTACTGCTATTTATGCTGTCACATGGTTGTTGGTGTCAGTCAGGAGAAGGGAGCTGGAAGGCTGCAGTCAGACTGCCCTGGAATTGCCACAAGATCACACTTACTTCAGAAATTAAACCAGGGGTTCCCCAAGTTCTCTCTCCTCCCAATATCCTCAAGTCACAGCTACCCAGACAGCATTAAACCAAGCAAGCACAAACAGCTTCCTGCAGTAACATTAGAGAGGACTTCTCCTAAAAGAGCCGCCTCGCTGAACACACAAGAGATGATCGTCGTCTTTCCATGAATAACTACGGTGTGTGGGCAGAATTATTTCAGTTTCCTTAATTTGCTTTCCCAAAGCATCTCCTGCAGGACTGGCCTGAAGACCCAGGGCTGAAGGAAGGCTCTTATGTTTTGCTTACGTTAGCTCCACAAGAACTTTGACAGTCTCACACTGGCTTTAGCCTTTCTGTTTCCCCTGAGCACTTCCAACTATGGTGCACTGAGATGGAGTCAGACACAAATGCAAGGTACTGGAAAAGAAAATTACCTTGGAGTTTTCAAGACTATTTCTTGAAACTCTCCACTAAGGTCTAGCAGCACGGGAAGAAGCTCTAGCCTTCCACACATGGCACTACTGAGAGAGAGCACAAAATACAGCCCATTCAAAGCCTCTTCTGAAGGACATTGTTACAATCCCCCTTTTCATCAGCTACGGGTCAGTAGGACCGAAGCAACCTCTGCTTTCGAAGTTATTACAACCACACACTTCATCCAAAACAGTTCAAAGACGCCACCCAGGGTTAATTTAATTAATCACAGAACGACAGGGGCTGGAAGGGACCTCCAGAGCTCATCTGGTGCAGCCCCCTGCCAGAGCAGGGTCACCCAGAGCAGATCACACTGGAGAATCCAGACGGCTCTTGGCTATCTGCAGAAAGGGAGACTCCACAGCCCCCTGGGCAGCCTGTGCCAGGCTCTGTTACCCTCACAGGGAGAAAATTCTTCCTCAGGTTCACATGGAACCTCCTAAGGCTCAGACCCCAGCCAGTGCCCCTTGCCCTGTCCCTGGTTCACTTGCAGAACTACCTGCAGATAATACTTGGTTTACCCCAGAAAGAAAAGGTATTTCCAAACAAAGAAGTTCTAAAGCTCAAAATAAATAACGTGTGTCAGATACAAACTGCTTACAACTTTGTGAGGGCCACGGCAACGACCTGCAAAGACCTTCCTAGCTCTGAGTTCAGGAGGGTAGCAAATCTTGACGACAAGAAAGGACACAGTAACTTGTGTTATTTCAGGTAAATTACCACAACAGCAAACCTTCCAAGCAGGAACAAACGCTGATGTCTGTGAAACACACAACAATCCATAAAGCCTGAGTAGCTCCGATACCATCAACTTCCCACCCGGACGCTGGGACATTCTGCATGAACTAACCACCAGCTACCGGAGCGGGACACTTGGGGCTGCTTGCGGCACACCGAAACACCCTGCCAGCCCCCAGGGGCAGGCCCGAGAAGCTACGCCAGGGTCCGAAATCAGACACTGAGCTGACCCCACTGCTCTGACACCGCACAGAGTGCCGTTCAGCCTTGGCAGACATTGCCACCTGTCTTAGTTTGCAAGTCTTGGCTCTGAAACGCTGTAAAAATGCCTGCCCAATAGACTCACCAATTGCTTCTGGAGTGCGTAAAGAGTTAGTAGGCACCAACTGCTAGGAAGGGGACAGGCAGGTACCTGCTGCTAGCAGCTCATTTGCTCTCTGGCCCCTTTTCTGGGGGCAAGCAGGCCGCCAGCAGCAGATGGAGGAGTGGTGACCGTACCAAGGGAGAGGGAACAGGCAGGGGAAAGCAAGAGGCCGGCGAACAGGCAGGCCGTAGCGCACTGAGGCAGAGGAGGGGACACCGCAGACAACGAGCCGGGGTGGGAGGGCACCAACAGAAGGCAAAACCTAGAGAAACGAACTGGAGAGGGCTCTGTGCAAGCAGGCAGGGCTGGCCAACAGCCCTGGAAGCTGACAGGGAGAAACCGGAGACACTTCAAAGGGAGGTGCAGGAGGGCAAGGGGTATGAGAGGGGGCCACGGAGACGGCCAGGAACAGAGGACAAGAGGCAGGAGTGGAGGATGCGGTCGGTGGTCGTGGGGGAGTGGCAGAGCCCCGGCAGCAGTGCCCGCGGACGGGGGTGTCACCAGCGCAGGGGGAGCAGACAGACCTGCGCTGCGGCGCGGATCCGGGGGGCAGCCAGCGCGGCCTGCCGTAGGGTCTCAGCGGGGTCCCGAGGGCAGGGGGTGCGGGGTGGGAGGTAAAGAGGACGGGCGATACCCCGCCGGAGGGGGCCAGGGCCCGCCAGACCGGGCTGGGACAAGGGATGGGGAGGCCGGGACCATGCCGGGCCGGGGCGCAGGAGCCGGGTGGGCAGAGGCTCCCCTCGGGCGGGCCCGGAGCGGCGGGGCCGAGCGGCAGCCCCCAGCAGTCTCCTCGCCTCTCACCTCAGAGTCCTCTTTGGCCTGCGGCAGCGCGGGGAAGGCCGGCTTGGCGAGCTCCATGGCCGGGGCGCTCCCCGAGCGGGCAGGGCCGGGCAGGGCCGGGCGGCTATTTGGGCAGCGGGCCCGCGGGCTCCGGCTCGGCAGCGGCGGCAGGAGGCGGCGGAGGCGGCGCGCTCAGCCGCTCGCGCCCGGCCGCCATGCTGCTGCCGCTGCCGCGGGTGCCTCGGCCCTGCTCCGCCTCCCGCCGCCGCCTCTCCGCCGCCCTTCCGCCCGCCCCCGGCAGGCCCCGCTCCCGCGGCAGCGGCACCGCCCTCGCCCCCGCCCCGCCGCCGCCCCGCCCCAGCGGCCGCCGGAGCTCTGCCGCTCCTCCAGGCGCCGAGCGGCGCCCCCGCGCTCCGCAGCGTGCTGGCTGCAAGGGCCCCCCCGAGCCCGGCTCTCGGGCGAGCCCCGCAGCGCCCCGCAGCACCCCGCATTCGTTAACGCCTCACAACCCGGATCGGAGCTTCAGCAGGCTCCGTAACAGCCTCAGCGATCGAGGCCCAGCGGCTGTGGTTCGAGGCACAGGCCTGAAGCGCCTCATGCCTCGCAGGCACCGGTTCGTACCGTGGCCATTAACGCAGGCAGGGATGTTCTCGGCGCTGTTCTCACCCCCTGCCCTCTTCTCCTAGAATCACTGAAGTCGGACAAGACCCCTGAGGTGGTCAAGTCCGACCATTAACACTGCCCAGACAACCACTAAACGGTGTCGCTCGGTGCTGGGCACGTCCCGCATGCTTCTGGCGCGGTGACTCCGGCGCTCCCCTGGACAGCCTGTGGCAACCCTGCCGGTGAGGAGAGCTTTCCTAATGCCCAGTGCAAACCTCCCCCGTGCAGCCTGAGGCTGCTCACGTCCCGTGCTTTTGCTGCTGCCTCGGCAAAAGACACTGTCCCCTCACCGGGCTCCAACCTTCTCTCAGAGTTGTAGAGAGCAAGAAGGTCTCCCCACAGTCCCCAGTTCTCCAGACAGACAACCCCACGTTCCCTCAGCTGCCCCTTGCTGGACTTGTTCTCTAGACTCTTCACCAGCTTTGTTGTCCTCTTTGGATATGCTCCAGCACCTCATTGTCCTTATAGTGAGTATCCAAGGTGCAGCTTCACACGTTCTGGGTGCAGGGGCACAGCCACTTCCCTACTCCTCATGGCCACACCACTGCTGATCCAGGCCAGGATGCTCTTGGCCTTCTCGGCTATCCGAGCACACTGCTGGCTCATCGTTGTTAAACTGCTTCCATTTGGGCGATGTAGCTGCCCTCAAAAAGGGGCTGTCTGCCTCAAGGGTTAGCTGATGCCACTGGGGGCATCTTCAAGCAGCTCCTCTTGGTGCATGGGAGGCCACCTCTGACACCTGTGCTAGTGCAGCAGCCGTTTGAGGTTCTCTGCTCCCCTGGGCTTTGAGATACCATGAAGGGAACAGCCACGGTATTTCAATGTGATGTATAGCACATGCCACACAGTGTTTAGCACTGCCCTTTAACACCCATTTCTCACCAGAGAAAGTTTGTACTCTGTCTTGGACATGAATTAGGCTCAGTGCATAGGCCATGAGGAGGATCAGAGGGCTGGACCACCTCTCCTCCAAGGACGGGCTGAGCGAGGTGGGGTTGTTCCGTATGGAGAAGAGAAGGCTCTTCCAATACCAACATAGAGTCTGCAAGAAAGCTGGAGAGGGACTTTTTAGGGTGCTGGGATAAAGCCAGAGGAAGGTATATTTAGATTAGACATTAGGAAGATCTTCAGGTTACCAAGAGAGGTGGTGGGAGACCCGTCCCTGACTGTTTTTAAGGCCAGGCTGGATGTGGCTCTAGGCAACCTGAGCTAGTAGGTGGTGTCCCTGCCCACGGCAAGGAGGTTGGAACGAGATGATCCTTGAGGTGTCCCTTCCAACCCTGACAATTCTGTGATATCCTTGACATCCTTGTCCCTACACTGGAGACATGGATATGACGGATGGAGCACTTGGTGGGGAAGGAAGGGGCAGGATGGTCATGCTCAGACTTGTTAAGAGCTCAATGTCCAAGTGGAGGCCAGCAACAGCTCGTGTTCCTCAAGGGTCAGCACCAGGACCTGTATTTAGCACCTTTGTTGGTGACATGGACACTGGGATGGAGGCAGCCTCAGCAAATTCACCGCTAACACCGAGCTGAGTGCTGCAGAAAACACTGGATGAAAGGGACACCATCCAGAGGGACCTGGACAGGCTTCAGACATAGGTGGAGGCAAACCTCTTGAAGTTCAACAAGGCCAAGTGCAGGGTCCTGCAGCTGGGTTGATGCAATGCTAAACGCAAGTGTGGGCTGGGGGATGAAGGGATTGAGAGCAGCCAAGGAGAGCTGGGGAGTGTGTTGATGGATGAAAAAGTACTGTGTGCTTGCAGTCCAGAAAGTCACACTCTGGACTGAATCTTCAGCAGTGTGGGCAGCTGTTGAAGAGACACCCACCTGCAGTGCTGGAGCCAGCTCTGGAGCCCTCAGCACAGCAGAGGCAAGGACCAAAGGAGGCCAAGACAATGAGGTGAAGACAGGCTGGAGAAAACTCCAAGCAGACCTGCTGTGGCTTTTCAGTAAAGAATCCCAGAGGACAAGACACACTGTGTAATGAGTGTAATGATGGCAAGGGATAACAGACTTAAACTGAAATGGGAGATTTAGATTAGGTAGGAGGAAGAAATCCTTACCTGTGAGGGTGGTGAAGCAGGTTGCCCAGAGGATACATGGATGCTCCATCCCTGAAGATGTTCAGGACCAAATGGGATGGAATTTGTGCAACCTGGTCTAGTGGAAGGTGTCTGCCCATAGTAAGGGGGTTAGAATCAGATGATCCTTAAGTTCCCTTGCAACCCAAACCATTCTAGGATTCTAAGTCATCCCAAACTACTTAACGTTTTGCTCAACTGCTTATTTCACCTGTGAGAAACTTCCAACGATCCCCTTTTTGTGACCATTCCTTCAGCACTGCAGTTCTCTTTTAGGGAGAGATGAAAACTGAAATGGCAAAGGGAAAGAAACAGTGAAACTTCAGCTCCCACCTCCAGCTGGTGTATGGAAGAGGGATGAGTGTTGGTAGCCTTAGCTTACAGTTTGAACTTCAAGACTGAGCTATAACTACTGCCAGGGCTTTGGGGAACAAATAGTTTGCCATCTTTTATCCTCCTCCAGGGTAGTGCCTTGCTTACAGCTTACTGCTTGCATCATCACAGTGCTCAGAAATGCGCTTCGATTGAATTCCCTTGTTCCGAGCACACTTGTCTGGAGCACTCAAGACATGTATGAGCTGCACTCAAATGGGTGTCAGAGCCAACTGAACCCGAGATGAGTATCACAGTCAACTGAACCTGAGATTTGCATTTTCACACTCCTGCCACAATGACAAGGGGAAATTTTCATGCTAACGAGCACACAAGCCAGCAACCCTTACCCACAGAGATGTGACTCTTGTTGCCTGCCCTGTTCAGCTACATCTTGTGCCACCTGTTTCATCTCAGAGTGATGGGGAAAGATCTCAAATGGCTGTCAAAGCTGCCAGGGGGATGCTGTTAAGGGATTTGTTTCCTGGCAAATCTAGAGTTAATCTAATGTACTTGTCCGTTGGCTGAACATGCCTGGACTAATCCAATTAGCATAATAAGGAGCAGCCAGAAGTAGAGTCTGTAGAGTTCTGTGCCAGCCCAACATTTAGGTAAGCTGCACAGCGGTTCAGTCCATCCATGCACACACCTCATGGGCTGAAACTGTTTGGAGTAAAAGTGTAGTGACAGATGCCCTTAGGAGCACCAACACCTTGGCTTCTACATTTTGATTTGTTTACTCCAACTGCTGCAGCAGTCAGGTCCCAGGGGGCACGAAGGCAAGCCACACACTGCCAAATTCCAGCCTCCTGAGGCACAGAGTATCGATCTGCAAGTATCGGACACACCACTCTGCATGTCTAAGGCAGCACAGGTGCCAATCACAGAGCTGTTCTGGTTTGAAAGGACTTCTAACATCAGCATTACCTAATGCTAAACCATGTCCTACCTATGCATCTTTCAAACATGTCCAGGGATGGTTCCTCCACTACATCCCTGGCCAACTTGTTCCAGGGCTTGACAACCCTTTCAGCAAAGCTTCTTCTAATACCCACCCTAAACCTCCCCTGGCACAACTTGAGCATGTTTCCTCCTGCCGTGTCACTTGTTCCCTGGGAGAAGAGACCAGCTCCCACCTGGCTCCAGCCTCCCTTCAGGGAGTCACAGAGAGCAAAGAGGTCTTTCCACTTCATCTCAAGACTTAAGAACCTCAGTTTCTTCAGCTGTTCCTCACAAGAACTGTGCTCTAGACATTTTTGATGCCAAGAGTGGTGAAACCCTGGCCCAGGTTGCCCAGAGAGGTGGTAGACTCCCTATGCCTGGAACCATTCCAGGTCAGGTTTCATGGGGCTCTGAGCCACCTACTCTAGTTACAGACATCCCTACTGACTGCAGGGGGTTGGACTGGATGACCTTTAAAGGTCCCTTCTCCCCCAAACCATTCTGTGACAGCAAACATTTCAAACCTCACTTACTTGCAATAATTAAATGCCAGCTCAGCTAAATCCTCTTCCTAGACCTCAGCAGTGAAGGAGTGACTACCCTTTGCCCTCCCCTGGCTGAGCAAGGTTTGCTCCAGGCTATGCAAGGCATGGGACTCCAATGCAACCATCCCCAAGTCAGAGAAAAGATGCCCTTCAAACCAAAGGCACCCCTCAGGTCGCAGGGAAGGTGCACAAGCATAAGCAGATTTAAACAAGTTTTATTCATAAACTGTTTGGGGAAAGTCATTTTACTGATATATAAAAAGAAATTAAATTACTTTCTCACTGCCAACCCATCTAGGCAGCTTTATAAATCCAGACCATAATTGCTAAGAAGGTTTTTTACTTACCCTGGGCTGTAATGAATGTTGCATTTCAGAACAGTAGAGAAAACATTTCTGTAGCCAACTTGTAGCCAAATTCCTAGCTACATGTTACACAAACACCCCACAATGACCAAGAGGGAGGTTACTCCTCCGTGTACACATGAACCCAGTGAGATGCGTGCAGCCAATCACACGTGACAGTTAAACAGGTTTGTAGTCCAGCTTGGACTCCAGCTTCTTGGAATCAGCCACTTTTCTAACAGCTTTCATGAAGTCCTCCTGAACCACGAAGTCGTGATCAGCACGGATAGCAAACATCCCTGCGAGGAGCAATTCCACAGCACAGCATTGGTTTGGTTGGAAAAGACCTCTACGACCATCAAGTCCAACCATTAACCTAACACCACTGTGGCCATTAAACTGTGTCCCAAAGTGCCATGTCCACACACCAGGCTGGATGGGGCTCTGGCCAGCTTGATCTAGGGTAGGATGTCCCTGCCCATGGCAGGAGGGTGGAACTAGATGATCCTTGTGGTCCCTTCCAACCCTGACTGATTCTATGATTCTAAAGTTTCTTGAACACCTCCATAGGTGGTGACTCCACCACCTCCCTGGGCAGCCTGTTCCAGTGCCTGACCACTCCTGCAGGAAAAAAAAACTTCCTAATATCCAATCTAATTCACAGAGAGATTCACTGGAATTGAGGTGGAAACAGAACCAAGTTACAGGTCTTGGGTGATAGGAAGAGGAGTGAACTTCAACAAAGTCACCTTTATGACTAGGTGATCAATTTTAACTCATTTTGAACTACAGGTTGTATTTACTGTGTAACTCAGCCTCCCCACAGAGGCAAACCCTAAGCACAAAGTGAGCTTACCTGGTGGAAAAAGCATGACAGTATTAACTCTCCAGTAACCCAGGTACAAAGAAACTTGGATTCTCCATAGAGGAGAAAAAACGACGCTGGCAACGAGGGGAACCTGCTGTAGGCGAACCTGCTATGGCACAGGGATTTGAGCTAGGTGATCTCCACAGGTCCCTTCCAACACCTAACATCCTGTGATTGTCAAGCACCGGAACAGGCTGCCCAGGGCAGAGGTGGAGTCTCCATCCCCGATGAGATTTAAAAGCTGTGTAGATGTGGCACTGAGTGACACGGTTGAGGGGTGACTTGGCAGTGCTAGGTTAACAGTTGGACTCCATCCTGGAAGGCATTTTCCAACCTTAATGATTGTATATCACACCACCCAGCCAGCCAACAGGCAGTTAGAGAAAGTACCATTCAGCAGAGAAAATATTGAGCCCTTCTAGCATTAAGAAAGACTTAGCCCATCAAAAGTAAGTTAAGGAAATACCTGCTTCGGTGCAGACGTTCCTCAAGTCTGCTCCATTAAAGCCATCTGAAAGCTTCACAATTGCTTCATAATCTATTAATGAAACACAAATGCTAATTAGGAAGAAAAGTAACACTTTCTGATAGGGCTGCCAACAAGATACATGCCCAGCTAACAAAGAATCACTTGGCTTTGATGTCAGTGCAAAGAGATGGCTGCCCACTACATAAAATTAACTGAAGTCGTCAGCTCTACCACCCTTTTCATTAAAGCTGAAATGTACTGCAGCCAACAGCTCCAATTTTATCACTAAATCCCAAAGTGACTCACTTGTGGTTACAAGCATCACCATGAAATGGGAGAAAAGCAACATCAAGACAACGTTCTCATCATTTAAATGATATAAAAGCAGAAAATGAACCTCCCAGTGATGGGAACTCAGTCCCCTTCTGCTTAAAGCACCTGCATCTACTGAAGGCATTTAAGGTCTTGATGTGTGCTGCCCTTCAGTCAGAAATGGGCAGGACTGAGAGCAGAAGTGAGAAGATCAACAAGGGCAAGTGCAGAATCCTACACCTGGGGAAGAACAGCCCCCTGCACCAGTACAGGTGAGGGTCGCTCTGCTGGCGAGAAGCTCTGCAGGGAAGGACCTCGGAGTGCCGGTAGACAAGAAGCCCATCATAAGCCAGTAATGTGCCCTCGTGGACAAGAAGGCCACTGGTCTCCTGGGGTGCATTTACAGGAGCCCAACCCCCTGCTAAGGCAGGGCAACCCAGAGCAGCTTGCCTAGGATCACAATGTCCAGGTGAGATTGGAATCTCTTCAGAGGAGATCCCATAACTTCTCTGGGCAGCCTGTTCCAGGGCTCTAGAACTCTCACAGCAAGTTTCTCCTCTTGGGCAGATGGAACCTCCTTGGTTCCAGTTTGCACTCACTGCCCCTTGTCCTGTCACTGGGCACCACTGGAACGAATCTGGACCTGTCCTCTCGTCCCTTTAGCAGTTGCTTAGCACTAAGAAGATCCACTCTCTGGCTGCTCTTCTCCAGGCTGAGCAGCCCCAGGTCAGTCAGCCTTTGCTCCTCACAGAGATGCTCCAGGCCCCTCAGCATCTTCACAGCTGCTTGTGGATAGGACGGAAAGGATGAACTACTTCCCCTCGGGTTCGTTTGCTTTGGAGCTTCCTCTCGTGGACTAAAGCCTCAGACGTGCACACTTAAGTCCACACTGCTGCTCAGAGAGGTCGCCCCTCACCCCTCTCACCCTCCCCCAGCCTCCTCTGCTGCGCTGCAGCTGTTTGTGCGGCCAGGCCGTGAAGCAGATTAGCTGCACTGCCCAGCCCCTGCTGCCTGGCTGTGTGAATTGCTCTTGTCAGCAGAGATGGGGCTGGGGGGGCTTACTGGAATAAAAGGCAGCAGTTTCAAAGTCAAATCACAATTACAGGTTTTACACGGGAAAGGTCTGAGGTGTCTCTGTGAAAGTAAGACTCTGGCCAGCTTAAAGTAACAGTCAGGAAACAAACCTTCCTTGGTCTGTCTGATAGATCCTGGTCTTTATGCTCTGGAGATCTACACCACTACTCAAACACAAGCTTTGTTTCAGACAAGACTTTCATCACATCACTGCCAAACTCCAACTAAATTTCCCTATGACCTTTAAAGATTGCTTTCAGGTTTCTGCAGAGACATCTTCCTTCCTTCTTTGTGAGGGAAAACATGAATATGGAAGTGCTGCCTTCACCTGCACTGAGCACTCCTTCCAAAGCGGGGAACTACCTCATGAAAGCCACACACATCCTCCAGTTTACAACCACGCTGAGGGCTGCAAAGGAGGACTCAGCAACAGTCAGCATGCATTAGAATTTAGAATTCTGAGAGGAGAAGTTGTGTGGCCAGTGTAGAAGAGCAGATTCCTTGTCACAAAAAGGAGGAGTAGCAAGGTAACCTCCAACTTACCTATCTCCCCATGCTTTGTGATAGGACCTGCATGAATCTTCAGAATGTCTAATCTGGCCTGCTCGTTTGGCAGATCAATATCTAGAAAGAATCACAGCTTTAATAGGAACAGAAGCCCACAGCTGGTATGGCAAACCTCCTCCTCCCAGCCACACCCAAGCAGTAACTCACGGATCTTCCTGTCCAGTCTTCCAGGCCGCAGGAGCGCAGGGTCCAGAGTGTCTGGTCTGTTAGTAGCCATGATCATTTTAACTCTGTGCAGAGTATCAAATCCATCCATCTGATTCAACAGCTAACAGCAAACAGAAGTTTGGTTTTAAACAAGCTAAGTGTGCTAGTTTGAAGCAAGCTGGAATGTTTTGGTAACAGAACTAGATAACGGGCAGTGAAATGAAAACAATTGATGTCAACTTCTCTCACAGTCTCGCTGAGAACTCTGGGAAGAAGAAGTAAACTTTCTCCATTTTGTCCTTCACTCTCTTGCTTTTGCCTTAGACCTGGTCACATCTCATTAACCCTGCTCCTACTAACCTTGCTCCCTAACCTCTTGGCTGCACCTCTCTTCTTCCTGAGAACTGGGGTAAGGTTGAGAGGGCCGGGGGGAGGTGTTGGGGTGGTTTGAGAGCCCCTCCCGGGGACTCAGGTTTCTGGGAGGGGAGTTGTGCTTTTGTATTGTTTATCCTTTGTATATTTCTGTATATAATTGTATATAACTGTATATATTGTAAATAGCTGCTTGTAAATTCTGCTAGCTGTAAATAAATTGCTTCATCTATATTCCCAGGGTCCGTCTGAGTTAGCTGGGGCAAATACAAAGTGTGGGAGGGGCGGGGTAACCCCCAAACCATCACACTAAGTCTTTCTTAATGTGATCTACTGTGCTCATCTTCCACATGCTTATACTAAACAATTCATCACCAAAAAATGCTACCAGCTAATGAGATGTTACCATCTCCCTGCACACTCTAAGAAATAATTAAGAGCTTAAGAGAGAGACACTGAAAATGCTCTGCCCAGAGAAAAAGATCTTGAGCAAAGCAGAGCTGAAACGTGAAAGGCTTGGCTAAAACAATAAGGCAATGAAAACAGAACAAGGAGCCAGTGGTTGGCTGACACAGCCCGAGTGTATTGCAGCAAGCCCAGGACATTCAAATCAGACTTGGAGAGCAGCCCCTTGAATACTAATCCACACACAGGGCAACATTTCATTGTGAAGATTCAAAGCACTTGCTCTTTGATCACAGACATTTCTCTCTGTAAGGCAGAGGCATTCTTTTGAAACAGGCAAACTGTTTGCAAACACAGGCCAGCAATGGCTTTAACATTCTCTTCACAGCACCCAGCTCACCAGAGTAATTAGCACAGGAAAAGCAGTGACTGCTTCTCCTCTAGCTCAGAACAAAACCCAAACAGTTCTAGCACTCTGCACACTTAGGACTAGAGAGACACTCTGTAAGAAAGAGGCCCACCAAACTCTGAAGATGTGGTAAGCAGCAGCCAAGTCACAGCCAGAAAAGGAAACCTCTCTGACCTTTTTAACAGCCCTGAAGCTCCTCTTCCCTGCTCTCCAAACTGAACCCATGGCTGACTTACCAGGACGTGCAGCTACCCCTGGTGAAAGCAGCACCTACTTTACTTTTAGCTTATTCCCAGCCAGCAAGATCCCAGCGGAGCGGGAGGGTGTGGAGGCAGGGAGGAGACACTCACCTCCATCAGAGTCCTCTGAATCTCTCTGTCGGCTGACGTGCCCTCGGAGAAACGGCGACCACCTGCAGCACACCAAACCCATCAGGGACAGCACCTGATGCTTGCTTCCACAGAGTGCTACCTCTGCAGACCATCAGGTTTCCTTTTTCAAGTGGGGGAGAAGCAGGGTGGCATGTCACAGGTTAAACACATGCCTGTCAAACATGCTTTCTGAGAGAGAAAAACAGAGCCAAGGCAGAGCTACGGCTCTCAGCTGGCTGAACAGCTCCAGGAGGAAGCTGAGGCATTTGACTCAGGGTCACAGAACTGCTAAGATTGGAAAAGACCTCCAAGATCAGCTAGTCCAACCATTACATCAGCACTGCCAAGTGCACCACCACAGTGTCCTCAAGTGCCACACTGACACATATTTTTAATACTTCCAGGGATGAGGATTTCACCACTTCCCTGGGTAGCATGTTCCAGGCCTTGCCTTTTGCTAATGTCCAACCTAAACCAACCCTGGCACAATTTGAGGCCATTTCCTCTTGTCCTATCACTTGCTACTTGGGAGAAAAGACTGACATCCACCTGGCTCAAATATCCTTTCAGGTAGTTGTAGAGAGCAAGGTCTCCCTTCAGTCTCCTTTTCTCCAGGCTGAGCAACCACAGTTCTCTCAGCAGTTCCTCACAAGATTTGTTCTCCAGATCCCTCAACAGCTTTGTTGCCCTCCTCTGGACATGCTCCAGCATCTCAGTGTCCCTTCTCTGGAACCACCAAACCTGCACTCTTTTGAGAGGACATACCACGGCTTTATAGCTAATTCCAGCACTTGAAGGAGGCGTGGGCTGCCCCTCAGGCCACCAGCCTTACCAATAGCATCTATCTCATCCATGAAAATGATACAGGGCTGATGATCCCGGGCATAATTGAACATCTCTCTGATCAGCCGAGCACTTTCACCGATGTACTTGTCCACTATGGAGCTTGACACCACCTTTAGGGGAACAAAGGGCACGAGTGGAGAGACTGGAGTGCAGATAGGCTGAGGATGTGTGTGAGGTCAGAAGTACAATCACCCTACCTTTAGGAAGTTGCAGTCAAGCTGGCTAGCAACAGCTCTGGCCAGAAGTGTTTTCCCTGTACCTGGGCAGAGGAGAGATTGAAGCTGTTTAACAATGCTGCACTCTGGGGTTTAAAAAGAGCAACACGGGGAAAAAAAAAGGCAACAAAACAAAGCTACTGCCACAGCCTAGGTGTGACAACTCAGCACTCCTGACTCCTTCCAGAGACTCACCGGGGGGGCCGTAGAGCAAGCAGCCTTTGGGAGGTATAATTCCCACACGCTGGAATAACTCTGGGTTTGTAAGTGGCAGTTCTATTACCTGGGAAAAGTCAGATAAACAAACTCAGACAGTTTGAAAGCAGATCAGTAATCCTGGGAAGCTGATGGCACTTGACAGCTGCTTGCTGGATACCTGTGTTCTTATTCCTCTCTGCAGCATATTCTCAGTGAGAATGGAAAAGGTCAGACTGATTCAACAGCTCAATCCACAGCCCTGCCTTTGTTGGGCAGACCTCAGCTCTGCACCAGCTGTTTTCTCTTGATGGCCTCTGCTCAGACTGCATTGCGCTACTGTCACAATGCACAGAATCACAGACCGGTTTGGGGTGAAAGAGACCTCAAAGACCATTTAGCTCCAACCCCTGCACTGACCAGGGACATCTCCCACTAGACCAGGTTGCTCGAGGCCTCATCCAGCCTGGCCTTCGACACCTCCAGGGAGGCAGCATCCATGACCTTCTTGGGCGACCTGTGCCAGTGTCTCACTGTAGAGAATCCCTTTCTAACGTCCAGTAATGCTACCACTCAGAGCAGTTCTAGCAGTGTTTGCACAGGATTCAATTTGCTTTGCTGGTTCTCCATGCTCTGGCCTCCCACCTGCCTTTATGGCACTCCCTTGGCCTAAAGGATCATTTAAATCCTCCTCCTTTCTTCATTTTAACCTGAGCTGTAAAAGCAGAGAGGAGACATAACCAGTTTGAGAACTGGGGTGCTGGCGCTCAGAACAACTGCTTTTTGCTCCTGCACGGTGTGTGTGCAGCACACAAACGACCTGTCATAGCTGGCTCAGTCACACTGCTGCTTGCCACACAGGGAACGACCAAGCTGCAAGCAGCCCCACTTTGGCACTGACAAACAGGCCTCGCAGCACGCCAGAGGGCAGCCTGGACACTGGATACCTCTCGCAGCTCTCGGATTTGCTCTGACAAGCCTCCAATCTCGGAATAGGAAACATCCCCTGGATCTTCATGAGACATGTTATAAACCAATGGATCCACTTCCCTTGGCAAATACCTGGAAAGAAGAGTTAAGAGCAGACATCTGTCACTGTGCTGAGACATTCATAAGTTATTCCCACACATATTGTGGCAAGTAGGACAATGATTTCTTCCTAATGCTTAAAAACAGCTCTGAAATTTAGAACTATGTATCTTGGACACTTAAGTCTTGCATCCTTACTCAAGCACTTCCTGGCAGAAATCATGCTATTTGTTCAGGCCCCATCCCTGAAGACATTCAAAGCCAAACCTGATGGAAGTCCTGAGCTGCCCGACTGAGTTGGAGATGTTCCTGCTCACCACGGGAGGGCTGGACAACATGACCTTTGAGGGTTCCTTCCATCCTGATACATTCTGTGACTGCTGATCATTCCAACCTCTTCTGTAACCTACTCAGTTCACTCTTTTCCCATTTTAAATTATGAGTAGAAGAGCAGTGGTGGGGCAGAAACCTACCTCATGATAGTCAGAGTGGTCATATCCAGAGCAACTCTTGTCCCTGGCTTCAGCTTACTTTTGTCAAGCTAGACACAAAGAAGGCATTTTGATTAGAACTTCCAACATCTGCCTCTAGCAGAAGTGTTTTCTGTAGCTCCATCACAAATAAGAGAAGGCTACCAAGGTACAGGTCAACACTGTGGCCTCATTACCACCACTCTGGGGCATGTTTAAAATGGGAACAAGCTGTCCCACTGTTTTATGGGAACATGACCTTTAGAAGCAAGTCACCACCCCTGGAGATGTTCAAGAACCATTTTAATCAAGGTTTAATGGCCATGGTAGAAACACAGAATGGTTTAGGCTGGGAACTCAAAGCTCATCCAGTTCCAGCCCTCTGCCATAGGCAGGGACACCTCCCACTTGAACAGGTCGCTCAAGGCCTCATCCAGCCTGGCCTTGAACACCTCCAAGGAGGGAGCAGCCACAACCTCCCTGGGCAACCTGTGCCAGTCTCTCACCACCCTCACTGCAAACAACTTCTTCCTAACATTCACTGTCAGTGTCCCCTCCTCAAGTTTAAACACATTACCCCTTACAAGACCTTGTCAATAGTCCCTTCTCCAGTCCTCCTGTAGTCCCCTTCAGATCCTAGAAGGCCACTCCAAGGTCTCCTGGAAGCCTTCTCTTCTGCAGGCTGCACAGCCCCAACTCTCTCAGCCTGTGCTCACAGCAGAGCTGCTGCAGCCCTCCCAGCATCTTGGTGGCCTCCTCTGGACTGCCTCCAACACTTCCATGTCTTGCTTGTGCTGGGGGCTCCAGAACTGTCCCCAGGACTGCAGGTGGGGTGTGAGGAGAGCAGAGCCAAGGGGCAGAATCCCCTCCCTCGCCCTGCTGCCCACACTGCTCTGGCTGCAGCACAGCGATGCTGTCTGGGCTGCATGTGCATGGCAGTCTGACACTGAAGGTTGGACTCGGATAATTCAAAGTTTTCCTCCAAGCAGCTCAGTTCTATGATTGTCTGATCCAGGAGCTGGCCTAGACCAATGAACTGTTAGAATCATAGAATTGTTTGGGTGGGAAAATACCTTTAAGGTCACTGAGAACAACTCAAACCCTGGTGACTGCCAGGTCACCACTAAACCATGCCCTTCAGCATCACATTTACATGTCTTCTAAATCCTTTCAGAGATGAGGACTCTACAATTTCCCTGGGCAGCCTCTTCCAGGGCTTGACATCCCTTTCAAGGAAGAAACTGTTCCTTGTCTCCACCTTGAATACTGCCCAGTGCAGCTCGAGGCCATTTCCTCTCACCTTATCATTTGTTACTTGGGACAACCAGTAAAAGGTTGAAACTGTATCAGATTCAACATTGCCCAACAGACTTATGCTGTTCTGCAGTGGAAAGAAACCAAAGAGAAACCCCTTGATCTTGAATGTCTTCAGAAATACACTTTTGATAAGGAAGTCATTTTGCTTCAGTATAAAAAGCCTTGCTCCACTTCCTCAGCAGCCAAGCCACAAGGCCTTGGACCAGACACTCAACACAGGAAGGACAGAGACCTGGTGGAGTGGGTCCACAGGAGGGCCACAAAAATGATCAGGGTGCTGGAACGCAGGGCGGGCTGTGGGAGCTGGGCTTGTTCAGCCTGGAGAACAGAAAGCTCCAAGGAGACCTAACAGCAGCCTTCCAGTGCCTGAAAGAGGCATACAAGAAGGATGAAGAGGGACTGTTCACAAAGACCTGCAGTGACAGGGCAAGGGACAGTGGGTTTAAAATAGGGTAGATTTAGATTGAATGTTAGGAGTAAGCTCTTTACCATGAGGGTGGTGGGACGGGTTTGCCCAGGGAGGCAGGTGATGACCCATCCCTGGAGATATTCCAAGTCGGCCTTGACAAGACTTTGGGCAACCTGATCTAGCAGAGAACGTCTCTGCTCACTGCAGGGTGGTTGGGCTGGGTGGCCTTTAGAGGTCCCTTTCAATCCACACCATTCTGTGAGTCTGTGACTCCTCTCAACTGTGAAACACTCCATAGGAAATCACTTGCCTTGGTACTTTGGCACCTTGAAAACTACCATAGAGGTGGTGGCTTGCTTTGGTTTTAGTTTCTGGTACAAATTAAGGCCCTTTCAAGATCAAAGTGTTCTTACCACAGGAGGCCTGTACTGCACTGCCTCACTCATGCAAGGACAACTTATTCCCCAGAATATATCTGTTCCAACAGAGCCTCAAGACTGCCTCACACATCCTGAAGTGGAATTAAGTACACACTTGCATTAAAAAAATACTTTTTCTTCTATCTAGTGAAAGAACACAGTGAGTCTGCACCATCACCTCTTGGGGTGAAGCTTTATCATAGAACCACAGAACATCAGGGGCTGGAAGAGACCTTGAAAGCTTATCTGGTGCAGCCCCCTTGCCAGAGCAGATCACACAGGAACTCATCCAGATGGTGCCTAAATATCTGCAGAGAGGGAGACTCCACAGCCCCCCTGAGCAGCCTGTGCCAGGCTCTGTCACCCTCACAGGGGAAAATTCTTCCACAGGTTCACATGGAACCTCCTATGGCTCAGCCTCCTCCCACTGCCCCTTGTCCTGTCACTGGGCATCACCAAGAAGAGGCTGGCTCCAGCCTCCTGCCACTCACCCCTCACATACTTAAAAACATGAATGAGGTCACCCCTTGGACTCTCCCTCTCCAAGCTAAAAAGCCTCAGCTCCCTCAGGCTCTCCTCACAAGGAAGATGTTCAACTTCCTTAATCATTTTTGTGGCCCTGTGCTGGACTCTCCCAGTTGTGATGCTGTTAGAGCAGAATTCCACCAGGCTGGAGTTAACGAAGTCTTGAGAGCGTTTCAATACCAGCAACTCTTGCAGATGTTTTATGCAAACAAAAACACACCTCTGGAGATGCCTGTAAGCTGCAGAGATGTGGTGCTGAGGGACATGGCTTAGCAGCAGCCTTGGAGCAGTTAGGTAATGGTTTGACTTCTCCAACCAAAATGATTACATATTCTATGACTCTGTAGCAGCACGTCTGGGGAAAGCCACGAGTGCCTGTGCATCTCCTGCACAGAGCAACTCAACTGAAGCTACCACATTTCTCAAACCCCTTCTCTCCAAAGGAGGAGAAAAGGTCCATCCTTTCTGAAAAACACATGCTCCATGGACAAAGTTTTCCTCCCTGCTTACTGCAGAGTATTGGTAACTGTGGGTCTCCCCCAGCTATCCCTCTTTTTAAACTCCTCAGACCCCTTAAACAGGGGCAGTGCCTACAATACCTATTGGAGTACAAAAGCATTACAAAAACATCCATAAAGAGCTGTCTATGGAGAGGGATTTTGCACAAAGGCACCGAGTGACAGGACCAGAGGCGATGGCTTCACACTGGAAGAAGCCAGACTGAGATCAACCACAAGGGAGAAACTCTTCCCCATAAGGTGAGGCACTGGAACAGGTTGCCTAGAAAAGCTGTGAAGCTCCAAGCCTGGAAGTGTTCAAAGCCAGGTTGAATGAGGCCTTCAGCAACCTGGTCTAGTGGGAGATCTCTCCCAGAGGGGTCAGAGAAACAGATTAAGATCCCTTCCAACCCAGCCATTCTGTGATTCCATGATACACAGCTCTGTAAGACTAAAACTGGTCACATGCTGCATTCACAACACAGCATGGGAGACCTTATGCAATTCACTAATTGTCACAGTGCTGATTCAGTTCCAGAGTTCAAAATCAGGCAGAAGCAGAGAGCCTGAACTTAGTGAAAAGGATAAAACACATGCAAGGTGTGCTGCGGACTGCTCTGTCTTCACTAAGTGACCTTCACACTGCCACCAGCTGTGAGGGGCAAACAAACAGCAGTATAAAAACCTCACACATCTTAAAGAAATACTTAGTCCCACTAAGGAGCTATCTTGTGAAAAGCATTCCTAACATCTGAGACCAGACCACCCTTCTGATGAACACAGAGCAGCTACCTGACGGCGACAGCCAACCACGTATCTTGGTCCATTTGTAGCCTTCACAATGACTGCAGAGAGAAGATGGAGTTAAAAACAAACACCACTAAAATGTCCTTGGTTCATTCTCAATTCTGCTGAACTACCCAGATTAATGCATTCTTCTGCCAGGACTCTAATTACTTCCCAAATTTTCAGCCAGACTTTAACCACGGAAGCTTCCCCTGGAGGCCTCAAAGAGCGCAGCAGTCCAACACTTACATTTCTCTTCCGTGAGCTGCTTCAGAACCTCACCGACGATCTGCAAAGGCACAAACACAGGATCAGCCCACAGACAAATTCCCAGTGAAACCAGGGTGTGAGGGGTGCTTTGGACAAGGAAGGGGGCTGCCAGCTGTCAAATTCCTTCTCCTGCTTCATGCTGCTTGCTAGCACTTTCATTCAACACAGCTCTGTCAGCAGGCCCAGCGCAGAGAACGTCTTTAGTCCACACACTTGGTGCCTGCTCCTGTTCCCAATGCTGCTTCCAGGCCCCTGGGCTCCAATGCTGCTTCCAGGCCCCTGGGCTCCAATGCTGCTTCCAGGCCAGGTCACTGCCCCCCCCCCCCCACGGGCTGCTGTGACCCTGCTTTTCTCACATACCTGCCCAACACTCTGCAAGGCCTTCAGATCATTTTCTGACTTCTCGTACTGCTTGGTGAGCTCCTTCAGCTGCTCCCTCACTAGAAAAGGAAACAAAGGACTGTGATAAGATTGAATCCAAGAGCAACTCAAGATCAGGCCCTTTACCAGCAGGCAGAGACAGGCTGTGGGGGATCTGCACACCCATCAAGTCACCTTCCTGCAAGCACGCGTTTCAGGGGCCGCACAGCCTCGACACAGCAGTGTTTCTTACTTGCATAAATACTCTGCAGATGGCACCAAAAACAAATCTGGAGTTCAAAAGGCTCTAATCCAAAGGTTATCTGTGCTTCTGCACGGCACTGACAGCAGCAGTGCAGGACACACTACTGCCAGAACGATGTACGAGAGAAGGTTTGCAACAATAAAACGCTAACCGAAAAGCTTTACAGGGGACCAGGAGAGGAAAGAGAATCGCTCAGCTCAGCGTGGAGGCAGCAAGGGCCTGACTCTCCTGGCTCGTCCCCAAACAAGGGGAGCCCTGGCTCGGGCTGCCCCACAGGGATCTTCCAGGGTGCGCTGGAGAGCAGCCAAGGCGCTGGCCAGGGGAGCCAGGACCGGCAGCTCCGGCCCGGCTGCCCTCCCCTCAGCCGAGCGGCGGCACTGCCCCGCGGGGCCCAGCAGGCCCATGACGAAGCGCGGACACCGGCGGCGGCCGGTTCCCCTCAAAAGCTGCCCGTGGCGCTCAGCGGCGGTTATGCCGAGGGCTGCGGCGCCCCCCGGCCAGCGCTCACACTCTTTGAGGCGGCCGTCGATCTCCTTGTGCTCCAGCAGCTTCTTGCGGTAGTCCTGCAGCGCCTTGTCTCTCGGGTCCGCCATGACCAGCAGCCGCCGCTCGTAGGGAATGCCGGGAAGGGCCATGGCCGCGGGGCCGCGCCGCACGCCCCCGCGCCCCGCCGCGCCGCCCGCGCCCGCAGCGCCCCCCGGCGGGCGGAGGAACGGCAGCAGGCGCCCGCAGCGCCCCCCGGCGGGCGGAGGAACGGCAGCAGGCGCCCGCAGCGCCCCCCGGCGGGCGGAGGAACGGCAGCAGGCGCCCGCAGCGCCCCCCGGCGGGCGGAGGAACGGCAGCAGGCGCCCGCAGCGCCCCCCGGCGGGCGGAGGAACGGCAGCAGGCGCCCGCAGCGCCCCCCGGCGGGCGGAGGAACGGCAGCAGGCGCCCGCAGCGCCCCCCGGCGGGCGGAGGAACGGCAGCAGGCGCCCGCAGCGCCCCCCGGCGGGCGGAGGAACGGCAGCAGGCGCCCGCAGCGCCCCCCGGCGGGCGGAGGAACGGCAGCAGGCGCCCGCAGCGCCCCCCGGCGGGCGGAGGAACGGCAGCAGGCGCCCGCAGCGCCCCCGGCGGGCGGAGGAACGCGCAGGAGGGGCGCGCATGCGCACTGAGCCGGGCAGGAGCCGCCGCTGGTCCAACCCCCCGCGGCTGTCCATAGGTTATGTACAGGTGTGCTGGCAGAGAGGTCCTGGCGGTGGTGGCAGACAGGCAGCTGAACGTGAGCCAGCGGTGCGCCCAGGCATCCTGGCTTGCATTACAAGCGCTGTGCCCAGCAGGAGCAAGGAGGCGATCGTCCCCTTGGACTCGGCTCTGGCGAGGCCACAGCTCGAGTGCTGTGTTCCGATTTGGGCACCGCAATACGGGAGAGATGTGGAGGTGCTGGAGTGAGTGCAGAGGAGTGACTGAGGGAGCTGGGGATGGGTAGTACAAGGAAGAGGAGGCTGAGGGCAGACCTCACTGCCGTCTACAGCTACCTGAAGGGACACTGTGGAGAGGCTGCTGCTGGGCTCTGCTCACAGGTAGCTAAACACAGACCAAGGGGGAATGGCCTCAAGCTGAGGCTGGGGAGGTTTAGATTGGACATTAGGAAGGAGTCTGTCATGGAGAGAGTGGTCAGGGGCTGGAATGAGCTGCCCAGGGAGGTGCTGGAGCCACCCAGCCTGGCTGTGTTTAAGTGTGGTTTGGCTGTGGTGCTTAGGGAGGTGGTGCAAGGTGAAGCTTGCGGAGCAGGGCTCTAGGCTGGGCTTGGTGATGCTGAGGGCCTTTGCCACCTGCGTGCTGCTGTGGCGGAGCTGGTGAAGGATGCAGAGCACAAGTCTTGTGATGAGCTGCTGAGGGAGCTGCGGCTGTTTAGTCTGGAGAAAAGGAGGCTGAGGAGACCTTCTTAGTCTTACAACTCCCAGGCAGGTTTAAGTGAGGTGGTGGTTGTTTTCTTCTCCCAAGGAACAAGCAATAAGATGAAACTTGCCCCAGGAGAGGCTTAGATTGGATATGAGGTAAAATTTCTTCGCTAAAAGGACAAGAGGTAACAGGACCTAACTTGAACTAAGTTCCGTCTAACCATGAGGAGCAGCTTCTTTACTTTGAAGGTGGTAGAGCACTGGAGCAGGCTGCCCAGTGGGGTGGTGGCATCTCCATCTCCAGAGTAATTAAAAACCTCTACACGCTCTCCTGTGCAACCTGCTCTAGGTGTACCTGCTCAGGCAGGGGGCCTGGACTAGATGGTCTCCAGAGGTCCCTTCCAAGCCCTAACACTCTGTGAGTCTGCCCTGGAGCAGGCTGACCAAGGCAGTGATGGAGACCCTATCCCTGGATGACTTTAGAATTAGCCCTGTAGATCAGGTGCTGAGGGGCAGTGCTGGGTTCACAGCTGACCTCGACGACACCAAAGGTCTCCTCTAAGCGAGACGATTCCACACCTCTCACGCAGGTGTGTGGGCTCCTGCCCGCGCACCGCAGCGTCTGGCAGGAGCCACAGCCAGACAGAGGCCTTCAGAAGCCTCCCACGGCTCCCCTCCTCAGCCACTGTGCCAGGGCTCCTTCAGACCTGGCTTCTCCTCTGCTCAGGCCGCTCAGGAGCTTTGAAAAGGCCAAGAAAGAAGTCACAAAACCACGACCGCATTTTTAATGCCATTACCTGAACTAGTGAGGCTCTTTCTTCAGCACCCACTGGTGGCAGTTTACGGCTCCAGGAGCAGCCACGGCCTGCGGGCACAGGAGACTCCGGACACGTCTTGCGCCCGGAGCCAGCCCGAAGCGCTGCGGGTCCGGGGACACGGTGGGGGCAGCGTAGGACGCAGCAGGCTGGGGACATGCCCTGCTCTGCTGCGCTCCTGCTCACCGGAGAGAGCCGCGCAGCACCCACGGCCAGCGCCTGCCTCGGCACGGCGGCAGCTGCGTGAGACAGCTCGCTCCAAAGCTGGGTGCCAAAGGTTACCACAGACCGAGGGCAGGCGGCGCCGGGGGCCAGCACTACCGAGCTCGCCGGGAGCAGACCCTGACAACAGGCAACAGCGCTCGCACGGGACGAGCCGCCCGAGGTCTGCACTGGAGTGGCTTGAGGCATGCTCAGCAATACTCTTACACTCTCAGCACTACCCTAAGCCCCCTTGGCCCTTCCGATCAGAGCAGCTGCTCTTCTCCGCAAGCTGGACTTGCGCTCTCGTCCTTCCTTTGAGCGCCACTCAGAGGGGCTCGGCCCTGCATCCCGCCGCCGCTGGCTGCAGCGCCGTTACCTTCGGTCCCGGACGCCCTGGCAGCTCCCACCGCCACCGGCTGCCTTGTGATTGTGCTGACTGGGGCTTGCTGTGCGAGAGGCACAGCTGCGGGCAGCACGGCTGCTGCCCCCCGCTCTGTGCCGGCCAGGGAACACTGCCAGCAGACGCCCGGCCCGGGCACGGTTCTCTCTCGGAACCCCTGTGCCGGCACAGGAGGCCAAACCGGGCGCGGCTCCCGGCGCCTCCGCCTCCTACCGGCGGTGGCCGGCAGGTCGTCGGGCGCGGGCCCCGGAGTCACCGCTCACGTCCCGGCAGCGCCACCCGGGCCCGGCCCCGGTGAGTCACGGCGGCGCAGGAGTCCCGCTGGCGGGCACCCCGGGCCGGCCGGGCCCGGCTGCGTGCGGCTCAGCGCGTAGCCCGCGGCGGCCGCGCCCCCGAGCAGGGGCGGTGCGCGGCGCGGAGCGGCCTCTTCAGCCGGCCGCGGCCGGGCCGGCGCCGTCAGACGGCGGCATGCGGGTGCTGGGGTTCGCCGCTTTGCTGCTGCTCCTGCCGCCGGTGGCGGCCCACGGCGAGGCGGAGCGACGTTGCTTTTGCCAGGTGGGTTCTGGCGGGGGAACAGGACAGGGTGGGCGCAGCGGGTGCGGACCCTACCGTGGGAGAGCTTCAGTGGCTCGACCTCTCTCCGAGTATCGGAGGGGGCTAGAGGAAAGGGGCTGCGAGGGTGCCCTGCTCCTGTCTGCTGTGCTCTCTGCTGCCTGCAGCATGGGCAGCCGAGTTCCAGCTCACTTCGTCCCCAGCTACCCGGGTGCCTGTTCTCGGATGTCTCAGGGGTGTGCGTTATTATAGGGAGCTGCCTCCCCCCCTTTCCTGGAGGTCTTCCTTGCTTTTCCTCTTAGCTCCGCTGACCAGGAAAGAGTGTGGCTGCAGCAGCCACCTCCTCTACCCCTGCCCCAGCCCAGCAGCGAGCTGGGCTACCCCTGCCCTACTATGGCCAGGGGTGAGCTGGGCTGCCTTGATAAGTAAGTCTTTGCCAGGGCTGATGCCACTTGTTGCTCTGGCAGGGATGTTGCCCAGTGCGCTTGGTGCACCTCCTGTTGGTGTGCAGAAATAAGAGAACTGAGAATGGTCAACGAAGAGACGAAGCCAAGCAGCTGGTCTGGGGGATTGATCACTGTGCAGACCGAGGTTGCAGACGTGCTTGTGTGAAGTCAAGGAGTGGAGATGGTGCGGTGCACTTAGTGCTTTAGATCGCTGCCTTTTAGAAAGGGCAGCTGTTGTAAAGCCCTTTCTTGCTGCATTGAAATTGTAATGCTGGAAATTGAGAGGGGAGGGAGAAGGCAAGCATAGGTGTGCATTTGTCTGCCTTCCGAGTTACTCTCGGTGCCTCAGTTTCATGTGGAGGTAGTAAATGCAAACTGTGCTGATAAAAAGTGAAAGTCCTGCATTTTGGTTCTGTATCACAGAATGGGTGAGTTTGGAAGGGACCTCTAAGGATCGTCTGGTGCTAAAGCAGGATCACAATGTCCAGATGGGTTTGGAATCTCTCCAGAGAAGGAGACTCCCCAACTTCTCTGGGCAGCCTGCTGCAGGGCTCCAGCACCCTCAAAACAAAGAGTTCTTTTCTCCTGCTCAGATAGAACCTCCAAGGTTCCAATTTGTGCAGGTTACCTCCTGTCCTGTTACTGGGTACCACTGGCAAGAGTCTGGCCCCAGCCTCTTGCCTCCCACCCTTCAGCTAATCACCTAGCACCCAGCCCTGGCCAGTCAACCAGACCATGGCACTAAGTGCCCCAGCCAGGCTTGGCTTCAACACCTCCAGCCACAGCCACTCCACCACCTCCCTGGGCAGCCCATTCCAATGCCAATCACTCTCTCTGACAACAACTTCCTCCTAACATCCAGCCTAGACCTGCCCTGGCACAGCTTGAGGCTGTGTCCCCTTGTTCTGGTGCTGCTTGCCTGGCAGCAGAGCCCAACCCCACCTGGCTACAGCCTCCCTGCAGGCAGCTGCAGACAGCAATGAGCTCTGCCCTGAGCCTCTTCTGCTGCAGGCTGCACATCCTCAGCCTCTCCTCACAGGGCTGTGCTCCAGGCCCCTCCCCAGCCTTGCTGCCCTTCTCCAAACACCTTCCAGCACCTCCACATCTCTCTTGAACTGAGGTGCCCAGCACTGGGAAGATTGCCTCCACCTGCTCTTTTCTAAGCTGACTAGTCCCAGGTCTCTGTGTGGTTTTTGCTTAGTGAGGTTTGTCTCCGAAGGATTGAAGCCTGACTTGGGTGTGTGCTGTGGGATGAGGAGCCCTGTACCTGAAATAAGGCAGCATTCTGGCACTGCCCTGGCTCACAGGCTTTTTGCCTTGGCTAGGAGGAGCCTGTGCTGTGCTTGTGGCAGCACACATCTGGTTTATGGAGCAGCTCATGGTTTGGTTTAGTTTTCAACACCAGTGCTGATGTTCAGTATTTTCCCAGGCTGTGTTGCCCTTGGCAAAGTGTGTTGTGTAGGGCAGCACTTCTCAGCCCTGTTAAGCACTCGACCTCCCACAAACACACTTGTGGGCTGTAGAATAGAATCTGCCCTTCATCTTGTGCAGATCTAATCTGGTGGATTTGATTTACCCCTGAACTGAATGCAGGCTAAGCCTTGCTGTGCTTTACCTTTTGTTGGTTATATACTTGGGTGTAGCTTTTGGCTTCACTTGTGAACCATCTCATTCTCTCTCATGAATTTGTCAGGTGAGGAAACCTTGGTGTAAGGTGAATGCAAGAGTTTTGACTTGTCTGTCAGCCATGAGGAGGGGGTAGGTGACAAGGGCCACTTTGGAGAGCACTTGCTCTAGCAATGCTTCACATGCTGACTGAAGCAGACTGTGTCTCTGGAATAGGTGTTGTGCCATGGAGAGCAACCCCTCCCCTGCTTTTTTGGCTATTATTTTAACTCTCCATTTACTTAAGAAGGTTACTAACCAGTCCTGACTCTTCCAGTAGAAGCAGCAGGCGTGACAGGCTCCATGATCTTCAGAGGTCCCTACCAGTTGTTTTACTGAACCCACTGATGTTTTGTGGCTTGTTTCTCCTTTCCAATCTCTGTCCTGAGCTCTGAACAGCATTTTGGTATCAGAGTTCCCTGAGCTTTGCAGGCAGCTGCTCCCCCACCCAGATACTCCTGTTTGCTTTATTCTTTAGTCAGCCATGAACCAATTCTCCGGGTTCCTGGTAGTTATTACTCACTGCTGTTTACCTGCTGATGTAGCTGCACTAAGGGTGTGCTGCAGGTGCTGGGCAGACTGGGGTTTTGGCTAGGGTTCTGGTCTGGCAGCAGGCTGCCTTCCTTCAGGGCTGTCTCTGTGGCTTGTGTGCCATCATTAGTGCCAGAGTCCAGGCACGGAGAGTTACCTCCTTGTTACCCAAACAGACTTTGAAGCCACTCAGGTTCTTGTGGAGTCGATACTCAGCCTGCAGCCCCCAGGGCAGGAATTCACACCTAGCACAGTTCCCCTTCTCTCTGGGGTGGCTGGAGAGACAGCTCCCTTCATGTGAGAAGGTGCTTGGCAGTGCCACCTGACAGCATGTCAGTCTCGGTGAGGCTGCTGGTGGCACAGAACTGGGAAGGGTGGCTGACACCATCAGCCTTTGCTGGCATCCAGTGAGACCTGGACAGACTGGGAGCTGGGCAGAGGGGAACCACACAATGTTCAGCAAGAGCAAGTGTAAGGTCCAGCACCTCTTGAGGAGTAACTCCTGCCCCAGAACAGGTGAAGGGGCTGACCTGCTGGAGAGCAGCTCTGTCGAGAAGGACCTGGGAACGCTGGTGGGCAGGAAGCTCACCCTGAGCCAGCAATGTGCCCTTGTGACTGAGAAGGCAAAAATGGCATCCTGGGGGTGCATGAAGAAGAGTGGCCACCAGGTCAAGGGAGGATCTTCTGTCCCTCTGCTGTGCCCTAGTAGGCTACACCTGGATCCAGTTCTGAACTTCCCAGTTCAAGGGAGAGGGGGAACTACTGGAGAGAGTCCAGTAGAGGCTACAAAGATGATTATGAGAGGCCAGGAACATGTCTGTAAGGAGGAAAGGCTGAAGGACCTGGGACTGTTTAGCCTGGAGAAGAGCAGCCTCGGAGGGAATCTGCTCGATGCTCATCAATAGCTAAAGGGGGTGGGGAGCAAGAGGATGAGGCCAGGCTCTCCTCAGTGGTGCCCATCAACAGAACAAGGGCCAGCAGGCGTGGAGGGGAACCCAGGAGGTTCCATCTGAACTTGAGGAGAAACTTCTTTGCTGTGTGGGTGCTGGAACCCTGCGCCAGGCTGCCCAGAGAGGTTGTGGAGAGATTCCAAAGCCACCTGGACATTGTGCTCCTGGGCAGGCTGCTGTGGGTGACCCTGCCGTAGCAGGGGCTGGGACTGGATGATCTCCAGAGCCGTGTTCCAGCGCTCACCAGTCTGTGGCTCATCCCGAGGTTCCCGTGTGAGCTCTCGCTCTGTATTGGCTTCGGAAGCCCCAGTGCTGGGGCAGCAGGAGGAACATCTGCTCAGCCTGGGGCTGCTGGGGCTTATCTACGAGAGCAGGCAGCTGCCACTGGAAGTGATACAGGTCAAAAGCAACGCCTCAGCCACTGCAGCGTTCCCTTCCCTCGGCCCTTCTGTAGCTGCAGGTGGGAGATGCAGAAGAGCAGTTTGCCTTCCCTCCTGCCCAGCTGTGCAGCGGGCGGGGGCGTGTGGGTCCGCTGTGGTCCCAGGTGCGCTGCTCGGAGGACGGTTCTGCGCCAAGGAGGGAGGCGGGCTCGGCCAGGTCGGCAGTGCCAGGGAGGGCAGGCTGGCAGGAGCGGGGGTGGGCAAGGGCAGGTGAGGCAGGGCGCAGCGGCGGCGCTGCAGCCAGGGCGGGCACGCTGGTGCTGAGGGATGGAGCGGCTGCTGGGCAGGCCCGGCCAAGCGCCTTCCTCACTGCTTGCTCAGCAGCTGCAGCCTCGCGTGTGGCGTCTGTGCCGGCGGCTCCCTCGCATCTCTCACGGGGCAGACCCAGCCCTGCCCTCGGTGTCTCACGCCCCGGCTGGGTGCGGTGCGGTGTGGCACTGCCGCTGCTTTGGTGCTTCTGGTGCCAGCAAGCACATGGCACGTGTCTGGAACCGGGTCCCTCTCTGCTTCCTCGTAAACAGCTCTTCTGATTAGCTCAGCTTGAGATGGAGACAGTTCTGGGAGGTGGCAGGGGGAAGGTGTTCTGAGGCACCACTCGCTGCGGGGCGAGCTTGGTGCACGCTGGAGCTCAGCCACTCTGACAGCAGGCATTGGAGTCCCAGAGAAAGGAGTCTCTGGCTGGGAGAGACAGGTTCTGGGATGGCAGGTGGCCACGGAACAAGGGGGAGCTTCTAGGATGAAGATCTTTAGCTCTCCCGCCCTCACAGACACGTTCTTGGTGTCCTGTTTCGGCTGGGGGTGCTCTGGTGTCACCTCTCACGGGGCTGTCCTCTGTTTGGAGTGACTGTTTCGCGTGGAGCCGGGAGCAGCTGCAGGAGATCCACAGGCCTGCCCTGCAGGATGCTTTTAGACCCAACCTCAGGGGTGCCTTCCTTGCAGGATGCTCTAGACCCAACCTCAGGGGTGCCTGCCCTGCAGGATGCTTTTAGACCCAACCTCAGGGGTGCCTTCCTTGCAGGATGCTCTAGACCCAACCTCAGGGGTGCCTGCCACAAGGGCTAAGACATTCCCGGGAAAATGAAAAGGGCTTCTGGCATGGTTTGGGATTTCTGTGGTGGTGGGTTTGGGGTTTTCGTTGTTGTTGTTTGGGCTTTATCCTTTCTTAACTTCCAAAGTGATTTGGATTGTGAAACTGGATTAGCAGATGGCTGCCATGGGTGCTTTGGGGTTTTCTGGTGGTGTTTGTTTTGGTGTTGGTTTTTTCTACAAGGGTGATTCAGGCTAATGGACAGTTAAATTGCTCTGCTGTTGGTCCTTGTTACCAGTGACGTGGCTGACAGAGGACAGCACCTGGGTGAGGATGAGGTGGTGGGCTTCAGTGTGACCACCAGAAAAAAAGTGACCCTCCAAATCATGGTGCTGTAGTTGTCAACTCGCCCAGGGGATTCTGCCACAACCGCTCCTTCAGTTGCTGTGGCTGTGTCGAATATCCAAGCCCATGTGGAATCAGCTGTATCCAAAATGTGCTCCTTGTATGGAGTAGTCTGAGCACAGAGCCTGATCACGGAATCCCAGCATGGTGGGGGTTGGAAGGGACCTCTGGAGATCATCCAGTCCAACCCCACTGCTTAAGCAGGGTCACCCACAGCGGCTTGCCCAGGATCACAGTGTCCAGCTGGGGTTTGGAATCTCTCCAGAGAAGGAGACTCCACAGCCTCTCTGAGCAGCCTGCTCCAGGGCTCCAGCACCCTCACAGCAAAGAAGTTTTTCCTCTCGTTCAGATGGAACCTCCTGGGATCCAGTGTGTGCCCATTGCCCCTTGGCCAGTCAGTGGGCACCACTGGAAAGAGTCCTCCCACCCTGTAGCTCTTGCTGAGCACTGCTCAGATCCCCTCTGTGTCTGCCCTTCTCCAGGCTCAACAGCCCCAGGTCCCTCAGCCTTTTCCCTTCACAGAGCTGCTCCAGGCCCCTCAGCATCTTTGGAGCCCCTCTCCAGTGAGTCCTTGTCTCTCGAACTGAGGAGCCCCCAATGGGACCCAGTGTGGCCTCGCTAGGGCAGAGTAGAGGGAGAGGAGACCTGCAGACCACACTCTTCATGCATGCCAGGAGACCATTGGCTTCCTTGGCCACAGTGACACATTGGTGGCTCATGGTTGTTGCCCACCCGCTCTCCCAGGTCCTTCTTTCCAGAGCCTGTACTGGTGCAGGGGTTATTCCTCCCCAGATGCAGGACTCTGCACTTGCTCTTGTTGAGCTTCATGGGGTTCCCATCTGCCCAACTCTTCAGCAGGTCTCGCTGGATGGCAGCACTGTCTGATGGTGTTGGCCACTCCTCTCAGTTTTGTGTTGTCATCAGTGTCTGAGGGTTCACTCTGCCCCTTCATTCAAGTCATCAACGAAGATGTTGAACAAGACTGGACCCAGCAGTGAGCCCTGAGGAGCATCACTAGCCACAGGCCTCCATCACTGACTGCAACCCTCTGAACTCTTTCTTGCAACCAGTTCTCAGCCCACCTCACTGTCTGGTCATCCAGTCACACTTCTTAGGCTTACTTATCAGGATGTGATGGGAGACTGTGACAAACCTTGCTGAAGTCCAGGTAGATGACATCCACTGCTCTTGCCTACCCAGCTGTGCAGCGCTTCAGACTGGCCCAGCATGACTTCCCCTTAGTGAATCCATGCTGGCTACTTTGATGATTCCTTCCCTCTGCCTGGAGTGGCAGCAAGAACCTGCAGCTACCTTTAAGGTGCCCTCTGCCTGATCTGGGCTGTTTTCCCCCCTCCTCCCCATCCCGTGTGGCTGTGCTCCACGTGTGACTCCTTCTCGGGAGGGCAGGGAGCTGTGTCTCCGTAGCGGTAGTTGTCATATGTTTAGTGAAGCTGCCGTGCAGCTCTGCCTGGCGTCGCCTTCCTCACCTGCCCCTCTCCTCCCGCTGGGGCTGTTCCTCCTCGGGTCCGGGACCCTGCACTTGTCGAGGTTCGCCAGCAGCCTGCCCCGGCCGCGCTGGAAGGCAGCGCAGCCTGATGGTGCCAGCCGCCTGTGTGCTCGCTGATGGTGAGGGCTGGAGGAGAAGGGAACCGCACAGAGTGTACCTGACTGGAGGAGACCTCGGAGATCAACCAGCCCAGCTTTCAGCCAGCTCTGAGGGGTCAAGGCTAAACCATGCCCTTACACACCGCCGGGGCAGTCACTGCCCTGGGCAGACCGTTCCAGTGTTGATAGCCCTTTCAGTGAGGAGGTACTTCCCAGCATCCAGTCCCAGCCCTGCTTGGTGCAGCTTGGGAACGTTTCATCTAGTCCCGTGGCTGCCGTCGAGGAGAGGCTGTCCCCTCCTCCCTCCAGCCTCGCTGCAGGTACTTTGGTTCAGGGAGGCTGCTTCTTCAGGCTTGCAGGATTTTGCTCCCGTGTTGGGCTCGGCTGCTGTGATGGTGGCTGTGGTGGTGGCTGTGGTCACCTGCTGCCTTTTCTGACTTGCCCTTGCTGCCCCACAGCTTTCAGCAGCCCTTAGGGTGGTTGAGTGCGTTAAGAAAAGAAGGAGCACCTTAAATACAACCCACCACTGCCTTGGGGCTTGTGCATTCACCAGCTTTGTACCTGGCCTCCCCCGGGGACCTTCTGTGCCGCCGCTGTCACACCTCACAACTGCCCATGCTAAGGGAGCTGAGTGGCTTAGTGTGGGGGTTGGTTTCTTGTCTCTAGTATCAAGTGATAGGATGAGAGGAAATGGCTTCAAGCTGCACCAGAAGACGTTAGGAACAGTTTCTTTCCTGAAAGAGTGGTCAGGCCTTGGCACAGGCTGCCCAGGGAGGTGGTGGAGTCACCATCCCTGGAGGTGTTCAAGAAGCCTGTGGGCTTGGCACTGTGGGACATGGTTTAGTGGGCATGGTGGTGTTGGGTTGGCAGTTGGACTTGGGGATCTTAGAGGTCTTTTCCATCGGAAGCAGTTCTGCAGTTCTGTGGTTCTGTGGCAGTGTTTGCTGCCTTCCCTTGCTTGTCTCTGCTTCCAGCTTGCTCTGTGCTCGGCGGAGGCAGAGATGGAGCCTCGCCCCCGGAGCAGCAGCGTGGGGCACCGCCGGCGGCTCTCTGCCGCCAGGGTTCCGCAGGCTGGCTGGGGCAGACGTGGGGAGAGGGCTTCTCCTCATGCCAGGATTAACAGCAGTGTTTTAAACCAGCGGATGGTCTCAGGCCCCTGGGGAAGGGCAGCTGGCTACGTGTGGGATTGCTGCATCCGCATCCAGGGAAATTCCCTGGTGTGCTGTCAAGAGCAGCCGAGTTGTGAGTTGTGAGCCGTGGCCTCGGCTGGGCTGAGTTCCCCGGGAACAAACCGCGGGTGTGGGGGGAAACAAAACTGCTCCTGTGTTGTGCAATTTGCCATCCGGGCTGCCGGGAAGCTGGAGCTCAACTGGTGCTGCTTTGTTTTGGTGGTTGGCTGTGGGGTGGGTTCTTTGTTCAGGGCTTGCACACAGCTTGCTGAGTGGTTCAGGATGATGCAAGAAGGATTGGCTCTTTCTACGTCAGATCTGGAACAGCTGTTCCCTTGCCAAATGGCTCTCTGAAGCAAGGAGAACAAAGGGTTGCAGTTGTGCTTTTACTGGACAGGGTACAGCAAAGGGCTGCGAAGATGGTGAGGGGACTGGAACATCTCTCTTATGAGGAGAATTGGGGCTTTTGGGTCTTTTAGGGAAGAGTTCAGGTGCTGTGTACACTTCTGGAGCCCCCAGCACAAGCAGGACATGGAAGTGTTGGAGCCAGTCCAGAGGAGGCCACCAAGATGCTGAGAGGGCTGCAGCAGCTCTGCTATGAGGACAGGCTGAGAGAGTTGGGGCTCTGCAGCCTGGAGAGGAGAAGGCTTCCAGGAGCCCTTGGATCTGAAGGGGGCTACAGGAGGGCTGGGGAGGGACTACTGACAAGGTCTGGTAATGCCAGGAGGAGGAGGAATGGGTTTGAAGTGGGAGAGAGGAGATTGAATGTTAGGAAGAAGTTGTTTGCAGTGAGGGTGGTGAGAGACTGGCACAGGTTGCCCAGGTTGGTTGTGGAGCACAGTGATTTCTGTGCTCCACAACCTTCTTGGAGGTGTTCAAGGCCAGGCTGGCTGAGGCTGTGGGCAGCCTGATCTAGGGTAGAGTGTCCCTGGGCATGGCAGGGGGATTGGACCTGGCTGCTCCTTGTGGTCCCTTCCAACCCTGACTGATTCTGTGATTCTAATTTAAAGGTGATGAAGCACTGCAGCAGGCTGCCTGGAGAGGTGGTTGGCTCTCTGTATCTGAAGGCATTCAAAACCTACCTGGATCTGTTCCAGTGTGCCTTGCTTTAGGTGACCCTGCCTTGTCTGGTTGCACTCCATGATCTGCACAGGTCCCTTCCAACCACTCCTGTTCTGTGGTTAAATTGAGGAAACGGCCTCAGTGCAGTTGATTTAACAAGAAGGACTTGTCCTGCTGAGACCTCATCTTGAGTGCTGCCTTCAGATTTGGGCTCCCCAGTGTAAAAGGGACAGGGGTGTGCTGGAGAGAGTCCAGCAGAGGGCTGTGAGGATGATGAGGGGACTGGAGCACTGCCTAGTGAGGAGAGGCTGAGGGACCTGGGGCTGCTTAGTCTGGAGAAGAGAAGACTGAGAGGGGATTTAATCAATGTCTATAACTATCTGAGGGGAGGACAGGCTCTGCTTACTGCTCCCTGGGGCAGGACAAGCAGCAATGGATGGAAGCTGCAGCACAGGAGGCTCCAGCTCAACACAAGGGGGAACTTCTGTCTGTAAGGGTCTCAGAGCCCTGGCACAGGCTGCCCAGAGAGGTTGTGGAGTCTCCTTCTCTGGAGCCTTTCCAGGCCTGTCTGGATGTGTTCCTGTGTGCCCTGAGCTAGATTGTGTGGCCCTGCTGTGGCAGGGGGGTTGGACTGGATGATCTCTTTGTTTCCCTTCCAGCCCCTGACATCTGTGAGCCTGTGAGTTTCTCAGTACTGTAATCCTTGGTGACATTTTTGTTGCCTGATTGGTTCTTTTACCCTTGAGCAAACACCAGTTCTCACCTGTATGTCCTGAAGAATCATAGAACCAAGCAGGCTGGAAGAGAGCTCCAAGCTCAGCCAGCCCAACCTAGCACCCAGACCTGGCCAATCAACCAGACCATGGCACTTTGTTTAAACACCTCCAGGCACGGTGACTCCACCACCTCCCTGGGCAGCCCATTCCAATGCCAATCACTCTCTGGCAACAACTTCCTCCTAACATCCTCTTCCAGGAGTGACACCTGGGGGCTTGTCTCAGATGGGATGCTGAGCTGGCTGGCAGTGTGTAAGTGTCGGGTGTGGCGGCAGCCCATAGGCAGTGTCTGGCTGGATTTGGCCCTAACAGAACCCTCAGTCATTGCTTTTCCTGTGCCTGATGTGTGGTTTTGTGTGTGCACCATCTCCTCCAATGTCTGGCCTCTGGTGAGACTCCCACCTGCAATCTGGGGTCTGATCTGGAGCCCTCAGCACCTGCTGGAGCAGGGCCAGAGGAGGTCACAGCAGTGATGGGAGGGCTGGAAGCCTTCTGCTGGGAGGCTGGGCAGAGAGAGTTGGGCAGTTCAGCCTGGAGAAGGGAGGGCTCCAGGGAGAGCTTCTGGTGGCCTTTCAGTGCTTGAAGGGGCTAGTAAGAGAGCTGGGCACAGTGGAGTGTGTTGTGACAGGACAAGGGGTGAGGGTTTTAACCTAAGAGAGGAGATTCAGGCTAGAGAGAAGGGAAACATTCTTTACACTGAGGGTGGTGAGCCCCTGTCCCATGCTGCCCAGAGAGGTGGGAGATGCCCCACTGCAGGTGAGGCCTGGGGCTCTGCACATAGGTCACTGTAAGGACCTTTAGAAGTCTCTTCCAGCCAAAACCATTCTGCAGCTTACTGCTGACAAGAAGCTGGCTGAAGATGTGGTTTGCTGTCTGAAGTGCTTGCGTGTGTTGGGTGAGTCACTGCTGTTGCTCTCACCTCGTAGGTTACTGGTCTCTTGGACGACTGCACGTGTGACGTGGAGACCATCGATGCCTTCAACAACTACAGGCTTTTCCCCAGGCTGAGTGGGCTTCTGGAGAGTGACTACTTCAGATACTACAAGGTAACTTGCTCCCCCGGCAGTCATGTTCCCGCGTTCACCCGGGCTGCTGCTCAGCTCCTGACAAAGCGAGTCAGCGAGTGGGACTGGCCTATTGTCAGGAGGCTCTCAGTGTGCCAGGACATGCTTCTAAAGTGAACAGCAGGGCTGTAAAGATAGAGGCTGGAAGACTTCCAGGTGGGAGGGACCCAGGGTGATCATGCAGGCTGATCGCCTCAGGGCTGACCAAGAGTTTAAGCATGCCATGAAGAGCGTTGTCCAAGTGCCCCGTAAGCACTGTCAGGCTCTGGCCACCCCTCCAGCAAGCCTGTTGCAGTGCTTGGCTGGATTTCACGCCAGAGAAATGCTCCGTTTCCTCCTGTGTTCTCACACTCTCTTCTCTCTCAAGGGCTTAGGCAGCAGACCAAAGAAATGACTTCTTTTATCGAGCTGGGGCTCAAAAATGTTGATGACGTTTTGGGATCTGTGTTGCATAGTGGAAATATTCATAATGTCTCCCCATCAGCATGGAAGACCTGGTTTGGGTAGCAGAGGCTTGGGTGAGTCGCTGGCTGCTGCTGGTGCCAGACCATCATCATTAGGTGGGCTCTGCTCTCCCAGAGAGACTGTCTCCCCATGCCTGGTGCTGGAGTGTGCTTGGGTTATGGGACAGTTTGATGCTTCTATGGGACAAGTAAATACTTAATCTTCTGTAAGAAGAGTTGAAAATGTCCCTGGCTCCAGGGAGCTAAAGAGGCTTCTCTCTGAAGTCACTGGAGGAGAGCTGGGGTTTATTTTCTTTGCCCCTGTTTCCCGTCTCTGCCAGAGCCACAACATCTGTTAAGTATCAGTTGTATTGCAGCAGTGATAGTTGCTATAACTCACAGGAAAGAAAGGCTGGGGCCTGTTAAAGAGGTTAAGGTCTTCTCTCTTGCAGTGCAGAGATCTGTAACAGAAGTGCATTTATCCAGACCACTCACAGTGAGACACAGTCACAGAGTGACTTGGGGTTGAATGGACTTCTAAAGCTCATCCGCTCCAACACCCCTGCAGTCAGCAGGGACACCTGCAGCTATATCAGCTTGCTTAGGGCCCAGAAATGACCTGACCTGGAATGGCTCCAGGGATGGGGCATCTGCCACCTCTCTGGGCAGCCTGGGACAGTGTCTCATTGTGCTCAGCATCAACAATTTCTTCCTTCTCTCCAGTCTGAGTCTTCCTCTTTCAGTTCAAAACCACCACTCCTTGTTCTGTCACAGTAGGCTCTGCTCAAAAGTCTCTCCCCAGCTTTCTGATCAGCCTCTTTCAGTACTGAGAGGCCACCAGAAGGTCTTCTTGGAGATGTTTTTTCTCCAAGCTGAACAACTCTCTTGGCCTGGCCTCTCAGCAGAGGGCTTCCAGCCCTTGCATCATTGCTGCAGCCTCCTCTGGCCCCACTCCAACAGGTCCATGTCTTGGCTGTGCTGAGGACTCCGGAGCTGTCCCCAGCACTGCAGCTGGGGTCTCAGCAGAGCAGAGCAGAGGGGCAGAACCCCCTCCCTGCACCTGCTGCCCAGGCTGCACCTGGCTCTGGGCTGTGAGTGCATGTGTATTGGTGGCTCATGCTGAGCTTATCACCCAGCACTCCAAAGTCCTTCTCAGGGCACTCTCTATCCACTCTCCACCCAGGCTGTGTTTGTGCTTGGGGTTGCCCTCAAAATGAGAGTGGAGTGGGTTGCCCAGGGAGGTGGCCGAGGCCCCATGGCTGGAAGTGCTTCAGGCCAGGCTGGCTGAGGCTGTGGGCAGCCTGCTCTAGGGTAGGGTGTCCCTGGGCATGGCAGGGGGGTTGGAACTGTCTGCTCTTTGTGGTCCCTTTGAACCCTGACTGATTCTGTGCTTCTATGTGTGGCACCTTACACTTGGCTCTGCTAAGCTTCCTGGGGTTGGCATTGGCCTATCTGTCAGACCTGTGCAGGCCCCTCTGGGTGATATCCCTTCCCTGCAGCACGTTGGCTGCACAGTTGAGTATGGTAGGCAGAGTTGCTGAGGGTGCAATCAGTCCTCTCATCCATGCCACCAACAGCACCAAGCCCCAGTACTGAGCCTGAGGAGCACTGCTCATTGCTTGTCTCCACTTAGACATGGAACCATTGGCCATCACTCTGAGTGTGATAATCAAGCCATCATTTAGGGCCAGGAGGATGAGCAGAGGGCTGGAGCACCTCTCCTGTGAGGAGAGACTGAGTGAGTTAGGGCTGTGCAGTCTGGAGAGGAGAAGGCTCTCAGGTGACCTTATTGTGGCCTTTCAGTATCTTTAGGGGGCTAAAAGAAAGCTGGGGAGGGACTTTTTAGGCTGTCAGGGAGTGATAGGACTGGGGAGGATGGAAACAAGCTGGAAATGGGGAGACTGAGACTGGATGTTAGGAAGAAGTTCTTCAGCATGAAGATGCTGAGACCCTGGAAGAGGTTACCCGGGGAGGTGTTGGAAACCTCATCCCTGGAGGTGTTTAAGGCCAGGCTGTGGCCAGCCTGATCTAGGTCAGGATGTCCCTGGCCATGGCAGGGGGGTTGGAGCTGGCTGGTAATTGTGGTCCCTTCCAAGTCTGACTGATTCTATGATTCTAAGCCAATTCCTTATCCACCAAGTGATCCACCTGTCAGATCCCTGTCTTTCCAAGGTAGGAGCCTCATCTGAGTGAGCAGTAGAGGCTGATCTTCCCAAAGAGAAACACCATCATCTCTTTCCACTCTCACTGCCCCAGGTTTTGTTAGCTGCAGCCTTGCAACCAGGGCACTGGAGATGTGTGGGGTAAACTCGAGCTGAAGATTGTCTTTGGTGCCTGGAAGAAGTTGCTGATAGGATGATGTGTTGTTTGTAGGTAAACCTAAGGAAGCCCTGTCCTTTCTGGAGTGACAGCAGTCACTGTGGAATGAGAGACTGTGCCGTGCAGCCCTGCCCTTCCGTGAGTACAGATCCGCTGCCCTGCCTTCCTCCCCGTGTGGCTTGTGGACATGCAGAGCAAGCAGCAGATCCATGGCTGGCTCAGCTTCTTACTGTGGCTGCAGAAGAGGCTTCCTCTGATGGGACCTTCCTGGGTGCAGTTACACTAGTGTCCCTGGGAAGGGCTGCAGCTTGAACGCTTGCAGATAAGGCAGACTTTCACTGGTTGCATGGCCAAAACTTGTCCTGCATCCTTGCTCTAACCTGGTGGCTCACCATGAACCAGCAGTGTCCTGAGGGACATGGTTTAGCACCAGCCTTGGCAGAGCTAGGTCATGGTTGGGCTTGATGTTACAGGTCTTTTCCAAACAAAACAATTCAGTGGCACCTTGAAAAAATAGTGGGTGTGTGAAAAATGTGTTCATTCAGCCTCTCAGCAGCTGCCCCACACTTCAGAGCAGTGTGCTGTGCTTTCCTAGCCTTCGAGAAGCACCTGGTATGGACCCCAGCATGGAACCATTCCTTCTTTCTAATGACTCCTCATAGAACTACAGCATGTCAGGGGCTGGGAGGGGTCTCCAGAGCAGCATCTCCTGTACCAGATCACACAGGAACACATCCAGGTGGATCTGGAATATCTCCAGAGAGGGAGACTCCACAGCCCCCCTGGGCAGCCTGTGCCAGGCTCTGTCACCCTCACAGGGAAAAATTCCTCCTCATGCTTACATGAAACTTCCTCTGCCTCTATCCCACCCAGTGCCCCTTGTGCTGTCCCTGGGCACCACCAGCAGAGCCTGGCTCCAGCCTCTGCACTCACTGCACACAGTGATAACCACTGCTGAGGTCACCTCTCAGTCTCCTCCTCTCCCAGCAGCACAGCCCCAGCTGCCTCAGGCTCTCCTCCTAACCGAGCTGTTCCATTCCCTTCAGCATCTCTGTGGCTCTGTGCTGGACTCTCTCCAGCAGTTCTGTGTCCCTCTTGAACTGGGGAGCCCAGAACTGGACACAGTACTGCAGGTGTGGCCTCAGAGGGGCAGGAGAATCTCTCTCAACCTGCTCACCACAGCCCTTCTAATGCACCCCAGAATGGCATTGCCCTGCAGCCCACGAGTGCATGTTGCTGGCTTCTGCTCAACCTCCCATCCACCAGGACAATTTCCCCTCAGTTGAACTCTACATTTGTATTTAACATTTTTATTCCTTAAAAAATGATGGTGTTGGTAATGAGTAACACCAATGGCATGGAGTAACATTGCAATTACACTAGTAGAAGGCTTAAGAACTGTGTCACTTCTGGCTCTCATTATTTTGATTTGGGGCTCTTTTGTTCTGGAAACAGCAACAATAGTGCTTATTCATGGCTTAGCCTTCCTTTTCCTGTGCTGCCAGCCGTGGCAGTGCTTCCTCCTGCAGTGTCCCAGTGGCTTTTTTGAGTTCCTACTGCTGGAGGAAATCGCCTGTCTGTGGGTGATGCACAGCTGGGAGGAGTGGCTGCCAGTTGGTGAGTCTGGGCCTGGCTGGAGAGCTGAGCAGAGGGGAGCTTCGTGGAGTTTGAGAAGGACAAGTGTAGGGGCCTGCACCTGGGGAGGAATAACCTTTGCAGCAGTACAGGTGAGAGGTTAGCCTGATGGAAGTCAGCTCTGTGGAGAAGGAGCTGGCAGCGCTGGTGGACAGCAAGCTCACCATGAGCCAGCAAGGGATCATTGTGGCCATGAGAGCCAGTGCTCTCCTGGGGCTCAGCAAGAGTGTGGCCAGCAGGTTTCGGCCCTGATGGAGTTGCAGATGGGGACTTGGGTCCAGTTTTGGGCTCCCCTGCTCAGAAGAGATGGGGAACTACTGGAGAGAGTCCAGTGGAGGCTACAAAGAACTGAGGGGCCTGGAGCAGCTCTGTGAGGAGGAAAGGCTGAGAGCCCTGGGGCTGTTGAGCCTAGAGAAGGGCAGGCACAGAGGGGATCTGAGCAGTGCTTAGCAAGGGCTAAAGGGTAGGGTGCAAGAGGATGTGGCCAGATTCTTGTCAGTGGTTTCCCAGTGACAAGGCAAGGGGCAACAGACACAAAGTGGAACCCAGAAGGTTCCATCTGAAGATCTGAGGGTGTTGGAGCCCTGGAGCAGGCTGCCCAGAGAGACTATGGAGTGTCCCTCTCTGGAGAGATTCCAAACCCACTGGAACATTGTGGTCCCAGACAGCCTGCTGTAGGTGGCCCTGCTTTAGGAGGGGGATTGCATTTGATGATCTCCAGAGGTCCCTACCAATGAAATTGAACGAAACAAATTATCCTGGAGCAGCATCGAGCTGGGGCAGCATCCTACAAAGTGAGACAGAGCCAGACAAGTTCAGAACACGAGGAAAAGCTGGCACTGGAGCAGGCTGCCCACAACCTCTGCGGAGTCTCCCTCTGAAGAGCTTCCAAACTCACCTGGGCACTGAAGCTGAGGAGAATGTGTGTGATCTGCTGGTGTTGTGCTAGGCTGGTAAGGTGACATTAGCTGAGGGAGTGGTGGAAGCAAAGCTGGGGAAGGGTAGGTTCAGACTGGCTGTGAGGAGGAAGTTGTTGAGCAGGAGAGTGGTGAGAGGCTGGAATGGGTTGCCCAGGAGGTGGTTGAGGCCCCATGGCTGGAGGTGTTTGAGGCCAGGCTGGCTGAGGCTGTGTGCAGCCTGCTCTAGGGTAGAGTGTCCCTAGGCATGGCAGGGGAGTTGGCACTGGCTGCTCCTTGTGGTCCCTTCCAACCCTGACTGATTCTGTGATTCTAAGTATTGCCTTTGAATGATGTGTCAGGGCTGGGAGATGAGTATCTTAGGGGGCACCTGGGCTTCTGCCAGGAGCTCCAGCATTGCTGGCAGACAGGATGGCAGACATCAGCTGACCAGAGGCAACTCCAGCTCCTCTGAGGTTTTAGATGGGCTTCACCAGCCTCACAGAGAACATGATGCAGCATCTGGGGAGGGCTGCTGGGTGAGGAGAGCCTTGCGAAAGGCAAAGCACCAAGAGGGTTGCTTAACCTTGGTGTGTGGAGGAGCCAGAAGCTGGATGTGTTGTAAGCTGAGCTGAGAGCTTTCGTTGCCTTTAACTTAGGACTGTAGAATTGTTTTGGGTAGAAAAGACCTTTAAGATTGCTGAGTTCAACCATTCTCTAACTCTGAGCCTGGTGCTAAATCATGTTTTGGAGATGCAGTGCTGAGGGACACTTGCAGGGATGGAGGTTCAAGCATCACCCTGGGCCGCCTGTTGCAGAGGTTGAGAACCCTTCTGCTGTTCAGCCTAAACCTCCCCTTGCACAACTCGAGGCCGTTTTTAATCATCCTGTCACTTCTTCCTTGCTGGAAGAGACCAACCCCACCTCACTGCAAGCCCTCTCCTTTGTCAGCTTCTCCAACCTCTGCTACCTTTCTAGTCTCTCCCCGAGGTCGGGCAGGAAGGCCTCCTCAGCCTTCGTGCAGCCTGTGCTCCCGTTGTGTCTTGCAGGAGGCAGTCCCTGGGGGAGCCGGGTCCGGGGGGTACAAGGTAGGTGTGTCCCTCTGCAGCAAGCGAGGCAGCCCGGGGCCGGGGCTGCGGCTGGGGAGAGCTGCCCGGGCCAGGCGGGCGCGGTCCTTGGGGGCGCCTGGCGGCTACGTTCCTACCCTTTGCAGCCTTGGATGCGGAGCCTTGAGGGCGCTTGTCCGCGGCAGTAACCCAGGGCTTCTCCCACAGCAGGTGTCCCCAGGCACCAAACGCTTCCGTGGCAGTGCCAGGGGCTGCCCCGAGTCCCTGCAGCAGCCACTCTGGCTATCTGGAGGCATCCTGTGGGAACAGAGGGTGGGATGCATCACAGAAGTGTTCCTGGTGCTTGAGCTGGTTAGCGAGTTATAAACTGCCTTGTAATCCTGCTCCCCCTTGCTTTTCAACCCAGTATTCAGAAGAAGCCAACAACCTTGCTGAAGAATGTGAAGAAGCCAAGAGACTTGGAGCTGTTGATGGCTCTTTGAGGTTTGACTGCTTTTTCCACACCCCTTACTTCTCCTGAGGGAAAACTACTGCAAGTGCTCTGTCTGATGGGCTTGCCCCACTCTCTTGGCAGCAAGGAAGCCCAGGAGGCAGTGCTGCAGTGGACACAGCATGACGACTCTTCAGACAGCTTCTGTGAAGCTGATGGTATGGGCACCTGTTAGATCTGACGAGCCTTGTTGTGGGATTTCAAGCTCTTCTGGAGAGCTCTCAAGCCAAGGTGTAACACTTTGGCAAGCCTGGAGGAGACAGAGTGTTTCTTACCTTCTCCACACCCCTGGCCCCGAGTGCTTTCTCCCTGAGGAGAAAGGCCTTGAGTGGACAGGAGCTTGTCCACGGGACACCAATGTGCCCTTGTGGCCAGGAGGGCCAGTGCCATCCTGGGGTGCATCAAGAGAAATGTGTCCAGCAGGTCCAGGTTGGATGAGGCCTTGAGCGACCTGTTCTAGTGGGAGGTGTTGCTGCCTGCGGTGGGGGATTGGAACTGGATGATCTTTGAGGTCCCTTCCAGCCTAAACTGTTCTGTGATCTAAGTTCTGCTGCTGGTCAAGGCCTTACTGTGATCAGCAAGAGAGCAGCTTGGCTGGAGCGCGCTCAGGGTCTGCTTTGCCCTCGGTGGCTCCGAAGGCCAGAGAGCTCGGCCCTGCTGCCGTGGGTTGGTGTGTAGCATGCAGCATGCCCTTGGCTCACTGGGGAGGGATGAGCTGGAAGGGTCAGTCAGTGCAGGGGGGTGGCTGGCTCTGGTTGCTGATGCAGCGCTCCGCCTCGCAGACGTCTACTCTGCCGATGCCGAGTACGTGGACCTGCTCCTCAATCCCGAGCGCTACACTGGCTACAAGGGGCCTGATGCCTGGAAGATCTGGAACAGTATCTATGAGGAAAACTGCTTCAAGTAGGTGCTTCAGGAGACACATTCACCCCCTGCGTGTGCTGTTTCTGCAGAGGCTGCTTGGCCTTGACTGTTCCATGAGTCCCCACCACAAGAAAGGGCTGAGAGACCTGGGGCCGTTTGGCCTGGAGAAGGGCAGCCTGAGAGGGGATCTGATCAACGCTCAGCAAGAGCTAAAGGGGGGGTGGGGGCAAGGCACAAAGCAGAACCCAAGAGGCTCTATCTGAACATGAGGAGAAACTCTGCTGTGAGGGTGCTGGAGCCCTGGAGCAGGCTGCACAGAGAGGTGGTGGAGTCTCCTCTGGAGAGTTTCCAAACCCTCCTGGGCAAGCTGCTGTGGGTGCCCCTGCTTTAGCAGGGGGGTTGGACTGGATGATCTCCAGAGGACCCTTCCAACACAGTATCACAGTATCATCAAGGTTGGAAGAGACCTCACAGATGATCCAGTCCAACCCTTTACCACAGAGCTCAAGGCCAGACCATGGCACCAAGTGCCACGTCCAATCCTGCCTTGAACAGCTCCAGGGACGGCGACTCCACCACCTCCCCGGGCAGCCCATTCCAGTGTCCAGTGACTCTCTCAGTGAAGAACTTTCTCCTCACCTCCAGCCTAAATCTCCCCTGGCGCAGCCTGAGGCTGTGTCCTCTTGTTCTGGTGCTGGCCACCTGAGAGAAGAGAGCAACCTCCCCCTGGCCACAACCATCCCTCAGGTAGTTGTAGACAGCAATAAGGTCTGCCCTGAGCCTCCTCTTCTCCAGGCTAACCAATCCCAGCTCCCTCAGCCTCTCCTCGTAGGGCTGTGCTCAAGGCCTCTCCCCAGCCTCATCGCCCTTCTCTGGACACGCTCAAGCATCTCAATGTCATCCTGGCTTTGCTCCAGTGCTTGTGCAGTAGAGGCTGCGCAGGCAAGGGCAACCCACCTGGCTGCCTTGTGAGCCCTCTTGGCTGCTTTTGGACCACGGCTTACCATGCTGCAGGCTTCGAGTACAGCCTGGCAGGTGCTGCGTGTGCCTTAGGTGACATGGGCCTAGCACACAGTCCTGTTCCCCCTTGGCTGTGGCATGCAGCTCTCTCCCTGTCCATGTGTGAGTTCGAACTCCCTGGAGCTGACACACAGTACTGGTGGGTGTTAGTCGGTGGTGCTCTCTCTTGGCATTCCCTGCCTGTTTGTACTGCTGTACCAAGTTACACTAAGGCTGTAGGATAATACTTAGCAGCTCCTCTGTAGACGAGTTTTCCTAGCTGCCTTCTAAAGAAGGAAGGAAAAAAGAAAACAACATTTTGCTCTGGCCCTTTCTGACTGAGCATGTAAGGAGATCCAAGAATTCCTTTGCCTATTTCAGAATCACAGAGTACTGGATTGAAAACACCTCAGGGATCACCTGCCCAACCTTTCTTGGCAGAAGCATGGTCCAGACGAGGTGGCCCAGCACACTTAAGCTTCCAGTGCCGGGAACTCCACCACATCCCTGGGCAGATCCTTACAGTGGCTGATTGTCCTTATTGGGAACAGTTTTTCTCTCCTGTCCCACTGGAATCATCCCAGCAGTGGCTTGTACCCATCACCTTTGTCTGTTCCATGGCACTCCTTCTAGAAGGGAGGCTCCATCTCCTTTGCAGCTACAGAGAATGGACTACTTCTGCTGTGCTTCTGTGCAGCAGGGACACGGTGACTTGGCTAAGTAGCTTATTAAACTATTGCTTTGATTTCCCTCTTAGGCCTCAGAATGTAAAAAGGCCTTTGGCATCTGGCAGAGGTGAGTCCTTTTATTCATCTCACTAAACAGTTTGGTAGTCTGCTGATCCTACCTCCAGGAAGAGTTAATCCTCCTGAATGAGAGATATGTTGTAGCTCTTGACCAAGTGTAGAATGTTGTGGAAGGGCCCCTGGAAGTGTGGCTTTCTAGCATCCATCACACAGAAAGGAAGTCTGGTCCTTCACTTCTGGAAGCCTTTTGAGCTCTGAAGGGACTGGGAGCCTGCCTTGTGCAGTTGGCAATGTTGGACCATCTGTCATGGACCAAGATGAAAACCAGCTTGGAAACCACCCAGCCCTGTGAGAAACTGTCCCACAGGTGAAGGCAGGACAGTGTGCATGACAGCAGGGGAGGCTTGAGAAGAATCACAGCCTCTTTCCTAGGGCTGCCCGTGCCTCCTTCCCAGGCATCTAGAACCATCCTCGTTCCCTGTTGGTTTGACCTGACCACTGCTCCTCTGTGCTCTCTGGGGTGATCGGGACTTCTCCTAAGCCATGCAGGTCCTTTCTTGCCCTGTTGTGGGTCCTTACCCCCTGTAGGCCCTTGTGCAGAGGGGTGGCACTTCAGGAGCAGCCGGAGGGAAATGGACAATGTACTTGCAAGTGTCAGTCCTTCCCTTCACCACCTCTGTTCAGGGCAAGATCAGACTGAAGTGACAGAGGTATGCTGAGGGCAGGACTGTTGAGGTGAAGAATTAGGAGCGTGTGAGAGCAGAGGATGTGACCTGGTGCCTGCCAGCGTTGCTGCAAGTGACCAGCAAACTGCAGGAAGCAGGGATGGGGTCAGTATCCTGTCAGGGGTCATCCAGGAGGTCTCTGGCAGAGGTAGACGTTCTTCTCCCTTGCTTTCTGGTCTCTGCTCCAGCCGCGTGGTGCTTTTGTTTCCCCTGCAAGTACTGATCTCTTGTGCTGGTCAGGTGCGGGAGCTTTGCTCATCTGGTGTGTCCTCTGCTGCAGTTACTCAGAACGCTGCTGAGCCTCCCCAGAGAAGCTCACTCTCTTGTCAGAGCAGATGAACAGAGTAACCTTAGTGCTTGTGCTTTGGAGTTTAATTTTGGTCACGTGTAACTTTTATCTTCTCTCTCTCCCTCCACCACTCTGGGCTTTGTTTCCCCACCAGGAGATGAGGAAGGTGAGTGGCACTTTGTTTGGTTTTGCTGATAACAGACACGTGGTGCCATTATCATGCTGTCACAAGCTGTGCCAGGAGGTAATGCACCTGGTTAGCAAAATCAGAAGTTGTCTGGAAATTGTGCTGTGTTGAGGACTCGGAGAGATCTCCCTGAGCTCCTGTCCCTGAGGCCAGCCCATCCTTGTGTGAAGGCCTTAGAAAGCAGCAGCAGTTAGGAGTGCAAGTCCCGTTTGAGGATCAAGTCAGCAGAGTGTCCTAAGCCTTAAGGACCAGGACTTGTGTTTTTCCAGTGCTTGTTTTTGCTGAGCTCTGAGGAGACTTAGCCCCCTTTGGGCAGGAGTTCTGAGGAGACTTAGTCCCAGCACCTTCTGGGGGCCGGTAGGAGCTGGGTACTCTGCCAGGCTCAGGCCTGGGACAGGCTGTGCCCTGGAGCTCTTCACCGTCCAGCTGATGCATATCCCAGGTCTTTTGCCTTCTGACTGTCACTTTGTTCTCCAGATTCTTTCCAAGTCTGTAGGTCGAAGGTTGGGCTCCGTGATCTTAAGGGTCTCTTCCAACCAAAGCAATTCTATGGCTCTGTGCAGCAAGAGTGTTGTGTAACACTGCTTTGTGTGATTGTGCCTGCTTGGTTGCACTGTGTTGTCCTGTGTGCACTCCAGCTGCCTGTCTCCCGTCCTGCCCGGGACAGGAAGGTGCTCCATGGTCCTTGCTGTGCCGACCTGCAGCACTTCTGCCCCCGTGAGATGGGTGGGAAAGACCAGCTGCTGTGTTTAGCTGCTGTCTTGTAGAGTCATTGCTCAGAAGGCTGGGGGGAGAAGCTGTTCTGCTGCTCTTCTGACACTCCTCTCCATGCTTCTGCAAACGGCAGCAGGCAGAGGTCCTCTGGGGGCTGGTCTTGGAGGTGGCTTCAGGGCGTCAGGCTTGGACAGTGCCTCCGACTGACGTGCTTGTCTCCCTTGTTTTGTTCTTTCTCTTCAGGGCATGCGTTTTACAAGTGGCTGAAAGGTAATCCTCCTGCTAAACCTGGCTGCTCACTGGGGTGAAGATGAAACGGGGAGGGCGAGGGGGGTTACTGGCCACGCACAGGTGGGATTAGATCTGACAGCAAGGGGAAGAAAATTCCACCTGTGCCTTCAGGGTCTGCAGTGTCTGTGTATTTGCAGGGCTCTGTGTAGAGAAACGAGCTTTCTACAGGCTCATCTCTGGCCTCCATGCCAGCATCAACATCCACCTGAGTGCCAGGTACCTCCTGCAAGGTAAGTGACCCTCCTGCGCTGCACCAGGCCCGAGCGGCGCTCCGGTGGCTCCGCCACATGCCGGCAGGCTTCAGTCCTCCTCCTGCGCTCTCCTCGCACTGCCCTGCCTGCAGAGGTGCTCTGACAGTCAGGAGTGCAGCCACCACAGCTTCGGGTCTGGAAGTAGCTGCACTGTGCTCTCAGAAAGCAGCCAGGAGGAAAGGGACCTGGGGGTGCTGGTAGATAGTAGCTGACCATGAGGCAGCAGTGTGCCCAGGTGGGCAGCAGAGCCAATGGCATCCTGGGCTGGCTCAGGAGCAGTGTGGGCAGCAGGACAAGAGAGGTTCTTGTGCCCCTGTGCTCAGCACTGCTCAGGCCACACCTTGAGTGCTGTGTCCAGTTCTGGGTCCCTCAATTCAAGAGAGATGTTGAAGTGCTGGAAGGTGTTTGGAGAAGGGCATCAAGGCTGGGGAGAGGCCTGGAGCACAGCCCTGGGAGGAGAGGCTGAGGGAGCTGGGGGTGTGCAGCCTGCAGCAGAGGAGGCTCAGGGCAGAGCTCATTGCTGTCTGCAGCTGCCTGAAGGGACATTGTAACCAGGTGGGGTTGGCCTTTTCTCCCAGGCAACCAGCAACAGAACAAGGGGACACAGTCTCAAGTTGTGCCGGGGTAGGTACAGGCTGGATGTTGGGAGGAACTTCTTCCCAGAGAGAGTGATTGGCATTGGAATGGGCTGCCCAGGGAGGTGGTGGAGGCACCGTGCCTGGAGGTGTTCAGGAAAAGCGTAGATGAGGCACTCAGTGCCATGGTCTGGTTGACTGGCCAGGGCTGGGTGCTAGGTTGGACTGGATGATCTTGGAGGTCTCTTCCAACCTGGCTGATTCTATGATTCTCAGCACTTCCATGCTCTGCCAGCCCATGCTGCTGTTCTAATGCCTTGCCCTTCCTGCCTTGTCTGTGCGATGGTCAGTTCAGCAGTAATCTCTCCCAGATGGTGGAACACTTGGCTGGGCTTTCCCAAGAGCCTCAGTCCTTCTCCATATGCCACTTCCAGTCCCTCTGCCTGCCTTTCTCCATAGCTAGAGAAAGGCTTCTCTGAAGAATCTAAATTTCCACCCATGGGTTAGCTGTTGAGCCCAGGGTGGGAACATGATTTGTGGGGCTGTGGGATGCAGGTTCTGACTGACTTCCTGATGGGTCAAGCCATAGAATTGTTTGGGTTGGGAAAGACCTCTAAGATTGAGGCCACTTCTCAGGCTAACACTGCCAGCATCATTGAACCATGCCCCAGAGTGCCATGGCCACACGTTTTTGGATCACCCCCAGGGGTGGTGACTCCACCACCACCCTGAGCCTCTCCTAGTGCGGCTTGAGGCCATTTCCTCTCATTCTATCTCCTGATACTAGGGAGAAGAACCCATCCCCACCTCACTACAGCCTCTTTTCAGGTAGCTGTACAGAGCAATGAGCTCTCCCCTCAGCCAGACTGAACAATCTCAGTTCCCTCAGCTACTCTTTGCAAGACTTACTCTGCAAACTCTTCACCAGCTGTGCCCTGCAGCCATGGCCTCCAGTGGTGCTTGTTTAGACCAAACCCTACCACCTCCGTTCTAAAGCTTGCAGAGATGAAGCACAGCTTTGGAGGCAGCTGTTGGAATGTGGACAAGCAATTGAGGTTTAACCAAGTCACTCTGTTTTAACATAGGCCTCACCTTGAGGTGAGTTAGAACGTGCTGGGGGCTAGAATAACAAGAGAAACATCTGAGGCAAGAGATGAGGTGGGAGTGTGGAGATGATGAGGAAAATAAGGCTGGCTGCAGACAGCCAAGTAAGTGTCTTTTTCTCTTGGCTGCTTCTCCAACCTGATAGCCTTTTATGTGGACATAAGCAGGTGGATTGATGATGGCAGAGCAGTGGATGTGGTCTGATTTCAGTAAAGCATTTGATACTGTCTCCTACAGCAGCCTTCTGGCTAAACTGAGGCAGTGTGGTCTGGGCAATCAGGCAGTGAGGTGGATTGGAACTGGCTGAAGGAAAGAAGCCAGGGAGTTGTGGTCAGTGGGATGGAGTCTGGCTGGAGGCCTGTAAGTAGCGGAGTCTCTCAGGGGTCAGTACTGGGACCAGTTCTGCTCAATGTATTCATCAATGACCTGGCTGAGGGCACAGAGGGCACTGGCAGGAAGTTTGCTGATGACACCAAACTGGGTGGAGTGGCTGCCACAGCAGAGGCTGTGCTGGCATTCAGCCAGACTGGGACAGGCTGCAGGGGTGGGCAGGGAGACACTGAATGAAATTCAACGAGGAAAAGTACAGAGTCTGGCACCTGGGAAAGGACAGCCCCAGGGAGCAGGATAGGTTGGGGACTGAGCAGCAAAGGGGAAAAGGATTTGGGGGCCCTGGTGGATGGGAGGTTGAGCAGGAGCCAGCAATGTGCTCTGGGGGCCAGAAGGGCAATGCCCTTCTGGGGTAGATTAGAAGGGCTGTGGGTAGAAGGTCGAGAGAGGTTCTCCTGCCCCTCTGCTCTGCCCTGCTGAGGCCACATCTGCAGTACTGTGTGCAGTTCTGGCCCCCCCAGTTCAGGAGGGACACAGAACTGCTGGAGAGTCCAGCACAGAGCCACGAAGATGCTGAAGGGAATGGAACAGCTCTGTTAGGAGCAGAGCCTGAGGCAGCTGGGGCTGTGCTGCTGGGAGAGGAGGAGACTGAGAGGTGACCTCAGCAGTGGCTATCACTGTGTGCAGTGAGTGGCAGGAGGCTGGAGCCAGGCTCTGCTGGGTGGTGCCCAGGGACAGCACAAGGGGCACTGGGTGGGAGCTGAGGCAGAGGAAGTTTCATGTAAGCATGAGGAGGAATTTTTCCCTGTGAGGGTGACAGAGCCTGGCACAGGCTGCCCAGGGGGGCTGTGGAGTCTCCCTCTCTGGAGATATTCCACATCCACCTGGATGTGTTCCTGTGTGATCTGGTACAGGAGATGCTGCTCTGGGAGGGGCTGGACTGGATGAGCTTTGGAGGCCCCTGCCAGCCCCTGCCATGCTGTGGTGGTTCTCCTGCCTCTCCACAACAGGAGTCATTGTCCTGCAGTGCCCTCTCCATTAGGGAACCCGCTGACCTCTGGCCCTACACTGCTTCCCGTTGCAAGGTGCTTGGGAGCAATCTGCAGCCACTCAGAACAAGGCAGGGACTTCTGCATTAAACTGGTAGCATTTGTGAGCAGGAGTCAAGGATCAGAGGCTCTTCCCAACCTGTCATTGAATGGGTTTGGTTGGAAGAGGCTGTTTAAAGGTGCCAGCGTCCAAGCATTAGCGCAGCGCTGCCGAGCCCAGCACTGAACCGTGCCCCTCGGTATCACACCTGCACGGCTTTGGAGTCGCTGCAGGGACTGGGGCTGCACCCTTCCCTGGGCAGGCTCTTCTAGGGCTTGGCAGCCCGTTCAGGGAAGCAGTTTTTCCTCATGTCCAACCTAAACCTCCCCTGGCACAGGCTAAGGCCACTTCCTCTCACTTGTTCCTCGGGAGCAGAGACCAGCCCCCACCTAGCCGCAACCTCTCAGGGAGTTGAGAGTCTCCTCTCAGACTCCTTTTCTTCAGATTGAGCCACCCCAGGACCTCTTGCCAGCCCTCCTGGCTTGCAGGCAGGTGTGAAGCTGTCACCTACTGACACCAGACTGCTGAGAAATAAGCTGATGAGAGATTCTTGGAGTGGCTCAGCTCTCTTTGAGGTGGGCACCCTCTGGTCAGGGCTGTCGGTTGTAAGCGAGGGTGGTGTTCAGCCCAGCTGACAAAGCTCTGCAGGAACTGCATTTGTTGGGCTTGGAGTTTAGTTAAGAACATTTCTGTCTTGGCTCTTGAGCAACCTGTGGCCAGTGAGGGGGCTGTGACTGCTGTGAAGCTTGGCTTGCATTCTGTCTCTCTGCTCAGCCTGGGCTGGTGGGAGGGGGTGAAGCAGATCTGCACCCACCTGCCTCATGTCTTTGTTTCTCTCGCTTTCTCAGACACGTGGTCAGAGAAGAGATGGGGCCCCAATGTTACAGAGTTCCAGCAGAGGTTTGATGAAGTCCTCACCAGAGGGGAGGGCCCCAGGAGGCTGAAGAACCTGTACTTTCTGTACCTGATAGAGCTGAGAGCCCTCTCCAAAGTGCTGCCCTTCTTCCAGCGCCCAGGACTCCGGCTCTACACAGGGAACGCCACTCGTGACGAGGAAGTGAAGGCCCAGCTGCTGGGAGTCCTCCAGCTGGCCCAGTAATTACATCTGCTGCCTGGGGAGAGGTGCTCTGTCCACCCTGGCATCTCTGAGCACTTGAAAAGCCAGGCCCTGGGTTTGCCCTTCTAGTGGGACAGTTTCCAGCTGCTCAGTCCCAAGCCTGCGGCATTCACGGGATCACAGAGTGGTTCAGGCTGGAAGGGAGCTCAGAGCTCAGCCACTTCCAGGCCCCTGCCATGGGCAGGGACACCTCCCACTAGAACAGGTCGCTCAAGGACTCATCCAGCCTGGCCTTGAACGCCTCCAGGGAGGTTGCGGAGCACAGAAGCTCCCACTGTGATCTTTGATTCTGTGCTCCACAGCCTCCCTGGGCAACCTGTGCCAGTGTCTCACCACCCTCACTGCAGATAACTTCTTCCTAACAGCCAGTTTCAGCCTCCCTGAACACAGTCGTCTTAATGCTCCCCCAGGATCTCATTGGCCCTCTTGGCCACCAGAGCACATTGCTGTGCCATGGACGTTCTCTCCCAGGTCCCTCTCCTTGGGGCTGCTCTCCAGCAGTCACCTCCCAGCCTGGCCTGCTGCAGTTTGTTATTGCTCCCCAGGTGCAGGACTCTGCACTTGTCCTTGTTGAACCTCATCTGTTTCCTCTGTGCCCAGCTCTAAGCCTGCCCAGGGCTCTCTGGATGGCAGCACAGCCTGCAGCTGCCTCAGCCAAGCCTCCCAGCTTGGTGTCAACAGCAAACTTGCTGGGCAGACTCTGTCCCTGCTCTGGAGAGGTGCTCCAGCCCTCTGATCATCTTCCTGGCTGCCTCTGCACTCGCTCATGTGACTTAAGTACAGGCCCCAACAGTTGGCCTTGTTGAACATCTGCATCTACCTCAAATTGCAAACCAGGGTGATGAGCCCCAGGGTTTAACAGTCCAGGCTGTTGAGCAGCTTGGTGTAAGAGGAGTAGAAGATGCCAAACCCAGACGTTGAGATGCAAGCTAAAAGGGAAAGCACCCAGAGATGTAAGAAAGCAGCAGCTTGCACTTAAAGCACATTGTGAGGTGTCCAGTGTCCAGCACCCCCCACTTTAACCACCACCCCTAATCAGAGGCTTCAGCCACAGAAACAAGGTCGAGGGAGGTGATTCTTCCCCTCTACACAGCTCTGCTGAGACCCCACCTGGAGTCCTGCATCCAGCTCTGGAGCCCCTGGGACAAGAGGGCTGTGGAGATGCTGGAGAGTGTCCAGAGCAGGGCCAGGAGGATGCTGAGAGGCTGCAGCAGCTCTGCTGTGAGCACAGCCTGAAAGAGTTGGGGCTGTGCAGGCTGGAGCAGAGGAGGCTCCCAGGGGACCTTCTTGTGGCCTTCCAGCATCTGAAGGGGCCTCCAAAAAAGCTGGGGAGGGACTTTTGAGGCTGTCAGGGAGTGCCAGGACTGGGGGGAATGGAGCAAAGCTGGAGGTGGGGAGAGTCAGGCTGGAGATGAGGAGGAAGTTGTTGAGCAGGAGAGTGGTGAGAGGCTGGAATGGGTTGCCCAGGGAGGTGGTTGAGGCCCCATGGCTGGAGGTGTTTGAGGCCAGGCTGGCTGAGGCTGTGTGCAGCCTGCTCTAGGGTAGGGTGTCCCTGGGCATGGCAGGGGGGCTGGAACTGGCTGCTTCTTGTGGTCCTTTCCAGCCCTGACTGATTCTGTGATTCTTGTCCTTCTGTTTCAGGTCTTTCCCACTGCACTTTGATGAGAACTCCTTCTTTGCAGGGAATCCAAAGGAAGCTGCAAAGCTCAAGGTAATTGGCCTTTGTGGGACCAAAAGGAGTTCCTGGGTTGGGTATTGTCAAGTCCTTTTGCTGTCTGAGTGGTTTGGATGCCTGTGGCTGACGTGGGGCGAGCAGCCCACCTCGGGAGGCATTGCCCTCAGTCCCACTGCATTTAGCTTGGAGTCACAGAATCATGAAGTCACAGAATGGCTGAGTGGGAAAGGACCTTTAAAGCTCATTCAGTCCAACCCCCTGCAGTCAGCAGGACCATGTGCAAGTGCAACAGCTTGCTCAGTCCCCAGACAAGCTGACCTGCATTGTTCCAGCTTTGGGGCATCTGCCACCCTGCTGGGCAACCTGGGCCAGGATCTTACCACCATCAGCACTGAAACTTTCTTCCTCTCCAGTGTGAGTCTTCCTCTTTCAGTTGGAGTTATGACTGATTGCCCTGTCACAACAGGCCCTGCTTGAAGGTCTGTCCCCAGCTTTCTGACCAGCCCCTGTAAGCCCTGAGAGGCCACCAGAAAGTCTCCCTAGAGCCTTCTTTTCCCCAGGCTGAACACCCCCAACCCTCTCAGGCTGGCCTCACAGCAGAGGGCTTCCAGCCCTGCTCTCATTCTTGTCCAGGATTAGCAGGTGGAGTAAATGCTAATGGGTGCATAACTGATCAGCCTGCAAGCCTCTTTTCATCCTCCCCAGGAGGAATTCAGGCTGCACTTCAAGAACATTTCTAGGATCATGGACTGTGTTGGCTGCTTCAAGTGTCGCCTGTGGGGGAAGCTGCAGGTAAGCTTTGCCAGGGGCTGGAAGCACCTCACCTGATGGCATCTGTGGGTGCATTCTGAGTTCTGGGATGCTGCTCAGCTCCTAGATTTGAATCACAGAAATAACCAGCTTGGAACAGACCTCTGAGATCATCAAGGCCAACCTAGCCCAACCCTTCTAATTAACTAACCCATGGCACAAAGTGCCTCATCCAGTCTCCTCTTAAGCATCTCCAGCCACAGCAACTCCACCACCTCCCTGGGCAGCCCATTCCAATGCCAATCACTCTCTCTGCCGACAACTTCCTCCAAACATCCAGCCTGAGCCTGCCCTGGCACAGCTTCAGGCTGTGTCCCCTTCTTCTGCTCCTGGGTGCCTGGGAACAGAGACCAACTCCACCTCGCTGCAGCCTCCCTTCAGATAGTTGTGGGGAGCAGTGAGGCTGTTTGGATCATCTCATCCAGCCAGCAGGAACTGGGGTGCTGATTCCATCTGGCAGGGCTTGGCAGTAGCTGTTTGTTGTCTCTACAGCTGAAAACTGAGTTACCCTGCTGGAGTCATGGCCTGGGAGAGGAAACATGGGGCACAGATCCTCCAGCAAGGGAGGCAGAGGCTGCTGTGTGGGTCTGGAGAGGTCACAGGATGTCAGGGGTTGGAAGGGACCCAAAGGGATCACCCAGTACAAGCCCCCTGCCAGAGCAGGACCATCCAATCCAGCTCAGGGCACACAGGAACACATCCAGACAGGCCTGGAAAGGCTCCACAGAAGGAGACTCCACAACCTCTCTGGGCAGCCTGTGCCAGGCTCTGGGACCCTTCCAGCCAAGAAGTTGCCCCTTGTGTTGAGCTGGAGCCTCCTGTGCTGCAGCTTCCATCCACTGCTGCTTGTCCTATCCCAGGGAGCAGTGAACAGAGCCTGTCCCCCTCTCCTGACCCCCAGCCCTCAGAGATTGATAAGCATTGATTCAATCCCCTCTCAGTCTTCTCTTCTCCAGACTAAGCAGCCCCAGGTCCCTCAGCCTCTCCTCACCAGGCAGTGCTCCAGTCCCCTCATCATCCTCACAGCCCTCCCCTGGACCCTCTGCACTGGGCTTTGCACACAGACACAGCAGTGCTGAGTAAAGCACAGAGGCCTGGAGTCGTTTGGGCTGGGAAAGGCCTCTGAGATCAAGTCCAGCCACTGACCTAACACACTGTGGCTGTCAAGCTGTGTCCCAGAGTGCCATGTGCACAGGGTTCTTGAGCACCTCCAGGGATGGTGACTGCACCCTGGGCAGTCTGTTCCTAAGACTGACCACTCTTTCAGGAAAGAAGTTGTTCCTAAGGGCCAACCTAAGCCTCCCCTGGTGCAGCTTGAGGCTGTTTCCTCTTGCTCTGTCACCTGACACCAGGGAGGGGAGACCAATCCCCATGGCACTCCAGTGTGCTTTCAAGGAGCTCAAGAGACCAGTGAGGTCTCCCACTCAGCCTCCTCTTCTCCAGGCTGAACCACCCCAGTTCTCAGAGTATCCTGCCTCTGGTGTGCTTCCCAGTTTGAGTCCTGTCCAGTGAGATCTGGGTCATGCTCTGTTGACATGATGTCTGCAGGAGTCCTTGTAAAGATGGAGGAGGGAAGTCAAGTTTGGTTAGTGAGTCCCTGCATGTCTTTGTTTTAGAGAACAGATCCTATGAGGAGTGACTGAGGGAGCTGGGGGTGGGTAGTGTGAGGAAGAGGAGGCTGAGGGCAGACCCCATTGCTTTCTACAGCTACTGAGGGGACACTGTGGAGAGGCTGCTGCTGGGCTCTGCTCACAGGTAGCTGAACACAGACCAAGGGGGAATGGCCTCAAGCTGAGGCTGGGGAGGTGTAGATTGGACATTAGGAAAGAGTTTGTCATGGAGAGAGTGGTCAGGGGCAGGAATGAGCTGCCCAGGGAGGTGCTGGAGTCACCCAGCCTGGCTGTGGTGCTTAGGGAGATGGTTTAAGGTGGCTCTTGCAGAGCAGGGCTCTAGGTTGGGCTTGGTGATGCTCAGGGGCGTTGCCAGCTGCATGCTGCTGGGGTTGTGTCTCCCTGCTGTTAACCACTCCTGTTTGTGCAGACACAGGGCCTGGGTACAGTGCTGAAGATCCTCTTCTCTGAAAAGTTGATCGAGAAGGTCCCTGGGAGTGGCCTTCCCTACGGATTCCAGCTGAGCAGACAGGAGATCGTGGCCTTACTGAATGCTTTTGGAAGGTCAGTTTGGGATGCTCTGTTTCTGCTTTCACACAAGCTGCTGTGGTCCATCCCATCTCAGCTTCAACAGTTGCTTCTTGTCAGCAACCTGGCTGGGAGCCCCTGCTCTGATCAGGTTGCCTCCTGCAGAGGCTTTGGGTGATGCTGATGTCGTGTGCAGCAGCCAGAACACTTCTGTGAGAGGCTCAAGGAGATGTCTCTGAGGGTACAGGGAGTCTCGTGGGCTTTAGCATACTCAGTGCCTCTGACCACTTGTCCCCAGACAAGGTTCTGCTTCTGTGCTCACTTCAGGGCTGGCAGGCCTCACCTAGTTGCCCTCCTTGTGCTCTGTAATGGCACTCAAGCTGATCTGCTCAGAGGCCCTCCAGTGAGCTTCACTGCCCTTCTCTGGACCTCCACCGCTGTGCTGGACAGCCTGGTCAGGCCTTGGCAACCCTCTCTGTGAAGTTTTCTTCATGTCCCACCTGAACGTCCCCTGCTGCAGCTTGAGGCCATTTGCCCTTGTCCCATCACTTCCTTCTTGGGAGACTGACCCAGACCTGCTTCCAGCCTCCTTCCAGGAAGATGTAGGGAGCAATGAGGTCTCCTTCCCTCAGCCTCCTTTTCTCTGGTTCCCTCAGCTGCTCCTCACCAATCCATTCTCTAGACCCTTCACCAGCTTCAGTGCCCTTCCCTGGACCCACTCCAGTACCTCACTGTCTATCTTGGAGTGAGGGGCCCAAAACTGAACCCAGTACTCAATGTGGCCTCACCAGTGCTCAGTACAGGGACCTGGTCACTTCCCTGGTCCTCCTGGCCACACTACTGCTGATCCAGGCCAGGATGCTGTTGGCCACCTGGGCACACACTGGCTCATCTGCAGCCAGCTGTCAAGTAGCACCTCCCTGTCCTGTCCCACTGGGCAGTTCTCAGCCATTCTGCCCCAGGCCTGGAGCATTTGTGGGGTGGTTAAGGCCCAAGGGCAGGTTTTAAATCAAACCTGCATAACCTGCTTGTGGCTCACAAGTGCTGTGAGATACTCAGAACCTTGTCCTGGCTGGCAAGGACAGAGTCCCATCAGGCATGCTCACTGATGCTCCAGGGGTACAAAATGAGGTGGGTAATGCAAGAACCCTTCAGTAGGAACATGCTTCTATCACAAGGAGACTCTGCTGTAGTAATACTGTGGTCTGTCTCTTGACCTCTAGCTGATGGGTTTGTAACCTCCTGTTCCACTCAGATTCTCACTGCTTGCTTTAAAGAGTGAAAGGAGAGAAGAGCCTGGTTGTAACCAGAACCTAATTTAGCTGCAAACCTGAATTCTCTCTTCCCAAGAGCTGCTTGAAGCTGTACTCCACCACAGTTCCTGTCTCCTGGATGTTACACAAAGCCTCATGCACACAGAATCAGCCTGGTTGGAAAAGACCTCCCAACATCCTCTCAGTGCCTGATGGGGGCCTGCAAGAAAGCTGGGGGAGGGAAGAAGATGCTGAGAGGGCTGCAGCAGCTCTGCTCTGAGGACAGGCTGTGAGAGCTGGGGCTCTGCAGCCTGGAGAGGAGAAGGCTTCCAGGAGACCTTGGAGTGGCCTTCCAGGATCTGAAGGGGGCTAGAGGAGGGCTGGGGAGGGACTATTGACAAGGCCTGGTAATGACAGGATGAGGAAGAATGGGTTTGAAGTGGCAGAGGGGAGATTGAAACAGGATGTTAGGAAGAAGTTGTTTGCAGTGAGGGTGGTGAGAGACTGGCACAGGTTGCCCAGGGAGGTTGTGGAGCACAGAAGCACCAAATGATCTTTGATCACATTCTGTGCTTCTGTGCTCCACAACCTCCCTGGAGGTGCTCAAGGCCAGGTTAGATGAGACCTAGAGCCACCTGTTCTAGTGGGAGGTGTCCCTGCTTCTGGCAGGGGGTTGGAACTGGCTGAGGTTTGAGCTCCCTTCCTTCCACCACAAGCCAGCTGCTGAATCCATGATCAAGCCTAGCCCTTCTCTAACACATGGCTCTGGTCTTTGTTTTCCCTTCACCTGCACGCAGGATCTCAACAAGTGTCAGAGAGTTGGAAAACTTCAGAAGTATCTTAAGAAATATGAGATGAATTCACTGGGGAAAGAGAGACCTGAGAAGTTCTTCCTGCTTGGCTGCCCTGGCTTGAAAATGAGCAAACACCATCCTTGCATCACACTCCCAAAACCACAGGGTGAAGACCACTTGCTGCACCTCCTCTTCCCAGCTGCTTGTCTGTGACCTGCTGATGACAAATACTTTGTGCAAGAGAGACAGGGACACAAAAGGGCTACTTCTGATGTGGTGTGAAAGTGGGGCTGTATGAAAAGGTTATTTTATGTAGTGGAAGATCATTCTGAGTAAGAGCTTTGACTCCTGCTCTGCTGGACTAGGCCCTTCTCTCTGTCTCCAGGAGCTGAGGCAAGAGCCATGCCAACGAATAAACTGGGGGGGAAATTCCTTGTCTGCTCCCTGCTTCCAGCCAGCCCCTTCCTTACACTCTGGATATCAGATAAACCACAAGGGGCGGTAGGAGCTCCTTTGCGTCAGAGCTGCAGCCTACAACAACTGCCTTCCTCATCCTCATGAAGCTTTCCCTTGGCACCAGGCTTGTCCTGCTGCTCCCTGCTGCGGGAGCCTCACTTTGTGCTGTAGGCTTCTCCAGTTGCTTCCTTCTTGGAGGTGAGGGGAGAGGGACCAAGGAGCACAGTGGAGGAATCTGCTGCTCGCTCAGCCTTGTGCCTGCATCTTCACTAGGAGCCCGGGGGAGCAGTGGTGCTGGGGTCTCGTGGTGTGGTATAGAGGAGGAGTGTGCCTCAGGGAAGGCGCTGCTGGGCTGTGGGCGCTGGAGGGGAGGAGAGGAGGAGGCTGAGGCAGCCACAAGGTGAGTGCTGGAACCTCTTTCCCTTCCTGCTCCTCCCAGCCTCTTGAACTGAGGTCTCCTTCCCCCACTGCTCTGCCCTAATGGAGTTGCAGCTGAAGAGCTGGGTCCAGCTCTGGGCTCCACAGTAGAAGAGAGACAGGGAAGGGCTGCAGGGGGCCAGGGGAGGCTACAGAGGCGCTAAGGGGCCGGGAACGTCTCTGTGAGGAGAGGCTCAGAGATCTGCGGCTGTTTAGTCTGGAGAAGAGCAGCCTGAGAGTGGATCTGATCAATGCTCAGCAAGACTTAAAGGTGGCATGGGGCCAGAGGAGGGGACCAGACCCTTCTCAGTGGTGCCCAGGGGGCAATGGACACAAATTAACTCATCTGCTTCCATCTGAACATGAGGAAAGTCTTTGCTGGGAGGGTGCTGGAGCCCTGGAGCAGCCTTCCCAGAGAGGTTGTGGTGTCTCTGGGGGAGAGACTCAAAACCCAGCTGGATCCTGTGTTCCTGGGCAAGCTGTTGTGGGTGACCCTGCTTTAGTTGGGGGCTGTGGACTACAGGATCTCAAGGGTTCCTTTAGTCCCTACCGCTCTGTGCTGCTCTCTGTTCTCGTATGGGATCTGTTCTACCATTGGTGTCCAGGCAGGGCTGAACATGGAAAGGCTGCACCCCGCATGGGCTGGCTGCTGCCCAGGGGCTGGAGTGAAGCTGAAGTTTGCCACTGCAGTGACAAGCAGCTGGAGAAGTAGACCAGCGAGTGCCTTGAGCACTCCGCAGTGAGGGGTGAGACAGCCTGGCCCTGCTGCCAGCCTTACACCACCCACCCTCACGGCAGGGGCAAAGGACAGGGACAAAGGACAGGCTCATGCGTGGCTGGCGCTGCCATGGGGCACTCCCACGGGTGCCTGTGTGGTGGCCACAGCAGTGAGCTGCTCCTCACCCCAGAGCAGGCTGCGGGGGCAGATGCTCCTGGGCAGGAGGACGCTGGGGCTGCGCTCCAGCTGAGCTGCTGCTGTTTGCAGTGAGCTCAAGGCCATGCAGATAAAGCCTGCGCACGGGCACAAGGGAAGCACTGAGCTGGGCTCTGCAGCTCCTCCACAGCTCTGCGGAGAGAGGGCAGGGCTTGAGAAGGGTAGAAGGCACAACTCTGTCACAGTGTCCCCTGACCTGCCTTGAGAGCTCTCTCGGCCTGTTGTGATGGCTTAAGAGAGGGAAAGGTCAGACCGGAGAGCAGGGAGAAAAATCTCCTGCTGAGGGTAGTGAGATCCTGGCCCAGGCAGTCCAAAGAGGTGGTAGAGGCCCCATTGCTGAAACCACTGCAGGTCAGGGCCTCTGGGCTTCCAGCAACCTGCTGTAGCTGTAGGTGCAGGGGTGGGGCTGAACTAGATGCCCTTTAAAGGTCCCTTCTCAACCCACACCGTTCTGTGCTCTGTAAAATACTCTGCACCCAGCCAGACTGAAGCCCAAGAGGGACTCAAAGGGAGGCTGCAGTCACTCTGGAGCAAAGTAGCATGTGCTGGGCTCCAGCTGGCCTGGCCCAAGCTACACTATGTCCAGCTCGGAAAGCAGCTTTGCTCTGGGGCTCCTTAGCCTGGAGAAGAGCAGCCTGAGAGCAGCACCTGATCACTGATGGGCAATAGCTGAAGGGTGGGAGCAAGAGGATGGGGTCAGGCTCCTTTCAGTGGTGCCCAGTGACAGGACAACAGGCATAAACCCAGGAGGCCCCCGCTGACCAAGAGGAGAAACTTGTTTGGGAGGAGGGTGCTGGAGCCCTGGCACAGGCTGCACAGAGCAGTTGCAGAGTCTCCTTTGGAGAGATGCCAAACCCACCTGGACACTGTGATCCTGGGCACCCTGGTCTGGGTAACCACCTTTAGCAGGAGGGGTGGCCTGGAGTATCTCCAGAAGTGCCTTCCAACTCGTGCCACTCTGATTCTGATAATTGGGTTCCCATGCTGGCACAGCCACCCAGCCCCCGGGGTGGAGGAGGGCTGGGGCTGGCTGAGACCAAGAGCAGACCACAGCAACCCAGCAGAGAAAGGGCCTTCTTTTATTTCGAGAGAGTAGTGCTTGGTTACAGCTTAGTGAAGAACAAATAGGTACATTCATTGGCCACAGCTTCCTGGGCAGCCAGCTGCTGCCCGCCTGCCAAAGCCAGAACACTGTTAAACCAGACCCCCCCAGAAGAAAGGGAAACAGAAGAGAGTTTAATGAAAAGGCAACTATGCATTAAAAAAGTCAGTTGTACTTCTCAGCTATAAATTACTTCAGTAAAATGCAGGACCAGCCCCACCAGGAGTGGTCAGAGAGCTCTGAAAGGAGTAAAACCCAAAACACTTCTGCCAGTCACTCGTCAGCAACAAGACTCATGGCCCCCTCATGCCAGGAAGGTGGTCTGGGTGGTGTGTGTGCTTCAGTGCAACATGAACAATGAGCCTGTAGCCCTTGAGTTTAGTTTCCTTTGAGTCAGGTTTGGTTTTTTTGCACCACACTCTCTTCCCTCCAAAGACAAACTTAAAGTGCTCCCAGTGCTTTGGAATTTAAGCAAGAGACAGGGGCCACCAGTGTCACGCTGCTGTCTTTGGTGACTCACGGGAGAAGGGAGGGCAGCAGCCCCAAGCCCAGGTCCTTCAGCAGCTCTGTCACAAGTCAAGCAGTGATTGAGATGGAACAACCTGTTTCTGTGGCCCACTGAGGGAAGGAGGCAGATCCCTCACAGCACAGCAGGCAGGGGGGGCCTCTCCAGTTCAAGTACTAGAGCAAGAGGCAGGGGCTGCTGTCATCTCAGAGCCTTCTCCAACAAGCAGCTGAGGTTGCTGTTGGTTTGGGGTCAGCAAGAATGAAGCAGGTTAGCAGGGCGAGGCCCACAGGGACAAGGTGTGACAAGTAAGTGTCTCTGTGACGAGGGTGACAGGGTGACCAAGCCCTACTAGCAAGCATGGGGCAAACAAGGAGAAGCTGGGTCTGACCCAGTGCTTGGGGGCTTCTCTTGCACTCAGCTGCGGACACTGAGGCACCAAAGCCTGTCTCAGTGCCTCCCAGGCAGAGCCAGACAGCAGCATCCTGCTTCACACACAGGGAAGTCCTCCAGTGTCAGTCCTGCGTTCACACAGCAGGAGCAACTCAAAGTGGGCTACAAGCAGCTCCAGTTCAGGCTGTGCAGAGGTCAGAGCAGCTGCCCTCCCCCACCAGTGCCTCCAGCCAAGCCTCTGCTCAAAGCTGCTTTGCTCATCCCCATGACAAGCCCAGAGACAAGCCAGGAATAATACCAAGCCTCATCTCCAAGAGCCTGATGGAGCTACAGGCCAGGCCAAACTTGGCTATCTGGGTTACTGAGAGACAGAAAAACCTCCTCCCCTGCTGACCCAGCAGCCCCAAACTGTGTGGGCACCACCTCACACTGCCAACAGCTCCTGGGGCAGCAGCAGGAGTCCACAGCCACAGCACTGCTCCATGACAAGGGAAAACAAAGAGCCCTTCCCTTGGCTCCTACCACCAAAGACAGCTCCTGCACCTCGGAGGGGACCCCACCAGCTCACATTCACTTCAGGGTTGTAAGTTGTGGTTATTTGCTCAATGCAGTTTAATACTGAGAGGGGAAAGGGAGCCCCAGCATGGGTGAAGAGCAGGGGTGGGTAGGACCACTGAGCACCCCCCACCCTTTAAAGCAGCCCTGGTGTTACATGTGCTTTGGGCCACTCCAGCTTGAAGCTCTCCCTGAAGGCAGCAGCTTCTTGCCCCTCATCACCTGCCAACAGCTACCATTCACACCAGCCCTCCTCCTCCACCATAAGCCGGGGGGGTTGGTGACCACCTTAATGCCAGTAGGAGCACTTGATCTCATGCTGAGGCTTCTGCCAGGATATGCTTTGAGCTCAGCTTCCACCCCACAGCCCTAGGTGGGAGAGTTTGGCCACCAGGTGAAACCAGGACCAACAGCCAGAGCAAGCCCGGGTTTAGCCCTGCTGGGTGTCAGTATGGCACAGCGCACGTCAAGGTTCCCCGCAGGAGGCCCACAGAGCTTCACACTCCCATGTGAGTCAGGATGCAGAGGACTTCATAAACAGGTCTTTGCAGGGAGGACAGTGCCACTCCCAGCCACGGATGTGCAATTAAAAAAGAGTAATTAGAACAGTCTCAGGCCAAGGACGGCCTGAGCAAGATCCGCTCCTTCCAAGTGTGCAGATAAAAAGTGCAAATATGCATTTCTGATGTTTTCTTCTCTAGTGAGGAAGCTCTGGTGCAATTTTAGCTGCCAACATCTTGAAGACCAGACCAAGAAGAACTTAAGAAACCACCAAAAAAGAAAAACAAGCTTCCAGAGAAAGTTCAGCTTCGCTTTGCTACATGGTACCTCAAAGTCACAGTTCTCTTGCTCGCTGCCGGCAGCCGGAGGCTCAGAGTCCTGCTAAGGGCCGCAGCAGGTAGTGGAATGTTTGTGTTGATGGGTTCAACGATCTGGGGAAGGTGGGAAGAAAGAGTCCAGGTCACAATCCTGTACATGAATGCCACTTCTGGGAAGAGAAGGACCTGGCAGCCTTTTCAGTTCTGTGGTGGAGGGTATGAGCTATGGTGGTTATTCACCTCCGAGCCGCCTGCGGCAAAGAGCAAGGGAGCACTGTCCGTAGCGGTGGAGCTGAGGTGGGGACCCACCAGGCAGTTCTCATTTCCAGCCAGGGACCCATAGCAGCCAGAGCACTGAGGGGTGGCCAAGCTGTGGGGAGAGACAGAACAAGCAGATGTGGACTCCTGGAGAGCACAGCTTTGGCTGCAGCTAGAGACACTTGCTCCCAGCACTGATCATAAAGACCTCTAAGATCATGGAGTCCAACCATCAACCCAACACCTCCACAGTCACTAAGCCATGGCTCAAAGCAGAAGCTCTTTGTAAGCTGCAGAATCTTAGAGTGGTTTGGGTTGGAAGGGAGCTCAGAGCTCATCCAGTTCCAACCCCCTGCCATAGGCAGGGACACCTCCCACTAGAACAGGTCACTCAAGGCCTCATCCAGCCTGGCCTTGAACACCTCCAGGGAGGGAGCAGCCACAACCTCCCTGGGCAACCTGTGCCAGTGTCTCACCACCCTCACTGCAAACAACTTCCTCCTAACATCCACTTTCAGTCTCGCCTCTGCCACTTCAAACCCATTCCTTCTCCTCCTGCCATTACAAGACCTTGTCAGTAGTCCCTCCTCAGCCTACCTGTAGGGCCCCTTCAGACAGAAGAGACCAAACCCAACCTGTCAGAAGCCTCCTGGCCCTAGCTGTCTCTCACACTTCACTTTTTGTCCTCAGAGCAGAAGCCAAGAGCTCAGTTGTGCCTGCCCCAGGCAGCAGGACACCACTCACCCTCCTTCTCTAGCCCCAAGCCGTGACAAGTCGTCATCGCTGTCGTAGCGCCTTGGATTGTCGAAGAAGTAAGCTCTGGAGCTGTAGCTGTGACTGCTGACCATCCCTGCTGGAGTCTGTCCAAGAGAGAGTTAGGCCAGAAGTGAAGTATTTGTGACAGCTTTCCAACCTCTGTCACCCCAGGCACCTTGGAGCTCTTCAAGCTCCAGCTTGAGGCTTACCAGGTTCTGACTCAGCCTTTGAGCCCGGAAGAAGAGCACCACGAAAGTGGTTGGCACCAGCTCCCAGAGGAAGAGGACCACTCCAAACACCACATACTCCTCACTGCTCACCTCCATGTGCGTCTGTGGGAAGAAGTGGAGAGGCCTTTGTCTAATCCCCAGCCATCAGCAGAGCCACACAGCTTCCAAAGATGGACACAGCATGCAAACTAGGGCTGTGGGGAGCTCACGGAGGCAGAGCCTGCAGCAGCAGAGTGACCCTTACCCAGCTGCTGCTGCTGCTTTTAGGGATGGTTCTCAGCATGCCACCAGGGTGCTGCTAGCTCCCTCCCCAGCCCAACTCTCCCTCGCATGAGGCCACGCCCGATTAAGCATTGCTCTTCTGCTCTAGTTGACCTGGTCCTGCTCTTCCCCCAAAAGAGAAGTTATCAGGCTGAGACTGAAGAGCACGACAGGGAATCCCTCCTGCAGAGGCAGCCAGACTGAGGAAGACTGGGCTTCGCTATGACAGAGACAAGGCCAGCTTGTGGAGGGGCCCAGCTGAAGAGACACCCCACAGCCCCTTTGCATCCTCACTGCCCTCAGTCAGGAGGCAATCACTGCCTTTCACTTCACCGCCTACACAATGCTTACCTTGTCCGAAAGGTTGTCCCAGCCATAGTTAAAAGGACCAGGAACACTGTCTGGAGATATGGCCACAGCCACCAGGTTATAACAAGCCCTTGAGGAGTAGAGAAGAGCCACTACAGATCCCACCAGGATAGCCTGGCAGACAGATGTTCCCTAGAACAGGAAGGAGAAGCTGGTTTAACACAGGCTTTCCCACAGAGCTGAGTTACCAACACCACCTCCAGTGCCCAAGAAGGACCTAGAATATTTGCACCACGTTGCTATAATGTTAAGAGCTTCCTTGTGTGAGGAGTTCACTGCAGAAGCAATGATACAGCCCATGTCATCCAGGAAAGGAAAGACTTGTGGCACAGGACCATCATTCCCAGAATCTTACAGGTCAGCCTCAAACTGGTGGTCCACAGAGAAGCTCTTCCACACACTGCAGTAGACTCCAGAAGACTAAACAAGCAAGACTGGGACAGACAGAGCTGGGCACAGAGGAACCAAATGAGGTCCAACAAGGACAAGTGCAGAGTCCTGCACCTGGGGAGGAAGAATAAACTGCAGCAGTACAGGCTGGGAGGTGACTGCTGGAGAGCAGCCCTGGGGAGAGGGACCTGGCAGTGCTGGAGGAGAGCTTCCATGGCACAGCAATGAGCCCTGGTGGCCAAGAGGGCCCATGGGATCCTGGGGTGTATTAAGCAGAGTGTGTCCAGCAGATCAAGGGAGGTTCTCCTGCCCCTCAGCCTTCCCCCTTGAGCCTGGAAACATTACAGGAGACTTCAGCAGCCACGCACAGGGGGTCTCAGGGAAGGCAGCTGCCTGGCTCTGGTACTTCTGAGCTACTGTGAATCTAGATGGGCTTAAATCGCTGCCACGCCTGGCTCTGAGAGACTGCTCTCAGTGCAGAGCTCCTGGAAGCTTCTACGAAGACATTATGGAGCCATGCAGCTGCCTTGCCTGGCTGGAAGCATCTCCTTGCTCCTTAGCAGGCCATTTGCCTGGCCGTTCCAAATGGCTGTGGTCCTTAGCGACATCTGAATGGGTGGCCAGAGCTGTGCTGTCAGGGTGGGAGCTGAAGCTTTCTGTGGCAGTCTGGCCGTCTTAAGCAGCAGGGAGCTTTGGTTCTTGCTCAGAATCCAGGATGTGTGGGCTGGGAGTGGCCTCCTAGCTGGCTCCAGGAGCAGCTGTCTACCAGGTGAAGTGAGCCAGGAGCTGTGACTGAGCTGAGAAGCTGCTGGCATCCCAGCTGGCCTGGGCCAGGTGTCCAGCTCTGAACGGCTCTGGTCACTAATTCACTTATCAAGTTCACTCAGCAGTGGTTTACCAACGCAGCAACTTCCTCGAGCTGCGTTCCTGGGGCTGCCTGTGGGGCCTCGCTCCGGTAGGGCATGCTCTAGAGAAGCCTGCTCTGGAGTCGAAGGCTCAACCTGATTGTCTGCTAAAGGTCTCTTGCATTCAAATGCTGTGTCCCTTCCCTGCCTCGGGGGCATGCCCTGGCTTTGTCTGGTGTAGGAGCTGCAAAAACAGGTGGGGATGAGCAGGAGTGTTACACAAACGCTTGAAAAGGCTGTCCTGCCTCCTCAGCTCCGGCTGGGAATCTGCTGACACAAAACAATACAGCAAGGCTGGAGGGCCCCCTCAGGCCGCTTCCACTGGAGGTAGCAGGATTTGAGCCGCTTGACTCCGAGAAAGGAGGCTGTGCTGTTGGTCCGCTGCCAGGTTCTGTTCTGTGGTCCTCCCCTGGTGGAGACCCAGAATCACAGGATAGTTTGGGTTGGAACAGACCTTTAAAGGTCACCTAGTGCTGTGGGCTGTGCAGAAGTGGCATCTGCTGCTCTTGGAGAGCCTTCTCCAGTCAAACCCTAAGTTACACCTCCAAACCTGAAAAGCACAAGCAGCTCATGCATCTGAGGGTGACAAGACTGGAACAAGCTGCCTAGGAGTTGAGTTCCCTTCTCTGGAGAGATTCCAAGCTCACCTGCACATGGCAGACCTGCTTTAGCAGGGCTGTTGGACCAGAGGTCCCATTCAACCCCACCATGCTAGGATTCTGATCTCCTGACGTGCCAGCATGCTACAGACAAGGCACTCCCCTGAAGCGTGCAGGACACTTCCTTGCTGCAGCAGAAGCAAGGGCCTGTGGAGGCAGGAGTCCGAGAGCTGCCACCTCCAGGCTGGAAGGAGCCCTTGGGCAAGGTGCTGCCAGGCCAGAATCACCCAGGCCAGCCCACCCGGATGCAGCTGATGACGGTGCAGGTTGTGCGGGCGACAGGGGCACTGACCTACCTTGGACTCGAGGTAGACGTTCGCTGAAGACATCTTCCCCAGCTTGCACATGCAGCAAGCCAGCGAGATGGCACAGAGGATGAAGAGGCTGTCGTTGACCAGGGCACGGGCCAGGAGCGGCCACTTCAGCTGGCTCTCTGGGACCTCACCGTGGAGTAACATTGCACAGGTTAAGTTCACAACTAAGAAGAGGAGGCTGGTAAATATGGAGCCCAGGTACAACAGGACCCTGGAGAGATGGTGGAGGTAAAAATGGGACAGTCAGTCGGTTCTGGGCTCATTCTGTACCACCCTCTGGTCTCATCAGGCAAGAGAACCTCCTGCTATACCCAGTGCTGTGCTTGCTATGAAGTTCAGACACCTCAGCAAGTTTCAACAGTTGTAGTGACAGCCCAAATCTACAGAGCTTTTGAGCTGCTCTCCTAACTCCTGACAGTGGAAGCAGTCATGAGTTGCAAGACTCATCTTCTGACAGGCAGGAGCTTATCTTGCAGATTTTAAGTGGCACTCCAGCTCTGCATTAGCTTCAGTCAATAAGCTCTGAGTCATCACAATCACTGAGACTTTATTGAAAGCCACTGGAGCTCCCTTTTGCTTCCATGGGCTTCCCTGGAAGCGGCTGGGAGGCACCCGGACTGCAGCAGTGCAGGGCTCACTACTGCTCAGGCCTCAGCCTGCAGAGCTTTCTAGGTGGGACAGCTCAGGAAGGCCTCACAGGTTCATCTCACTTGCTGCTACCAGCAGTGGCACTGCGATGCTGAGGACACCTATGGAGGCTTGCAGCATGGAATGGTGCTTCCCTGGTACCCTTGAAGCAAGCAGTCCTGCCCCAGGCACAACACTGCTCCTTCGGAACACAGCCAGCTATGGCATTAAGCTCTGGGTTTGGGCCTGAAGCTGCCAGCCCCAGCACTGCAGCAGGAGTCCACCTCACACCAGCTCTGAAGGGAAGTGTCACTTACTTGTACTTGTTGAATTCAGCTGCACATTTCACTTTGAATATGACCTAGGGGAAAGATTTGCAGAGCATTACTCAGCATGGCCTACAACTCTCCTTCAAACTCAGTGAAGACAGGGTCAGAGAATCACTGCTGTTGGAAGATACCTCCAAGATCAAGTCCATCCCTTAACCCAGCACTGCCACATCACCACTAAACCCTGTCCCTCAGCACCACAGCTTTTCAGTCCCTCCAAGGATGGGGACTGCACCACTGCCCTGGTGCCGGGGCAGGAATGGTTCCTAATAGCCAGCCTCCCCTGGCACAGTCTCTTGACCTACCACTTGTTCCCTGGGAGAAGAGACCAACCACAGCCTCACCTCAGCAAGTTGTGAAGAGTCAAAAGGTTTCCCCTCAGCCTCCTTTTCTCCAGGCTAGACAAGTCCAGTTCCCTCAGCTGCTCTTCACAAGACCTGCACTCTAGAGCCTGGACCAGGTTCATTGCCCATGTCTGGGTACATTCAAGCACCTCACTGTCCCCCTTGGAGTGAGGAGACACACACAATAGAGGAGCCAGCATCCAGCTGGACATCCTGTAGTTAGACAGTGGTTGGACTCTTAAAAGTCCTTTCCAACCAAAAAGATTCTGTGGTCTTGGAGGACTCAGGATTATTAGCACCAAGCCTTGCACTGGACTTGCAGACTGGAACTGCTTAGCAAGAGCCAACCCCCAATGTAGGTGTCCAACAAGCACAGAAGTATTTAATACCCACACATGCCAAGGGCCTTTAAAACCACACTTAAGGACTTCACAAAAAGCAGAGAGCACTCAGGAGTCACTGAGCTCATTTAAAATACATCTCTTTGCCCAGTGGTGTGTGCTGCACATTTTAGGCCCTCCTTCACACTGAATCTTCTGTTGGAGAAGACTGCTTCATCAAGAGCAAGAGGTGATCTAAACTAGCACCCTGGGACTGGATTATGGCCCTGCAGACTGCAACGAGCTCTTGGAGCTCACAGCTCCTTCACCCTGAATGTGTTTTCAAGCCAAATACATCTGAGCACTAACTGCAATGGTAGGAAGTGCTGCAGGGGTGGAAGGTCCTGCTTACCAAGTTGCACAGCCCCCTTGACAGATGGAGCAGAGTGCCTCCTGCTGAAGACTACAGGAGCAGTACTTGTAGCTTAGGGGAGGCAATGCAGTTTAAGCAGCTGACAGCTCAGATGTGAGCACAGTGGTCCTGCTGGATGTGGACAGGTTTGAACTGGTGTTCAGACATGATGAGGCCAAGCAGCATGATGGCAGAGCTACATGGAGCTTGTCTGTCACACAGTGATTCAGCACAGCCATGGCAGGGACTGGGTTTTGTCCTGGAGGTGCTTCTAAGTGGCAGAGATATGGGGCTGACTTGGCAGAGTTAGATAATGGTTGGGTTTGATCTTAAAGGTCTTTTCCAACTCAATCAGTTCTGTGACTCTACAGAATGATGCAGCTGCTGGTACAGACTCCAGAGCTGAGGCCACATTCCATCTCAAAGCTTGTGCCTGGAGACTTAGAAGGACCTTGGGAAGAGCTGGGGAACCATCCACACAGACACAGCAGACATGGGATCAGCAGCAGCCCACTGCAGGATCACTGCCGGCTGTAGAGCTTTAGTCTCACTGTGCCTGCAGGGAGTCCTGCCCACCAGCTTCCAGCCTGTGGCTGTGGAGGAGGACAACTCATCTTTTACAAGACACCCTCAGCCAGCTTTTCTTCTGATGGGATCTCTTGGTTCCTGACTCCTAGTCAGCAGCAAGGTAGCCATGGCACTCAAACTTCCAGCAATCCTCCCAGCAGGATTTCCAGACACCTCTGGATTTGAGGGTTGTCTGACCCATTGTAGTAACTTGAAAGCCCTCCTACAGGGCATCAGCCAGCTCCAGCAACCCTCTTCAGAGAGCCACTTTCACTGTCTGTCTCCTCTCCCCCAGTCTGAGAGTGGATGAACTCAAGCAGCACTTGGTGGGGAACAAGACAGTAGTTCAGCAGAAGAGGGATGCAGCCCTCCTGGCTGAGTGGTACAGTACAATCAGCAGTCTCTGAAGTCTTCTGCACTGTTGTCCTGGTCTACGCTAGCTTAGAGAAGTACAAAAGCATGGCATAATCCACCTCGAGCTCCAAAGCTCATCTGGGATACAGGAAACCTGGGCCTTGGAAGGACCCTGTGGTGACTTCAACAGAGAGAAATCCCCAGGAGTCTCCCCTGACCTCCTCTGAGCCTGAGGGCTCAGGGTTAAGAGTGCAGTGGAAACCTAAGACTCGTGCTTGGCCTGCTGCCACAGGAAGCAGAGGGAGACCACAGCACTGACCTCACACTTAGACCCCAGCTCTCCAGCCCTCTGACGTCAGGATCTCACCAGTGACGTCACCCGGGCCACGCTTTGCCCGAAGGTGGCTTTGTCTCTGTAGGGTCAGCAGGCGACAGTAGCAGGGCTCTAGGCACCCCTCGGAGCTCTTACCCGCAGCCAATCTCAGGGCGTTCAGCGCTGGGCTGCCTCCGCTGCCCTCGAAACCCAGGCAGTGCCGACGCCGAGGCTCCTGCGGGAGCCGCCGGTGCGGGCTCAGCAGCACTCCTCCTTCACAGGACGAAAGGCAGACCCTGCCCTCGGGTGCCACATTGCTAGCAGCAGCCCTCGCAGCCTGAGCGGCTCCTGCAGGCCCTGGCTGCGACCAGCCCCACAGCTGGGCCGCTGAAAGCGGGGGAGGTCTGTGCTCAGCCAGCAGCAGGACCGAGAACACTGACTGCCAAGCAAGCCTTTCAGCGCGGCGAGGCGATCCCTCGCTGCCCTTCCAGCCGCAGGAGCTGGGGCAGCAGAAGGGGAGGCCGAAGGCTCGGAGCCTGCCGCGGGGGCGGCTGCCTGCCTGGCTCCCGTGGCGGTGCGGGTCTCGGAGCACGCAGGACACCCACCCTTCGGGGGGCTGCTGCTGGAGCACAGCCAGTGACAGACGCCACGGCCCCCCGAGCAGCCGCGCTACACCCCTACAGGCCAGCTCAGGGCTGAGCCCCTCCGGCCCCGGCGGCGCTTCAGCGTGGCTTCGGTACAGCCCTTCACCACGGGTCTGAAGGGTCCGGGAGAGGCAGAAACTCGTCAGAGGGGATCAAAGCCTCTGTGCTCCGTGAAGAAACCCGAGTCTGAGCTCCGGAGCAGAGCCCGACACCAGCAGCGCTGTGCTGCGGCACCTCCACAGCCAGCTCCCTTCCCTCGCCAGCAGCGCACACGCAGCGGAGCGGGGGCTGCTCCGCGACCGCACCCCACAACCAGCGTCCCAGCCCCGCTGCAGAGAGCAGCTCTCGCCACCCCACTAACGCCAGGGTCATCCCAGGCCATCCCGAACACAGGCTGCAGCTCGCATGTCCCCTGGTGTCCTGGAAGAGCTGGGCCCTGGCACGGCCACCTGCCCACTCAGGAACCATGCAGCCCACAGCAATCCCCAGCCACAGGACCCCCCAGTTCTGAATTCAAGTGACGCCTTCCCAGCTGTCCCTCCCAGGCAGAGGCCACAGACCAGGCCTCTGCTAGACAAGAGCTGGAAGAGAGCAGGAATGGAAGGAGGCTTTCCCAGTTTTCCATCTGAGAAGGCACAGAGATAGAGGACACCAAGGACAAACAGCTGCCCAGCTGGAAGCTCCTTCCACGGCTGTCTACTCTGGTGCAATTAGAGCAGGGAGGGATGAGAGAGGCTGATGTCATCTCATCAGGAGCACTTAAACCCAGACAGGTTAAGGGTTATGGCCACACCAGTCTGGCAGAGCAGCCTGCCAAAGCCTCACCACACCAGCAGAAGGCCTTACTCATTGTGGCACAGTTGCTGACTGCCAAATGAAGCAAGGGTGCCAGGTGCTCAAGGTCTTTGAAAGGGTCTTTGGAGGCCACTACAGATTCCCAGGCCGGTGAGGGTTGGAAGGGGCCCCTGAAGATCATCCAGCCCAAATGCCCTGCTAAAGCAAAGTCACACACGGCCAGCTGCCCAGGAACACAACATCCAGGTGGCTTTGGAATCTCTTCAGACAAGGAGACTCCACAACCTCTCTGGGTGGCCTGCTCCTGTTCAGATGGAACCTCCTGGGTTCCAGTTTGTGCCCACTGGCCTGTCACTGGGCACCACTGGCAAGAGTCTGCCCCCATCCTTTTAACCCCTGCCCTGATTGGCATTGATCAGATCTCAGGCTGCTCCTCTCCAGGCCAAACAGCCCCAGGTCCCTCAGGCTGTCCTCCTCAGAGATGCTCCAGTCCCCAGCATCATTCTCACTGCCTCTGCTAGACTTCCCCCACAAGTTCTTGTATCTCTTGAACTGGGGAGCCCCAAACTGGACCCAGTCTCCCAGCTTAGGCCTCCCTAGGGCCAAGCAGAGGGGAAGGAGAACTTCCCTTGATCTGCTGGCCACATACTTAATGCACTGTTGTGGATACATTTCCCTGTTCTGTGCTCCTGAGCATGTCCTGGGGGAGAGCAGAGGCTGGCAGGCTCTTAGGAGAGGCAGCATTACTCAAGCAGCTGTCTAGGTGAGCTGTTCCAAAGATCACCCCAAGTCGAATAGCTGAGCCATGGGTCTGGCAGTTTGAGGCAAGACTGGGAAGAGATCTGAGGAATTCTGACCTGGTGTCCTGCAGACTCCCCATCTCCTTCACAGGAACTCATTCTGTTACAAGCCGGAGCAGAGGGGAAGAGATGGTCCCACACACAGACACTATTACACCTTCTGACATGCCAAGTAACAAAACAGAACCTGTCACCACCAAGAACAGATTTTGTCAGCCCTCCACATCCTCTTAGGAACCTCAGAGGTCTGGAGGGACAGGCAGAGGAGAGCTGCTTCTCGCAGCAAGAGGTGCACCAGAGCACGTGGAGTCTGAATTTCAGCCCTGTAACAGCGCAAGCTCTCCACAGGCGTTTGTTGTTCCCTGGAGCTCTTCCCTCACTCAGCACCATTTCATCTTCAGCTCGTCCACAGCCTGAGGAGCTCCATAACCAGGCAAGATTAGCTCAAATAGCACAGGCCACATTTTCTTCCACTGCTTAGACAGATGCCATTTCTGCAGCCTCTTCACAAAGCAGGCATTGTGTCCAAAGACAATCAGGCCATCGCCACAGAGCTGGCCTGTGCTTCTATCTGAGGACATGCCAGCCCAGGATGACACCCTCAGAGCTGGAAGACAAATGGCCTTCCACAGGTTGCTACCAACTGGCCCTTAAGAACTGGGAATGGATGTGTCCTCCACAGCAGGTTCTGCTGGAGTCACAGAACAGTTTGGATTGGAAAGGACCTAAAGATCATCTAGTTCCACCCTCCCTGCCACAAGCAGGGGCACCTCTCACTACACCAGGGTGCTCAAGGACTCAATCAGCCTGGCCTTGGACACCTCCTTGGAGGAGGGAAATTAAAGTTCCTGCATCACACTGTTTACATGACAAGTCACACAAACTTAGCAGTCATCTCTAGACCTTGAGCTGTTTCACCTCAACTAATGTGGTCCCACCATAGCTTCTCTCCTTCCTCCAGGTAGGGATCATTCTTGTTTAATTGCACCCCAAGACCCCTTAGCACAATTCCTGCTGTGGTTTAAGAGCAGCACTGAACACAGCCAAGCCAGGCACATCCCAGTTAGCTACCAGCACATTTGTCTAGAGAAGGATGCTCTGTTTTTATCAGCCTGTCCTCCAAGCAGAGGAGACCAAACATCACCACTCAGCAGCATTTCTGTCATTAAATTCAAAGCCAGAAAAACACCAGAGGCTTTTGGTCCCTCTAGCTGCACTCCTCCTCCAAACCTCTGGATCTGCAGGCTTCACTATTCACCACCATGAGATCACCCATGGACACCCATTCTGCTTGGTGTCAGACCTTCTCTGTAACTAAGCATACCCAGTTTAGCAAATCATTTCATCCTTCCCCACTTTAGATTCTGTGCTCTTATTTCCTCAGACAGGATCTCCTGTGGCTCTAGGTCTTCAAGGAGAAAGAACTGGGTATAATAAGCTGAAATCCACTGAAAAACACATGGTGGGAAGAAGGGAAGCCTGAGAATCCATCTGAATTTACTTTGCTGCTCTTTAAATGAGCTCTTTTAGCCAGCCTGCAAAGATGCAAAGCTGCTGTCAAGTCCAGCAACTTAGAGGAAAGCAGAAATCCAGGCACTCTGTGGCACCAGAAGACAGGATCCCTTCCTCAGCTTGACTTCAAGGAGACACAAACACCTCCTGGTTAGAGCAATTGGTAGGTCAAGCTCCCTTTACCAGACAAGATGGATTATGCACACTGTGCACCATTTGTTATTCTGCTGCCACTCGATATCTAACACCCCCACGGCTTTTTTTACCCCCGGCTCCCAGGTGTTCACACCGGAGAAGATGGGGCAGGGGTAAAGAACCAAAGCAGCTGAACAAGCCCAGTGCTCTGAGCCTCACACTGTCATGTGAACGCTGGTGTCCTCGGGAAAATGAAATCATAACTCCCCACGGGTGACACATCGGAGCGATGGAGCGATTCCGCTGCGTGTTAGCGGTTCCTTTGTGAGCCTGGCGAACAGCTGAGAGCTGCAGAGCAAAGGACCTCAACAACAACAACAGCGCTGGAGGGAAAGTGCTGCCTATTTATGAAACAAGTCACCGAACTGGGAGGCAGGCGAGCAAAGGGCTGCTCAGGAGAAACTGGAGCAGAAAGGAAATAGTCAGGGGAGAGACACGGATTTACAAAGATAAGGACAAGTGAAAGGAATAGGGAAAGGGGAATGAAATACGCAAACGAGAGAGGAATACGGCTTGGCAACAAGAAGCAGCAGCTCCGCACTGTCCCACCAGCGATCGCGGTGCCGGGAAGGGGCCCACCCCTCCAGCCCCAGGCTGTTATGTGGCGAGGCAGAGGGCTGCCAGGGCTTTTCCCGTGTGTGTCTGACAACAAGCCGCAGAACAAGCAGCCCAGTCCACAGCGGAGCGACGGAGAGAAGGAGGGAGCGCAGCAACAATAGCAGAAGAGGCTCTAGCTGGTGACGTAATGGTTGGCATCGCTCCAGGCCAGAGCAGCCCCTGCTGCTGCTGCCACTTTCTGGTCCCCTTTAGAGAAGGGGAATCAGTTACGGAAAGATGCTAAACAATCCTCCCCGAGAGAGCCCCACGCTACTGGCACCTCTCAGGGGGCTGCAAAGGGTAAAGCCCCACCTGGGAGCAGGACACATCTCTGCACGCCCCCCCCAAATCCAGGGCACGTGCTTGCTACCCCTGCGTGCACTCTGTGTGGGGGGGCACACTGCTGGCACTCCCCTGCACCCCACCACCCCGATGCAAGAATTCAGGGCACACTTTCTGCACTCCCCTCCCCGCCTCCATCCCTCCCCACCCCCAAGCCTGGATTCAAGGCATAATCCCTGTGCCCGTGCGCCCCCCCCCCCCCCCCCCCCCCGCCCCAGCTTGGATTCAGGGCACACTCCTGCATCTTCCCAAGCTGCCCTAAAGCCTTCCTTGAGGGCAGACCTCTGGGCACCCAGTGAGCCCGAACGAGGCACACCTCCGCCCCCGCCTCCCATCCATCCTACCCCAAAGCCTTGGCTTTAGGGCAGCTCCAAGTTCAGGTGGGGTGGCTGAGAAGCAGCCTTTAACCCCACTGCGCTGGATGGTGAGGGTTCCCCCCTCCTCCCCGCCGCCCCCCAAAGGAAAAACTTACCTCAGCGAAATAAAGGTTGAGCAGACAGAGGCTGGAGAAGAGCAGGCAGCCGGGCAGGCAGTAGAGGAGCCAGTGGGCAAAGGGGTGCTGGAGGCGGAGGGCCTGCAGGGAGTTCTGCAGGTAGAAGGAGAAGAGGGTGGTCCTGAGGGCTGCCCAGAGCAGGCAGAGGAAGAGGCAGAGCGTGTGATAGCTCAGCCGCCGCTCCCGGTAGTAGAGGAGCAGCCAGAGCTGCAGGTAGGCGAAGAGGAAGAGGGCGGCGTAAAGAGCCGTGTGGAGCACAGTCAGACCCAGCTCCACCGAGTAGGGCACGGCGGCCCCCTCAGCCAGGGCCGCCCCCTCAGCGAGGGCCGCCGCCGTCGGGCTCATGGGGCAGCGGGAAGGCAACGGCCCCACAAACGGTCGCCGTGCCCTCCCCTTCCTCCCCTCAGCCCTGGCTCGACACCCCCATGCAACAAAGGGGAGCTTCCCCCCACACCCCTCCAAGCCTCCTCCTCCGCCTTCTCGCCCGCCCTCCTGTCTGCGCCGCCCGCCCGCCCGCCGCCAAACAACTCTCTGCCGGGGACAATCAGCTGAGCCCGATTATTTGAGGCGCTCGCTCCTGACGGCGCAGCGCTTCCCATTGGCTGCCGGCCGTCCCGCCCCCCGCCGCGCCCGGCCGCCCCGGCCATTGGCCCAGCTGCCGCTCACTCAACGCCCTCCGTCGCCGGCGCGCCTCTTTGCTTCTTAGGTTGACGCTGCCGCCCGCGCTCTTTCTCGCCCCGCCTGCCTCTCGTCGCCGCCTCCCGCCCCCGCTCCGCAAACCGCGCCTCCGCGGTAGGAGCTTGCGCCGTGGGCTGCGCGGTGGGAGTGGAGCTGCGGTTGTGGCTGCTGCGTGGGGACTCCGCAATAGGTGCAGAGCCTCGATTCTGGGGGAGCTTGGCTCTGGCCGGACTCTACCGCTGAGATTCCTGTGGGAAGCAGAGGGCTCTCCTAAAAGGGTGCTTGGGAAGTCCCGGGGTGGGGGAGTTAGGCTGGGTGGGTGTATAAGCCCCACTGTGGTAGGCGCAGGTCCGGTGGCTGGTGGTGTAGGGGCACCTAAGTGTTGCTCAGAAGCTGCCTAGTGTGTATGAGGAATCGTAGCAGCCGAGAAGCCCACCAGCGCCGAGAGATCTCGGCTGAGATCCTGCAGATCCCGCCGCTGGGAGGGCTGGCACAGACCCGCTCAGCTCCGTTCCCCGCACCTCACATTCTGTAGCTGTACATGCGGATCACCGACCTCAAGAGGCTGCAGGCGTCAAGCGGAGACCTCGATGCATGATGCTCTCCTAGCGGCCGCGGTGGAGGGACAAGGAGCTCAGAACGCTCAGGTAGGTGACGTAGAATCATAGTGTTAGAGAATGATTTGGGTTGGAAGGCGTCTTTAGAGATCATCTATTCCGACCCTCCCGCCATGGACAAGAACACCTTCAACTAGATCCTAGCCTATCCTGGAGGCAGATCGGCAGTGCCAGCTGCCTTCCAGCGACTTTAGTGGGGCTGGACCCCAGAGACAGACTAAGCAGGGGCAGGGGTGAGTGGTACTGTGGGCTGCCTGTTGTGTATCAGCATCTGAATGCTTCTGGCACAGTTTGGGCAGAGGGCGAGGCCGCATCATGTCCCTCCCGCAGCCTCGTCTAGAAGAGAGGTGCATTGTGCTAAGTGGGACCTGGGATTGAGAACCATAGTGAAACTCCCTAGGAAGCGACAGGAGATGGGGCATCGTGGGAGCACCTCGAGGAGAAGCCGTCAAGGCAAAGCAGGGGGAGGTGCACTTCGATCTCGGTGTGTTTCCCGCCTCTGCTGGTGGTGCTGGAGGAGGGTCCCTGCCCCATGCTCAGCGCAGCCGCCTCTGGAGGCGTCCTTGTCCCCTGACTGCGGGTCCCTATCTCGCACTCGCACTCGCACTCAGATCAGGCAGCAGCCTGGGGGAGAGGCGGATGGTGTGACCAGAAGCTGCCTTATCAGCCGACGTCCTGCTGCCTGGCGCGCTGCTGCGGCAGGGATTTGTGCTGCGGGCTGGTTGCAGTCATCCTCCACGTCCTTGGAGCGCCGCTGGTGGAACGCGCTGTGCCAGCTGTGCACAGAGACCCGGCAGTGCTGCGGCTTGGAGCGGCGCTGGTGGCACACGCTGTGCCAGGCTGTGCACAGAGCGGCGCTGGTGGAACGCGCTGTGCCAGGCTGTACACAGAGGCCCGACAGTGCTCCGGGTGGGAGCGCCGCTGGTGGAACGCGCTGTGCCAGGCTGTGCACGGAGCCCCGGCAGTGCTCCAGCTTGGAGCGGCGCTGGTGGCACACGTTGTGCCAGGCTGTGCACAGAGCGGCGCTGGTGGAACGTGCTGTGCCAGGCTGTGCACAGAGCGGCGCTGATGGTGGCGCAGGCTGTGCCAGGCTGTGCACAGAGCGGCGCTGATGGTGGCGCAGGCTGTGCCAGGCTGTGCACAGAGCGGCGTTGATGGTGGCGCAGGCTGTGCCAGGCTGTGCACAGAGCGTCGCTGATGGTGGAGCACGCTGTGCCAGGCTGTGCACAGAGCGGCGCTGATGGTGGCGCAGGCTGTGCCAGGCTGTGCACAGAGCGGCGCTGATGGTGGCGCAGGCTGTGCCAGGCTGTGCACAGAGCGGAGCTGATGGTGACGCAGGCTGTGCCAGGCTGTGCACAGAGCGGTGCTGATGGTGGCGCAGGCTGTGCCAGGCTGTGCACAGAGCGGTGCTGATGGTGGAGCACGCTGTGCCAGGCTGTGCACAGAGCGGAGCTGATGGTGGAGCACGCTGTGCCAGGCTGTGCACAGAGCGGTGCTGATGGTGACACAGGCTGTGCCAGGCTGTGCACAGAGCGTCGCTGATGGTGGCGCAGGCTGTGCCAGGCTGTGCACAGAGCGGAGCTGATGGTGGAGCACGCTGTGCCAGGCTGTGCACAGAGCGGCGCTGGTGGCACACACTGTGCCAGGCTGTGCACAGAGCGGCGCTGATGGTGGCGCAGGCTGTGCCAGGCTGTGCACAGAGCGGCGCTGGTGGCACACGCTGTGCCAGGCTGTGCACAGAGCGGTGCTGATGGTGGCGCAGGCTGTGCCAGGCTGTGCACAGAGCGTCGCTGATGGTGGAGCATGCTGTGCCAGGCTGTGCACAGAGCGGCGCTGGTGGCACACGCTGTGCCAGGCTGTGCACAGAGCGGTGCTGATGGTGGCGCAGGCTGTGCCAGACTGTGCACAGAGCGTCGCTGATGGTGGCGCAGGCTGTGCCAGGCTGTGCACAGAGCGGCGCTGATGGTGGCGCAGGCTGTGCCAGGCTGTGCACAGAGCGGCGTTGATGGTGGCGCAGGCTGTGCCAGGCTGTGCACAGAGCGGCGCTGATGGTGGCGCAGGCTGTGCCAGGCTGTGCACAGAGCGGCGCTGATGGTGGAGCACGCTGTGCCAGGCTGTGCACAGAGCGGCGCTGATGGTGGCGCAGGCTGTGCCAGGCTGTGCACAGAGCGGCGCTGATGGTGGCGCAGGCTGTGCCAGGCTGTGCACAGAGCGGAGCTGATGGTGGAGCACGCTGTGCCAGGCTGTGCACAGAGCGGCGCTGATGGTGGCGCAGGCTGTGCCAGGCTGTGCACAGAGCGGCGCTGATGGTGGCGCAGGCTGTGCCAGGCTGTGCACAGAGTGGCGCTGGTGGCACACGCTGTGCCAGGCTGTGCACAGAGCGGTGCTGATGGTGGCGCAGGCTGTGCCAGGCTGTGCACAGAGCGGTGCTGATGGTGGAGCACGCTGTGCCAGGCTGTGCACAGAGCGTCGCTGATGGTGGCGCAGGCTGTGCCAGGCTGTGCACAGAGCGGCGCTGATGGTGGCGCAGGCTGTGCCAGGCTGTGCACAGAGCGGCGCTGGTGGCGCACGCTGTGCCAGGCTGTGCACAGAGCGGCGCTGATGGTGGCGCAGGCTGTGCCAGGCTGTGCACAGAGCGGCGCTGATGGTGACGCAGGCTGTGCCAGGCTGTGCACAGAGCGGCGCTGATGGTGGAGCACGCTGTGCCAGGCTGTGCACAGAGCGGCGCTGATGGTGGAGCACGCTGTGCCAGGCTGTGCACAGAGCGGCGCTGATGGTGGAGCACGCTGTGCCAGGCTGTGCACAGAGCGGCGCTGATGGTGACGCAGGCTGTGCCAGGCTGTGCACAGAGCGGCGCTGATGGTGGCGCAGGCTGTGCCAGGCTGTGCACAGAGCGGCGCTGATGGTGGCGCAGGCTGTGCCAGGCTGTGCACAGAGCGGCGCTGATGGTGGCGCAGGCTGTGCCAGGCTGTGCACAGAGCGGCGCTGATGGTGGCGCAGGCTGTGCCAGGCTGTGCACAGAGCGGCGCTGATGGTGACGCAGGCTGTGCCAGGCTGTGCACAGAGCGGCGCTGATGGTGGCGCAGGCTGTGCCAGGCTGTGCACAGAGCGGTGCTGATGGTGGAGCACGCTGTGCCAGGCTGTGCACAGAGCGGCGCTGGTGGTGACGCAGGCTGTGCCAGGCTGTGCACAGAGTGGAGCTGATGGTGGAGCACGCTGTGCCAGGCTGTGCACAGAGCGGTGCTGATGGTGACGCAGGCTGTGCCAGGCTGTGCACAGAGCGGCGCTGATGGTGGCGCAGGCTGTGCCAGGCTGTGCACAGAGCGGCGCTGATGGTGGCGCAGGCTGTGCCAGGCTGTGCACAGAGCGGTGCTGATGGTGGAGCACGCTGTGCCAGGCTGTGCACAGAGCGGCGCTGATGGTGGCGCAGGCTGTGCCAGGCTGTGCACCCCGGCCGTGCTCCGGCTGGGAGCGGCGCTGGTGCGGGATCGCGGGACCGACAGCTCGGCCGCAGGGCTCTGCGTTGCTGCTGGAAGCAGTGCGAGGGCCTGGGCTGCCCCCGGCGCGCAGCCTGGCTGGGAGGCTCGCTGGGCTGCATCTGTTACCGCTGCTTCCTCGTTCTTTGGTCTCAGCAGGCCGGGGGCATGCAGCCTTCAGAGCCCTCAGCTGGCAAGTTCTAACACCCTGGGCAGATGCTCCTCAAGAGAGCTGCTCCTGAATAGAATCACAGAATAGTTTAGGCTGGAAAACGTGTTGAAAGTCGTCAGGTCCAACCATCAGCTGCCACATCCATTGCTGAACTGTGTCCCTCGGCACCAGTCTGTGGCTTTTCAGCCCCTCCAGGGGTGGGGGCTCCATCGCTGCCCTGCTCAGCCTATCTCAGGGCTTGACAACCCTTTTGGGGAGGATATTTTTCTTAATGTCCAACCTAAACCTCCCCTGGCACAACCTGGGGACATTTCCTTTGTCACAGTGTTTGTTGCTTGGAAGAGGAGACTAAGCCCTACCTGGCTCCAGCCTTCTTTCAGGTAGTTTTAGAGAGCAAGGTCTCCCCTCAGTGCCCTTCAGGAGTCCAGGGTGGTGGGACAGAGTGAGGGACTGTGGTGGGGCAGACTGGGCTGACTTCAGCAGAGGTGCAAGGGTAAAGCAGCAGTCACACAAAGACGTGGAGAAGGCAGAAGGTGGATGCCAGAAAAACTACAAGAGCCAGAGGTGACATGAGGAGAGATGAGGCCTTGGTAGAGGCTGGAAGTGTGTTTTAAGCTGCTGGCACCTTCCTCTGAGTGTGATGCCTTGAAGTCTTTGAGTGGCTGGAGGCTGCTGCTCTTTCCCCTTTGACAGTGAGCACTGCAGTCTGACAAGGACTGGTTCCCACGTGCCAGGATGGAGTTTATTTTTCCATCCCTCTTCAGACAAGCTTTTAATTTAATAAATATCTCCCCCCTGCCCCCATGACAGGCTGGAGGGCAGGGATCCATCCAGAGAGACCTGGAGAGATGGGCACAAGCCAGGCTCAGAAGGGTCAACAACACCAAGTGCAAGGTCCTGCAGCTGGGTCGAGGCAATGGCAAGCTCCAATCCAGGCTGGGCAGAGAGTGGCTGGAGAGCAGCCCTGAGGAGAGGCACTTGGGGGTGCTGCTGGAGGAGAAGCTCAACAGGAGCCAGCAGTGTGCACTTGCAGCCCAGAAAGCCAAGCAGAGCCTGGGCTGCAGCAGCAGAAGTGTGGCCAGCAGGGCCAGGGAGGGGATTCTCCCCCTCTGCTGTGCTCTGCTGAGACCCCACCTGGAGTCCTGCATCCAGTTCTGGAGCCCCTGGGACAAGAGGGCTGTGGAGATGCTGGAGAGTGTCCAGAGCAGGGCCAGGAGGATGCTGAGAGGCTGCAGCAGCTCTGCTGTGAGCACAGCCTGAAAGAGTTGGGGCTGTGCAGGCTGGAGCAGAGGAGGCTCCCAGGGGACCTTCTTGTGGCCTTCCAGCATCTGAAGGGGGCTACAAAAAAGCTGGGGAGGGACTTTTGAGGCTGTCAGGGAGTGCCAGGACTGAGGGGGATGCAGCAAAGCTGGAGGTGGGGAGAGTGAGACTGGAGGTGAGGAGGAAGTTGTTGAGCAGGAGAGTGGTGAGAGGCTGGAGTGGGTTGCTCAGGGAGGTGGTTGAGGCCCCCTGGCTGGAGGTGTTTGAGGCCAGGCTGGCTGAGGCTGTGTGCAGCCTGCTCTAGGGTAGGGTGTCCCTGGCCATGGCAGGGGGTTGGCACTGGCTGCTCCTTGTGGTCCCTTCCAACTTTGACTGATTCCATGATTCTGTCCTATGATCTCTTTCCTTACCTCTGCAAGCCAGAGGAACAGATTGAAGGACAAAGGATCAGAACTTCCTGGCACTTCCTAAAGCTGGAAAGGAGAGGACTGGAAATGTTCAGATGAAAAGATAAACATGCCTGCCTTTCTCAGCTCTCTTGCTTTGTGCTGCTGAGGCCTGATCCAAACACCTCACCTACATGAGAGGAAGCCTGTGAAAGTGGAGGATGAGTGGCTGTCACTAACTCCTCACTCTTGGAATAGACCAGGGAGTGTAGATTGGATTTTGGGGGGGGTTGGTTTATTTTCTCAAGAGACAGGCAATAGGACAAGAGCAAATCACCTCAGGTTGCACCAGGGGAGGTTTAGGTTGGCAATAGGAAAATTTTCTTCCCCCAGAGGGTGTTAAGTCCCTGGAATAGGCTGCCCAGGAGGTGACAGTTCACCATTCCTGAAAGGATCTGCAAGCTGTGTAGGTGTGGTGCTAGGGGCTGTGGTGTGGTGGTGGACTTGACAGCGCCGGGCTGATGGTTGAGCTTGATCTTCAGCCTGATCTATGACGCTGTGACTTTGCCTGGTTGGTTTTGAGCAGCTGAGTTTGAGTTCATCACAGAGCAGCACCAGTGGGCTGACAGCATCTGGCAGGGTGTGGGAGGGAGTGACGGTCCACAGACACAGGGGCGTTTGTTAACCAAAACGCTGCAGCTCACTGCGAAGCAAACAGCTTCTGCAGGGCTTCAGCTGCAGCTTTGTCTCTTCGCTGAGCAGGGACCATGCTCCAGCACACTCAGAAGCAAAGAGCAGTACCTGAGGAGCAGGCTGCAATGGAGCCTGGTGTGGGCAGGGGAGTGAAGTGGTGAGAAGGGCTTTTCCATCCTGTAGTGGAAAAGCACTTTGTGTTTTGTCATCTGCCTGAGCAGGGCTCGGGAGCGCAGGTGGTGAAACGCTGGCCAGGAGCTGGCACCGTGCACCCACTGCCCTGCCCCAGCTGTGTCCTGGGCTGGTCCCCAGCAGCCTGGGCAGCAGGTGGAGGGAGAGGGTTCTGCCCCTCTGCTCAGCTCTGCTGAGGCCCCAGCTGCAGTGCTGGGGCCAGGTCTGGAGTCCTCAGCACAGGATAGGCATGGAGCTGTTGGAGCAAGACCAGAGGAGGCCACAGCAATGCTGTGAGGCCAGGCTGAGAGAGTTTGGGTTGTTCAGCCTGGAGAAGGGAAGGCCCCAGGGAGCCCTTCCCATGGTTTTTCAGTGCATAAATGGGACAGTACTTAAATAGGGAGAGACACTTTGGCAGGACCTGTTGGCACAGGCTGAGGGATGATGGTTTTGTAGTTCCCCTTGGCCATCGACTGCAACTCTTCACAGTACAACCATCCAGCCAATTCCTTATCCAAGTGGTCCATACACCAAATCCATGCCTTCCCACATGCAGGGAACACTCAGGGGAAAGGGGATGGCCTTTATTGCCATCTTCACAGTTGTCTGACTCAACTGCTGTGCCAGGGCTAATGCTTGCTGTCCTCCAGATGTTTGTGTTGTGTCTGGCTGTGACAGTCCTGCCCGCACCTGAGCCAGGAGACCCTCAGGTCTGTGCTTGTGTGTATATAAAACACTTCTGCTCTGTTTTCTTCCCCAGCTGTGACTCTCCTGTGCCTGTAGCTAACAGCAGCCATGCAAGCACAGAACCACGGATGGATCTCCTCCTTCTCTTTCCTGCTCTTCTGTGCTTCCTCCGTCCCAAGACAGGAAGGCAGGAGGCTGCTGCAGGAGCTGAGCCCTCAGGAGTATTTCAGCAGCCTGCAAGCCGGTAGAGCATCCCTGGCTTATTTCAGCCCTAAGGGTAGGTGCTTCACACTGTGTCTGCATCAGCCTGGGTCTTCAGCAGAGGCTCCTCTGAGGGGTGTGTGAGAGCAGAACAATGAAGGGGCAGTTTTTGAGATTTCTAAACCCAAAGGTGTCTGGAATCATAGAATTCCAGAAGGGTTTGGGATGCAAAAGACCTTTAAAGTCCATCCAGTCCAACCCTCTTGCAGTCATCAGGAACATCTGCAGCTAGAGCAAGTTGCTCAGAGTCCCAGACAACCTGATCTGGAATGGTTCCAGGGATGGGGCATCTGCCACCCCTCTGAGCAGCCTGGGCCAGGGTCTCACTGTCCTCAGCATAAAAAAATCTCCTCTCTAGTCTAAATCTTCCTCTTTCAGTTGAGAGCTGTCACCCCAGTTCTTGTCACAACAGGCACTGCTCAAAGTCCTGTGAGGTTCTTCCCCCCTTCTCTGCCCTTGTGAGGCCACAGCTGGAGTACTGTGTCCAGTTGTGGGCTCCCCAGTTCAAGAGAGACAAGGAGCTACTGGAGAGAGTCCATCAGAGGCTACGAAGATGCTGAGGGGTCTGGAGCATCTCTGTGAGGAGAAAAGGCTGAGACCCCCAGGGCAGTTTAGGGTGGAGAAGAGCAGCCTGAGAAGAGATCTTCTCGGCGCTCAGGATGAGATAAAGAGTGGGAGCTGGGCAGGAGGATGAGGCCAGACCCTTCTCAGTGGTGCCCAGTGACAGGGAAAGGGGCAGTGCACATGAACGAGGAGCTCCTGCTAAGCACAAAGCAAAGCTCTCCGAGGGGGCTGGGGCAGGCTGTCCAGAGAGGCTGTGAGCTCTCTGTGGAGAGATTCCAAACTTGCCTGGACATGGTGGGTTTGGGCAGCTTGCTGTGGGTCACCCTGCTCTATCAGGGATCTTGGACTGATGGTTTCCAGAGGTGCCTTCCAAGCCCCCGAGCTGGCATTCTGCGCGGAGAGGCTGCTGGCGTTCCTGATGCCTGCAAGGAGTTCTGCTCAGTGAGCTCCTCCCTCCTGGAGAAGGAACAAGGCCATATCGTGCCAAGCACTGTCTCTGTGCCTGGCAGGAGGACTCTCTGTGAGAGACTTTGGAGCTCTGCAGCCCACCCCAGCAGCACCTCTCACAAACCCCACCCCACTCCCTCGGTCTCCTGCAGCCGCATCCCACAGGCTCTGCTCCGTCTCCTGGGCTGTTGTGGGGACGTTTGCACGGGGCCCACAGCACAGGGCTTGCTCTGGAGATGCTCTCCTCTGCCGCCTCCGCCTAGGGGAGGGATGCAAACCACAGGGTGTTTTGTGTTTCAGTGTCTCCTGGCGCTCACCCCTTCCTGGAGCAGATCGAGGACTCGGCTGAGGCCCTCCAGGACTATGGCATTTCGGTGGTGAAGGTAGGTGGGCGGGAGGAGTGGGACAGTGTTTGTGCAGGCAGAGTGCATGCCCACTGCAGGAGGAGTGGGACAGTGTTTGTGCAGGCAGAGTGCATGCCCACTGCAGGAGGAGTGGGACAGTGTTTGTGCAGGCAGAGTGCATGCCCACTGCAGGAGTGGGACAGTGTTTGTGCAGGCAGAGTGCATGCCCACTGCAGGAGTGGGACAGTGTTTGTGCAGGCAGAGTGCATGCCCACTGCAGGAGGAGTGGGACAGTGTTTGTGCAGGCAGAGTGCATGCCCACTGCAGGAGGAGTGGGACAGTGTTTGTGCAGGCAGAGTGCATGCCCACTGCAGGAGAAGTGGGACAGTGTTTGTGCAGGCAGAGTGCATGCCCACTGCAGGAGTGGGACAGTGTTTGTGCAGGCAGAGTGCATGCCCACTGCAGGAGTGGGACAGTGTTTGTGCAGGCAGAGTGCATGCCCACTGCAGGAGTGGGACAGTGTTTGTGCAGGCAGAGTGCATGCCCACTGCAGGAGTGGGACAGTGTTTGTGCAGGCAGAGTGCATGCCCACTGCAGGAGTGGGACAGTGTTTGTGCAGGCAGAGTGCATGCCCACTGCAGGAGAAGTGGGACAGTGTTTGTGCAGGCAGAGTGCATGCCCACTGCAGGAGGAGTGGGACAGTGTTTGTGCAGGCAGAGTGCATGCCCACTGCAGGAGGAGTGGGACAGTGTTTGTGCAGGCAGAGTGCATGCCCACCTCGGGACTGCCAGGATCGGGCCCTGGGAGGAGGCAGATGCCCCGCTCTTGCAGCTGCTACTTGCAGGTTGCCTCACACCTTCTGTGCCAGGATACAGGCAGGTTCCCAGTCTCACACAGGCCCCATGCTGTGCCTGTGTATCCAAACTGAAAGAGAGGACCCACATCCCTGTGGGTCAGGCAAGGGAAACTCTAAGCTGCTCTGGGTTTCCCCGGTGAGTCTCAGTCACAGGATGTCAGTGGTTGGAAGGGACCAAAAGAGATCGAGTCCAACTCCCCTGCCAGAGCAGTCTAGCTCAGGGCACACAGGAACACATCCAGACAGGCCTGGAAAGGCTCCACAGAAGGAGACTCCACAGCCTCTCTGGGCAGCCTGTGCCAGGGCTCTGGGACCCTTCCAGCCAAGAAGTTCCCCTTGTGCTGAGCTGGAGCCTCCTGTGCTGCAGCTTCCATCCATTGCTGCATGTCCTGCCCCAGGCAGCAGTGAGCAGAGCCTGTCCCCCCCTCCTGACCCCCAGCCCTCAGAGAGTTACAGACATTGATTCAATCCCCTCTCAGTCTTCTCTCCTCCAGACTGAAGAGCCCCAGACGAGCCTGTGCCCTTTGATCTGCAGTCATGGCTTGAGGAGACATCAGGTGTTCACACTTTCCCCACGGGCTGGCCTTTTTCAAGGGCTTCCCCCCTGCCAGGCTGGGCTGGGCAGCCCCACTGTGGGCTGCATCAGGAGTAACGTGGCCAGCAGGCAAGGGAGAGGCTTCTGCCTTTCTGTTCTGCCCTGGTGAGATTCCACCCAGAGTGCAGGGACCAGCTCTGGAGTCCTCAGCACAGGAGACACATGGACCTGCTGCAGAAGGGCCAGAGGAGACCACAGCAGTGATGGGAGGGCTGGAAGCCCTCTGCTGTGAGGCCACAGTGAGGGAGGTGGAGTCATTGAGTGGGGAACAGTGGGGAGGAGAAGGCTCCAGGGAGACCTTCTGGTGGCCTTTCAGTACTTAAAAGGGGCCACTCAAAAATCTGGGAACAGACATTTGAGCAGGACCTGCTGTGGCAGGACAAGGGGTGATGTTTGAACGAAAAGAGGGAGGTTCAGTCTAGAGAGAAGGAAGGGTTTTGTGCACACTGAGGGCAATGAGACCCTGCCCCAGGCTGCCCAGAGGGGTGCCAGGTGCCCTGTCCCTGAGGTCATTGCAGGTCAGGTTGTCTGGGGCTGTGAGCACCTGCTCTAGTTGCAGGAGTCCCTGCTGAGTGCAGGGGGGTGGGTTAGATACTGGGTGACCTTTAAAGGTCCCTTCCAACCCAAACCATTCTGTGAGGCTGTGATCTGATCTGGCCTCAGGGCAGCTACATGCAAGTGTGTGAAGGGGCCTGGTCCTTGCTCTGTACCCGTGGGCATGGCATGGGGAAGAGCAGGATCTGCAGTATGCTCTGCCACCACTCATTTCCTCTGGCCACCCCAAGGTCTCCTGGAAGCCTTCTCCTCTCCAGGCTGCACAGCCCCAACTCTCTCAGCCTGTGCTCACAGCAGAGCTGCTGCAGCCCTCTCAGCATCTTGGTGGCCTCCTCTGGGCTGGCTCCAACAGTTCCTTCTTGTGCTGGGGGCTGCAGAACTGCCCCCAGGACTGCAGGTGGGGTCTGAGGAGAGCAGAGGCAAGGGGCACAATCCCCTCCATTGCCCTGTGCCCACACTGCTCTGGCTGCAGCCCAGCACAGGGTTCTTAGCTGAAACTTCACACAGATTTGGGTAGGACAGGTACAAATTCAGGCAAGCATCAGCAGATTGTAAGAAGTGTTGATGATGTTGGTGTGTCTTCATTTAAGTTCCTCCAGACACAGGCTGAATTTAGTCAGCAAGCAGCAATCTTGGTTCTGTGACCTGCCACTGACTATGTTGGGCAAGGTCAAAAGGTCTTTTGATCCAAATCCAGTCAATTCTGACTGAAATCAAGGCAGAATGAGCCTCAGAACTGAAGTGCCAACACCAGCCCCCACCTCTGGGCTCCATTTTACTGCCTTTGTGTCTCAGCAGGCCTGGAGGGGCTGCTTTGACACTGCTGGATGGAGGGGAACATTGGTGTTGGGTGTTTGTAGTCACCTGTGGAGCTGAATGTCTAAAGAGATGCTTTTGGTCTCTAGGTCAGGTGTCCCAAAGAGGAGGTCTCCAGATACTGTGGGAAAGACAAGGTGCTAAGGACAGCCTACCTGTTCAGGTGAGGGGAGCTCTGCAGTGCAGACGTTTGCAGTGGCTGGGAAGGTCTGTGCAGGAGGGGCCTTGAGGACAGCAGTGACAGAGTTCAGCAGGAGGATTCCCCAGAAGGTCCCAGAGGGCAAAGCAGCTACTTTGTCCTCAGTCTGAGACCTCCTGTCCTGCCCCATGTTCCTTTCAACAGCAGAGGGTTGTGCTGTGACCTGAAGCCATGAGAAGAAGCCTCATCAGTGTTGCTCTGTCCTTGTGGCCTCCTACCACCAGCTCCTCCAGACTGACCTCGTACCAGTCCTGGAGAGAAACACTCTTTGGTGCTCTTCAAACTGCAAGAGGGGAGGTGTGAATTAGCAGTTGGGAGGAAATTTCCACTGTCAGGGTGGTTAGACATTGAAACAGGTTGCCCAGAGAAGTCCTGGATGCCCTGCTGCTGGAAGTGTTCAGAGGCAGCTTGGACAGGGCTTTGAGCAGCCTGCCCTACTGCAGGGTGCCCCTGCCCATGGCATGGGGGTTTGAACTGCATGATCTGCAAGGCCTCTTCCACCCCAAACCACTTTGTGGTTCTGTGATTCTGTCATGTTCACAGAATGGTTCAGGCTGGAAGGGAGCTCAAAACTCAGCCAGTCCCAACCCCTGCCATAGGCAGGGACACCTCCCACTAGAACAGGTCGCTCAAGGACTCATCCAGCCTGGCCTGGAACACCTCCAGGGAGGTTGTGGAGCACAGAAGCACAGAATGTGACCAAATATCACGTTTGGTGCTTCTGTGCTCCACAACCTTCCTGGGCAACCTGTGCCAGTGTCTCACCACCCTCACTGCAAACAACTTCTTCCTAACATCCAGTTTAACTCTCCCCTCTGCCCGTTCTAACCCATTCCTCATCCTGTCATTGCCAGACCTTGTCAGTATTCCCTCCCCAGCCCTCCTGTAGCCCCTTCAGATCCAGGGAGGCCACTCCAATTCCTGTGGGCATAGTTTGGTCATCTGCCCTGCATGGGAAGGCAAAGCTCTTGCACTCTCCATGGGTTGTCAGCTGGAAGCTTCTCCATGGATCAACTCAATTCTCAGTGACATTGTATGTGGCAGAGGTCTACAGGGCAGTGCTTGGCACTCAGAGGCCTTCTGTCAGTCTGTGCTTGAGCCCTCATCACTAGAAGCTGAGCGCAGGGCAATGACAGAGGTGACCTCAAAGAGCACTGGTGCCACGGCATCCCCACCTCGCTCCTGACACTGTCCTTCCAAGCACCTCTGCCAGCAGACAGCTGGAAGCAGCCAGCAGAGTGGCAGTGAGTTAGCAGGTGTTTCTGATCCTGCTCTCTTTGGTGATGCTCTTTCTTCCCTGCTAGAGGTGCTGTGCTGCTCAGAGAGTTCCCTACCGACGCCTTGTTTGATGTGAACGCCGTCGTTGCTAACGTCCTCTTGTGAGTACACACCAGGTGCAGCTGCCTTCATTTCCAGTTTCACCTGTCGATAGGTTTTGCATCAGTCACCCACCCCCCTGCCACACACACACCTTCCAGAGGCTGCTCTCAGCCAAGCAGGAGCTTCTTTGGCGTGATTTGACCCTTGAGATGTGGCACGGCCAGGTTGGGTGAGACCTTGGGCGACTTGTGCTAGTGGGAGGTGTCCTTGCCTATGGAGGGGGGTTGGAACTGGATGGGCTTTGAGCATTCTATGACTGTCTTATATCCGTGTCCCTGAGGTGACATCTGGTGTGTTGGTGTGATTGAAGCTTCCCAGAGACTCCAAAGCTAGCAGAACAATACAGTCATAGGCTGCTGTCCCCTCTGCCCTGCCTCTGAGGAGCTAGACTGGGAAGTTAAAGAGAGCCTTGAACACTAAATAAAAGCTATTCCAGGTAGGGCAGGCACAAAAAGGGAAGGGAGGCAAGATACAGAAATAGCCATACAGCCAGCTGGAGGGCAGTGGAGGGAGCTGGGCCCAGGAAGTGGTGGTCCCACCGCGGGGTAGCATGGCCACGTGGCAGGGCAGGAGCCAGGGCACTGCTGGCAGGCAGGGAGGGCAGAGAGAGAGAGAAACAGGCAGGCCCTGTGCTTTTACAGGGGCCTGAACAGGAGGTGGGAGTGGGCTGTCCACTACACCTGGGCTCAGGTTCAGTCACCCTGGGAGGACTAACCCCCTGGCAGCTGTGTTTGCCTGGGGATCTCCAGCCTGCTCTGAGGAGACTGCAGTTCTACCTTGGCTTTCCCATCATGGTTATGTGGCTGCAGATTCCCTCTTAAAAGTTGTTGACTGCATCTGTGGTCCTGCATCTGGGCCGGGGCAATGGCAAGCTCCAATCCAGGCTGGGCAAGGACTGGGTGGAGAGCAGCCCTGAGGAGAGGGACTTGGGGGTGCTGCTGGAGGAGAAGCTCAGCAGGAGCCAGCAGTGTGCACTTGCAGCCCAGAAAGCCAAGCAGAGCCTGGGCTGCAGCAGCAGAAGTGTGGCCAGCAGGGCCAGGGAGGGGATTCTCCCCCTCTGCTGTGCTCTGCTGAGACCCCACCTGGAGTCCTGCATCCAGTTCTGGAGCCCCTGGGACAAGAGGGCTGTGGAGATGCTGGAGAGTGTCCAGAGCAGGGCCAGGAGGATGCTGAGAGGCTGCAGCAGCTCTGCTGTGAGCACAGACTGAAAGAGTTGGGGCTGTGCAGGCTGGAGCAGAGGAGGCTCCCAGGGGACCTTCTTGTGGCCTGCCAGCTTCTGAAGGGGGCTACAAAAAAGCTGGGGAGGGACTTTTTAGGCTGTGAGGGAGTGCCAGGACTGGGGGGAATGGAGCAAAGCTGGAGGTGGGGAGAGTGAGGCTGGAGGTGAGGAGGAAGTTGCTGAGCAGGAGAGTGGTGAGAGGCTGGACTGGGTTGCCCAGGGAGGTGGTTGAGGCCCCCTGGCTGGAGGTGTTTGAGGCCAGGCTGGCTGAGGCTGTGTGCAGCCTGCTCTAGGGTAGGGTGTCCCTGGGCATGGCAGGGGGGTTGGAACTGGCTGCTCCTTGTGGTCCCTTCCAACCCTGACTGATCCTGTGGTTCTATGATTCTAATTTCTTCCTGTCTTCTCAGTGCCCTGCTCTTTAATGAAGTGAAATACGTTGAAACCCTGGCAGATCTTCAGAATGTGGAGAACACCCTGAAGGGAAGGTCAAACATGGTCTTCACCTATGTGCCAGCAACTGGGACAGCAGGTATCAACACTCAGAGCTTCATCTTTGCTCTCCTCCCAGAACCTTTCTTACTGAAGTGCACAGGAACTGTGCTTCTGACCCCACATCCTGCAGGAGGAGGATCGAGGAATGGTCACTGGGATGGGCTGCCCGGGGAGGTGGTGGAGTCCCCGTCCCTGGAGGTGTTTAAGAGGAGGCTGGACGAGGTACTTAGTGCCATGGGTCAGTTAATTAGGAGGGGATAGGTTGGACTCAATGATCTTGAAGGTCTTTTCCAGCCTGGTTAGTTCTGTGATCCTGTGAAAGCTGAAGGGGCCACCTAGGTGCAGCTGGAGCATCTCTGGGAGGAGGAAAGGCAGAGAGACCTGGGGCTGTTGAGCCTGGAGGGGAACAGGCAGGGAGAATCTCCTCAATGTCTACAGTGTGGAGGCCAAGAGGATGGAGCCAGAGGCCATTGACAGGCCAAGGGGCAGTGGGCACAAACTGCAATCCAGGAGGTTTCACCTGAGCAGGAGGGAAAACTTCTTTGCTGTGAGGGTGCTGGAGGCAGCAGCAGGCTGCCCAGGGAGGCTGTGGGATCTCCTCCTCTGGAGAGGTTCCAGACCTGCCTGCATGTTGTGATCCTGGGCACCTGCTCTGGGTGACTTTGCTTTAGCAGGGGGGTTAGACAAGATGACAAGTTGACACCTGAAAAAGTTGTGCTGGGAGTCTAAACTCTCAGAGATGGACTGTGAGAGGCAAAACCAACTGCATGGTTGCTGTCTTGAAAAGTGAACTCCTGGGTAGATCTGTGCTCCTGCAGCTCACTGGGGACCAGCAGCTGGGGCCAGCTCACCTTCATAGTGCATATTCACCCAGCTGTGACTTCATACTGAGAGCTCCCTAAGGCCTGGGCACCTGCTGCAGTGGGTCCAGAGGAGGCCATGAGGTGGTCAGAGGCCTGGAGCAGCTCCTCTGTGGGGACAGACAGAGAGCTGGGGCTGTTCAGCCTGGGGAAGAGCAGGCCCCAGGGAGACCTTATAACAGCCTTGCAGTACCTGGAGAGGACTGGCAAGAAGGCTGGGGAAGGACTTTTTGCAAGGGCTGGTAATGACAGGCCAAGCTGGAATGGGTTGGAGCTGGAAGAGGGAGGTTTGTACTGGATACCCCTCCCTGAAGGCCAGGCTGGATGTGGCCTTGAGCAGCCTGGCCTCGTGGAAGGTGTCCCTGCCAATGTCAGGGGGTTGGAACTGGATGATCTTCCAACCCAAACCATTCCATGAGGCTATGGTGTTCCCAGCTGGGAAGGGTGAGGATGGTGGTCTGGAGGTTGCTGAGGTGAGTTCACCTTCTCTTTCTCTTTGCAGAGCACAGAGCTGTGATGGAGGCAGCTTTTGTCTATGGGACTGTCCACCAGTTTGTTCTGACAACTGAGGCAGTGCTGTTGAGAGACTCTGGGTATGTGTTTCCAGAGCCCACCCCCTTAGCCCTCGGGCAGAGCTGCTTCCCTGGGCTCCTCTGTCTGCTCTTGGTTCCCCAGATTCCCTGGTGAAGCCTGTGATTGTGGTAGGATGTGGACAGTCAGGTCCAGCTGGGGCTGTGTTCCTGCCGTGACATTTGTGGCTCTTGGTTGAGAGGGAGTTTGCAGAAGAGCCTTCTGCCTCCTTCCCAGCAGACTGAGCAAAGCTTAGCCCTGGGTTTTTGGCAGCACTGGCAGCACCAGTGGGACGCTCTTAAAACACAGCCTGCTGCTTTGATCGTGACAGCAAGAGTGGTTTAGGCTGGAAAGGACCTTTCAAGGCCCTTTGGTTCAACCCTCTCAGCTCGATGATGGAGTTCAGCCAGCTGCAAGGGGTAGGAGCTGCTCTAGTGGGCCAGAGTAGAACCCCCTCAGCACCATATCCAGGTGCTTCTTAAGGGGATGAGGAAATGGATGTGTTCCCTGCAAGCCTCAGCTTCTGGCAGTCACAGCCTTGGGGACTGGCAGTGGTAGGGGGGACACTTGTATCGTGGTGGTGTTAAGAGGCACAGGAGTTTGTTAGGCACACTTTTGGTCTGGGTAACTTCTGGCAGCTGTGAGTTCTGCAGCTGGCTGCAGTGTCTATGCTCACCTGCTCCACTCTGCTGAGGCCCCAGCTGCAGTGCTGGGGCCAGCTCCGGAGACCTCAGTGCAGGAGAGACATGGGCCTGTTGGAGCAGGGCCTGAGGAGGCCACAGCAGTGATCTGAGGACTGTAATCCTTCTGCTGTAAGAGTTGAGGGTGTTCAGCCTGGAGAAGAGAAGGCTCTGGAGACCTTGTGGCCTTTCAGCACTTCAGAGAGGCCGACAAGAAAGCTGGAGAGGGACTCTTCCAAGGGCACCTAGTGATAGGATGAGTGGCAGCAGTTTTAAACTGAAACAGGGTAGATTTAGATTGGACATGAAGAAGTTCTCCACCGTGAGGGAGGTGAGGCACTGGAGCATGTTGCCCAGAGAAGCTGTGGTTGCTCCATCTGGGGAAATGCCCCAGGTCAGGTTGGTTGGAGCAGTGAGCAGCCTGGGCTAGTGGAAGGTGTCCCCTGCTTGTGGCAGGTGAGTTGAAACTAGATGATATGCAAGATGCCCTCCAACCTAAACCATTGCATGCTTTTGTTTGGCTTTTCTCACCTGATGGTTTCACTGGGACTGGCCAGCTCAAGCCATCCTCTTCCCGTGCTGGAGGAGCTGTGTTAGAAGAGCAGGTCCTTCAGAGCAGCTTGCTGTTGCTGAGACCTGCTGCAGCCAGGAAACAGGGAGGAGGTGGGGCTATGCCACAGCGTGCCGAATCTCCAGCACAGCATTTACCTGCTCTTTGCCTGCTCTCACAGGCGGTGCCAGGGCGGGCGCTAAAGGGGAACGGGCAGGGTCGTGATCCCAGCGGCCGCCGCTGGGTGGCAGCATTGTCCTTTGGGCCGGCGCTGCCTTCGCTGCGCTCGCAGCCGGACGGGCGTCGGCGTCTCGGCTGGCGGGGCGGGGGCAGCTCCGCCGCCGCTCGGGCAGCAGCCTTGGGGCGCACTCCAACACACGTCGCACGGAAGGTGGTCCCTGCTTTATAGGGGGGCGTTCATGTGTAGGAAGAGGAACGTGGAAGTCCCGAGGTCAACCCAGAGAGCAGCACAAGCGATGGTGGGAAACAGGAAAGACTACCTAAGGAGCCTTCCAGAGAGCTTGATCTCACCTCTTCCTTTGGCACAGCCAAACCCAGTGCTGCTCGAAAGGTGGAACGCTGCTTTTACAGTCTGTAAGATGTCACCATGAGGTAAAAGACATGAGCAAAGCTGCAGGCTGCAGCTTTCATCCTCCTGCCAGGCTCTTAGTGGCAGGACTGGTGCCCCTAGAAGAGCTTCATTTGCATCCTCCTTGAGCCGGGCCAGCTGTTCTGGGCTGGGGGCACCTGGTGAGCCAGGGTCTGAACAGCTGTTCAGCACAGTTCTGAAAAGCAGCTGGGCACACTTGTACCTGTCAGCAGTAGAGGCCTTGAGGAGGTCCCACGAGGCTACCAGGCCTGGTTTTAAGGATCAGGATCTGCCCTGTAAGACATGTCAGCAAACATGGTCATTCTGATGGGGCATTTTAAACCCCTCTGGTGGGTGCCCAGCTCAGCATGGGGTTTGTTTTCTCTCTCTCAGAAATGAGGTGTCATCTGCCCAGATGCTGTTCTGCCACTGCCAGCTGGTCACGGACCTGTCACAGCCCTGCAGGAGGACGCCCATGGGGCACTCTCTGACGCTGCTCAACATCCACAGGCACCTCAAGCTCATGGGGGCTCCTCTGGTGGTAGGACTGGGGAAGGGGAGCTGTGTAGGCATAAGGGCAGCTGGGATGGATGGGAGCAGGAGACAAGGGTGAGCAGAGGACAAGACTGAGCATGGGGATCTGCCCTTGCCACATGAAGTTAATGGCAAAGGTCTTAGGCCAGATCCAAGCAAGGCAGGGGCATAGGGCTGGGTGGGGCTGACACTCCGTTGCACTGCTCAGCTTGCCTGGGCCTTTCCACGGAGCCCTGGCACCAGTGTCTGCTCCTCTAGTTGCCTGTAAGCACCATGAGGTAAGCCTTGGACTTCACTGGAAGGTGGGAGAAGAGAGAGAAGTGTTTCATTCGGAAGGGACCTGCAGTGGTCATCTGGTCCGACTGCCTGGCCACTTCGGGGCTGCCCAAAGGATAAAGCATGTTACCGAGGGCACTGGCCACATGCTTCTGGAGCACTGACAGGCTTGGGACACCAACCACCTCTCTAGGAAACCAGTTCCAGCGTTTGACCACCCTCTCAGTAAGCATATGCTTCCTCCTGTCCAGTCTGAAGCTGCCCTGGTGCAGCTCTGAACAGTTCCCACACATCCTGTGCCTGGATACTAGGGAGAAGAGCTCAGCACCTCCCTTTCCACGTCCCCTCCTCAGGAAGCTGTCAAGGTCAGTGAGTCAGCCCTCGGCCTCCTCTTCTCCAGACCAAACAGCCCCAAAGTTAGCTGCTCCTCTGGCTTCCCCGCAGGAAGCTTGGCAGCCTGGGGAGCATCCACATCTCTCCTTCCTGCCTTGTTGAGCACAGGAGGCTCCCTTCTGTGTCCTGTCCCACAGGGCAGTGAACTTCGTCAGGCTTCCAGTTCCTGCTGGTGTAAGAACCATGAGTAGAAGCAGGGTGGAGATGCCCCTTGGAGTTGAGTGGAAGAGGAGAGGAGAGCTATTTCTTTGAGAGGACACTTACAATGATACTCTAGTCCAGCAGTCCATCACCTCTGCCCAGCTGAAAGGATGGGTAGCTGAGCTGGGAAGTGCCTCCTACAGGCAGCCTCCCGGGTTAGGTCTGTGGGGGCCTTTGTCAAGCAGCTCCGTGTGTCATGACGCAGCATGTCCAAGGCAGGAAGGGAGAAGATGCCAACTCTGGCATGCTGGAACCAGAATTTTCCAACTGCCCTAGGGAATGGCTGTCAGATAATCGGAGCTGAGTGGAGAGCTGACATCTGCAGCTGCTAAGTCATACAGAAGCTGCCCAGTAAAGGTTGTAAGCAGGGAAGGTGACGGCAGGTTGGAACAATTGAGCCAGGCTTGTCTGGGTGCTGCGTGGATGTGTGCTTTAGGCTGGGCCTTGGAGGCTCCTTCTCAAGGGTCTCTTCTCCTCCTGTGGCTGGGGAGCACACGGCTTGGGCTGTGCAGGAGAGCTGCTGTACCTTCAGTGGTGTGGAGAAGTGCTGCAGTGTAACTGTGTGTTTTCTTCAGACAGAGGTTGCTGAGGACCCAGAGAAGGTTTCCACTGTCCACTTACAGCTGGGACTGCCGCTTGTCTTCATCCTCAGCCAGAAAGAGACTTATGAGGCTGACAGGAGGACAGCAGAATTTGTGGCCTGGCAGCTCCTGGGGAAAGCAGGAGTTGCCCTTTTGTCCAGGTATTTGCTTTCAGGTGGTTTGAAGCTCTTGGTTTTTGGTGGTGTTTCTGAGCTTGATTATCCCACCAGCAGCAGGATGGTCTCAGGGCTTACTCATGTTCGGATGAAAGGCAGTGCACAAGAAGATGTCCCACTTGAGACTTGGCCAGAAGCAGATTAGTTTGGTTTCAGATTGGCTGAAAGTGTAGAGACCTGAGAGCCTGCTGCTGAGTGAGAAGTGGAGAAGCAGTCAGAGTGAGAGCTTTCAGGATGGAAACTTTTCACAGATGAAAGGTTGCCATCAAACTCAGAGCAGAAGTTAAGGGGCTGGACAGTAGTTGCCAGGTCCTGGGCTGCAGTGGAGGTCTCCACTTAGTAAGTGATGCTTCCTTGGTCAGTTAGACCAGCACATGTTCCCCAAGAAGACAGGAGATTCTCTTGTGGAGGTTGAGCTTCCTCTGCAGTTGACACCAATTACTTATCTCTGCTCCATGGGCTCAGAAGCAGCCTTGTGTACACCAGAACGTTTTATGTTTGCAAACACTTCCATGGTGACCTGCTAAGGGAGGTGTAGGCATGATTGCAGGGCCTTTGGGGATGTCTGGCTGTCAGCTGTGCAACTGGGAGATGGGGGAAGGATGGGTGTGGGTGGTTTTCAGCTTTCTGTCACAGTGGTGCCACCCACTACAGAAGCACTTGGCTGTGTTGTGCTCATGAGGTGCAGTCCACCAGCAGGACAGCTGCACTAGGCTGTGGCTACCAGCTCCTGAGCAAAGACCTGAATCATACAATGGTTTTGGTTGGAAAGGACCTTAAAGATCATCTAGTTCCAACTGCCCTGCCATGGACAGGGACACCTTCCACTAGAGTAGACTGCCCAAAGCCCCATCCAAACTGGCCTTGAACACCTCAAGGGATGGAACATCCACAGCCTCTTCAGGCAGCCTGTTCCAGTGTCTTGCCACCCTCCCTGTGAAGTACTTTTCCTAATACCAGTCTAAATCTGCCCACTTTCAGATTGGAACCATCTCCACCTACCACTGCTCTGTCCTTCCTGTAGGCTCCTTTTAAGCACTGCAGGGCCACCAGAAGGTCTCCCTGGAGCCTTCTCTTCTCCAGGCTGAACAAGCCCAACTCTCTGGGCCTGTCCTCCCAGCAGAAGGGTTCCAACCCTCGTGTCGTTGTTGTGGCCTCCTCTGGCTCCACTCGGAGAGGTCTGTGTGCTCTTACGCCGGGGGCCGCAGCAGTGCGGTCACTGGCAGGGAGCCCAAGCCCCGTGGGAAAGAGGCACAGTAGGCAGCGCAGTCCCACCAGAGCAGCTACCTGCCACTGGTCCTGAGTTCCTGCAAGCCCTGGGGGGCTAAGGTGTGACTCTGGGGGCTTGGTGCTGCTGAGGCTTGCCAGGCAGGCTGAGGAGAGGACATGACTTAGCGCATGGCACCCTCTAACGCGCACTTTGTGTTTCGGAAGGGACCTCCTCGACCTGAACGTTCTGCTCCGGTCAAACGTCGCTCTCAAGACGCCGGAGGAGGTTAGGTGCTAGATTTCCTTATTGCACAACTCTTACTTCTGTGTCTGGCCATGGTGCTCTTCAGAGGTGCTGGAGTGTTGCTTGGCTCTGTGGTCGTTTGCCTGCCTCCCCAGAAGCTCCAGGAAAGCTGCTTTGCCCTAGGTGCTCTGCTCTGTTTGGAGCTGCCTGAGTTTGGTTCTGCAGAGCAGTTGTGCCTGCTGGTAAAGATACAACACTGAGTTTGGGTTGGGCTTACAGACACAGGGTGACATCTCCATTACACCTTAAGGCAACACAAGGTGAGGATAGTCGAAGTGCAAATTCCCCCAGGATTTGGGCTCCTGCAGGCCTTTGCCCCGTTAGGAAAGATGTTCAGAGGGTAGGAGAGGAAAGGAGCATCAGACTGAGCGCAAACAAGCGAGGGTCTCTGCTGAACTGGTTGTAAGCAAAACCCTCTGGCAGTGATCTGGGAAAAGGGCAGGGTGGAAGTCGAAATGAGGTTGATGGAGATGAGCTAAACTCTGGAGGGGCCTGACCTAGCTTGCGAGGCAAGCTGGAATTTGGTGCCGACCAAGGCAGGCAGCACACCTTGCCCCAGATTACCTGAGCTGTCACCCTCGTGAATGCAAAGCTGCAGGATCAGGCCTGAACCTGAGCATCCCTTCAGGGCTTCCCATGCCCTGGCAGAGATGTGCATGCTGTGTTTCTCCTCCTACAGCCAAGAGGAGGTGCCAGCAATTTGTCCTTTCCCTCAGCTGCTTATAAAATGTGTTTTCTCTGCAGTGCCTTTTTGCTGGGTCGGTGCCAGAGCTGGTTTGGAGCCCACGAGGTCTCATTTCTGAGAAACCCATTTTGCTCTTTCCATGGGTTGGCAGCCCCTGCACGCTTGGGAAAACTCTTCTTGGTTCAGCTCCATGAGATAAAGGATTTTATGTGCCATTTCCCAGGCTGTGGTGGGCTGCCCAGACCCAGACAGAGCACATCAGATGGGAAGACGAGTGATTGGGTCTTGTATCTCCCCAGTCTCCTTCACTCTTGGGCCACTGAGCTTTTCCTTGTGAGAAACTGTGCAGATGAAATTGGGCCACAAAGCACATCCCAGGTGATAGAATCAGAGAATCATTTTGGTTGGAAGAGCCCTCTAAGATCATCTAGCCTAACTTTCAGCCTAAGAGCACCGTGGCCATTAAAGCATGTCCCAGAGTGCCAGGTCTGTTTCTTGAACTACTCCAACTCGGCTGCACTCCTGGACAGCCTGTTCCAGTGCCTGGCCAACAGCTGCTCTCCTGTTTGGCAGCTTGAGGAAGCTGTTGTCCTCATGCAAGTAAGTGTTTAGGTGAAGGTGCCCCTTCAGCCTTGAGTTTAGTTGGTGGACAGAATGGACACAGGGTGATGTTTTGCTCCCACTGATCTATGCTCTTTTCTTCAGGGAGTGCCAATCAAATACCTCTCCTTGGAAGACACTGATGAAGTTATAAGCCTGGTTGAAGACAAGAACAAAATTGAGCAAATCCAGGAGGAGGAGGAGGAAGAGGAGCAGGAGGAAGAGAATAAAGAGGATAACAATCAAGGTGTGCAACTAAAGAGGGAAAAGCTGGTTCTCTTCAGATGGATCATGTAGTCAGCATCTGCTAGGGACAGGCAGGCTGATGTTAAAGTGTTGCAGGACACTGGTGTGCTTTGCGCAAGAAGGTTGAGCCAGATGATCCTCGAGGTCCCTTCCAGCCTGATGTTTTGCAGCTCATTGGCAGTACAAAGTAGCTTGCTCATTGGAAGGTAGAAGGCTTCACCTCAACGTGAGGAGAAACTTCCTTGCAGTGAGGGTGATGGAGCACTGGCACAGGCTGCCCAGAGAGGTTGCGCTCCTGGATGCGCTCCTGTGCGAACTACCCTAGGGGAGATCCTGCCCCACCTTGACAAGGAGCTTGGACTCAATTATCTGTGGAGGTCCCTCCCAACCTCTAAGGTTCTGTGATACTCTGCAAGTCTCTGGAGTTGAGTGACACACAGGCATGAGTTTCAGAGGAGACAAAGGAGAAGAAAAGGAGCAGCTGTTGGGGGAACAGAGGAAGAGATGCTCCTGAGGGACAACTGCTGCTCACTTTTGTCCAGCTTCAGATTGCCCAGAGAAGTTGAGGATGTCCCATCCCTGGAAGTGTTCAAAGCCAAGTTGAATGGAGCTTGGAGCAGTCTGCTTTGGTGGGAGGTAGTCTGGTTTGGCAGGGAGGCTGGAACTGGATGACCTTTAAGGTCCCTTTCAGTCTGAACCATTCTGTGATTCTCTGATTCTGGGGCATGAGAGGCTTAAAGTTCACCCAGCACTGTCTCTTCTCCAAGCGTCAGAGGAAGAGCTTAGATTCTATCAGTCGTTTTGGAAGGGTTTCAGATGCTTTTATAAGAGCTGTTCCAAACTTGTCTTCCTTGGGGAGAAAGCAGAGGTCCCTGCTGAAGCTGCATTTGTTTTCCATGCAAAGTTTGGTTCATTTTCAAGACAAACAGGTGCAAGATTCTAGAGGAGCCATCGTGCTCAGAGTGATGCTCACATCCAGGGGCACAAGAGCCATTGTGCTCAGTGATGCTCACATCCAGGGGCGCAAGAGCCATTGTGCTCAGTGATGCTCACATCCAGGGGCACAAGAGCCATCGTGCTCAGAGTGATGCTCACATCCAGGGGCACAAGAGCCATCGTGCTCAGAGTGATGCTCACATCCAGGGGCACAAGAGCCATTGTGCTCAGTGATGCTCACATCCAGGGGCGCAAGAGCCATTGTGCTCAGTGATGCTCACATCCAGGGGCACAAGAGCCATCGTGCTCAGAGTGATGCTCACATCCAGGGGCACAAGAGCCATTGTGCTCAGAGTGATGCTCACATCCAGGGGCGCAAGAGCCATTGTGCTCAGTGATGCTCACATCCAGGGGCACAAGAGCCATTGTGCTTAAAGGGTGATGCTCACATCCAGGGGCACAAGAGCCATCGTGCTCAGAGTGATGCTCACATCCAGGGGCACAAGAGCCATCGTGCTCAGAGTGATGCTCACATCCAGGGGCACAAGAGCCATTGTGCTCAGTGATGCTCACATCCAGGGGCACAAGAGCCATCGTGCTCAGAGTGATGCTCACATCCAGGGGCACAAGAGCCATTGTGCTCAGAGTGATGCTCACATCCAGGGGCACAAGAGCCATTGTGCTTAGTGATGCTCACATCCAGGGGCACAAGAGCCATTGTGCTCAGTGATGCTCACATCCAGGGGCACAAGAGCCATCGTGCTCAGAGTGATGCTCACATCCAAGGGCATAACTGGTGAAGAGCATTTTATAGAATCACAGAATGGTTTGGGATGGAAGAGACTGTGAAGATCCATCAGGTTCTAGCCCCTCTGTCATGGGCAGGGACACCTCCTGCTAGCCTGTGTTGGTCAAGGCTCCATCCAGTCTGGTTTTGAACACTTCCAAGATTGATGCCCTCTAGATGACTTTGTGTCTGTGACTCCACTCCCCCACCCAAGGCAGTTGCCTGCTGCTGACAGTCACTAAGTCTTGGATCAGAGGTGCTGGCTTCCAGAAACATGCTGTTGGCGTGGCATGGGGGGCTGCAGTTCCCTCTGCTCTGTACTCATACACAGCTGTGGGTCTCTTGCAGACATCCAAGATGATCAGGTGGTGGAGGCAGTTTCCAGGGACAAGAAGCAAGAGCTGCCCCTGGAGAAGATCCGAGTCCTGACAGAGGAGAACTTCCACTCCACCCTCCTGGAGACCACCCGGACTGTTGTCCTGTTTTATGCCAGCTGTGAGTATGAAGTGTGGCCTGGCTGTCCCTTCTCTGAGTTCTCCTTGGTGAGCATGGAACAAGATGAGCTTTGAGGGCCCTTCCAACCTAAACCATGCTGTGGTGCTACTCACCACACTTTCTGTAATGTACACTCACAGAATGGTGAGAACAGGTCGCTCAAGGCCTCATCCAACCTGGCCTCAAACACCTCCAGGGAGGTTGTGGAGCACAGAAGCACCCAATGTGATCAAAGTTCACATTGGCTGCTTCTGTGCTCCACAGCCTCCCTGGGCAACCTGTGCCAGTGTCTCACCACCCTCACTGCAAACAACTTCTTCCTCACATCCACTTTCAGTCTCCCCTCTCCCACTTCAAACCCATTCCTCCTCCTCCTGGCATTGCCAGACCTTGTCAGTAGTCCCTCCCCAGCCCTCCTGTAGGCCACTTCAGATCCTGTAAGGCCACTCCTCAAAGAGAGGAGTCCTTCAAGTCTGTCAGAGCCTGAAGCACTTTGGGATGCAGAGAATTGTAAGGTGATGTTGCCAAGGAGCAAGGGCTGGTCCATCACCAAGCTGTCCCTCAGGGCTTGTGTCTCTGGCTGTGTTGCAGGGGAAGCAGTGTCCCTGGCAGTGCTGCGGTCCTACGCTGAGGTGGCTGCTCACCTACAAGGTAAGGTGCCCCAGGGCCGAGAGCTCTGCAGCTAGCAGATTCCTGCCCTAGCAGTAGCAGTCAGGAGACTGGGACAATTCTTCACACTCCACCCATTTCTTGACATAGAGCACAACTCCTCCACTCCTCTTCCCTCACCTGTCTCTTCTGACCGGCCTGCAGCCATTGATAGCTGCACTTTAGCCTTGGGATTGATCCCAGCAAGTTCAGGCCACCAGGGTGTAGCTTGCTGGCAGTGTGGTGGCCTCCAGCTCTGTTGTCCATGCTTGTGTGCATTGCTGTAAACTGGTACCCTCCAGCTGCCCAAACTGCCCTGCAGCTGAGATGGAGGTGTTGGTGGGCACAGTGCCAGCATGCTGGGTGGTGGAGGTCATGCTGCTGGACTGTCACTGTGTGATACCTGGTGGCGATGGCAGTGATGCTGGTGGACATTGCTGTGTGATGGTGGTGATGATGTTGGTGGGCACTGTGGTAAATGATGGTGATGATGGTGATCACATTGGGCACAGTGACAGCACAATGAATGGCAGTGTTGATGAGAGTTAGGTTGGTGGGCACAGTGACCATGTGATGAATGCCCAAGAGCACGAAGGAGGCCAGGCAGAGCACTAGGTGGCTGTTGATGATGCAGAGTGGGCTTGGAGTGAAGAGGAGCAATCAGGAAGTGCTGTAGCCTGTACTGTGGAAAGAGGTTCCTGTCTGTGGCCCTCCTGCACACACCAAGGAGATGCACAGCCCATCAGGGTGCTGGGTGACACGTCAGACCTCCTGTCTTTGGCAGTACCTGATCTGAAGGAGCAGTAATTGGCCCTGGCTTTGGTGGAAAGCGTGACAGACAGGTGTAGGCAGGCCCAGATCCACTGAGGAAGGGTGGTGTCAGAGGGAGAACTGACAATGGTGATGCCTTCAGGGCCCGGGGGCTGCTTTAATTACAGGGGAAGTCTGACAGGCAGCCACAGAGCTCTGTAAGTAACAAGTGATGGTGAGGAATCGGCGATGCTTCAAGACAGCACACATCAGGTAGCCTGGCAGTAAGGGTAGGAGACTGATCCTTCAGGAGGGCCTGAGCAGTTCCTGAGCTTCACTCAGGTCTTCCTTCAGCGCTCTCTCTTGTTAGTGGAGAGGGTTGGGTTCTTCTGCACCTCCAGCATTACATGTGCTGAAACTCCTCCAGAGAGGCCTCTTTCTGGCCTGGCTGCAGGGGATACTCAGGTGGCTTCATCCCCAAATCATCACAGCACAGTGGAAAAGTCAGCATGGGTCTGGAAAAACTTCTTTACTGTAAGGGTGATGGAGCCCTGGAACAGGCTGCCCATAGAGGTGGTGGAGTCTCCTGTGTGCTCTGCCCCAGGTGCTTTGGCAGGGGGGTTGGGCTCCATCCCTGGAAGTGCCTTCCAGCCTCTACCGTCTGTGATTCTGTGCTCTCAGCCAGAGCTGCTTTGTCACCCCTGCAGCTGGCTGAAGCTTTCTCTTGTCTTTTCTTCCTCTTCAAGGCCCATTTCTTCTAGAGGTGGCACTTCCCTGGGCCTGGCCAACAGGTCCTGTGGCTGGCAAGCAGGGTTCAGGCTGAGCTTTGAGCGCAGAGTGTCTGCAGAGCACCCAGGCAGCTTTCTGGGAAGCAGATGCAGAGGGTGGTGCTTACGAGAAGCTCTCCTGGGGGTGCTGCAGCCAGGCTGTGGTTTGGCTGGAAGCTGGTCTGCAGTCGGAGTCTGCAGGAGGGGAGAGTCACCAGCAGCTTTCATCTGGGCTGCAATCCTGGGAATACACAGGAGAGCTCAGGGAGGGTTGCTGTGGTTGTTGATGGTTTGGGGTTTCTTTCAGGCTCCCCAGCAGTGAGGCAAGCTGAAGGAGCAACCTGAGAGAGCCAGTGCGTGCAACCCTGCTCAGCTCCTGAGCTGGTGGCCAAACCCTGGCTGCTTCTGTGTGGTCAGGCTTCCACTGTGTGTGTTTTGAATCATTTGATAACCATCTCAGAACATGGAAGCAGCCCCAGGCAGAGATTAGCAACTGACTGGGGCCAAAGCCCTTCCTTCGTGATCTGTGAGGTCCCATCAAAGAAGCTCAGGCCTGATGTGACCAGTGGAAGGACTTCTGTCTGCTTCCCCTGCCGCAGTCTCAGGGAGGTCAGACAACAGCTGCATTAGTGGCTCTGGAGAACCTTTGTCTGCTGCTGAGGGAGCTTTGGTCACAGGTGGGCTCCTAAAAGGATGGCGGTCCCTGGCCACTCAATTATGGCCAGGATGAGGGAGGACACAGCAGTGCAAGCCTGAGAAGCCTGGATCAGGGAGAAGATCTTGAGCTGTGCAGGACTGAGACTGAAACCTAGGGAATGGCACTGGGGCAATCTCTCAGCTCCTCCAGAAGCCCTGGTATTCTGCTGCTCCCTGGGGTGCAGCTTGCTTCTCAGGCCTGAGGAGCCCAGACCAGCTGCTGAGGCATGAATCACCTGCTCTAGAGGCACGTTTTGGGCTGCAGAGCAAGGTGCTACTTTTGATGCCAATCAGAGAGGTCCCATGAGATCCAGTGCAGAGGAGTGGTGGAGGTTGGAGGCTGGGAATCATCCAGTAACAGATGTTCACAACATGAAGTTTGTGGCCCCCCAAACGTTTTCCCTTCATTGAGAGATCCCAGTTGGTGAGAGGATGAGAGGAAATAGCCTCAAGTTGCACCAGGGAAGGCTTAGGTTAAACATTAGGAACAATTTCTTTAGTGAAAGAGAGGTCAAGCCCTGGAACAAGCTGCCCAAGGAGTGGTGGAGTCACCATCTCTAGAGGTGTTCAACAAGCATGTAGGCATGGCACTGTGGGACATGGTTTAGTGGCCATGGTGTTGCTGGGCTGGTGGTTGGACTTGATGATCTTGCAGATCTTTTTCAACCTTAATGATTCTGTGAATCCAGGAAGAGCTGAGCAGAAGCAGCACTGTCTTGCTGAGCTGGGCATGTGCTCTGCCCTTGCAGCACAAGGTGCTGTGGGGCTGACTGCTGCAGCTCGCACCTGCTTCTGCAAGGTGTGGGCTTCTGGAAGCAGCACCTCAGGGACAGGGGGGAGATTTAATCAGTGTTTATAACTACCTGAGGGCTGGGGGTTAGGACAGGGGACAGGCTCTGCTCACTGCTCCCTGGGGCAGGACAAGCAGCAATGGATGGAAGCTGCAGCACAGGAGGTTCTGCCTCAACACAAGGGGAACTTCTTTCCTGTAAGGGTCCCAGAGCCCTGGCACAGGCTGCCCAGAGAGGCTGTGGAGTCTCCTTCTGTGGAGCCTTTCCAGGCCTGTCTGGATGTGTGTGCCCTGAGCTAGACTGGATGGTCTGGTTGTATGTAGAGTGAAGTTGCACTTCAGGCTGTGAAAATAACCTGTATAGTTTAGGAATCTGTGTTCATGGAACCTAAGTCTGAAGTCTGGATGGAGGACACCACTTTCTGATCCTGTCCCATTCTGTACTGGATTCCTCCTCTTGAAGTGCAGCACTACATACACAACTTCTCTCTCATGCTGTAACATTTGGACCAGGTCTTCAAGTGAGCTGTTTCTGATGCCAGTCCTGCCTCAGAAGGATTAGAAGTTTGAGGGATATTCTTATTTCTTCTTGTTCCCTGCATGATTGCTGATTTGTCTTGTCCTGGTTTCATGAGCCCCTAGGACAGAAGTTCTCACTGTTACTGGGTTTAGTACACCTAAGATGACAGGAGAGTAAGATCTCGTGGTCCTTTCTCACCCTTCTGCACATCCTCCAGCAGCTCAGCAGTGAGCACAGGGCTGAAGAAGCTGCTGCTGGCTCAACTCCTCAAGCTGTTGAGGATGGTGCAGATTGGGGTGGGAGAGTGCTCAGCCTCTTCCAGGTGTTGCTCAGGGCAGATAGGGAATCACAGAACCACAGGATGCTTTGGGTTGGAAGAGACCTTAAAGATCCTCTGGTTCCAACCCCCCTGCCACGGGCAGGGACACCCCCCACTAGACCAGGTTGCTCGAGGCCTGAGAAGAGCACTTTATGTTCATCATCTCCCAAGGAGTATCCAAGTATCAAGACTCCTCTTTGAGGGCCCTCAGAGCAGCTTTGCAGCCCTGTTGTAGCGAGACATCAAAGCCCTGCTCCCGCGTCGGTGTTTTTCGGGGTTGGGCAAGACACAAGATGATGTGGTAAGAGGTGATGAGAACCAGCTCTGCAGGATCAGAGGTGTGAAGTAAGTCCAGGGGCAAGATTTTCCTTTAAGATGGTATTTCAGGAGGCTGGAGAGTGACACAAACCATTTCTGCTCCTGTGGAGTGTTTTGACATCTCCTGACTGAGTGGAATTGCAGCCCCTTGGCTCTGTGCTGCCGCTGGCTGCTTCTGTAGCTGAGTTTGACACAAGGCAGAGCAGCAGCAAGCTGCTCGTGGGAGCTGCAAAGCAGAACCTAAAATGGGGGTTGCAGAAAAAGGTCCCATGAGGTGCCAAGGGTATCAGGGACAGGAATACAGGTCAGGGTCTCCTCTGCCTTCACCTTGCCCGTTCCTAGCAGGCTCCTTTCTAACCTGTGGCTGAACCCCTTCTGCAGCTTCTCTGTAGAGAGAATCACAGAGTGCTTTAAGTTTGCAGGGGCCCTTCCAGGTCCTGCCTGGCCCTTTCTGGGGCCTAGAAGGGACCTTTCTAGTCCAGCCCCCTGCAGTCAGCAGGGACATCTGCAGCTACCACAGGCTGCTCACAGCCCCGTGCAGCCTGACCCAGAATGGTTCCAGGGGTGGGCCATCTACCACCACTCTGGGCAACCTGAGCCAGGCCTGTAGCACCCTCAGTATCAGAAGTTTCTCCCTTAAGCTCAGCTTTGCTCAGCTGTGTTTGCTTCTCACTAGATTGGGTTAACACTTGGTCAGACCTCCCTCCCTGGGAGCAGGTTGTCGCTTGTCCTGTTGCCTGCAGATCAGACTTTAGATAGAGCTAGACTTCATTGTTCTGCTCTTCCGAGCCCTTTTCAGTGCCCAGATGCACCATTCTCTGGTTTTCAACTCAGGAGGCAGCTCTTGCAAACATCTCCAGCTTCGTCCTCGTCTCTTAAGCTTCCCTAAAGCCAAGACTCCCAGCGTGGCTTGCTGGGCTCTGCAGAGGTCTCATCAGGACACAAGGATGTAATTTTCCTCCCATGTCTTGCAGATGATGTGGAGAGTTCATCCCAGAATGAGATTTGCTCTTTCCTGCAGCACTGATGATGATATCTGCATCCTCCTTCTCCTGAGGGAACTCTGCTGCTATTACACTTTGCCCTTCAGATTGGTTTCTGCCCCTCTGGGCTTGAGATCATTTGCAGGTTGCATGTGCCTGGTTTATTCCACTAGACCTTTAACAGTGATCAGAATCAAACCCAGGCCAGACAGAAAGGTTGGCTGCTTGGATGTGCCATGCTCTTGAGAAATCCTCATCACCTGTCCTGGCTCTGAAGGGCACTTTGTGATGGTCTGCCTCCAGGTGTGTACTTGTCTCTAGCTTTCAGCCCATCTTTCCCCTGGCTCCTGTTCAAACAAATGCAGGGGTGGCATGAAGATTCCTGAGATAGGGCATTCCTGCAGTGGGCATGGACAACGCTGGCTTGAGGGCTGTACACAGCCCTGCTCTCCTTGGGCTGTGGTGGCCATGGTGGTCTTAGGTTGGTGGTTGGACTCGATGGTCTTAGAGGTCTTTTCCAACCAAAAGAGGGACCTTGAGCTGTTCAGCCTGGAGAGGAGACTCTGAGGAGACCTTATTGCTATATTTCAGTATCTGAAGGGGACACAGGAAGACTGGGGAGGGATTAATTAGAATGGCTTGCAGTGATTGGAGGAGGGGGAATGGTCTGAAACTGGAGCAGGGCAGATTTAGGTTGGACATGGGGAGGAAGTTCTCTAAGATAAGCGTGGAACAGGCTGCCCAGGGATGTGCCCAAGGATGTGCCCAGGGATGGTTATCTCTGGAGACATTCAAGACTTGGTGTGGCCCTGGGCAGCCTGATCTAGTTAGAGGTGTCCCTGCTGACAGCAGGGGGGTTGGACAAGATCCCCTCTGAGGGTCCCTGCCAACTCAGTGCAGTCTGTGAAACAATTCTGTGATTAGGTTGGAGGTAGCCCAGGTGAGGCTGGCAGCGAAGGGGTGGTGGCCAGTGAAGCTGGTGGTGGTTCACCTGCCAGGTGGTTAGCACAGGCTTCGCTGTGGAGCAGCAAGCAGCATGTGCTGCTCATCACCCAGGCTGCAGCTGGAAGGAAAACTGGTAAGGAGGTGGTGGAGCAGCAGGCGCTGGGCTCCTGGAGGGCGTGCAGGGAGCAGCCTGCGTTTGTGTCGCTGCTTATGGACCCCTGGAGTTTGGGAGAGATCTCTAAAAGAGCTGGTTTGGTGTCAGGAGCCAGAGTCGAAGTCATTCCTTTTCCCTTCACCTTGCCTGTGAGACCCCAGGGTCCCTCCTAAGGTCCTAGTGGTAGCTGTCAGTGGCTCTGGGCGGATGCCATCAGGCTGCCAGCCTCTGTTGCGCCTGTCAGCGTGTGGAACCCTCAGCCTGTGCGCTGGGGGCCACAGCTTAGGTGAAGCAGAGACCTTTCAACACTTGGCACCACAGCAAGTGAAGAAGCCTCGGCTGCATCAGCCTCCTTCCTGCCAACCTTCATCTTCTCTCTTTCCTGGAAGTTGGTGCCTGCATCACTTCTTTGTCTTGGCTTCATTCCTGAGGTATTTCCAGTACCTTTCCTTGCTGTTCTCTCAGCTCTGGGCAGCTGCCTCGGGGTTTTCTGGTGTCACTTTGAGTACCCAGGCAGACTTGCGTCTCTCCTGGTATTTCTGTCTGAGAAGTGCAACTTAACCACTTCTTGAGGTTGGGCTTTTTTTCTTTCTCTCCATGGTCTGTTTGCATCAATGCAGCCTTGCTGGAGCACTCAAGACATTTGCAGGCTGGAAATGATGATTGTTGTGCTGAAGGGTGTGAGCACAATGTCACCCACTCTGGATGTGTTTACGGGAGGCTTGGAGGTGGTACTTACGGAGATGATTTAAGGTGAATCTTGTAGATTAGGGTTCTAGGTTGGGCTTGGTGATGCTGAGGAGCTTTGCCAGCCTAGATGCTTCTGTGATCCTGTGACTTCAGGAGGAAACTCAAAGGAATTGTGTATCCAGGGCTGGATTTGGACATCCTGCCCACACAGAGCAACGTTTGACTGCAGGAATGGCTCAGCAGCTTCTCAGTGGGTAGCTCAAGTGGGCTCATTCTAAGTGCTCTGTAGGATGCATGCCAAAGCAAACAGGAGTCCTGGCAGCCTTAACGCATATGTATGTGGTAAGTTCACCAAAAGCTCTTTTCCAAGCATTTCTCTGTTATTTTGGTCTTTTCAGAGTTGTTTGTTGTCCCCTCTAGAAACTCAGGGGCTTTTGCTGTCTCGAGTCAACTGCTGGGACTGGCCTGGTGTCTGCTCGCTGGAGAACGTCACACAGCTCCCTGCCCTCAGGATCTATCGGAGGGGAGAGCTCGCAGTGCTGTACGATGGCATGTGGGGGGCTGAGGAGCTGACCAGCTTCATCATCCTGTGAGTGCCTGCTCTTGGGTCCCCAGCCAGGGAGCCTAGCACCTAAGTGCACAGGATGGGTTGGAGTCATGGAACCATAGAATGGTTCAGGCTGGAAGGGAGCTCAAAGCTCAGCCAGTCCCAAGCCCCTGCCATAGGCAGGGACACCTCCCACTAGAACAGGTCATTCAAGGCCTCAGCCAGCCTGGCCTTGAACACCTCCCTGGGCAACCTGTGCCAGTCTCTCACCACCCTCACTGCAAACAACTTCTTCCTAACATCTACTTTCAATCTCCCCTCTACCAGTTCAAGCCCATTCCTCCTCCTCCTCCTCCTGGCATTACCAGACCTTGTCAGTAGTCCCTCCCCAGCCCTCCTGTAGCCCCTTCAGATACTGGAAGGCCACTCCAAGGGCTCCTGTAGCCCCAACTCTCTCAGCCTGTGCTCAGAGCAGAGCTGCTGCAGCCCTCTCAGCATCTTGATGGCCTCCTCTGGACTGGCTCCAACACTTCCATGTGCTGCTTGTGTTGGCAGGGACCTTCAAGATCATATAGTTCCAATCCCTGCTGCTATGGGCATGGAGCAGGTTGCACAAGGCCTCATCCAGCCTGGCTTTGACCAGCTCCAGGGCCAGGGCATCCACAGACCCTCTGGGCAGCTTGTCGCAGTGTCTCACCGCCCTCACCATAAGGAATTTCTCACTGATCTCCAATCTATGTCTTCCCTCTTCCAGCTTCAATCCAGTCCCTCTCATCCTATCACTACAAGCCCTTCTAAAGGTTCTCAGCCCAGCTCTCTTGTAGGCCCTCTTCAGGTACTGGAAGGTTGCTCTAAGGTCTCTCCAGAGCTGCCTTTTCTCCAGACTGAACAACCCCAGAGTCTCTCAGCTTGTCCCCATAGGTTGGACTCAATGATCTTGAAGGTCTTTTCCAGCCTGGTTAGTTCTGTGATCCTGTGAAAGCTGAAGGGGCCACCTAGGTGCAGCTGGAGCATCTCTGGGAGGAGGAAAGGCAGAGAGACCTGGGGCTGTTGAGCCTGGAGGGGAACAGGCAGGGAGAATCTCCTCAATGTCTACAGTGTGGAGGCCAAGAGGATGGAGCCAGAGGCCATTGACAGGCCAAGGGGCAGTGGGCACAAACTGCAATCCAGGAGGTTTCACCTGAACAGGAGGGAAAACTTCTTTGCTGTGAGGGTGCTGGAGGCAGCAGCAGGCTGCCCAGGGAGGCTGTGGGGTCTCCTCCTCTGGAGAGATTCCAGACCTGCTTGAGCACTGGGCAGGTTGCTGGGGGGCTCTCTGCTCCAGAAGGAGGGCTGGACTGGATAATCTCCAGAGGTCCCTGCTAACTGCTAGCAGCCTGTGACTCTCTAGTCACCAGCTCTATGCCTTTCTGCGGCTGTTGTCCTTGCCAGGACGCTGGCTTTAGTCTCCAGTGACACTGGCGGCTGGGACGTGGGGTTGGGACGTTGCTAGGCTGAGGTTGCACTTCTGTCTCCTGACACCCAAAGTGCAGGAGGTGACAGCCAGTTCTGTTTCTCTGCCTTTCCATAGGAGCCACGTCTCCTGCCCGTTGAAGCTGGACACAATCGACGAAGCAGAAAGCTATTTACGAGGAGAGCTCCCCTGGGAGCTGTCGTCCTACCGCCGCACTTCGCTGCTGGGCGTGTTCGGCACAGCCGCAAGCGCAGGTTGGTACTGGCGCGGCTGACACGGAGTGGTCGATGCAGCTCCTGGGTCCCCGCGGGGACCGCGACTCCACCTCCCTGGGCAGCCTGTCCCGGGGCTCCGCAACCCTCCTGGGGAAGAAGTGCTTCCTCATGCCCACCCTACACCTCCCCTGGCCCAAATCGAGGCCAATCAGAGAATCGGTTTTACACTGCTGTGATTTCCTCATACCCTACTGCTCAGCTTCAGAGCTGGAGGCCAGGCTGGACTAGGCTGTAGTCAGCCTCATCTGCTGAGGTGTCCCTGGCAATGGCAGGGGGGTTGGAACTGGCTGCTGCTTGTGCTCCCTTCCATCCCTGACTGATGCTGTGAAGAGAGAGGGACGATTCCAGGTGCTTGGGAGTTCTTCACGTATCATTTTCTCTGTGTTTCCTCATGCCTCAGCCTGCCTGGCACCACCCTTTTTACTGTTGCAAGAGGAAGGTGGCAAGTGCTTCCAGATGTGGGACTTAAGGTCCCTATCCTGGCTCAGAGGACATTAAGGCTTGTTTACTCCACCCAGAGTGGTGGCATCTGCCAGCCCTGACACAGATCAGACATGGTGCTTGGCACGGCGCAAAACAGCAGTGCCTTTAGTGACCTTTCTCTGCAAAGGTGATCTGAACTTAGCAAGCCACAGCTTGTGCCTGTTGTATCTCCAGCCCCTCACCATGGCTGCTTCTGGGTCCCCTGCACAGTAGTTGTAGGCTGATATTAAATCCACTCTTAGCTTCTGCAGTTCTGTGTCCCTTGAACTGGGGAGCCAAGAGCGGGACTCTGGACTCAGCTGTGGCCTCCCTAGGGCAGAGTAGAGGGGGAGGACACCCTCCCTTGCCCTGCTGGCAGCACTCTTCTTAATGGACCCTAGGAGACTGTTGACCTTCTTGGCCCCGAGGGCACATTGCTGGCTTAGGGTGAGCAGTGGGAGGCTGAGGGGTGGTCGTGGAAGGAGTCGCTTGGGTCTGGCAGGACGTCTGCGCTCAGACTCCTTCCCCTCTGGAAGCTGTTGATTTCCTGCCGTGCAGAGAAGAGTTTTGGGGGTTTGTGATGGCCCTGTGGGGAGCTCATGAGATTGCCTCTTGCCTCGGGGCATGCAGTCTGCAGTCTGGAATGGCATCTGCAGTCTGGGGCGGCTCAGCCGCGGCTGCCAGGGAAGATGAAATCTGGGATGCTTTCGCCACCTGTGACCTGCAGGCTGTTCCAGCGTCATGCAGAGTGGCCTGAGGGAGCAGAGGCCTGGAGCCAGCTCTTCTGGCACCAAACCCGGGCCAGAGTCAGGGCAAACACACTCTGCTCTTACCAGCCTGAGCCTTAGCTGGAATTTCCAGAGATTTTCTTGCAGCAACAGCTCCTGCTCCGGCCTGAACCAGTGTGCTGTGTCATGGCCACTTGCAGTGAGCCATGTGCTGAATGAAGTCCTTCAGCACCTAGCACCAGAACGATCTCAGCTCTTCATGGATGAAAAGCTGGACATGAGCCAGCTCTGTGTGCTCACAGCCCAGCCCAGCCGTGTGCAGGGCTCTTGGTCACCAGCAGAGTGGGCAGCAGGTGCAGGGAAGGGATTCTGTCTCTGCTTGTCTCTGATGAGACCTCACCTGCAGTGCTGGGGCCAGCTCTGGAGTCCTCAGCACAGCAGAGATGTGGACCTGTGGGAGCAGAGCCAGAGGAGGCTGCAGCAGTGCTGGGAGGGCAGGAAGCCCTCTGCTGTGGGGCCAGGCTGAGAGAGTTGGGGCTGTTCAGCCTGGACAAGAGAAGGCTCCAGGCAGCCTTTCTTAGAGGGGTCCAAGAAGAAAGCTAGGGCCAGACTTTCATGCAGGGCCTGTTGTGATGGTTTCAAACTGAAAGAGCAAGATTCAGGCTGGAGAGAAGGAAGGAAGTTTTGATACTGAGCATGATGAGACCCTGGCCCAGGCTGCCTCATCCCTGGAACCATTCCAGGTCATATTCTTTTGGGGTCTGAGCAACCTGTTCTAGTTGCAGATGTCCCTGCTGTCTGCAGGGGGGTTGGACTGGATGACGTTGGAAGAACCCTTCCAAGCCAAGCCCCTGTGTAGTTCTATCACCCAACAAGCCCTTGAATGGGTCTGAGCTAAAAGAGACTCCTCAGAAATACCCTAATGAAAGTTTCTGGAGAGTGTCACAGGGCAATGGACAATCATTTTCCTGGAAGCCTGGAGAGCTCATGGGAGAGAAGCTGGAAGTGTGCTTGGAAGCCAGGCTGCAGCACATGTTTGCAGGTAGCCTCATGCCCTGCAGAGCTCTGCTGCTGCTGGAAACCATGGCTTCACAGAGTGTCTTCTGCTGGAGGGGAAAGTGCTGCTCAAATCCTGCTCCACAAATGGCAGGAGCCACAGACCCCTTTTTATCTGAGGGTTTTTTGCCTTCTGGTTCCAAATCACAGAATCAGTCTAGGGCTGGAAGGGACCACAAGGACCATCCAGTTCCACCCCTGCTGCCATGCCCAGGGACACCCTACCCTAGAGCAGGCTATCCAGAGCCTCATCCAGCCTGGCCTTAAACACCTCCAGGGATGAGGCTTCCAACACCTCCCTGGGCAACCTGTGCCAGGGTCTCACCACCCCCGTGCTGAAGAATTTCTTCCTAACATCCAACATCTTCCTAAATCCAGCAGTGGAGCTGTGCTTGTGTGAGCCATGGCAGCTGTCATGGAAGGCAAAAGGGTCTTACACAATCCCTAAAACGTGGAAAAATCTGGGTAGGGGTGGAAAGATCTCATCAGGAATGACCCTGATAATAGGAGTAGGCCTGTACTCTGCTGGAGGTCGTCCTGATTTAGGAGAGAATTCCTGGTCTTACCCAGTAGCTAGGACACAGAGAAGTTCACAAATGATTTAGACTCACAGAATGGTTTAGGCTGGAAGGGAGCTCAAAGCTCAGCCAATTCCAACCCCCTGCCATAGGCAGGGACACCTTCCACTAGAACAGGTCGCTCAAGGCCTCATCCAGCCTGGCCTTGAACACCTCCAGGGAGGTTGTGGAGCACAGAATCAGCCAATGTGGTCGAAGATCAAAGATCACATTTGGTGCTTCTGTGCTTCACAACCTTCCTGGGCAACCTGTGCCAGTGTCTCACCACCCTCACTGCAGAGAACTTCTTCCTAGCATCCAGTTCACTGGCGAAGTTCTCAGTGGTTCCTCTCAGCTGCTCCAGTGGGTTGCTTTTCTCTCCATGTTGATTGAGTCCAATGAGCAAAGACCAAGGAGCTGGAAACCAGCATCACCCAGTGGTGGTTTCTCTGCCCCACAAGATAAACAGGGCACACTTTGTCACCCCCCTTTGTTGTCTGTGGGTTACTCCCTCCAATGTCCGAACCCTCCATGATCTACCCTTCCCTCTGGAAAGGAAAAGGCTGTGAAGGAAGGTGTCTGGTCCCTGTGGTCCTGGTGTAGCTTGAAGGGAAAAAACTGCTTTGAGTTTAGCTGAAATAAAGGAGGCAAAGAACCAAGAAAGCGACCAGTTGTGAGCAGCCTCGGTCTATTGAGGTCTGAGTCACCAGTCCCAAGAGCTTGGGTTGGTCAGTTGTGATGCTGGGGAATGTTATGAGGAACTCTGGATAGCATCTGGGTGAGATCTTATTGAAGTTCTTAAGCAACATCTCTCATGGCTGTGTCTGAGATGAAACCTTAGTTTTTGGAAGAGCCTGACTTCTCCAAGTGTGAGTTCTGCCTTGCCTGAAGTCACAGAATCATAGTGTGGTAGGGGTTGGAAGGGACCCCTGGAGATCATCCAGTCCAATCCCCGTGCCAAAGCAGGATCACCCAGCAATGCATGCAGGCAGGTTTTTAAAGTCTCCAGACAGGGAGACCCCACAACCTCTCTGGGCAGCCTGCTCCAGTGCTCTGGCTCCCTCAAAGTAAAGGAGTTTCTCCTTAAGTTCAAGTGAAGCCTCCTCTGTTGTGGGAAGTGCCTTTTTTTTGTTCTCAGTTGCTCAATCCAAAGGAGGAGTGGTGGTGGTGGTGAAATCTGCCCTGCTATCAGCCTACCTTTGGCAGCAGTGGTTTGGATCTCTGATCTATAACTATTCTACAAGCTCATGCACCATGGCTTGCATGTTCTCACAGAGCCTGTTCCTCACCTGGATCCAGGTGCCTCAAAGTGAGCCTCTTTCACAATGTCATAAATAGTTCTGCAGGCAGTTTCCTTTGGGGGCTTTGCTTTCAGGCTGTTGGCAGGGGTAGATCCAAGAGATCCCCAACCTAGTCCTTTCCTCCCTATCCTCTCCACCTGGTGATCTCCACAAGGTGACCATCTCCACAGGGCGAGTGGTGGACCTCAGCAGCTCCTGCGTGTGGGTTTCATAGAACTACAGAATGGTTTACATTGGAAGGGACCTTAAAGGTCACCGAGTTCCAGTGGTCCTGACACGGGCAGGGATGTGCTGCTGGGTCCGGTGCTGTTCGGTGTCTTCTTCAGTGGCACTGATGAGGAGACAGAGTCTGCCCAGCAAGTTTGCTGCTGACACCAAGCTGGGAGGCTTGGCTGAGACAGCTGCAGGCTGTGCTGCCAGCCAGTGAGACCTGGACAGATAGAGCTGGGCACAGAGAGCCAAATGAGGCTCAACAAGGACAAGTGCAGAGTCCTGCACCTGGGGAGCAATAACAAACTGCAGCAGGCCAGGCTGGGAGGTGACTGCTGGAGAGCAGCCTTGGGGAGAGGGACCTGGGGGTGCTGGTGGAGGGGTCCTGGGAGGCATTGAGCAGAGTGTGTCCAGCAGATCCAGGGAGGTTCTCCTTCCCCTCTACTCTGCCCTGGTGAGACCTCATCTTGAGCACTGCCTTCAGTTTTGAGCTCCCCATTTGAACAGGGACAGGGATCTGCTGGAGAGGGTCTAAGGGAGAGCTCTGAGGATGATGAGGGGACTGGAGCACTGCCTGGTGAGGAGAGGCTGAGGGACCTGGGGCTGCTTGGTGTGGAGAAGAGAAGACTGAGAGGGGATTTGATAAATGTTTATAAGGGGGCTGGGGGTCAGGAGGGGGGGACAGGCTCTGCTCACTGCTCCCTGGGATAGGACAAGCAGCAATGGATGGAAGCTGCAGCACAGAAGCTCCAGCTCAACACAAGGGGGAACTTCTTGCCTGGAAGGGTCCCAGAGCCTGGCACAGGCTGCCCAGAGAGGTTGTGGAGTCTCCTTCTCTGGAGCCTTTCCAGGCCTGTCTGGATGTGTTCCTGTGTGCCCTGATCTGGATTGGATGGTCCTGCTGTGGCAGGGGAGTTGGACTGGATGATCCCTTTGTTTCCCTTCCAACTCCTGACATCCTGTGAGCCTGGGATCCACTAGATTAGGTTGGTCAAGGCCCTTTCCAACCTGGTCTTGAGCACTTCCAGGCTGGTGGCTGGAGCTGAGCTGTGTTGGTGGAGGTGCTGCTCTCTCTCTGCAGCTGTCCAAAGTAGTACAGCACTGAGTATGCAAAGCATTTAGGGTTTTGAGCTTTGCTGTTGTAGCTGGGTGCTCCCCAGTCCCTGCCTGCTCTGAGGAGCGAGGTAGAACCCAAAGCACGTGGGGGAGAGGTTGGTTGTCTACTGGGCACTTAGCACTCCTCCAGTTAAGTCATCAACAGTCACTTCCAAGGGTCACTGGGATTGACAGGGTTTCTGTTTAGGCCTATAATTGGTCTCCTCCTTCCACAGACACTAAGTCCTGTAAGTCCTCAAAGACATCTCATTGTCCTGGAAGCCCCATGCTGGTGGCTGAGGAGCAGCAGCTACTGTTCTCATAATGGGAACTTGCCATCTGATCCTCCTAGCTGCTGCCAGCTTCTGCCTGTGGCCAGGAGACGCGTCCAGTTCTCATGACAATGGCTTCCAGGAGCACACTGATGCTTCTCTTTACTCTTTGTTTTCATCTCTGTGGGTTTTTTCTCTTTCTTCTCTTCTTTGCAGCCAGGGAAGCTTTCGAAGAGGCAGGAAACATCTTAAGTGGCCACGTAGCGATGGGGATGTACTTAGAAGATGATGCCTTGGCTTTGTGAGTTGCTTCTCTCGTTCTTTGAGCAGAATTCAAACTGATCTGTGTGTCATGGAAAGCAAATGTCCAGACAGAGCTTCCCTGGTGTGGTGGTTTGGGTGTACCCTGCCCCCCCCCCCCCTTTAGAAGCACCTAGCTAGACTCAGTCGGGCTCTGGGAATATAAATGAAGCTTTTATTTACAGCAGCACAATATACAAGCAGCTATTTACAATATATGCAGTTATAGACAGCAATATACAAGGGAAAAGTAATACAGAAGCACAACTCCCCTCCCAGAAACCTGAGTCCCCAGGAGGGGCTCCCAACCACCCCTGCACCTGCCCCCTGCCCCTCTCAACCTTACCCCAGTCCTAAGGGAGAATAGAGGTTCAGCCAAGAGGTTAAGGAGCAAGGTTAGTGGCAGGTGAGGTTAAGGAGATGCAGCTCAGTCAGAGCCCAGCCCAAGAGTGTTATCTAATGTTTACATTCTTCTTCAGCGAGACTCTGAGGGAAGCAGACATCACCATTGTTTTCCTTTCACAGCCTATGATCAAGTTTTTCTCACCAAAACATTCTAGCCTGCTTCAAACTAGCACACCTGGCCGTGCTGGGTTGAGCTGCTGCTGGGCTTAGCAGCAGCTCTGAGGAACTATAAAGGTAGCCCTGGGACAGGTAGCCCTGGGACATGTAGCCCTGATTCTGCCACTGAGGTAGGACCTGTCCATAGGCAACTCATTTGGCCCTGCTGGAATGAGCAATCTTCTCCTTTCATTGATACATACATTGGGTTGGGTTGGAAGGGACCTTCAAGATCATGTAGTTCCAGCCCCTGCTGCTGTAGGCAGGGACACCTTCCAGTAGGCCAGGTTGCTCAAGGCCTCACCTAGCCTGGCCTTGAACTCCAGGGAGGGGACATCCATGACTGTCTTGGGCAACCTGTTGCAGTGTCTCACCACCCTTACTGCAAAGAATTTCTTTCCTGCTGTTGAAGTTCACGCTGGGTATTTTCAGTCCTCCTCCCATCCCTTGGGTTTCTTATACAAAAAAGGTCCAAACTTTGTATGAAGGTGAAAAACAGGCTGGGAAAAGGATACCTTCTAGCTAGGAGCAGTGTGTAAGGAAGAGGAAACACTTCTACCCTTCTCTTTCTATCAGGAAGTGGTCAGTTATTACTGGTCTTCCTCTTTCTGCAGTCCCTTTACCTTCTCATCTCCTCTTCCCTGCCCTGATGCTGGAAAAGTCCCTGCTGAGCTGGGATGGAGAAGGGGAGCACAAGGGGACTGCTGCAAAGCCAGGGCTGCCCATGTGAGTCTTTCTTTGGTAGTAGCCTCCAGCTGGCCAGGAGCAGTCAAAAGGGAGGCTGCTTGTGACTGCTTGAAGGCTGTCTTTTGAGAGGCCTGGAGCAAGCTGTCTGTCCTGGAGCTGCCGTGGTGTGGGCCTTGGGAAGGGTGTTAAGCCACTTTGGGCAGATGCAGCCTGAGCACTCAGGTCTGTCTGTGAGATGCTTTCGGCTGCCAAGAATGGAAAGGAGCTGAATTCCATCTTCTCAGCAGTGACTCCTACTGTGCACCTTTTCTTCTGGAAAGGTGTGCCTGCCTGTTTTCCTCCCTGTGGCAGGAGCAAGATGTTCACCACCATTTCAGTCAGTGTGCTCTTGCAGCCCAGAGAGTAACCAGAGCCTGGGCTGCAGCAAGAGCACTGTAGGCAGCAGGGCCAGGGAGGTGATCTTGCTCCTCTGCTCCACACTGCTGAGACCTCACCTGGAGTACTGCATCCAGTTCTGGAGCCACTATTACAGGAGAGGTCTGGCTGTGCTGGAACATGTCCAGAGAAAGGCTGTGAGGGCTGGAGCACTTCTGCTACGAGGAGAGACTGAGGGAGTTGGGGCTGTTCAGTCTGGGACGGAGAAAGCTCCCAGGTGACCTTATTGTGGCCTCTACGTATCTGAAGTGGGCTACAAGAAAGCTGGGGAGGGACTTCTTAGGCTGTTAGGGAGTCACAGGACTGGAAGGAATGGAACCAAGCTGGAAATGGGGAGATTCAGCCTGGATTTGAGGAGGAAGTTGTTGAGCAGGAGAGTGGTGAGAGGCTGGCATGGGTTGCCCAGGGAGGTGGTTGAGGCCCCATGGCTGGAGGTGTTCAAGGCCAGGCTGGCTGAGGCTGTGGGCAGCCTGCTCTAGGGTAGGGTGTCCCTGGGCATGGCAGGGGAGTTGGCACTGGCTGCTCCTTGTGCTCCCTTCCAAGCCTGACTGGTTCTATGGTTCTAGGATTTCCAGACCCTGGGGGAGGTGCATCCCTGGCCTTGGCAGTGGTGAGTTAATGGTTGGACTAAGTGATCTAAAGTCTTTTCCAACCTAAATGATTCCATGATAGTGGAGGAAGAGTGCTGGAGAAATTCAGTAGCCATCCTTCTGCAGACATGGTAAAAGCAACGTCAGGGCTTTGCTGGGTGAGGTCTGTGGTGCCCTGAGCTGGAGCTAATGTGATCTGAGCATGCACCAGTCCATGCACTGACTGCATAGATGAGCAGACTGCTTCGGGTTAGACTGTGGGAGATGCTTCAGGGCCTGTACATGCAGCTAGACCCAGGGTGAACCTTCGGCTTGTCCTCACATCTCATTTCCGTCAGGAATTAGCTGTTAAGGCAGGGTTAAAAATCCCAGAAGGTCCCTGGCCTGTTTTCTAGGTGTGGGTTTAAGAACCAGGTCTAGTTGACTGGATAGGGCTGGGGGATAGGTTGGACTGGATGATCTTGGAGGTCTCTTCCAACCTGGTTGATTCTATGATTCCTTAGAGAGGTGATGCAGCTCTATGGTGTGTGATGAGATATGGAGACCACAACAATGATCCAAGGCCTGGAAGCCTTCTGCTGTGGGGACAGGCTGAGCAAGTTGGGGTTGTGTAGCCTGGAGAAGAAAAGGCTCCAGAGAGGTCTTCTGCTGACCTTTCAGTGCTTAAAGGGGCTGATCAGAAAGCTGAGGACAGTGAGGAGTGATGTTTTGAACTAAAAGGGGAAGATTCAGACTAGAGAGAAGGGAGAATGTTCTGATGCTGAAGGTGGTAAGGCCCCATCCCAGGTTGCCCAGAGCAGTAGTCTATTCCCTGACCCTGTAACCATTCCAGGTGAGGTTGTTTGGGGCTGGATGCAACCTGCTCTAGTTGCAGATAACCCTGCTGTGACTGCAGAGGTGTTGGACTGGATGACCTTTAAAGGTTCCTCCCCACCCAGAACATGCTGTGATTTAATGATCCCATGTGGGCTTTTGTGTTCTGCATGGAGGATTAAAATGCAAACCTCTTGGTAGCACATTCCTGTTAACCCAGCCGTGGTTGGACTCGATGAGCCTTAGGGGTCTTTTCCACCCTTAGTGATTCTATGATCCAAAGCACCAAGCCATGGAAGTGAGGCAGTGCCAGGCTTGGTCAGTGCTGGGGTGGGAGGTCACTGGTACAGAAGTCACAACCAGCAGCATTCAGGGCAAAGCCTGACCCCAGCCAAGCTAAAAGACTTTTCTCCTTTAAAGGTGTTAGCAGCTGGTAGAAGGGGGGGCAGTGTAAAGGAGAGCTTAGAAAGGAAGGTACTAGCAGAAGCAGCCTGTGTTCGCTCAGCAGTGACACATGCCAGAGCACACCTCCGCCCTGCTGCTCCTCTGCAGCATGGTCCCGTCTAGTTGGGGTCGCTGACACAGTTCATACTGATCCTGGCTCTGCCACGTTTGGGTTCTGGCTGTGATCTGAGGGTGAAGCTACTGTAGCTGGTCATCTTCTCTACTTGTAAGTCAAAAGCAAACACTTTCAGGAATTCCTGATGCAAGAGCCGTGCTCACTTCCCTTCTTGAGCAAAGCAAAGCTATTCTTCTGCACAGCCCTCGAGGAGGAACTGCCCGTGGCTGCTGGACTGCCGAGTGCCAGGTCCCCTCTTCCTAAAGAAGAAGGTGTTCAGGATACACAAAGGAGGTTGTCCGCAGAACTGTTTGCTCAGCAGGCACCTGCTTGCTTGGTCACTAATGCAAAGAAACAGAAGTGCTGAGGGAGAGGAAGGCTCTGAATGGAGCCATTCTTTCTGCCTGACACGCTCAGACGCCGCAGGTTGCCGCCAAGGGTTTGTTTGCAGATGGCTGTGATTGAGATGCGCGTCTCGAGTTACCCAGCTGCTGGACAAACACAGCTGTCACCGGCAGCAATGCGCTGGGTCCCGGTGAGATCAGAAGTGATCTCAGGGCCAGGCTCCAGCTCTTAGGCGGGGAATTTATTGAGTTTCTTGGCAGTGGTTAAGAAACTTCCTTATCAAAGGCTGCCGATCATATGAATCAGAGGATCAGGGCTCGGCGGGGCTTGGAAGGGACTTCTGGAGATCGTCTAGTCCAGCCCTCCTGCTGAATCAGTCGTCCACAGCATCTCCTGGGTGTCCTAGCAGGTTTAGAAGCTCCCTAGAGGTGTTTAGATGGAACTTCCTCTATTCAAGTTTGCGCCCATTGCCTTTTGTCCTCTCGTGGGGGGCCACTTTGAAGAGTCTGGCCCCATCTTCCCAGTACTCACATTTGGATATTTGCAAACATTAATCTCAGCCTTTCCTCTTAAGCTAAATGTTCCATTCCTCTAATTATAGAGTTGTAGAATGGTTTGCGTTGGAAGGGACCTTAGAGATGTCAAGTTCCAACCCCATTGCCATGGGCAGCCAACTGGGACATCTTCAACTAGGTCAGTTTGCTCAAAGCCCTGCCCAAGCTGCCCTTGGACAGGGATGGGGGAGCCACAACTTCTGTGGCCACTGCGCTCCAGTGTCTCAACATCCTCACAGCAGAATCACAGAAAAGTTGGAAGAGCCCTCTGGGATCACCAGTCCAACCACTCACAATGCCACCGCTGCCCTGAAACCGCGTCCCCCAGCACCACTTCACTCCGGGGATGGTGACTCCGCTGCCTCCCTGGACAGCCTGCTCTGATGCCTGAGCACCCTGGCTGTGAAGGAGCGTTGCATTGCTCCTTAGAACTCTGCTGGCTAGGCACATGTGAAGCTCCTGGTGTAAATACTCCAAGCTTTTGGTGCTTGGTGGTTTTTCAAGGCTGATTGAAGAAATCTTTACGAACCCAAGGACTTCAAACTGCAGCTCATGTCGTTTTTGTAGGCTTCTGTTCTGCTGCTGCTTTGCATGACCCCGTTTTTGGGTGCTTCTCTGGTACTTGTGTTTCTTATCCATCAATTTGCCTAAAATAGAGCCAGTGCATGAAATGCATCCCTGCTGGTAAATATTTCATCACTGAATCTTACCTGTTTGCAGGATGGGGAAGAGGAGGAGCAGATCAGTGTATAAGTTGATGAGTTTAGCCATAGGGAGCAAGAGTCCTTAACCTCCTGTGAGAAGTCATCAACGCAGAGAGTCTTTTTCAGAGCTGTGAGGGTTTGAGAAGTTAAAACCCCTGGATGCAAACATGTTCTGGGGGTTTCCCTTTCATCACCAATGATAAATGCAGGTTGGTTTGAATGACAACAGCAAGCTAAAGACCTTCCTAACAGACCAGAGGGTTCCCAGTAGTACAAAACTCAGCTCTTGACTGGTGACACTCAGGAATGTGGGCAGAAAGGGGAAAGCTGAGCTCAGGGCTGAGCTGATGAAGATAAATGAAGATAAAGCAGAGGATACTGCAAAATGGAACTGAAGTGGCTCAGATAAATCCAAGAATGGTTTACCCACATGTTCACAACATTTGCAGGCCTGAAAGTAAGTCCAGTCATTCATTACTCTTTCTCAGGGCATCTGTGCAGATCTGGGGTGTCCCTTGGACACACATTAGGTGCTTCTGTGCTCCACAACCTCCCTGGAGATGTTAAGGGCCAGTCTGGATGAGGCCCTGAGTGACTTGTTCTAGTGGAACATGTCCCTGCCCATGTCAGGGAGTTGGGACTGGCTGAGCTTTGAGCTGCCTTCCAGCCCAAGCCACTCTGTGATTCTGTGAACTTGCCTGGGCAAACCACGGAGGGAAGTGCAAGTGATTGCAACATGACTTTGCTGGGAGCTGCCTTTGCCATAGGCTGAGTCTGTGTTGATTCCTTCTCGCAGGGAGGACAGAAAAGATGGAGCAGGCTGCTTTGGAGAAGGAAACCAAAGGCTGCCCACCTCCCCACCTCAAAACGTGGATGCACCTTGCTCACTTCCCTGGCAGCTCTGCTGTCACAGCCTTTGAGATATTGCCAGCAGCCCTTGCAAACTCTAAACTGCAGCCACTCAGCCCCCTCAAAAAAGTGCTGAGACAGAGTACTTTCACTGTCACACCCTTCCTCTGGCCACTGCCATCTGGAGCCTTCAGGGCTGAAGTTCCTCAGACTTGCAGGAAGTGCTCTCTCGTCTCTGTGTACCTCATGCCCTTTCCTTGCCCAGGCTTTTACTATTTTTGATCTTTCCACCTCCTCAGCTTTTCTGTAACTGCCCCTGAACTCCAGTACTTAAAGGCAATCTAGAGCAAAGGTGGGGATGGGCTTTTTCCAGGGGCTTCAGACTTGAAGAGCAGAGATTTAGATGAGGCATTAGGAAGAAATTCTTCACCCTGTGGGTGGTGAGACACCGGAACAGGTTTCCCAGAGGTTGAGGATGCCCCACCTGTGAAAATGTTCGAGGCCAGGCTGGGCAGGGATTTGAGCAGCCTGGACCAGTGGGAGGTGTCCCTGCCCATGGCAGTGGGGTTGGAAAGAGATGATCTTTAAGGTCCCTCCCAACCCATTCTCTATGATTCCTAACCAGAAGGCCACTGGGGAGCAAAGGTCAGGCTGCTTTCTCCACCAGGAGTACGTGTGTGCTGCTCCAGCTGGACTTCACTGAGGGTGCCCATGTTCACCAAGCCCAGAAATCAGGTCTCTTGGTGCTTGTTTTGTGCAGGTTGCTGTCCCTTTCAGGGAGTCTAAGACCTCCTGTTTGCCGTGGGAGGCAGAGGGAAGCCCTGGGGGGGTATCTACCAACAAGAAGAAGTCAGTGGTTTTTTTTTTTGCTCCACCTAACCCCAGTGTGAGAATGGAACAGTTTGGATGGTGCTGCTTTGGAGAGGAACCTCTTGGGTGTGTGTCTGATGCAAGCTGGGTACATGCTTGTTTCAGAAGGGGATGAGGGAATCACCTCTTCCCATCAAACCAGGACCGTGCAGGGCCGGAGGGGTGGTGATGGGGAACGTGACCCCTTCCTCTTGCAGGTGCCACCACGTCCTGATCCTCACTCTTTCACCGTGGAGCTACCAGCTCTGCGTGCAGCAGCCTTGGCCGTGTGGAGTGTCTGGAGCAGTCCTGGTTACCATCTCTCCTTCTGCAGGTCCCATAAGTACGCCGTGTCCCCCCCAGCCATCCTCCTTGCCAGGAGCGGAGGGCAGAGCGTGGAAGGCATTGCCTTGGCCAAAGAGAGTGCGCAGGAGATGGTGCAGCTGATCAGAAACGAGTTGCTGGGCACTTTTGTAAGTAGGAAGTTGTTTCTGTCTCCCGCTGCGGTCACTTGCAGGAGCACTGATGACAGCATGGAGCTGCACGGGGGCAGCTGCTTACTTGTTTCTCTTGTGCTGAGCTGCTCTGGCTCTCAGCTTCATGGCTTGGATCAGACAGTTGGACAGAAACCTGCTCTCCGCTCTGCGGTGCCAAGGGAGGAGACGCAGCAAGTGCACAGCTTCTGCCTGGCCTGTGCTCACTGCTGCTCCGCTGGCTTGGCTGCTCGCATGGCCTGCGCCCTACCTCGTGAAGTGCCTGTCAGAGCCTGGCTAGGGCAGGAAGCCGTGAGGGGAGGCCAGGCCATGCCATGCCGAGCCGGACCGAGCTGTGCTGAGCTAGCCTTGCTGAGCTGTGCGGAGCTGTGCTGAGCTGTGCCAAGCCGTGCTGAGCTGTGCCGAGCCGTGCCGAGCCAGCTGTGCTGAGCCAGCCGTGCTGAGCTGTGCTGAGCCATGCCAAGCTGTGCCGAGCCATGCCAAGCCAGCCATGCCAAGCCAGCCGTGCTGAGCTGTGCCGAGCTGTGCTGAGCCATGCCGAGCCAGCCATGCCGAGCCAGCCATGCCGAGCTGTGCCGAGCTGTGCTGAGCCATGCCGAGCCAGCCATGCCAAGCCAGCCGTGCTGAGTCAGCCATGCCAAGCTGTGCCGAGCCGTGCCGAGCCAGCTGTGCTGAGCCAGCCATGCTGAGCTGTGCTGAGCCATGCCAAGCTGTGCCGAGCCATGCCAAGCTGTGCCGAGCCATGCCAAGCCAGCCGTGCTGAGCCAGCCATGCTGCTGCGCCCCACTTCACAGCCCTTCATCTCACGGCACACAGGTGCTCCTCCAGCCCCAGCTACTGCGTGCAAGGTCCACAGAATGGTTTGGGTTGGAAGGGACTTTTAAATGCTATCTACTCCAAACCCCTTGCAGCCAGCAGGGACATCTGCAGCTGAACCCTGATCTGGAATAGTTCCAGGGATGGGGCATCTACTTCCTCTCTGGGCAACCCAAGCCAGGGGCTCACCACACTCAGCATCAAAACCTTCTCCCTTCTCCCTAGTCTGAGTCTCCCTCCTTTAGTTCAAACCATCACCCCTTGTCCTGTCACAATAGGCGCTGCTCCAAAGTCTGTCCCCAGCTTTCTAACTGGCCCCTTTAAGTACAGAAAGGCCACCAGAAGGTCTCTGTGGAGTCTTCTCTGCCTAGCCTCACAGCAGAGAGCTTCCAGCCCTCTGATCACTGTTGTGGCCTACTCTTGCCTTGCTCCCAACAGATTCCTGCCTGTCCTGTGCTGAGGACTCCAGAGCTGGCCCAGCACTGCAGGGGTCTCAGCCGAGTGGAGCAGAGGGGCAGAATCTCCTCCTACCTGCTGCCCAAGCTGCTGGGGACCAGCCCTGGCCATGGCTGGGTGCAGGCGACTCAGATCCCGGCACTCACACTTTGGTTTTGACCTGCTTGCACTCAGTGTGGGTGCCACAGCCTTGCTTAGCCCCTCAGCTCCTCACATAGAGACAGAAAGTCTAACTTCATCCTATTCCCCCTGCCTCGAACCCCCAACGTCTTGTTTTGCTGTTCTGCAGCCAGAAATCACCGTGCAGAACCTCCCCCAGTACTTGCAGCTCAGAAGGCCCTTCCTGCTCTTGTTCAGCGCCGCTGACCTCGATCGGATGCAAAGTGAGGAAATGCTGAAGCTGGCAAAAGGAAGAGCCCAGCACACATTTGTGGCTTGCTGGTTGAGCTTGTGAGTGTGTGAAAACCTCTCTCTCCTCTCTCCATTAGCTGGCTCTTAGCGTTTCAGGGCGAGAAAGTAAAAACAAAGCCTCTGCAATTACTCTCAGGCTGGTAATGGCACTAATTGTTCTCCAGTCATCATCAGCTGAGAGGTCAAATCATTTAGCAGTGATTCAGAGTCTCTGCTAAGCAGCTGCAAAGCTGCACATCAAAGTAAAATCAGGAAATGCTTAATTGATGGCAGAAAGACTTATCAGTAGATTAAAATGTTCTCAGAGATATCAGATGGTGCCTTGACCCTGGCTTTGGTGTGATGTTTACTTCTGCCACATGTGGGAGAAAAGATTTGCCCTCCTAGGAGTGTCTCGTGGTGATTTTTTTCTGCAGGAAAAGTACTGATTGTTGCCTGGGGGAAAGCTGGCAGAAGCCAGAAGAACCAGTGGGTGAACCATAGGATGGACTGCGTTGGAGGGGACCTTAGAGGTCATCTACTCCAACCTCCCTGCCATGGACAGGGACGGCTCTCAACTAGACTTGATTGCTCAAGGCCTCATCCAGCCTGGCCTTAAACATCTCCAGGGAAGGGGCATCCACAGCCTCTCTGCACAACCCACTCCAGAATCTCACCACCCTCATACTGAAGAACTTCTTTGTGAGATCCAGTCTAAACCGACTCTCCCTCAGCTTAAAATCAGTCTCCTCTTGTCCTGTTGCTAGACACCCTTATGGGAAGTCTCTCCAGCCTTCCGGTAGGTTCTGTAGGTTCCCCTTCAGATGTTGGGAGGCATCTGTAAGGTTCCCCTGGAGTCTGTCCCTTAGTCTGTCCTCATTCTCCAGCCCTTGGATCTTTGTGGCCCTCCTCTGGACTCACTCTAACAGTTCTGTGTCCTTCTGTGATGGGGACACCAGAATTGGACCCCTAAGGCAAGCTTGAAAAATAGTCAAGGAACAAAATCAATCCAGGAGCTAAGAAATGTAAATTTGCAGAAGGGATTTTTGGGTTTACTCCTTCCTAGCTGTGTTTTCAAGTGTTGTCCTCTGTTTGTTTTGCCCAAGCCCAGAGACACCTCACTGAATTAATCAGCATATGCTTTGAAGTCTGGGAAGTGCTGGGCAGCGTAGGCTGAGGCTGAGCTAAGGGGGAGTGCAGATGGGTTCAAAGAGAAGACAATCTGTTTGCCAGGAACAAGAGCCCCTGGAACTTCCCCACCTACACATCAGCCTGTGCTCTCCTTTCCCCAGGAGAAAGCTGGCCTGTGGCAGAGCAAAAGGACTTCATCACAGAAGGGAGCAGAGTATGCATCTCAGAAAGCATCACAGAATGGTGGCAGTGGGAAAAGGCCTCTAAGGGCATCGTGTCCAACCACTAACCCTCCTCTGCCAAGTCCACTACTACAGCATGTCCCTCAGCAGCACATGTACACAGCCCTCCAGGGATGGGGTCTCCACCACTGCCCTGGGCAGTGAGTAGCTTAGTCCTAAAAAGAGGACCTTGTTCTCATTGTAAGAGGCAGCTTGGACCTCAGCACCGCTCAGCCTGCAAACAGTGCTTCATGGGCCTGCTGCTCCTCCATCTCAGTGTCCTCTTTTGACTCTCTCCACGTCACTGGGGGCAGTTGCCCTCTCGGCTCCTCAGGCTGTGGGGAAGCACTCAGCAGCTGCCCAGGGGCTGGACCAACTGAGCACAGCCCCCTGCGCTAGCACCTCCTTGTCCACCCCCTGTGGCCTTGGTGCAGCCCTGGAGCTGGAGTGAGCTGGTAGCCCTCTCTGCAAGGAGGGACTAACCATGAGGGGCTGCAGGACCTGTCCCATTCCTCTTTCACCTCTTCTTAAACATTTCACACCCTCCTGCAAATTGTGCCCCAGCCCCTTCTGCTTGAGCATTTCCTTGCATACCTCATCTGCTCTCCACTCCCTCTCCACTGGACCCTACCGCCCTGCTAAGGCGTTGAGTCGTGGAACCTTTTTGGTTGAGGAGAACTTTTAAGGTTAACCACAACTGCCAGGTCCATCACTAAACCATGTCCCTCAGGCACATCTACAAGGATTTGAAATGCCTCCAGGGATGGGGACTCCACCACTGCCCCAGCCAGCCTGTGCCAGGCCTTGACAACCCTCTGGGGAAAGAAACTGTTTGTAATGTCCAACCTAAACCTCCCCTCATGCAACCTGAGGCCATTTCCTCTTGTCCTGTTATTTGTTCCTTGGGAGGAGGCTTTCCTCCTTTCAGGGAGTCCTAGAGAGACAGAAGATCTCCCCTCAGCCTCCTTTTCTCCAGGCTGACCAGCCTCAGTTCCCTCAGCTGCTCTTTGCAGGGCTTGTTCTCTAGACTAGCTTCAGTTGCCCTTCCTTGGAGGTGCTCCAGCACCTCAGTGTCCTTGTGGTGAGGGGATGAGCTATTAAGTAATGATTGAGCTTATAAATAATGTGGTGAGCTTCTAGAGCTGTGCCACAAACCAAAGCATGTGTTTTGCTGGATGTGGCCCCAGGCCTTGGTGCTTGCTTGGCCCTCAGGCTGGTGCTGCTGAACTGCTGGTGAACAAGTTGAATCTCCTCTTCCCCCCAGGAAGAAGACTCCGGTGGGGCGTGGGATCCTGAAGGCATACTTTGCCACAGTGCCCCCTCTGCCTCTCCTCATCTGGGTCAACCTTCATGTTGGGGGCCAGGTATTCCAGTTCCCACCAGAGCAGTCCATCACTGAAGTGAACGTCTTGTCTTGGCTGGAGAGGCTGAAGGCAGGACTGGAGATTCCCAGCAGTAAGTGGCCGTGGGTTTGTAGCGTTCCTAAGCACACACTGTTAGCTCTGCTCTGTTTATGAGCAATAAATTGTCTGCCCCGGGATTTAACGATGGAAAAAGTAGCTCTGCAAGTTTGAGCTGGAGAAGTACAAATAGTCCAGCCAGAAGAGAATAACCATGCTGGTGAGTTTGCTCCGGGGCTGTGTGATGTTCAGCGCCAAGTGCTGAATAGTTCTGCCTCGGCATCTCTTCTGACGAGCCCCAGCGCTGGCTCTGTTCTCGGGACCTTCTGGGGCACAGCTGCCTCATAAAACATCTCCAGCCTCCCTAGCATAGGGAGGGCTGCTCTTCAGGCACCTTCCAGCACGTTCTTGGGTGGGAGAGGATAAGGAAGCTGGTGCCTTGCTGTGATCTGTGAGACATCAAGGGCTGGCTTGTACCAGGCAGAATTCTTCATCAGCTGCTGAAGCCTCGGGGGAAGGGTGCACAGATCTTCCTCCCCTGTGTCCTGTGTATCTTGTCCATCTTAGCCACGGGCTGCTGCAGGGCCCTTGGGAACTAATGGCTGCCAGCCTTACCCAGGCTCTGGGAAGGCCACAGGGTGACTCCACCTGAGCTCTCTGAGTTTTACAAAGCCTGCTGCAGTGAGCGTTCCGAAGGCGTGGTGAGGTGAGATGGGGAGGCTCCAGCAGAGCCAAAGGTGCCACTTCTGACACAAGAACCTCTGAGAGAGCCCCGTCAGACAGGCAGCCTCCCACACCTCCTCCTTCAGCACTGCTGGAGGCATTTGGCTGGCAGGTGGGCTCTCTAGGTAGGGACCTTAGTTTTCAGGGGTGTCAGAGGGGTGAACTGGTGGTTGAGCATAGCCAAAGGCTGCGCCAAGCCACCACAACCTCCTTCCTCATGCTTTGAAGTGCCACACACTCTGCGATGAGTCTCAAAAGGAGCAATTAGAGAGCATCTTCAGGAAGGGGACCACTTCCTCCTCCCCTCACTCCTCGCAGCTTTTCAGCAGCGCATTGTCATGGACAGCTACTTTGGACCCCAGCGAAACGGCCAGCTGCTGGCAGGCAGATGGCAGTGTGAGCCTTACAGTGGAGGTGTCTGGAGGCAGAGGGACCCACACAGCCTTGGCCAGCTCCAGTAAATGCTCCTGGACTCCTGGGTGGTTTAATTTGGGCGATGGTTAGTTTGGGAGGAGAGAAGGTGGTCTTTAAGGAATGCTCTCTGCATGCACTGCAAGGGCAGAAAAAAGCCTTAATTCCTTTGCAAGGGAAATGTCCCTGCAGTGGGGCTGCACAAGTCATTAACATGGGGTGTTCTGCCTCTCAGGTACCTTGTCTGCAGAAGACTGGAAGCCACCTCTCCCTGCTTATGACTTCCTTCAGATGATGGAGGCAGCTGAGCCCTCCCCCTACACCTCCCACCAGCATGGGGATGCGCCGGCGCAGAGCCCGCCAGGAAGCCTGAGAGGGGACAGCACCGTCCAGGAGGAGCCATCCCAAGAGACCAAGGCCGAGAAAATTGCATCTGCTGGGAGGGACCTGCGGGGGACAGCCCCAAGACTGGCAGCAAGGGAGAAGCAGGGCAAGAGACCCAGTGAGCTCTGAGAGCTGGGCACCCTCCTGCCTGGGGCAGGGAAAGAAGAGGGGTCCTAGAATCACAGAATGGGTTGGATTAGAAGGCACCTTTCCAGGCTGTCTAGTCCAACTCACCTGCAGTCAGCAGGGACATCTGCCACTAGAGGAGGCTGCTTAGAGCCCCAAACGACCTGGCCCACAATCATAGAATCATTACATTGTTTGGATTGGAAAAGATCTCTAAGACCTAGGGCTGCAGCCAGAGCAGTGTGGGCAGCAGGGCAAGGGAGGGGATTCTGCCCCTTGGCTCTGCTCTCCTCAGACCCCACCTGCAGTCCTGGGGGCAGTTCTGCAGCCCCCAGCACAAGCAGGACATGGAAGTGTTGGAGCCAGTCCAGAGGAGGCCATCAAGATGCTCAGAGGGCTGCAGCAGCTCTGCTCTGAGCACAGGCTGAGAGAGTTGGGGCTGTGCAGCCTGGAGAGGAGAAGGCTTCCAGGAGATCTTGGAGTAGCCTTCTAGGATCTGAAGGGGGCTACAGGAGGGCTGGGGAGGGACTATTGACAAGGTTTGGTAATGCCAGGAGGAGGAGGAATGAGTTTGAAGTGGCAGAGAGGAGATTGAAAGTGGATGTGAGGAAGAAGTTGTTTGCAGTGAGGGTGGTGAGAGACTGGCACAGGTTGCCCAGGGAGGTTGTGGCTGCTCCCTCCCTGGAGGTGTTTGAGGCCAGGTTGGATGAGGCCTTGAGTGACCTGTTCTAGTGGGAGGTGTTCCTGACTGTGGCAGGGGCTTGGGACTGGCTGAGCTTTGAGCTCCCTTCCAGCCTAAACCATTCTGTGGTTCTATGATCACTGAGTCAAACCATCAACCTGACCACCGCCATGGCCATTAACCCATGTTCAGGGTTTGAAACCCTCTCCCTACCCCATCTGTCCCTAGGCCTTTACACCAGGGAGAGAAGTCCTTGCAGCTGTAAATTCGTGCAGAGGCTACAAAGCAGCCCCTCAGTGTCCCTGTGAGTTCCCTGCTGCATTGCCTTGGTTGTTCTGCCTTGAATGTGTTCATACAGCCCACACCTTGGGCCTCCCAGCTGCTGTCCAGAGGTGGCCTCACTGAGGCAGAGTAGGTGGGGTTGAGAACCCCCCCCTTGACCTTCTGGCCAGAGCTATTAGTGCACCCCAGGGGACCTTTTGCCTTCTTGGCTGCAGGAGCACATCTGTGGCTCAGGGTGAGCTCGCACCTCAGCGAGCGCAGACAGCTGCCCGGCGCTGAAGAGGTGAGCTGAGCTCACCACATGCTGGAGGCTCAACCACACGAGGAGCTGTGCTGGAAGAGTCAAATCAGCAGAGCTTGGCTCTGTACTTCTGTTTGTCTCACTTGGGCTCTTTGGTTGCCCCCCAGGCAGGAGGGGGTGGCTGAGCCTGTGAGAAAAAGCACTTTTCTCTCCCTCCGTGGTTGCAGCAGCAGCTGCATGTCAGCAGTCAGTGCTCCCCAAAAGCCATGACATCTGCACTGTGGGGCTGGGAGGGCAAGTGTGCCACCCACACCAGGGCTGCTCAGGCTGTCACCCCTTTGTGTTTACAGAATCTCAGCACGAGAGGGGTTGGAGCTCAGCCAGTCCAACTCCCCCACTAAAGCAGGGTCACCCTCAGCACCTTCCTAGGATCACAGTGTTCAAGCAGGTTTGGAATCTCTCCAGAGAAAGGGACTCCACAGTCCCTCTGAGCCCCCTGATCCAGGGTCCAGCACCCTTACAGCAAAGAAACTTCTCATCTTTAGATGGAACCTCCTGGGTTCCAGTTTTGTACCCACTGACCCTTGTCCTGTCACAGGATACCACTGGAAAGAGTCTGGCCCTGTCCCCTTGGCCCCCACCCTTTAGCTCTTGCTGAACACTGCTCAGATCCCCTCTGTGCCTGCCCTTCTCCAGGCTCAACAGCCCCAGGGCTCAGCCTTTCCTCCTCACAGAGCTGCTCCAGGCCCCTCAGCATCTTTATCGACTCCAGTGGACTCTGTCCAGTAGTTCCCTGTCTGCTGAACTGGACTCAGTACTCTAGATATGGCCTTCCTAGGGCAGAGTAGAGGTGCAGAACTCCCTTGGACTGCTGGCCACACTTTTTAATGCACCCCAGGAGACCACTGGCCATGAGATCACATTGCTGGCTCATGGTGAACTTGTCCACCGGGCTTGCAGGTCCTTCTCCATGGAGCTGGTTTCCAGCAGGCCAGTCCCTCACCTGTAGTGGTGCAGGAGGTAAGAGAAGTGGTTAAAGCCGTTCTACTACAAAGGCAGAGCTCAAGTCATCATGGCAGTCCTGAATAGCTGGGACCAGAAGCCTGCCAGCAAATCCCAAGGGCAGGCAGGTTAGGAGATGGCTTTGCTCAGTGCTGGCATTTTCTTGGTTACAAGCCCAGGGGGTTATTTGCAGCCTCAATTTTTCTCTGCTCTCAGTGACAGCAGCCAGGTTGGTGCCTACTGAGCTGGGGCTGGGGCTGGGGCTGGGGCTAGTGCTGGGAAGGTCTGCAGCAAGCCCAGCTCTTTGGCATTGAGCAGGTGGAGGTGAAACGCTGGAGGACCCTTGCAAGGTGGGATGGAGCTGCTTCACATCACCCCTGGGTGGGAAGAGGAAGGCTTGGGCAAGTGGCTCTCCAGGCTCTGCCCCTCTCCTGCGGTCAGCAAATGGGCCCTGCTGAAGGGTCTGAGCAGGTTAGCATGGGATGTGAGCTGGGGAGAGACCACTTCTGTCTAGCCATACCTGTGCCATGCTCAGCATCCCTCTCCCTTCCACAGACATCTGCTCCCTTCCACAGCACCATAGAAATGTGTGGGGAGGGTTAGGTCCTCCTCCTCATGGCTCTGCAGTTACTGGAAAGGGGGAAAATTGATGGTAAGGAGCTGTTGAGGGGCTTGCAAAGTCTCTGTTCCTCATCCTGGAGGCAGCCCACATGGCTGAGAGTGTTCTGAAATGCCCAGAAATAGACCATTAGTCCTGGGTTCTCCATGAAGCCCTTAATTGAAAGGCCTTTTTTTGGACTTAATGGCAGGCTTGGAGCCAAGACATGTATTTAAAGTAATCAAGTGTGGCACATGGATGGGAGCTGCTGTGCTCTGAGCATTCCCAAGGGAATGAGTAGGTCAGGGCATGAGCAGATCCTCCACCAGTTCCCATCATTCCTCTGCTATATGACACTGCTACAGATCTGGAGAGTCAGTCAGGAAGGGACCTCTGGAGATCATCCAGTCCAACCCCACAGATAAAGCAGGGGCACCCATGGTGGCTTGCCCAGGAGCACAGTGCCCAGGTGGGTTTGGAATCTCTCCAGAGAAGGAGGCTCCACAACCTCTCTGGGCAGCCTGCTCCAGGGCTCCAGCACCCTCACAGCAAACAATTTCCTCCTGTTCAGGTGGAACCTCCTGGGTTCCAGCTTGTGCCCACTGCCCCTTGGCCTGTCACTGGGCACCACTGAAAGAGCCTGACCACATCCTCTTGCCCCCACAGGCTCTGTAGCTCTTGCTGAGCACTGCTCAGATCCCCTCTGTGCCTGCCCCTCCCCAGGGCTCAGCCTTTCCTCCTCACAGAGCTGCTCCAGGCTCCCAGCACCTCTGTAGCCTCTGCTGGGCTCTCTCCAGTAGTTCCCTGTCTCCCTGGAACTGGAAACCCAGAACTGGACCCCGGGCTCCAGAGGTGGCCTCACTAAGCTGGACTAGGTGGGGAGGAGAAGCTGCCTTGACCTGCCAGCCACCCTTGAACACCCCCAGGAGACCATTTGCCCTCTTGGCCTCGGGCTGCTGGGCTCTCCAAGCTGAACTTCAGCCGTCTCCCAGTCTGCCCCCAGGGATGTCGCTGTCCCGCTCGGCGCAGGGGGAGCGCAGTACCTGGGGGCTCTCCCTGATGAATTGTGTCTCCTGTTCGGTCAGTCTGCATCTGGGTCCACTCACCGTGGAGTCCCCACCCCTGCAGGGGCTGAAAAGCTGTGCAGGTGCTGCTGAGGGACGCGGCTAACGGTGGGCTGGATGGTAAAGGTCTCTTCAGCCGAGCATCTCTGTGCTTCAGCAGGGTGAGAAGGCTTCCTGCGTCGCTGCTCCTGGCCGCGCGTCCCTTGCGGCTTGTCACTAGGGGTCAGTGCACATCTCGGTTATGGCTGCTGCCGCCGGAGCGTGGCCGTGGTGGGAAGGGCTGCCCCTGGCTTCCTCAGGGCTGCCGCTGGCTGCTGGCGCTCGGGGCCGCGGCGAAACAAGCCTGTGGGGCTGGGGAGTTCCAGCCCTACAGACCGCATCTCCCTCGTCATAACGGCACAGAATGGTTTGGGTTGGAAGGGGCCTTCAAAGGCCATTTAGTCCAAACCCCTGCACTCAACAGGGACGTCGGCAACTGCAGCAGGTTGCTCACAGCCCCGGGCAACCTGACCTGGAATGGTCCCAGGGATGGGGCATCTACCACCTCTCTGGGCATCCTTAGCCAGTGTCTCACCACCCTTAGCATCAGAAATGTCTCCTTTCTCTCTAGTCTGGGTCTCCCTTCTGGAGTTTCCAATCACCACCCCTTGACCTGTCAGGACAGACCCTGCTTAAAGGTCTGTCCCCGCATTTCTTATCAGCTCCTTTAAGTACTGATTGGACACTGGAAGGTCTCCCTGGAGCCTTTTTCATGCTGAGCAACCCAGACTCTCAGCCTGTCCCCACAGCAGAGGGCTTCCAGCCCTAGGATCATTTTTGTGGCCAGTTTTGATGCCCCATCCCTAGAACCATTCCAGGTCAGGTTGTGTGGGGCTCTGAGCAGCCTGCTCTAGCTACAGAGGTCCCTGCTGACTGCAGGAAGGTCAGACTAGATGACCCTTAAGAGGCATTTCCAGCCCAACCCATTCTGTGATTGTATGGAGGAGAGGTCTGGACCTGGAGCAGCTGTGAGGGCTGGAGCACATCCCACCAGCATAGCATCCCGCCGGGGGCAGGATGCCACACAGCACACATCGCTCCAAGGCAGAGGAGTGGAAGGCAGCCAGTGATCACCAGTGGACTTGTGTGCTCGTCTGCCACTCGTTTGTGCCTCAGGACATGCTGATGCTGAGAGACCACAGGAAGCATCAGCCTCTGCCTGTCTGGGCACTGCTTCATCTCCCCAGACACTGAGTGGTGCACGCTGGGCTGAAGAGCTCTGGCGTGTTACTAGCTGAGGCTCCAGACCAGATTCTTCCTTCGGTGGTTGCTTCATTTCAGTGTCAGGGCAGAGGTGGGCACCTGCATGTGTGTTGGGAACCATTCAGGTGCTTAAAAGGTGATTAAATTATGATACACTGAAAGTTAGAAGGGTGATGTGCTTGTCCTGCAGAGCAGAACTAGTAAAACCAGATGAAACAAGGAAGTTCTCCACCTGCTGTGGTCTGGTTGATTTTTCACCATCCTCACTGCATCCTGCAGGGCCCTCATCATTGACTGGAGGGAGGAAGGCTTGCAGCATTGCTGTGATGGAACATGGTCAAGAGCAGAATGGCCAGCAGGAAAATCTGCCCCTTGGCTCTGCTCTTCTCACACCCCACCTGCAGTTCTGTGTGCAGTGCTGCAGCCCCCAGCACAAGCAAGACATGGAAGTGTTGGAGCCAGTCCAGAGGAGACCACCAAGATGCTGAGAGGGCTGCAACAGCTCTGCTATGAGGACAGGCTGAGAGAGTTGGGGCTCTGCAGCCTGCAGAAGAGAAGGCTTGGAGGAGACCTTGGAGTGGCCTTCCAGGATCTGAAGGGGCTACAGGAGGGCTGGGGAGGGACTACTGACAAGGTCTGGTAATGCCAGGAGGAGGAGGAATGGGTCTGAAGTGGCAGAGGGGAGGTTGAAAGTGGATGTTAGGAAGAAGTTGTTTGCAGTGAGGGCAGTGAGACACTGGCACAGGTTGCCCAGGGAGGTTGTGGCTGCTCCCTCCCTGGAGGTGTTTGAGGCCAGGTTGGATGAGGCCTTGAGTGACCTGTTCTAGTGGGAGGTGTCCCTGCCTGTGGCAGGGGCTTGGGACTGGCTGAGCCTTGAGCTCCCTTCCAGCCTAAGCCACTCTGTGACTATGATGGGCGTATGTTGTGTCTTCCATGCTTAAAGAGTGTTCAGAGGAGGAGTTCTGGAGGAAGCTGCTGCCTGGTTGGGCTAAGGGGTGGCAGATTGAAGAGCAGCAAATCTCTGGGGCCACGGTTGCAGGATGGAGGGTCCCCTGCAGGTCAGGCATTGGAACCGGCTGCCCAGGGAGGTGATGGAGTCACTGTCCCTGGAGGGGTTCAAGAAGTGTGTGCACGTGGCTCGATGGCCATGGCTTTCTAAGGTGACTGGGTGGACTTGATGGTCTTGGAGGTCCTTCCAACCCAGACAGTTCTGTGACTCTCTGCTGTCTGCTGCCCCTGGCTGTCAGTGACATGGAGTCCCCACTCATCACACGCTCACTTGCTCCCACTGAGTCTCTGGTGGGTGCTCTCCAAACTGTGGGACACCAGGCAGGAAGCACAGCATTTCCCCAGCTTTTGCACCCCTTAAGCAAAATGAGGGCAGCCCTCTTGGATACTGTGAGGGAGGTGAGACACTGGGACAGGATGCCCAGGTAGGTGGTAGGTAACCCATCTCTGAAAGTGTTGAAGGCCAGGTGGGATTGGACCTGATCAAGCAAAGGTGTCCCTGACTGTGGCAGAGGGGCTGGAACTAGATGATCTTTAAGGTCTCTTCCAGCCCAAACCATTGTGTGAATGACAACCCTTGTGATGGAAGGGGAATCTTCCCAATCAGCTCTTCTGCCCATCCTGGACCACCAATGGCCACAGCCCATCCTGGTGAGCCTCGTTCCATGGGCAGTGTCATCCTGCTCCGCCATGGTGACACAGCTACAGGGTGGCTGAACTGACACAAAGAGCTGTCCTCTATTCCCACGGAGTTCATTTTGTCTATAAAGATTTGGGCACTCAATATAAATCACCTCTGCAAAGGCCCCTGGCATCTCCATGAGATGACTGGGAACTGCTGCCCGGTGCATCCTAGTGTGGGGAGAAGAGGAGGCTCAGTGGTGACCTCTTTGCTGTCTACAGCTACCTGAAGGGAGGCTGTAGCCAGTTGGGATTGGGCTCTGCTGCCAGGCACCCAACAACAGAAGAAGGGGACACAGCCTCAAGCTGTGCCAGGGCAGGTCTAGGCTGGATGTTGTTAGGAAGTTGTTGTCAGAGAGAGTGATTGGCATTGGAATGGGCTGCCCAGGGAGGTGGTGGAGTCTCTGTGCCTGGAGGTGTTGAAGCCAAGCCTGGCTGGGGCACTTAGTGCCATGGTCTGGTTGGTTGGCCAGGGCTGGGTGCTAGGTTGGGCTGGATGAGCTTGGAGCTCTCTCCCAGCCTGGTTGATTCTACGGGGAGGAGCAGCAACACAAACCTGACTGGGAAAAGAGAGAAAGGGGAAGGCATCTCAGGTGAGGGCAGGTTAGGAGAGAAGATGCTTTCACAGGCAGGGGGTTGTGCCATTTTCCATCATCCAGGCTTTCCCCAGACCAGTCTCCAATGCATTTACCCCCACACTGACTCCCTGCTGTAAAAGACCATTTGAGCACTCCACTGCATTCAGTCGAGACAGGATCCTGGGCAGGTGGAAGTTCCCTCCCAGTTGGTTGTTGGTAGCATCCTGTTTCCTTGCTTGTAGTTCCAGTGTCTGAAGGGCTCTACAGGAAAGCTGCTGAGGTTTACAGTGTTGGGTAGTAGTAGGACTGGGGGGAATGGATCCAAGCTAGAGGAGGGGAAACTTTAGACATTAGGAAGAAGCTCTTCAGCATGAGGGTGGTGAGACACTGGAAGGGGTTGCCCAGGGAGGCGGTGGAAGCTCCATCCCTGGATGCTCTTAAGGCCAGGCTGGATGTGGCTCTGGACAGCCTGATCCAGTGAGAGGTGTCCCTGCCCATGGCAGATGAGCCTTGAGGTCCCTTCCAACCCTGACAATTCTGTGGCTGTGATGCTGTGCCGAGAAGCCTGTAGAAGTCTGCCACAGGGAGGAGGTGAGAGGAGAGGACATTGTCCCCAGGAGACAGATGCCGCAAGGCAGGAGCAGGGGCACGGGAAGGACACATCTGCTTGTGCGTAGACAGCTGCCATGCCAGCACCCTGCCAGCTCTGCCAGGATGTGAAACAGGACATGGGCCTGGTGGCCTGGCTGGCATTGTGTCTCCTGGGTTCAGCAGTGCCTGGAGCTGTGTGGGGACAGGAGGTCTGGCAGGGCTGGAGACGGTGGTGGCCACTCAGCTCACCCCGGCTGGGGCTTCAGCCCGGCAGAGATGCCCCTGCCTGTTGCCACCTGGCAGGGCAGGTTCCTCTCCAGCACAGCTTGGCCACTGTCACAGGGCAGCCTCCTCCACTGTGGGGTCCCCTCCTCTTGTCACGAGGCAGCCTCCTCTGCCGTGGGGTCCCCTCCCCTTGTCACGGGGCAGCCTCCTCTGCCGTGGGGTCCCCTCCCCTTGTCACGGGGCAGCCTCCTCTGCCGTGGGGTCCCCTCCCCTTGTCACGGGGCAGCCTCCTCTGCCGTGGGGTCCCCTCCCCTTGTCACGGGGCAGCCTCCTCTGCCGTGGGGTCCCCTCCCCTTGTCACGGGGCAGCCTCCTCCGCTGTGGGGTCCCCTCCCCTTGTCACGAGGCAGCCTCCTCTGCCGTGGGGTCCCCTCCCCTTGTCACGGGGCAGCCTCCTCTGCCGTGGGGTCCCCTCCCCTTGTCACGGGGCAGCCTCCTCTGCCGTGGGGTCCCCTCCCCTTGTCACAGGGCAGCCTCCTCTGCTGTGGGGTCCCCTCCCCTTGTCACGGGGCAGCCTCCTCCACTGTGGGGTCCCCTCCCCTTGTCACAGGGCAGCCTTCTGTGCCGTGGGGTACCCTCCCATGTCACGGGGCAGCCTTCTGTGCCGTGGGGTACCCTCCCATGTCACGGGGCACCCTCTTCTGCTGTGGGGCACCCTCCTCTGTCACGAGGCAGCCTGCCCTGTCACGAGGCACCCTCTTCTGCCATGGGGCACCCTACTCTACCATGAGGTGCTCTCCTGTACCATGGGGCACCCCCTCCTGCCACGGGCCCCTAGCTGCAGTGCCGGAGCTGAGGCTGGAGCTGTTTGCCCGGAGCTGCTGAGTGAGGCTGGTCTCCTGCTGAGGCACTGTGAGGTTGCCTTGGGCAGGTGGACAAGCAGCCAGACCTTCAGCCCACACCTGGAAGCACCTTGCAGGGGCGATGGCAACCACCATAGGTCCCTGGGCTTCTGATCCTCATGCCCTCAGAGTGCCCAGGGGCATGGAGGAAGTGTCCCATGGCTCAGCAGCTCCAGTGGGAGTCCACAGTGGCAAGCAGACCCACACCCAGCTTGCTGAGCCCATGCAGTGTCCTGTGCTGCTTGTCAGTTTGGGGCAGAGCGTGGTAGTGAGGAGCAAGCCGGGAGGAATCTGCAGACAGACAGACAGACAGACAGACAGACAGACAGACAGACAGACAGACATTAGTCGGGGGGGGGGGGGGGCCAGGAAGCAGTCGGTGCCGTGCTGGCACAGCTGGAGGTGGCGGAGCAGCGGTGCTGGGGAAGGCAGGATGCAGGGGCAGGATGGAGCTGGGCTGTGAGATAAGGGTGGCAGCTGGGCAGGATGCGTTTCCTCCCTGGGCAGGGTGGCTCTTCCACTGCTGAAACCAGAGCTGTGCTCCTGGGCCTGGCCCGGCAGGCACCCACCGCCCCCAGCGCCGTGGTGCCCGGCTCAGCTTTCAGGGTGGTCGTGATGGGATCTTCTGCCCCGTGCTCAGCATGGGCAGGGCTTGGGTCTCGGGGGCACCCTGTGACTTGGGCCGCAGCTGAGACAAGCAGCCTGACCCAGCTCCTGAGGTGCACTTCACCCTTCCCAGCAGAGGTGCTCCCCCTCCAGCATGTCCTTCTGGGACTTACACACACTGCTGCGTCCTGCTGTCCCGGGCTGGGTGCCCACGCAGGGACCTCGCCACTCGCGTCTGGCTGGTGAGGGTGAGCCCCGCACCCAGCGTGCAAACGCAGCGCCCGGGCTGGAAGGCCGAGCGGCACCCCGGGCGGTGCCGTGGCCGCTGCTTGCTCCCGGGGAGCCCGGTGCAGCCGGCAAGCGGCAGCGATGCACGGCCCTGGCGCCACGGCCCCGGCCCCATTGTTCCTTGTTCTTCTCCCCTTGGCACGGCTGACGTGGGGGAGCGATAAGGGGGCAGCGAGAACGGCACTCGGGTTCCTGCTCCTTGCCAGGTTATTTCCCCAGTCCCTGGACCTCTCCCTAGGTAAACTCAGCTCTTCACCTCCCGCGGCGTTTGCTTTGCCCTCCCGCACTCGCCCGGCAGAGCGCGGGGCCCGCCGGAGCTCTATTAATAGCCCTCGGGGCTGCCGAGCCCTGGTGCTGAACAGGTGCCTGCAACACCGTGCTTCAGCCTGCGGCGGTAGCGCAGCCGTCTGCTTCGCCGGGGCCGAGCTCCAGGCCTGGAGAGCAGTCCAGCTCCCCGGTGGGGTGGGGAGGGGAAGGTGGGGAAGGGCTTTGTTCCGTCAGCTGGGGATTTCTTGGCTGGCTTGCAACACAAACAGCCCTATCGCTGCACTTGGTGCTGTTCTCTGCTGGCAGCCGCCCGAGCGACAGGCTGGGCTCTGTGCACAGGCTCTCAGAAGCGTTTGGGCTGGAAGCCGCTGTGAAGACCATCTAGCTCCAGCTCCCGGCAGCGGGCAGGGACACCTTCAGCTAGACCAGGGAAGCACCTTCCATGGGGAGTCAGGAACCAGGACCCCCAGGAAGGGCAAAGCCAGGGAACTGTTGCTGCAGCTCCTTGAACCAAGGCTGAAGCAGGCTCATGAGGGTGGAAGCCATGCTGTCCCTGCCCCAGCCTTCCTCCCTGAGCAGTCCCCCCGGAGGAGAATGGACAGAAAAACCTCTTGGTGCTGTGCACGGAGCATCTTCTCAGGCCCCTCTTGAGTTTTCAGCCTTGGAGTCCTCTTGCCACAGCTGAGCCTGTGGTGGGAAGCTTTGGAGGGTGGGAGAAACACTCTGGGTGACTCTGTGGACCCTCATTCTGCCGAGGGAAGGCGGATGGGAGAAGTGGTCCATGAGGAGAGGTGGGATCCTGGACATGGAGGTACCACAGGGCTGAGTGGAGGATTCTGTGACTGGGAGAGTTCAGCTTTGCAGAGGAGAGCAGAACTGTGAGTGGGGCCAGACACTAACACCCAGGCAAATACTTGGAAAGGTCCAAAAAGAACTGCAAGTGCTTTCAGGAGCAAAGCTGGAATGGTGTCCGTGGGCAATGGCCAGAGTCCCCCAGCCCAGGGCAGCTGCCAGCACGAGGGACAGAGGTAGGGCACAGACGTGGCCAGCACCTTCCTGTGGCACTGTGTGGGATCTGTGTGGCTTCTTTTGGCTGAGCCTTTTGGAGGCACCCACAGGGCCTGGAAGCTGAGGAGCTCTAAAGCATCCCCTCCTCCCTGATGCTAGGTTGTGAAAGCACGGAATCACAGAGCCAACCAGGCTGGAACAGACCTCTGAGGTCATGGAGTCCAACCTGTCACCTAACCCTTCCCACTAACTGACCCATGGCACTAAGTGCCTCATGCAGCCTCCTCTTAAACACCTCCAGGGATGGGGACTCCACCACCTCACCTCCCCAGGCAGCCCATTCCAGTGCCAGTCTCTCTTGCTGTCAAGAACTTCTTCCTAACATGCAGCCTGAACCTGCCCTGGCACAGCTTGAGGCTGTGTCCCCTTGTTCTGTTGCTGGCTGCCTGGCAGCAAAGCCCAATCCCACCTGGCTACAGCCTCCCTTCAGGGAGCTGCAGACAGCAATGAGCTCTGCCCTGAGCCTCCTCTTCTGCAGGCTGCACACCCCCAGCTCCCTCAGCAACGGAGCTACCACCATCTAGTCTCCTTGTTGGACCTTTATGTTCAAACCCAACCTCTCTGTTGGAGCTACAGCCAGGAGAGGATATGTGAGTGCTCAAAAGGATCAGCACCAGACAGGTCTCCACAGACCTGCCCAAACCCAGCAGGACTGGAGCCAAGGCAATGGCTCAGCCTCCTGCAGAGGAGCCAGAGCCAGCCGTGCTGCCGGCAGCTGCCCGAGGGCAGAGCTGGGAGCCTGAGGCTGTGACTCACCAGCCTTTCATCGGGCAGCTCCTTGCCTCTTGGGGCCAGCTCCCTTTCATGTATTTATCACTGATCTGGATGAGGGCATCAAGGGCACCCGCAGTCAGTGTGCAGATGACAGCAAGCTGGGAAGGTGCTGATGTGTTGGAGGGCTGGAGGCTCTACAGAGGGATCTGACCATGCTGGATTGATGGGCCAAAGGCCAAAGGGATGAGGTTCAGCAAGGGCAAGTGCTGGGTCCTGCACACGAACTCTCCAGGCTTGCGGCTGAGTGGCTGGAAACTGCCCAGTGGGAAAGGACCTGGTGATGCTGGTCGACAGCTGGCCAAAGATGAGCCAATGTGTGCCCAGGTGGCCAGGAAGGCCAACAGCAGCCTGGCCTGAGTCAGCAGCCCTGTGGCCAGCAGGGGATATGTCTCTGGGTGCCTGGCTGTAACAGGCCTGGGACACCAGAAGGGACTGTCCCCTGTGCTTGGACTGGGCAAAGGGGGATCTCCCTGGGAGCGAAGAAAGTCAGGACAAAGCCAGGGAGAGTGAAATGGGAGGGAGGGACATGATTCAGGCTGTGTCACCCCGCGACAGCGCTGCACCAGCTGGTGGAAATTCCACTTGATTCATGGTTGGGAAGTCCTGTGGCTTTGGGGACTTCAGAGACCCAGCAGTGCCACCCCACGGCACAGTGGGCTCTTGGTGCCAGGGCATGGCCAGATGCCAGCATCTCTCCTTGGCTCTCCTGCAGCCTGGCCATGGAGGACTCAAGATGCTGAAGGTGACAGCTGATGTCACCTTCGAGGTGCTGAAGGTCACCACAGCAGTGCAGGGACCGAGCAAGAGAGGCAGTCAGAATGTGTCACCAAGAGGCATTTCCTCGCCCTTGGTTGCAGGCAGGAGCACTGCATGGTCCATTTCAAGGACATGGTTCCATCTGGGAAGAGGTCTCAGATATAATCCACAGCTGGATTCCCAGGAAACAGGAGAGGCTTCACAACACAGCTCCCTGTGGCACAGTTTCAACTATTCCCCTGGCAAGCTGTGTCCTGCAGCGTGGAGCCAGCTGGCTGCTCTCCCCAGCCCTTCTCCCGTGCTGATGGCCCCAGTAACTCTGCTGGGACGCCCCCACCACATCTCCTGTTGTGTTTCCCACCCTGGCTAGACCCCAGGCTCCTTGCTGTGGGGCAGTGGTCCCTTCAGAAAGGGGGTAGGTGAATACAGAGGGGCTGTGTTGGCTCCTGGTGACCGCTGACCATCACCAGCCAAGGTTGTTCTGACTTGTCCTGTCCTTGGACTCGGTGCCTAAACCCCAGCTAGTGCCTGCTGCTGGAGACAAGCTGCAGAGACCTTCAGCGTGAGCCAGCAGGGTCAGCCTTACATTCCTCCCCCAAGCAGCTCCCAAATTACATCCTCCTTTTTAAGGATATGAGTTAAGGCCATTTAATCACAACCCTCCTACTGTCCACTTCCTCCTTGGCTTTCCATGATTTTTCCTCTTGACTAACACCCCTCTGAGCTCCCAGGGATGGCTGAGAATTGAGTCAGCAGCAGCGAGGACCACTCAGACCTGCTCTCCTCTCTCCTGCACCGTGGGTCTTCTCTGACCCACCAGGGTGTGATGAGGGCAAACTCCTCTCTCCTCCACCTCCCGTGGTGGGCAGGAATTTCCGGGGAAAACAAGTGCTCCAGCATCCTGCTGTATCTCAGGAAACAAACAGGGCAGGGCTTTTTGCCTGGAGGGGTCTGCTTACCCCTTGCTTATGGACAGCCAACCCCAGCAACAGTCCTGGCTCCACTGGGAATGGGATCCCTGCCACCCACCTTGAGCAGGGAGTGAGGCCAATCTTCATAAAGGGAATTGTGCTGCTTCATCCTGCCCATTCCCCACTCTGGGGCTGCTGCTGGTGTCCCAGTGCCATGGAGACAGTAATGTCTCCAGTAGCTGCTGCTGTTTCATTCCCCACTCTGGGGCTGCTGCTGGTGTCCCAGTGCCATGGAGACAGCAATGTCTCCAGTAGCTGAGCCAACATAGAATCATGGAATAGTTTTGGTTGGAAAGGACCTTAAAGGTCATCTAGTGCCAAGCCTCCTGCCATAGGTAGAGACACCTGCAGCTAGAGCAGATTGTTCAGAGCTCCACCCAGTCTGACCTGGAATGGGATGTGGCATCCGCAGCTTCCCTGGGCAGTGTCTCGCCCACCCTCCTAGTGGAGAACTTCTTCCTTACATCTTCAATTTAAAGCCATTGCTTCTTGTCCCATCACTACATGCCCTTGTCAAAAGTCCTTCCCGTCATTCTGCTTGGCCCCTTTAAGTACTGGAAGGCCACCAGGAGATCTCCCCAGAGCCTTCTTTTCCCCAAGCTGAACGGCCCAAATTGTCTCAGCCTGGCCCCACAGCAGAGGGCTTCCAGCCCTTCCATCAGCACTGTGGCCTGCTCTGGCCCTGCTCTAACAGGTCCATGTCCTACACTGGAATATAGAGACCCCTTGCCCAGCTCTTCAGCCAAGCCCTTCTATCTGCTACTCGATCCTGAGCATAGGAGACACTTTGTTGGGCGCAGCAGAGGCCCTCTCCATTCTCCTGCCCAGACAGAGGAGGGTCAGCAGCAGGCTGACCATGCTGCTGCCACTGGGTCATTCTCTTGCTGGTTCTGCTCTGCGCTCTCCTGGCTGTTGCCTTTTTCTGGTGGCCACTATTTGCCCTGTGCTGCTCTGATGCTCTTTGCATTGGGCTGGGTGGGTTTCCCAGACCACAGTAGCTGTTGGTCTCTGTTGGGGCCAGTTTGGAGTCCCACAAACCATGCTGGGACATGCCACAGAGCTGTGGGATGATGAGGAGGTTTCAGCTCACTCCTCATCCCAGCCCCTGTGGCCTGTCTGCCTTTAAGAGGCAGCCCTGCTCTCCTCAGTTGCTGCAGTCCCCAGGAACCTCCTGTGAGGACAGAGGTGGTCTCCTACAAGGACCTACTCCTACTCCGCTCTGGTGAGACCCCACTTGCAGCCCAGAGAGCAACCAGAGCCTGGGCTGCAGCAGCAGAAGTGTGGCCAGCAGGGCCAGGGAGGGGATTCTCCCCCTCTGCTGTGCTCTGCTGAGACCCCACCTGGAGTCCTGCATCCAGTTCTGGAGCCCCTGGGACAAGAGGGATGTGGAGATGCTGGAGAGTGTCCAGAGCAGGGCCAGGAGGATGCTGAGAGGCTGCAGCAGCTCTGCTGTGAGCACAGCCTGAAAGAGTTGGGGCTGTGCAGGCTGGAGCAGAGGAGGCTCCCAGGTGACCTTCTTGTGGCCTGCCAGGATCTGAAGGGGGCTCCAAAAAAGCTGGGGAGGGACTTTCCAAGACTTTCCAAGGGCGTGGCAGGAGTAGGGGGAATGGAGCAAACCTGGAGGTGGATAGGTGAGGAGGAAGTTGTTGAGCAGGAGAGTGGTGAGAGGCTGGCAGGGGTTGCCCAGGGAGGTGGTCGAGGCCCCATGGCTGGAGGTGTTTGAGGCCAGGCTGGCTGAGGCTGTGTGCAGCCTGCTCTAGGGTAGAGTGTCCCTGGGCATGGCAGGGGTTGGCACTGGCTGCTCCTTGTGGTCCCTTCCAGCCCATAATGATTCTGTGGTTCTATGACAGGGACCCCCTATAGCCACAAAGATACCCTACAGTGAACACAGACCCCCTGCAAGGATGAGGATCCCAGGATGACCCCTACAAGGACAGGAACCCCTTTGTGAAAAGAGACCTCCCAGGGACCCCCACCAGGACAGGGGCCTCGCTGTGAGAGCAGAGACTCCAATGTCAAGGCAAGGACCCCCCAGTGACTTCCAAAAAGGCCTCCACAGGGCCCCCCTGCAAAGACAGCAGTTTCCTGTGGGGACGAGGGCACTTAGACCATCTGCAAGGATTAGGACCCCACAGTGACCTGCTGCAAGGACAAGGACACCTCTGTGAGAACAGACACCACAGTGCCAGAACAGAACCTGCAGGGACAGCCCAAACCACCAAGGGCTCTGCAGCACCCTCCTGCAGGGACGCCTCAGGAGGGTAAGGGCAAAGCACAAGCAGCCAAATGGGTGGCTCAGGGAGGCTGTGGCTGCTGCCTCCCTGGAGGCATTCGAGGCCAGGCTGGGTGAGGTCCTGAGCGACCTGTTCTAGTGGGAGGTGTCCCTGCCTGTGGCAGGGGGTTGGAACTGGAGGAGCTTTGAGCTCCCTTCCAGCCTAAACCATCCTATGGTTCTACAAGCAGCTTAGGAGCTGTGCAAGCATGATGACCCCACAAAGACTTCCTACAACGACAGGACCCCCACCTCTATGAGAACAGGGACACCAATTCCAAGGCTAGAAGCCCACAGTGACTTCCCAAACCAGCAAGGACTCCACACGCCCCCTGCAAGGACAGGCACCTCCTGGGAGGACAAGGTCTGCTCTTGTGGGGAAGAGGCACCCAAAGGTGCCCCCTTTGGAATCTGCTGCTTCAGCAGCTGTGCAGCTCCTTGGATCTGCTCTTCCACTCCCAGAGGCACCAAGCCCAAGCAGAGGGAAGGGGCGGTTGGCTGGGCTGTAAGGAATGCGCTGCTCTGCAGAGCAAGGCTCCAGCAAACACACCCACGGGAGAAACCCCTCCCGGCCCAGCACCTCCCTCTGCAAGCACAGAGGGACTGCAGGGAAGTGTGAGAAGAGCATCAGCTGCTCCCCTCTGAGAGGGGACAGGAGAGCAAAGCAGCAACCTGCTGGTGCTTGCCAGTGCTTCTAGGGGTTTGCCCTGGTAGGGGGTGGGGATCCTGCTCCCAGGGCCTTTTAGGGGGGCTGGATGGTGGTGTGGAGGCATCAGCAGCCCCTCAGAGTCTGGTGGTAATGCTCAGGCAGAGCTGACATGCCTTAAAAGTTGTTGGATGTCAAATACTTAGCAAATCATAGCAACACAGAATTGTTTGGGTTGGAAAAGTACACTAAGATCATCAACCCCAACCTCAGCCTAAGACCTCCAGGGCTGTTAAATCACGTCCCAGAGTGCCAGGTCCACACACTGTTTGAACACCACCAGGGATGGTGACTCCCCCACCTCCCTGGGCAGCCTGCTCCGACGCCTGACTTCTCTTGCAGGAAAGAACTTCCCCCCAGTATCCACCCTAACCCTCCTGGGCACAGCTTCAGGCCACGTCCTCTTGTCCTGTCACCTGATGGTGGGCAGAAGAGACCAACCTCCTCCTCACTCAGCCTGCTTCCAGGGAGTCGTAGAGAGCAACGAGGTCTCCCCTCAGCCTCCTCTTCTCTAGGCTAAAGAGCCTGAGTTCCCTCAGCTGCTCCTCACCAGACCTGTTCTCCAGACCCTTTGCCAACCTCACTGCCCTGCTCCAGCACCTCAATGTCCTTCCTGGGGTGAGTGGCCCAAAACTGAACCAAATGTTCAAAGTGTAGCCTCACCAGAGCCCTTAGCACAGGGTGACACTCCCTGCCCTGCTGCTGTTGGCCACCTGGGCACACACATTAGCTCGTCCAGATGACTGATAACGATATCAAAGGGAAGTGGCCCCAGCACTGAGCCCCGGGGAACACCACTGGTGACTGGCTGCCACCTGGATTCAACTCCATTCAGCACCAAGGCTGTGTGAAGATGAGCCCAGCTGCTCCATGAAGTGTCTGTGCCTGGTGCCAGTGGGGTGCCAGTGGGGTGCCAGTGGGGTGAACCAGCAGGAAAATCCCATACCAGGGAGGGAAACCTGGCACCGGTTTGCCTAAGCAGCTCCTCTTCCAAAAAGGGAAGTGCTGAGCAAAGCACCCCTGGGAAAGATGCCTGGAAGGAGAAGCCCTCTCCAAGAGGATGACCAGCTGCGTGAACCAGCAGATGTCCTGCCCTGGGTTTCCTAGGCTCTGGGTTTGACCCCTGACCTCCTCTCAGATTTGTGTTCTGATGTCCTTGGCTGATCCAACCCTCCTGGCTGCGGGAAGTGCTGGAGCATCTTGCAGGGACCACTCGGGTTTCTGGGCTGAACCTGAGCCAGCAGTGTGCCCAGGTGGGCAGCAGAGCCAATGGCATCCTGGGCTGGCTCAGGAGCAGTGTGGGCAGCAGGACAAGGGAGGTTCTTGTGCCCCTGTGCTCAGCACTGCTCAGGCCACACCTTGAGTGCTGTGTCCAGTTCTGGGCTCCTCAATTCAGGAGAGATGTTGAGGTGCTGGAAGGTGTTTGGAGAAGGGCAGCAAGGCTGGGGAGAGGCCTGGAGCACAGCCCTGTGAGGAGAGGCTGAGGGAGCTGGGGGTGTGCAGCCTGCAGCAGAGGAGGCTCAGGGCAGAGCTCATTGCTGTCTGCAGCTGCCTGCAGGGAGGCTGTAGCCAGGTGGGGTTGGGCTCTGCTGCCAGGCAGAACAAAGGGACACAGCCTGGAGTTGTGCCAGGGCAGGTTCAGGCTGCATGTTAGGAGGAAGTTGTTGGCAGCAAGAGAGATTGGCATTGGAATGGGCTGCCTGGGGAGGTGGTGGAGTCCCCATCCCTGGAGGTGTTTAAGAGGAGGCTGCATGAGGCATGCAGTGCCATGGGTCAGTTAGTGGGAAGGGTTAGGTGACAGGTTGGACTCCATGATCTCAGAGGTCTGTTCCAGCCTGCTTAATTCTGTGATTCAGCTGCCAAAGCTTGGGAAGGCAAAAGGCAGTGAATGAGGTAGTGCCACAGTACCCCCTGCAGAGAAACATGCTGGACATGGTGGCTTCTGAGGGCCAAACACACCAGGACACAGCCTGGAAGCCTTTCCCTTGTCCCCTTTCCCTTTTCTTTTGTTCCCTTGTCCCCATCCCTATTTGCAGAGCTGCAGGAGGTTTGCAGACTTCATGCTCTTCATCTACATCGCGGATGTGGTCCTGCAGCAGACATGAGGGAGCATGAGGGACTTGTTGGAAGCATCCTCAGAGGACCAGGGCATGTCAGGGACTGTGATGACCAAGGGGACAGGAAGAAGCAGGAGCCCTCTCCTCAGGTGCAGGAGGTTTCCAAAACCTGATGAGGTCACTCCAGAACCTCAAGCAGCTTCTTGCAGCAGCCCTGTGGACCGCTGGGCAGAGCCCAGGTGCTGGCGTGTGCTGGTTTGATGACAACTGAGCACTGAAGACGTCATGGAGCTGCGAGGTCAGCCCAACCTCGGTGGAGCCCTCAGAGAGTCCTCCCAGCTGTAAGTGAGCAATTCCCAGCCCAAACTGGATGGAAAAGTTCTTCAGTGGAGGAAACAGCAGCTGCTCACAGCAAATAAATGTTGTCTGGTGTATACATCCACTCGGCAGGACAGGCTCCGCCGCTCCCCACGCGCTGCGTGGGCCAAACGCTGGTAGCAGAAACCTTCATGGATAAGCACAAGCAAACATCCCTGGAATGGCCTCTTGTAAACAGGGGAGTGCTCGTTTAAAGTCTGTTCAAGGAGCTGTCTCCTTCGACATTGCACAGCTGTCCTGGCCAGCTCCAGTTCCTCCTGTCCTCCAGGCTGCCGTGCGCTGTGACAGCGGAGCTGGGGGTGCTGTGCTCCCAGCAAAGGGTATGTGCCCAACCCAGCTCCACCAACCATTGCTGTGCTCAGAATCAGCTCCTCCTAGGAGCCTCCTGGGCATGCAGCCACAGTCTAAGTGGTAGCAAAGGAGGCAGGACAGTGAGGAACCTGCTGCTGGAGAAGGTTCTATACAATCGTAGCATCACAGAACTGTCAGGGGCTGGAAGGGACCTCCAGACATCATCCAGTCCAACTGTCCTGCCAAAGCAGGGTCACCTAGGCTGTGTCACACAGGGATGCTTCCAGATGGGTCTTGAATGCTTCAGAGAGGGAGGCTCCACAGCCTCTCTGGGCAGCCTGCTCAGGATAAAGAACCTTTCCCTCGTGTTGAAGCACAACTTCCTGTGTCCCAGTTCATGTCCATTGCTCCTTGTCCTGTCACAGGGCACCATTTGAAAGGCACTGGCCCCTTTCCTCTTCACAACCACCCTTTGGGTGACCTGAAATTGTGTCAGGGGAGGTTTGGTTAGATGTGAGGGAGAATTTCTTCCCCAGAGGGGTAGTAAAGCACTGGAACAGGCTGCCCAGGGAGGTGATGGAGCCCTTGCCCCTGGGGGTGCTCCAGAATCACACGGGCATGGCACTCCGGGGCACGGTTTAATGGCTGTGGGGGTCTTAGGCTGATGGCTGGACCTGATGATGCCAGGAGGCTCCTCCAGCCAGCACGTCCTATCAGTCAGGTCCCTGTGCTCAGCACTGGTATGGCCACACCTCAAATATTGCCTTCAATTTTGGGCTCCTCTCTCCTCACTGAGGTGCTGGAGCATGCCCAGAGAAGGGCAATGAAGCTGGTGAAGTGTCTGGAGATCAGGCCTGGTGAGGAGCAGCTAAGCCACTGTGGTCCTTAAGTCTGGAGCAAAGGAGACTGAATGGAGACCTCATTGCTCTCTACAGCTCCCTGAAAGCAGTTTGGAGTGAGGTGTTTGTCTTTTCTCCCTAGTGGTAGGATGAGAGGAAATGGCCTGGGACTGTGCCAGGGGAGGCTTAGTTTGGATGCTGGGGAGAATTTCTTCACTGACAGAGCAGTCAGGCACTGGAGCAGGCTGCCCAGGGAGGGGGTGCAGTCACCAGCCCTGGAGGTGCTCAAGAAATGGGACATGGTTTAATGGCCACGGTGGTCTCAGGCTGAAGGTTGGGGTTGATGATCTTAGAGCTCTTCTCCAATCCAAACAATTCCATAATGGGAAGATATTCACCCAGAGCACAGAGGGGAAACTGAGGCAGGGGACTCATACAATAATAGAATAGTTCTGATTGGAGGAGTGTGCCAGACTTGTAGGACTGGTGGAATGGAGTTTTGACCAAGAGAGGATCTCACCCACAAGCTGCCTGCTCCCAGAGGCAGGGTTTTTCAGGTGCTTTTGTCTCAGGCACTTCTGGCATCCTCTGGAGCAGCTCAGCCTGAACGGCAGCGAGAGCAGACGGGAGGTGTCTGCTCTCAGGGGACCCAAAACCCTGCACAGATTTATTGTCTGGCTTTTTGTCAACCCCAAGACCTTCGCTGTCCTCGCTGCATGGGCTCAGCCCAGTGGGGGAGCAGAGGGGGTCCCCAGTAACTGGGGTTTGCAGCAAGGTTGCAGCACCGTGGGTGTGGGGCAGGGTGGTGACAAATCCATCAGGCTCAGAGTGGCTCATAACTTTTATGGCCTTCTGCTAAGCCAGATGCTTGATGTGACTTTGACACTGTTTAGTCTCTCCCTTTCGAAGATGGAGATGGCTTTGGAATCTGCACCCGTGCACAGGACTTGCTGGCTTGGAAGAGACCTCTCAGATCACTGAGTCCAGCCGTTAACCCAAGGCTGGCAAGTGCCCCGACACCCCCGAGCCATTCCAGGCCAGCTTGCTTTGGGCGCTGAGCAGCCGGCTCCGGCCGCAGGTGTCCCTGCCGAGCGCAGAGGGGTCGGGGCGGAGGGCGTGTGCAGGCTCTCGCCCCGGCTCCGCGGGGGCTCTGCCTCTGCCGCGGCTCAGCCGCAGCTCCGTGTGCGGCACGAGTGCCCTGCGTGGGGCGCAGCGGGTGAGGGCACTGGGGGCAGCCCGCGAAGCCGAGCGCTGCCCGCCCGGCCCCTGCGCCCGAGCCCCGCGTCCCCGCCGCACACCGCCGGGCAGCTGCGCCGGTCCCCGGGGGCGGCAGAGCCGCGGGCCCCCGCCTCGCCGGGCTCCGGGGGCGATAGCTGGTTAAACAGGACTGAAGCGATTAGGCGAGGAAGTGACCGAAGGGCAGATGGCACAGCTCGGCCCCCGGCCAGCTTCGCAGCAGTGCCAGCCCTTGCCGCAGACGTCGGAGCCGCGGACCAGTCCCCGCGGCTGCAGCTCGGGGAAAGCAGAAACGTTTGGCTGCTCCGCAGCTGCCTTCTCTGGCAGCTTTCTGGCCAGCCTCTTAAGCACTGAAACGCCACCAGAAGGGCTCCCTGGAGCCTTTTCTCCAGACTGAGCACTCCCAACTCCCTCAGCAGAGGGCTTCCAGCCCTGCCATCATTGCTGGGGCCTCCTCTGGCCCTGCTCCAACAGCTCCATGCCTGTCCTGTGCCCAGGACTCCTGAGCTGGCCCCAGCACTGCAGATGGGTCTCAGCAGAGTGGAGCAGAGAGGCAGAATCTCCTCCCTGCACCTGCTGCCCACACTGTTGGGGACCAGCCCAGGACATGAGCACCTGATGCCAGCTCATGCCCAGGTTTTCACCCACCAGCACTCCTAAGTCCTCCCCAGGGCTGCTCCCCAGCCCTCACCCCCAGCCCCCACCTAAGTGCAGGACCTTGCACTTGGCTTTTCTGACCCTCCTGAGGCTCTCACTCACCAAGCTCACCCTGATGCCTCTGCCTGTGATCCTCTCGTTCCTGTGCATTGACCACACCACACAGCTTGGTGCTGTCTGCAGGGTGATCACAGATATCAGGGGCTGGAAGGGACCCAAAGGGATCACCCAGTCCAACCTCCCTGCCAGAGCAGGAGCACGCAATCCAGCTCAGGGCACACAGGAGCACATCCAGACAGGCCTGGAAAGGCTCCACAGAAGGAGACTCCACAGCCTCTCTGGGCAGCCTGTGCCAGGGCTCTGGGACCCTTACAGCCAAAAAGTTCTCCTTGTGTTGAGCTGGAGCCTCCTGTGCTGCAGCTTCCATCCATTGCTGCTTGTCCTGCCCCGGGGAGCAGTGAGAGAGATGATCCAAACAATCCAGACAAGAAGTGGGCAAGAGAGAAGCTCCTGTTCTATATTCTCTGCTCTCCAGAAGTGTCCATTTCACCCAAAACTCTGCATTTCATTGCCACCATTTTCCAGCCAAACTATGTCCCACTGCCTGCAATCATGAAATCACAGAACGGTTTAGGCTGGAAGGGAGCTCACAGCCCAGCCAGTCCCAACCCCTGCCATGGGCAGGGACACCTCCCACTAGAACAGGTCACTCAAGGCCTCATCCAACCTGGCCTCAAACATCTCCAAGGAGGGAGCAGCCACAACCTCCCTGGGCAACCTGTGCCAGTCTCTCACCACCCTCACTGCAAACAACTTCTTCCTCACATCCACTTTCAATCTCCTCTCTCCCACTTCAAACCCATTCCTCCTCCTCCTGGCATTATCAGACCTTGTCAGTAGTCCCTCCCCAGCCCTCCTGCAGCCCCCTTCAGATCCTGGAAGCCTTCTCTTCTGCAGGCTGCAGAGCCCCAACTCTCTCAGCCTGTCCTCAGAGCAGAGCTGCTGCAGCCCTCTCAGCATCTTGGTGTCCCTCATGAATCTTCATGACTTTCTTATTAAGAGAGACAGCTCAGAAGGAGAGGCAGATGTTGACCTGAGACCAAACTTGAAGCCACCCCCGGGCTGCTCTTGCTGGTTGAGAAAGGTCTTGATCCCCCTCCAGCCACTCTGGACAGTCCTTCTCCATTTTTAAGAGGTCTCATGGGCAGTGGCTGCCATCCCTTGTCCCCGGGGGGTGTCTTCTTCCTTCATCAGTTTGATTTCCAGATGGGAAGTCAGACCTGCCTGGGGCTTTCTTGCTCCCGCAGGGACATAAAGCATCATTAAGGGTGTGCAGAGACAACGCAGTGGCTGTCTGGCCCCTCTGGGCCGAATTAGCTGGGCTTCGTTAGTGGCTCCTGTGCCAGGCTAATAAAGGCAGCGTTCAGTGCAGGCTCGTGGCTCAGGATGAAGGCAGACAGATGCCCCTCCTCATGCTGGCAGAGCTCTCGCTGAGGCCTTTTTCTCAGCTGAAGGAAGGAGCAGGTTTGGCTTTTTTCATTTTCTAGCCTTTGGGGACAGCAGTGGGAGGAGGCAGCTCAGAGCCAGAGGCTCCAAAGCTGGGCTCAGACAATATAACCTGCTTGGGGGGCTGCGAGCACATCTGGCCCCGAGGAAGAGCAGTGCACCACAGCAGTGTCCCTGTCTCTGCAGGGTGCAATATGGCAAGGGCACTCAGAGCCTGGGGCGGTTCCTCTCCTTCCATGCACCAAGCATCTCCTCAAATCACAGAATCACAGCCTGGTGTGGGTTGGAAGGGGGCTGGAGACCATCTAGTCTAAGCCTCCTGCTTAAGCAGGGTCACCCACAGCAGCTTGCTCAGGATCACAGTGTCCAGCTGGGGTTTGGAATCTCTCCAGAGAAGGAGACTCCACAACCTCTCTGGGCAGCCTGCTCCAGGGCTCCAGCACCCTCACAGCAAACAATTTCCTCCTCCTGTTCAGGTGGAACCTCCTGGGTTCCAGCTTGTGCCCACTGCCCCTTGGCCTGTCACTGGGCACCACTGAAAGAGCCTGACCACATCCTCTTGCCCCCACAGGCTCTGTAGCTCTTGCTGAGCACTGCTCAGATCCCCTCTGTGCCTGCCCTTCCCCAGGTTCAGCAGCCCCAGGGCTCAGCCTTTCCTCCTCCCAGAGCCGCTCCAGGCCCCTCAGCATCTTTGAAGTCTCCACTGGACTGTCTGGTAGAGGGGAGAAGCTGCTTTGACCTGCTGAGGAGACCCTTCTGAAAGCACTCCTGGCTCATGACCAATTTATCTCTCTTTATTTGATTAAATTTCAGACAAATCACTTCCCTGAGCCCATGTGCCAGGACTCCTGTCCCTTGCTGGGGACACCTCACACGAGCGGCTCTGCTGCAGCACTACCCTCTGAAAAGTCAGTCCCAGCAGGATGGATTCTGAGTCTCCCAGCCCCAGGTTTGTTCATGAGGAGCCACAAACATCCAACCCCCCCCCCCCAAGCAGCTGGCAATTAGTGTTTAGCAGCCGAGTTGGTGGCCACTGAGAACGTGTTGCCTTCATGTTGTCCCCTGAGCTGCCAGGGGTGGCCTTGGGTCTCCTTCCCACCGCTGCCACGCAGTCCAGCAGGCTGGGCCCTGCAGGACGTGAACCTTTCAGTTATTTCCAACACCATGACTTGATTTGGTTCCTTTCTCCCTTGCATGCCAGTCAGCCCTTCCCTCCTGGCAACTGCTCCCAAAATTCCAGTGCGAGCAGCCAGGCCGCGGCCATCTGCAGAAACAAACCACAGGGACCCGCAGCTCCTCCCAGAGCTTCTGCCTCCTCTTCAAGCCCAGCACCCTCTGAGGCAGCACTGAGGTGCACACGCCCAGAGTCCCCCAGGATGTCTTTGCTGCTGCTGCTGCTGCTGCTGTGTTCCCTGCTGTGTATGGGGAAATAACTGGGGGGAGGGCACCCATGACCCCCTCCCAAGATGCAGGTGGTGCTCTGCCACATCTGGACGCACAAAGCTCACCCCCCGAGATGCAGGTGGTGCTCTGCCACATCTGGACGCACAAAGCTCACCCCCCGAGATGCAGGTGGTGCTCTGCCACATCTGGACGCACAAAGCTCACCCCCCGAGATGCAGGTGGTGCTCTGCCACATCTGGACGCACAAAGCTCACCCCCCGAGATGCAGGTGGTGCTCTGCCACATCTGGACGCACAAAGCTCACCCCCCGAGATGCAGGTGGTGCTCTGCCACATCTGGACGCACAAAGCTCAGTGACAAGGTCAGTGTCTTAATCTCATAAGTTAGGTGACAGAGGGGAGCCCCCCAGCCACATCCCAGTGCACAGAGGGCATCTTACCCCCTTCTCCCCCCACATTTTCCTCTTTTCAAACCACCTCCCCCCACCTCCATCCAAGGCTCAGGGTGCTGCCAGAACCCATGGGTTGAGCAATAGCAGCCCGTGGATGACATCTGCCCACACACGTTTTGGAGGCCAATAAACTTCCTGTGGATGTTGGCTGCCTGACAAAAGTGACCTAAATTCTGCCTTTTTTGAAACAACAACCCAAAAATGATTTTATTTTAGGATGTCTGTTTTTATTTGGATTATTTTGATCACAGGTGGGAGCTTTGCCTGCCTCCCTCTGCCTTTGGGATTTTACAAGTTTCTAGGGAAGTGCTCTAAAGAGGGATCATAGAATCATAGAATCAGTCAGAGTTGGAAGGAACCACAAGGAGCAGCCAGTGCCAACCCCCCTGCCATGCCCAGGGACACCCTACCCTAGAGCAGGCTGCACACAGCCTCAGCCAGCCTGGCCTCAAACACCTCCAGCCAGGGGGCCTCAACCACCTCCCTGGGCAACCCATTCCAGCCTCTCACCACTCTCATGCTCAAAAACTTCCTCCTCATCTCCAGCCTCACTCTCCCCACCTCCAGCTTTGCTCCATTCCTCCCAGCCCTGGCACTCCCTGACAGCCTCAAAAGTCCCTCCCCAGCTTTTTTTGAGCCCCCTTCAGATCCTGGAAGGCCATAAGAAGGTCACCTGGGAGCCTCCTCTGCTCCAGCCTGCACAGCCCCAACTCTTTCAGTCTGTGCTCACAGCAGAGCTGCTGCAGGCTCTGAGCATCCTCCTGGCCCTGCTCTGGACACTCTCCAGCATCTCCACAGCCCTCTTGTCCCAGGGGCTCCAGAACTGGATGCAGGACTCCAGGTGGGGTCTCAGCAGAGCACAGCGGAGGGGGAGAATCCCCTCCCTGGCCCTGCTGGCCACACTGCTGCTGCTGCAGCCCAGGCTCTGCTTGGCTCTCTGGGCTGCAAGTGCACACTGCTGGCTCCTGCTGAGCTTCTCCTCCAGCAGCACCCCCAAGTCCCTCTCCTCTCCAGCCACTCACTGCCCAGCCTGCATTAGTGCTTGGCATTGCCCCGACCCAGCTGCAGGACCTTGCACTTGGTGTTGTGGAGCCTCCTGAGGTTGGCTTGTGCCAACCTCTGCAGCCTGTCCTGGTCCCTCTGGATGGCATCCCTGCCCTCCAGCCTGGCTGCTGCACCACACAGAGGTAAGATGCAGAGGTAAGGCAAAATCTTCTGCCCTGTCTGTAAATTATGGTCTATATTGAGTTTACAGGAAAGTGGAGGCACATGGTGCCCTTCTTAACCTCTCCTCTTGCCCTCTTCCCCTATGCCCAGGGCTTCATCCTGCTGACGATGTTCTGGGCAGGTGACACATTTGCCCAAGGAGCCAGGCCCAACCTGAGGTGCATGGGAAGGACAAAGCCACTCACGATCCAGCAGGCTCCTTTCAGAGACATTTATTATTTAAATAACAAGATTTGTGTTTATTTTGACATCACTTCAAGTAACAAACCACAGACAGGCTCCAAATCCCAGCACCTTTGTACTTTCTTGAGCACCCAACAAGATACCCCAGTGATGGAAACTGAGCTGGACGCACTTGCATCCCATAAAACAAAGTAGTGGTGTTGCCTGACAAGGTGGGATTGATGATCTGGGTGTTTCTGCACTTGGGTTTTTGGTTTTGGGGATTTTGGTGTTGGGGACTTTTTTCCACATAAAACCTCTGGAGAAGTGATGCCCCTGAGCAGGTTTGGCCCAGCCTGGCAGGAGGATGAGCAAAGGGTGAACCTTCCTCCTTGCCAAGCCAAAGCCTGTCAGCTACATCACTGTGTGCATGGGTGAAGCTCATGGCTGTGACCAAAACCTCCCATTTGGGCTCTTTATTCCCCATGTTGGCTTCTAAGTGGCAAAGAGAATGGCCAGAGGAGTGCTCAGAAGGGGCCCACGCAGCTCTGCTGCCATCACAGGTGCCAGGATTTGGCTGTTTCGTCTGCCCTGGTGCTCCCCAGGCATGCTGAGCTGGCACCCACTGGAGCCTAAACCTCTCTGGACAGACAGACACAAGGACACACACCCACACCCGGTAAGGCAAGCAGCCTACTAAAGAAGGGGGAGCGTCTGGGGGTGCACTGCCCCCTTCCTGCCCTGCCTGATGCTTTGGGATGGAAGGGCAGAGACAGGCGCTGCAGCAGCGGCAGCCGCCCAGCCCCAGGTCCGGGAGCCTGCCCGTGCGCTCCCTCCCGCTGCAGGGACCCTGCTGGGAAGCCCTGTCCAGGCAGCAGGGTTACAGCAGCCCCCTCCGTCACCTCCCAGCCCTCCTGCAGTGCGGCTCACTCCGCCTGCAGCCTTCGCTTGGAGGGAGCAGGTTGCCCAAGGACAGCAGCAATATGCAGGCACTCAGCAGCCCTTCTGAACTCGTCCCACTCTACTTTTTGCCCTGGAGGAGACCAGACTGCCCTTCCAGGGTGACGTGAGGTGACATCTGGCTGGGCCACCCATAGCTGGCCCACTCGGCTGCAGATACATCTCCTTATGGGCCCTAAGGCAGAGAGTGTTAACAACTGTCAGGGCTGTGCTTCACCTGGAAGGGCTGCTGGATCTACTGCCCACAGGGGTCCAGCTGAAGAGAGAGCTTTGTCTTTGCAGGGGGGGAAGTCCATCTGTCCTGGCCCGAGGGGGTCACCTGGCAGCACAGCACTGAGCGCATGAACCTCAGGACTGGTGGCCTCAGGATGGCAAAGACCCAGGGGTCAATGATGGAGTTAATAGAGAGGAACCTCAGGGCTAGGAGGTCCCAGGCATGGTTGTCCTCTCCTCTGCTGAACTTATTCACGTAGGCACGGATCTGTGAAACAAAGAACCACAGAATGGTTTAGGCTGGAAGGGAGCTCAAAGCTCAGCCAGTCCCAACCCCTGCCATGGGCAGGGACACCTCCCACTAGAACAGGTCACTCAAGGACTCATCCAACCTGGCCTCAAACACCTCCAGGGAGGGAGCAGCCCTGGGCAACCTGTGCCAGTCTCTCACCACCCTCACTGCAAACAACTTCTTCCTCACATCCACTTTCAACCTCCTCTCTCCCACTTCAAACCCATTCCTCCTCCTCCTGGCATTACCAGACCTTGTCAGTAGTCCCTCCCCAGCCCTCCTGCAGCCCCCTTCAGATCCTGGAAGGCCACTCCAAGGTCTCCTGGAAGCCTTCTCTTCTGCAAGCTGCAGAGCCCCAACTCTCTCAGCCTGTACTCATAGCAGAGCTGCTGCAGCCCTCTCAGCATCTTTGTGGCCTCCTTTGGACTCACTCCAACAGTTCCATGTCCTTCTTGTGTTGGGGGCTCCAGCACTGCACCCAGGACTGCAGGTGGGGTCTCAGGAGAGCAGAGCAAAGGGATGGAGAGATGATGGAGACAATAGCATCAGGTGTGGGATTTCAGAACCCAGCCCCTCAGCAGCTTCCTGGGAAGGTTTGGGATGGAGACATGATGGGGACAATAGCATCAGGTGTGGGATTTCAGAACCCAGCCCCTCAGCAGCTTCTTGGGGAGGTTTGGGATGGAATCATATGCTGGAAAAGATCTTCAAGATCATCAAGTCCAACTGTTAACTCAGGCCTGGGAGGGTCACCACTGACCCCTCAGCACCACATCTAGACAGTTTTCTTCATCTCTCCAGGGCTGAGGTCTCCACCACTGCCCTGGGTGGCCTGTGCTTGGCAACCTTTTTTGGGGAAAGAAGTTGCTCCTAAAGTCCAACCTGAACCTCCCCAGGTGCAACCTGAAACCATTTCCTCTTGTTCACTGGGAGAAGAGAGCAACTCCCACCCAGCTCCAGCTTCCTGTCAGCCAGCTGCAGAGGGACAGAACTTCTGCCTACAGAACGTAGAAGAGAGACTACAAGCTGCTGAATTTGGGCTGTCCCAGCACACCTGTTGCCTCAACCAGTTAAATGAACTTCTTGCTGGGGCGAAGCTGTGGAAGACGGAGAGGACGAGGGCTGCTTGGCCCGATGCTCTCCTTCCTGGGACATGCCGACTCATAGCAGCTTACGGGGCTTCCTGGAAGGATGACTCAGCACTCCTTACTCATATGGCTCAAGTTGCCGCCCCCTCACTATGGGGGACTCGCATGGGGATGGGACTCGGGGCTGCGGGAGGCAGGAACATCCTTTCTCCAGCTGGGATCCATTGGGTACCACCCAGGCAGGGTGCATCCTGGGGCATGAGGTGAGCACAGTGGTGCTGAGAGCAGCTTTTCCGAGGACTTCCCCGGGCTCAGGGTGTTTTGGGGGAAGGGTTTTGTCGTGCTGTGACCTGATCTTTGTTGGGTTCATGTGACCAGGATGCTGTGGGCAGCCCCAACCCGAAGAGAAAGTGTCACCTCAAGAAGGGTCAGTTTGAGACGCTGCCAAAAGGCAGCCTGACCACAGGAGCCAGGGTGTGAGAAAAGAGAAGGCAGCTGTGCTGCTGAGTGACTCTGTCTGCTGCCAGAGGGCCCTTGGGATTCCCAGCAGTGGCACTTTCCCATCCCACCTACCCCCAGCAGACCCATCCACATGTTTCCACCAAGGGGTCCTACTTTGTAATCAGAACCAGAGAATGAGTCAGGGTTGGAAGGCACCACAAGGATCATCCAGTCCCAACCCCCCTGCCATGGCCAGGGATACCTCACACTGGATCAGGCTGGCCAGAGCCTCATCCAGCCTGGCCTTAAACACCTCCAGGGATGAGGCTTCCACCACGTCCTTGGCCAATCCATTCCAGGCTCTCACCACCTTCATGCTGAAGAACTTCTTACTAACATCCAGTCTGAATCTCCCCATTTCCAGCTTGGTTCCATTCTCCCCAGTCCTATCACTACCTGACAGACTAAAATGTCCCTCCCCAGCTTTCTTGTAGCCCCCTTAAGATGCTGAAAGGCCACAAGAAGGTCACCTGGGAGTCTTCTCCTCTCCAGACTGAACAGCCCCAACTCCCTCAGGCTCTCCTCTTAGCAGAGCAGCTCCAGCCCTCTGCTCATCCTCGTGGCCCTTCTCTGGTCACCTTCCAGCACCTCCACATCCCTCTTATGAAAGGGGCTCCAGAACTGGATGTAGTGGTCCAGGTGGAGTCTTACCAGTAGTGACCCCAGAGCACCACCTTTTTGGGACATGGCGGGAGTGGCCCATCAAGTGTGGGACCTTTGATTTGGAGCTGCAGTGTCTTGCAGGGTCTTGAGCCTGGCTCCTGGCATGCTCCCAAGCATCCAGACATGTCTTCTCTCTGTCTTAACCCCCAGGCTTGGCTACAGTCTGTGGTTGTTCTCCTTTCCTTTGGGAAAAGAAAGGGAGCAGGAAGGGAAGGTAGCACCTGCTTTATTCTGGGAGCACAAAATTAGTGCTGGCTGCACTCCCAGCCTTGGTGGGACTCTCTTCCAGTGGGAACAAAATGACCTCCCTTGGCGACAGTCAGCTTGCACGCTCAGGCAGAGGACATGGCTGGCTGGAGGTGCTCGAGAGGGCATGGGCATGATGCTGCTGGGATGATGTAGAGTCCTTTGGGGTGCATCGTCAGGGGACTCATGCCCTCCCCTTCTTTGGTTGCTGTTTTGATCCTGTGTTTCTGCCTGAACCCTCCTGAACGGATGGGACACAGGATGTGGTCAGAGTCCTTGGGATGAGGCCTCTTGGGAGCAGATTTCCATTTCCAGTAACCGCCCATCTCCACGCTCACGGCCGCGTGACGCTGTGCAGGGCTCTGGCGGTGGGGTGGCTGCTGCCTGCCCGCACCTCCAGTGCCACCGTCTTGCCCTCTTGCCACAGAAATCTGGGACGGCTCTGCCAGCCCAGCACAGATGCCTGCCGACCAGCAGCATCTCCTTCATCCCCATCTTTGAACCTCTGATTTATTGCCCTGCTGCCCCTCCCACCTCCACCGCGAACGCCCAGCTCCTGGAACTGAGATGACACAGTGTGGTCCACAGGACCACTACACAGGCCCTGCCTGGCTTCTGAGCCTCTGCAGGATGGGAGAGCACCTCAGGCCCTGCCAGCCCCTGCTCTTGCCACCCTGTTGTCCTGCCCTTCCATTCTCCTGCCACCCCATTCTCCTCCCAACACTGGGGGTACCAAGAATGGCTCTCCCAGTTCTCCAAGGGATGTTCAGATCGAGATTGTGGCAAGAGATGGAGTCTCCCAGGCTTCAGAAGGAGCTGAACTTTCATCTCAGTTGTTGAGATTTGGGCAGTGGAGGAGGAGGGAGAAGAAGGTGGTCAGAGGGGAGAGGGACTCCACCCAGGGGAGAGGGACCCCATGGCAGGGGATGGGCACTCACCGTAAACGGCAGGGAGCAGATGACAAAGGTGATGGTCATGATGGAGAGGAGAAGGAGGTGGTCGATCTCTTGAGCCATGGAGAACATGCGCCTGCCACAGGCGCCGGCCAGCCGGGGCTGCTCAGTCGTGGCCAGCCGGCGGGTCCTCTGCCCGCGCCGGTGCATGTGGGCCAGGTTGGCAATCACGCTGAGGTTGCAGAGCAGCACGGAGAGGATGAGGAAGAGGAGCAAGGTGGCATAGAGAAGCGAGAAGGTGACGTCCAGTCCCGACATCTCCCTGGTGCCATCTTGCCGTCGGGAGTCCGGGTGCATCCGGATGAAGCACCAAGTGCCGGGGCAGTACTGCACGTACTGCCCAAAGCCCACCAGCGGCAGGGAGCAGAAGGCTGCTGAAAAGGTATAGATGGCAGGCAGGGCAACCAAGCCCGTGCGGGGGCTGAGGAAGCGCTCGTAGAAGTAAGGCCAGCCCAAGGCCAGGCATCGCTCCAGAGCCATGGCAAAGAGGATGAGCATGGTGGCGAGGCCGAAGAAGCTCATGGCAAAGCCAAAGTAGAGGCAGATGTGCCCTCCGTGTGCCAAGGCGGTCAAGGTACGGTTGTGGTGGTAGGAAGCCAGGACGAAAGGGCTGACGGAGCAGGTGCCCAGAAGGTCGGTGACCACCAGAGCCAGCACCAGGACGTGGAAAAGGGAAGGGGGGCGAGCCCGCGGACCACGGCGACAGCGCAGCAGCAAGCCCAGGGCCAAGAGGTTGCCCAGGAGTCCGGCGGAGAACATGAAGGCGCTGATCAGCGGGCGAGCCCCGGCCGGTAAGGTTTCGCTGCGGTCGTACAGCCCCTGCCCCGTCCCGTTCATCCCGCCGCCGCCGCCTCCCGACTGCGCCGCCGCTCCGCCGGTGCCGCCCTCCGTGCTTCACCTCCCTCTGTCAAAAAAAGCCAGCGAGCCAGCCCATCGCCGGTACCGCCCCCGCCGTTACCCCCCGCCAAAAACACAACCCACTGCTGCCCCGCCCGCCTCCGCCGAGCCCGCCCCGGAGAACACGGCGGTGGGCGGGCAGCGGCGGTGCCGGGCTAGGAGCCCCTCAGTGGATAGCCTCGGTGCCGGGCCGGGAGTCCTGGTGATGCTCCGGGAGGCCCGAGGCCGGGCTGGGAGCCGCTTGATGTGCAGTGCCGGTGCCGTCTGAGAGTCCCGGTATAGGTCCAGTAGCCCAGGTGCCAGACTGGGAGCCCCTCAATGGGCAGCGCTTGTGCCGAGCTGGGAGTCCCGGCGGCGCTCTGGGTGTCCCGGTGCCGGGCTGGGAGTCCCGGTATCAGTCCGGGATCGCCGGTCCCGGGCTAGGAGTCTCGGTGATACTCCGGAAGCCCGCGCGTGGCCAGCCAGAGGCTGCTCAGAGTGCCGCTGACCAGGACGGGAGCCTCAAGGCACTGCCAGCCCCGGCGCTGGGCTGGGAGCACCTTGATGGGCAACACTGGTGCCGGGCTGAAAGTGCCGGTATTGGTACCAGGACCCCCCGTACTGGGCTGGAAGTGATGCTCCAGAAGCCTCGCACATGGCCACCCGAAGTCAGTCAGAGAGTGCCGGTACTGGGACGGGAGCACTAATATGTGTCTGGGCCTCACCCCCCGTGGGAGTCTGGAAGCCCCTTGCACAGTCAGCCCCAGTGCTGGGCTGAGAGTTCCAGTACTAGTTCAGGATCCCCTGTGCCAGGCTGGAAGCCCCTCGCTGGGCATCCCTAGTGCCCAACTGGGAGTTCTACTGTTGGCCCAGGAGCCTGTCTAGGAGCCTTGGTACCAGTCCAGGAGCCCCAAGCTGTGGTATCATCCCAGCAGTCCTGGTGTTGGTCTGGGAACCCCTTGATCAGCAGCCCTGGTGGTGACCTGCAAGTCCCAGTACTGGTCAGGGAGTTCAGTGCTGTTCCAGGAGCCCTGAGGCATGGCAAGTCCTGGTGCCAGTCCTGGAACCATTCCTATGACCAGCCTCCACCTGGTTCCAGAGTCCCACTGCCAGGTGGGAGTCTTGGTGCTGGAGGTCCAGGAGCCCCAGGGCACCACCAGTCCCACTGCTGGTGTGGGGAGCCCCTCGCTTGGCCAGCCCCGGTGCCAAGCTGAAGTCCCAGGGTCAGTCCGGCATACCTGCTGTTGCTGCAGGAGCCCCACCCACAGCCAGCCCCTGGCTGGTCCGAGAATCCCAGTGCTGGTCTAGGAGTTCTGGTGAAGCTCCAGGAGCTCCATGGCATGCTAAGTTCCAGTTGCAGACTGGGAGCCTGTCAGTGAGCAGCCCTGGTGCTGGGCTTGGAATCCCAGTGCTGGTCTGGAAGCTGCAGTTCAGGAGTCCCTTTGCTGCTCTGGGAACACTGGGCTGGGAGCTCCAGCCTGACGGAGCCACAGAATTATTTGGGTTGGAGAAGTCCTCTAAGATCAAGTCCAGCTACCAGCATGGCACCACCCCAAGCATTAAACCACGTCCTGAAGCGCCCCGAGCAGTTTGTCCCAGTGCTTGGTCCAATGCCTGGCCACGCCACAGGAGGACCTGGTGCTGCTCTGGGACTCCAGGCAGTGAGCCCCAGTGCCCATCTGAGGACACCAAGGTACAGTGAGCTTCAGTGTCATCTCCACTGACCTGCTGAGGGACAGGCTACTGCCGAGCCACAGGTGAACCCAGGCCATGCTGGTGGCTCCAGGTGTGGATGGAGCCCACGAACATTCTGCCCCGTGGCCAGCCCCACACCACGACCCCAGTGTCCTCCACAGGGTATAGCCTTTAGCTGGTGTGCCTGGTCATGGCTGGAGAGCGCAGGGGATACTGGAGGGAACACCTCTTGCCAGAGCAAGCCTGGCTGAGCGCAGCTCATCTGCCCCCCAAAACCAGCAGGTTGCTGCCACATTTAGCTCGTTGTTTTTAAGACCTTGCTTTTGTAACAGGAACTGTGTAAGGGAAATAATGGAGCAGGCCAAGCCCCGGGGCCGGGTGCGCTGTGGTTGGTGACAGCACCTCCATTTCCGACCAGCTTCTCTTACTTCTTGCTTCGTTTTCTTCTGCCACACGGCCCAAAGGTTTCTTTAGCATGTTGAGGAGGACATCAGCCCCAACCCCCCCCCATTCCCACAACCAGAGCCATGGGTGTGATGGAGGGGGGGGATATTTTAGCCTGCTCACAGACTAACGCCCCATGTAAGTGGGCCAGGACCCTCTACACGTCTCAGGATCTCTTTTAGCCCCCTCCCGGCCCCGCAGACCTGATCCCTGCACCAGATACCCAGCGGTGGGAGTGAGCCTGCTGCCTTCCTGAGGCTGGATGTTCCTGGCAGGTCCAGTAACCTGTGCTTTCCACAAAAAACAGGTTAATCAATGAAGATGAGGCAAAATCCTGTCCTGGTCTCAGTGTCTTACAGAGGCTGCAGCCTGGAGACCTTCTCCCATCAGAAGAGACCCTGTGGGGTGCTTGCCCCAAGGCTTTTCTCACTCCCCCACTCTTTTCTGGTGTGGCATGTCACAGCTCAGGAAGGGATTCTGACATCTCCTGGAGCTTGTTCCTGGCAGCTAATGGAGCTTTAAATACCCATCTGGGGCTTCAGGCTTCTCAACTGAGTTGCCTCTGATGGGATCCTTTTTTCTTTCAATAACAGGAAAATTAATGGAATTTCTCCCCCCCCTCCTCCTTCCTAGCTCAAACCCAGGAACATATCACTTGGTACACTCAGTCCACTTCTTGGGAAGCCTTTTGTTTTCTTCCTTTTGCTTCTGTGTTTTTGTCATCTCTCTTGCATCTAACAAGGATCAGATGTCCTCCTTAAGGGTCACTGGCATTGTTTTCCCTAGAAGATTTCCAGGGTGGGAATCCTTAGGGGAAGAATCCTGGGCTTGTAGGGGAGTTGCAGGAATTCCACATAAGCCCTGCAGCCAAGAACAAAACCCCTGGAGTTGGCTGGGAACTGGGGTTGTGCTCCATCGGTGAAAGAGGCTGTAGCCAGGTGGGGTTGGGCTCTGCTCCCAGGCACCCAGGGGCAGAACAAGGGGACACAGCCTCACGCTGTGCCAGGGCAGGCTCAGGCTGGAGGTTAGGAGGAATTTGTTGGCTGCCCAGGGAGGTAGTGGAGTCGCTGTGCCTGGAGGTGTTAAGAGGCTGGCTGGGGGGCACTCAGCGCCAAGGGTTAATTAGAAGGGTTGAGTGCTAGGTTGGACTGGATGACCTCTGAGGTCTTTTCCAATTCTGTGATTCTGTGATTGAAGGAGAGATTTGGGCATGGAGGAAACCAGGGCATGGAGGGATCCCTGAATGCCAGAATGGTGGAGTTGGAAGGCACATCTGGAGATCTTCTAGTCCAACACCCCTGCTAAAGCAGGGGCACTCACAGCAGCTTGCCTGGGATGCTATGATCATGGAATCAGCCAGGTTGGAAGAGACCTTCGAGTTCATCCAGTCCAACCTATCACCCAGCCCTATCCCATCAACCAGACCATGGCACTAAGTGCCTCATCCAGATGGCAACGTCCAGACATGTTTGGTATGTCTCCAGGATGAAGGCTCCAGAACCAGCTCCAGAACCACTCTGGGCAGCCTGCTTCAAGGCTCCAACACCTTCACAGCAGAGGTTTTCCTCATGCTCACATGGAACCTTCTGGGTTCCAGTTTGTGCCTGTTACCCCTTGTCTTGACAGGGCACCACTGGAATGGGTCTGTCTCCACCCTCCTGACACCCACCCTTTAGCTCTTGCTGAACATTTATGAGATCCCCTCTCAGCTCTTCTCCAGGCTCCAGGTCTCTCAGCCTTACTCACAGAGATGCTCCAGGCCCCCCAGCATCTCTCTCTCTCTTGAACTGTGGAGTGCAGAACTGACCCCAGTGCTCCAGCTATGGCCTCCCTAGAGCATAGTGGGGGGGGCAGAATGTGCCTCGACCTAGTGGCTATGCTTTTCAGTGTATCCAGGGCTGCACAAGGGCAGGGACCCTTTCAAGCTCCAAAGCTGTCTGACCTCAGACCCAACATCAGACAGTGTTCTTCTCCCAGCCCCATCCCTTATCTGACACAGGGCTGCCACCACCTCACCCAGCACTGCACAAAAGCAGGGCTGAGCAGCAGGTCCACATTCTGGTGGCTCTTCTGCAAGCATCTGTGTGCATGGGTTAAATGAACCAAAGCCTCGCTCAGGTGCCTGGCAGCGCCGACACCACTGCCTGCCCAGGCACGTGCCCTCCTGCTTCATGAGGGATGAAAGATGTGGGAGGACAAAACCAAAAAGGCTCTTTGCAAGAGCTAAGCAGTTATCTGAGAAATGAGCTTGTGTAAAGCTCTGCCTGGATTTCATGAGCTGAAAAAAACCCAACCTGGCCATGCTGGCTTTATATTCAGGAGAGGAGTGGGATGGAGGGGTGGGTGACACCAGTGGCACTGTGAGTGTGGGGTGGTGCTGGAGCTCACAGCATGGCAGCTCTTAGGAGCATAGTTGGTGTGAGCTGCAGGCTTGAGCTAAGCAGCAGCTGTTGACTGCCTCCATTAGGGCTGTCCCTTGGAGGCGTGCTGGCACGGGAGCAATCTGGCATGGAGAGGTCCCACAGGGAACGGCTGAGCAGGGAGGAGGACAGGAATGGGGAGGGCTGTCACCTCACAAGACAGGATCAGAGAGTCATAGACTGGTTTGGGCTGGAAAGGACCTTGCAAGGTCATCCAGCCCAACCCCGCTGCGGTCAGGAGGGACATCTGCAACTAGAGCAGGCTGCTCAGAGCCCCAGCCAACCTGACCTGGAATGGTTCCAGGGATGGGGCATCTACCACCCCCTGGGGCAAACTGGGCCAGGTCTCACCCCCTTCAGCATAAACAGTTTATCCCTTCTCTAGAGTCCCAGTCTCCCTCTTTTAGTTCAAATCATCACCCCTTGTCCTGTCACAACAGGCCCTGCTCAAAAGGCTATCCTCACCCTTCTGATTGGACCCTTTAAGTATAGAAAGGCCACGGGAAGGTCTCCCTGGAGCCTTCTCCAGAATGAAGAATTTTAATTCTCATTTGGTTTTATTCTCTCTGTTTTTTACCCTGAGTCTGGTAGAAGGAAAAGTCTCTAAGCCTTGATGCAGTTCCCCAAGCCCTAAACCACGTATTTGGACATTGAAACTTGGTGGTCACCAACCTGGGGTGGAGTGTGGCAGCCCCCTCCTCACAGCAGCGATGCCGAGCCCTGAGCAGCCCTGCCCTAGCTGGGGTCGTGCTGCCACCTCTGGCGACAGCCCTGCCATGGCAGCCCCAAGCCCCAGGAGCATGCCAGGGAGTGGCAGCCTGGCATTCAGCCTCCAGTACAAACCTCGTTGGAGCTCGGCTGGCCCGGAGGCAGTGCTGGCTGGCTGGAGACTCCAAGTCTGCTCCCAGAGCAGGCAGGACACCAGTGAGGGCAGAACTCCAGTCAAAAGCAGGTGGACATGCCAAGGTCACCAGCATGTTCATGGGCCAGCCAGGGAGCAGGGCTGGTGCAGGGGCTGGGGGGGATCACCCCAGCAGCCTGCAAGGCTGCAGGGCTCCCCCGCTCTGGTGATAGGGTCCACCATGGGGGGAGCAGACACTGCTGTGTGTGCATCATCTCAGGGGCTGGATGGAGGCTGTGTTAAGCTTAGAATGGTCTGGCTAGGAAAGGGCCTTAAAGATCTCCCAGGTCCACCCCCCTGCCATGGGCAGGGACACCTTCCACTAGCCCAGCTTGCTCAGGGCCTCATCCAGCCTGACCTTGAGCACGTGCAGGTATCAAGCTCCCGTGCTGGGCAGTGAGCTGGTAAACACCCAGATGTTTGTCCCCAGAGTGATGTGATTGTGCCTCCTATGAATGCCTGCAGAGGTCTGAGAAGCTCTGATCGACTCATGTAATAAAGGGAAGAAGAGGAAGTGAGATGAGATAGATCTGCTGGAGCATGAGCCCTGACTGGTGCTGCTGAGGGATACTCTGACACTGGAGCAGCCCGGAGGAACAGTTCCTGGGGGTCTGGGGTGATGAAAAGCTCAACAGGAGCCTGCAGTGTGAGTGCAGCCCAGACACAACCCTGTGCTGGGCTGCAGCAAGAGCAGTGTGGGCACAGGGCAAGGGAGGGGATTCTGCCCCTTGGCTCTGCTCTCCTCAGACCCCACCTGCAGGCCTGGGGGCAGTTCTGGAGCCCCCAGCACAAGCAGGACATGGAAGTGTTGGAGCCAGTGCAGAGGAGGCCACCAAGATGCTGAGAGGGCTGCAGCAGCTCTGCTCTGAGCACAGGCTGAGAGAGTTGGGGCTGTGCAGCCTGGAGAGGAGAAGGCTTCCAGAAGAGCCTGGAGTGGCCTTGCAGGATCTGAAGGGGGCTGCAGGAGGGCTGAGGAGGGACTATTGACAAGGTCTGGTAATGCCAGGAGGAGGAGGAATGGGTTTGAAGTGGCAGAGGGGAGATTGAAAGTGGATGTGAGGAAGAAGTTGTTTGCAGTGAGGGTGGTGAGACACTGGCACAGGTTGCCCAGGGAGGTTGTGGAGCACAGAACTGAAGATCATATTGGTTGATTCTGTGCTCCACAACCTCCCTGGAGGTGTTTGAGGCCAGGTTGGATGAGGCCTTGAGTGACCTGTTCTAGTGGGAGGTGTCCCTGCCCATGGCAGGGGTTGGGACTGGCTGAGCTTTGAGCTCCCTTCCAGCCTAAACCGTTCTATGAGTCTATGATTCTGTGAGCAATGAGCCACTCAGATACGTCCTCAGATAGAATTCTGCTCTTTACTCCATCCAGGAGAGCCTGGTCAAGTGCCCAGAGCCCAGCCCAACCAGGTGAACTCAGAAGAGCCCCAGGACTGATTTCCACCAGCTTCTTCCTTCAAAAGCAGACTCCATTTGACAGCAAGATTCAATATGCCGTGAGAAGTGGCAGGAACACTAGCCAGAGGGAGAGCAGGACCTGCCCTGCCTCCTCCGAGGACACTGAGCAGATGGGGACCTGGGTTATCATTTTTTTTGCCCTAAATGGTCACTTGAGGCAGACTCTAAATCCAGTTAATATGTGTAGTTGAGGGGAAATGGATCTTTCATTAACCTGATGCTTGTGCCGCAAGGTTATGGATCCCAGGCTCTGCTTTCCCTCAATTATGGCTCTAACTGAGGCTTGGGATGGCCATAAAAATGGAATTAAAAGAATTAGAGCAGAACAGGTAGGCAGCTGAGGGACATGAGTGGGCATTAGCCCCTGGACTGATCAACTCTGCAAAGAGCAAGCCACGGGGAGAAACCACGGTCCTGCTCTGCGCGTGCAGGGACCACGAGTGGCTGAAGAGGGGATGATGGACATCCCAAAGAGGGATGAAGGGTGTCCCCAGGGAGAGGGATGTATGGTGTCCTGGGAGGGACAATGGGTGCCCAGGGAGGTGGTGGAGTCACTGTCCCTGAAGGTGTTCAAGAGGAGCCTGGCTGGGGCACTCAGTGCCATGGTCTGGTTGATTGGCTAGGGCTGGGTGCTAGGTTGGGCTGGATGGGCTTGGAGGTCTCTTCCAACCTGGTTGATTCTGTGTGGCAGGGAGAGGAATGGTGGGTGTCCCAGACAGGGACGATGGGTTTCCCAGGAAGGATGAAGGATATCTTGAGGAGGGGTGATGGGTGTCCCAGAGAGAACGATGATGGACATCTCAGGGAGGGATGCTATGCATCGAGGAGCAATGAAAGCTGTCCTCGTGAGGGACCTCACCTGCCCTCCAGCTTCCTGTTGTGGACATGAGCTGCTGCTCAAGTTTCTGAGTCTCCACACCCTTAAGAACCCTCTTATGCTCTCGTTGCTGAGGCCAAGGCCACCCCACAGCAGTCCCTCCTTGACGTGGAATCATGCACGGGATGAGGTGGCAGAGCAGGGCTTCAGACTGCCTTTATTTGCTCGGAAGACACAGTGCCCTCTCCTCCTGCATTTCCCCTCTGCCCTGAAGCCACTCACCACAACCCTCCTGCTTTCCTGAGCCTTTTACTGCTCCTCAAACCCTCTTCAAAGTGCTGCTGCTCCAAAATATTCACAGCTACCCAAGACGCAGCCCAGTTCCTCTCTGGGGCGGGGGCAGAAACACTTCACGCCCACCCCTCGCTGCGAGTCGGATGCTGTCCCCCACCTGTGACAGCCTCCTGCTGCCCCGGAGATGCTCTGAGGTGGGGGCTGAAGGCTCATTGCTCATCCTCACCATCAGCCGCCAGCTTCTTGCGCGCCTTCAGGGGAAGCCAAGCTGCGGGCTGTCCGGTTTGCGCCAGCCCAGGGGGCAGAACCGGTCATTCCCCTGCAGGCTGGACCCTTTGAGGGTGGATTTGCGGGACTGGAGCCTCCGGCACAGCCTCCGGACGAAGGTGCGGAAGACAGAGGTGCGGAAGATGATGAAGACCCAGGGGTCCACGATGGAGTTCACGGACACAAAGCGCAGGGCGCTGAGGTCGGCGTTCTCGTTGAAGTCGGCGGCAAAGGCCCCCATGTACGCCCGTACCTGCCGCCAAGAGATGAGGAAAGAGGGGAAATGAGGGGAGCACCTCGCTGCAGGGGCAAAGCCCGAACAAAAGGGTGCCTTGGGGTCAGGAGAAGAAGTTTGGGAGCCTCATGCGTTGAACCAGCACATCGCGTGGCTCGCACAGACCGGGAGCTGGGCCACGGATGGTCGTGGCACAGAGGACCATGGCCCCATCAGGAACAGGGAATCAGAGATGGTCCCAGGGCAGGAATTGTTTCATGAAGAAGTCTTAGGAAGAAGTTGTTTGCAGTGAGGGTGGTGAGACACTGGCACAGGTTGCCCAGGGAGGCTGTGGAACACAGAAGCAGCCAATGTGAACTTTGATCACATTGGCTGCTTCTGTGCTCCACAACCTCACTGGAGGTGTTCAAGGCCAGGTTGGCTGAGGCCTAGAGCAACCTGTTCTGTGCTCCACAACCTTCCTGGAGGTGTTCAAGGTTCTAGTGGGAGGTGTTGCTGCCTATGGCAGGGGGTTGGACCTCAATGAGCTCTGAGCTCCCTTCCAACCTAAACCATTCTATGGTGATTCTAAGTTGTCCTGGGGTTGTTTCATGGAGCAAAGGGAGCATCCAACCTCTAGCAGCCTGCCCCCCGCTCATGTTGCCCCTCCACTTGTGTTGCCTCTCGCTGTGATAGGCATCCATTAGGTAACTCAACTGAACCACAACCCAGGTCCTTCCTACACCTCCAGGTCCTGCAGGATCTGGCCCTGAGGTGGTGGTGGGGAACAAGGTCTTTGTCCTGCTGGGGGTCTCCCACCTCCACCCCACCAGCAGGACTCCCATCCCTGGGGAAGAAGAAGGATTTCCAGGAGGACCTCCCCCAGGTGGGGAAATGCAGTGTGGTTCAAAAGGAGCTGGATCTACCCAGCACCTCTGCTGGGTGGGTATAGGAACTGGGGGGAGGGGAGGGTACTGAAGGGTCTAACACAGTGAACAAACCACTCATGCTGCCCCCCCATCTGTGATGGGCATCAGAGGTGGGGGGCAAGTGGACTACAACCAAGGTCAAGGTCTGACCTTCACCTCCAGGTCCTTCAAGACCTGGCCCTGATATGGGGTTGTGTGGGTGGGGTTTTGGCATTCTGGAGGCCTCCCACCCACACCCCACCAGTGGAACCTCTGTCCCTGGGGAAGAAGGAGAAGAATTCCAGGAGAATTTTCCCAACCTGTGGTTCAAAATGAGCTGGATCTGCCCAGAAGCTCTGTGACTGGGGCGGTGCACTGAAAGTTCTAACACAAGGAGCAAACCTGCCTAGGAACTGGGAGGGGGAAGTTATATCAAGGGGCTACAGCAATGAACTCCCATCCCCCCCAAAAAAAAATCACCGCCCAGAGGAGCAGCGTGGCGGTTCTGGGGACACACACACAGTTATTGCAACAGGGCCAGCGCAGCGACCAGAGCCCTGGGCTGGTGTGGGGGTGGCATACAGAGTGGGACACGATAACGACCCACGACTCTGGGACAGAGGCATGGTGATGGGGAGGGGGTGTGTGAAAGCAATAAACTAACCTCCGGGGACGGGTACCTGGGAGTTGGGGGAGGGGGGGGAGGGCTTGACCTGACTCTTTCAAGGACAGGGTGGCATTGATTGAGGGGAGGGATATTCCATGGAGGTTTAAGGAATGAATCAACCCCTGGGATAGGGGTGGGGGTGATGTGATTATTCCAGTGGGATTAAAGCAGTTAACCACCCCCCCACCCCCAATTCTTGGATGGGGTGACAGTGGTGGACATTATTTCAGGGGGGTTAAAGGAACAGCCAGACCCCAGGGATGGGGACACATACTTAGAGGGGGTCAAAGTAATTACCTAACCCCCCCCCCACACACCCTGCACCCCCAACAGTTCTGGCACAAAATGGTGGTGATGGGGGAGGGGATGCCATGGGGGTTAGAGCAATAAATTAACCCCTGGGGACATGGTGATGGTGGGGGGTGCCTGGGGGGCAATCTCTCAGAATGGGGGGGGGAGGTTATTCTAAATGGGACATTGTGGCAGTGGTGAGTTATTTCGAGGGAGCTGAAGCAATGAGCCCCCTCCTTCCCCCCACTGCCACCCCAGGAGCAAGAGTGCTGGTGCCAAAGTCTAATCAAAGGAATCACAGCAACAAACTGAGCCCCCCAGAACTGAGTGGTGGTGGCAGGGTGGCTATGCCAAGAGGGCTTAGGCAACGGCCTGACCCTTGTGGCCAAGCTTGGGGGGTGGGGTAAAGTGGTGGTTAGAGGGGGGGTAGGGGTGTGTCAAACGATTGCCCTGAGCTCCGAGAAGCAGGTGGTGGTTTATTCCAACGGGAAAACAAACCCGGAGAGAAAAAAACCAGCGAACTGCCCCCCCCCCCCCCCCTTCTTCCCCCAGGACTGAAAAGTGCTGATGGGGCGGGGGTGTGTGTGTGATTCCAAAGGGTCTCAGAGCAGGATGGGGTGAGGGTCTACTCCAAGAGGGTCAAAGCAACAACCTGACCTTGGGTCAGCGACAGCCCAGCCTTCTTGGGAACAGCAGGTGAGGGTAATTTCCAGCGAGGCCAATGCAAGGGGCCTGGGGGCAGGGCGGGGGGCTGCGTGCAACCTCCCAGAGAGGGCGGGGGGAGTTACTCTAAGGGAAACCCCTGCGGACATGGTGGCAGCGGTGAGTTCAGAGGGCGCCTCACGGACAGCGTGGCTGGGACTCGACGGGGGCGAAAACAACCCCTCCGAGCCCCGCTGGCGGTGAGAGCTGCAGGGCTGGGGGTGGGGGGTGTCTGAGGGCGAGGTTTACTCACGATGAGCGGCAGGGAGCAGATGGTGAAGAGGACGGTCATGAGCCCCAGCAGCACAAGGTGGTCGAGCTCCTCCATGCGCGGGGCGGCGGCGGGGGGCCCGCGGCGGGGCTGCCGCCGCGCCATGCGGTAGAGGTGCCGCATGCTGCTCACGTTGCAGGCGCCGATGGCCAGCACCAGCAGACCCATCAGGCTGGCGTAGAGCACGGGGAAGCCGAGCTGGCGCGGTCCGCCGCCGGCCATACGGATGAAGCACCAGGTCCCGGGGCAGTACTGCATGGGCGCCCCAAAGCCCAGCAGGGGCAGGGCGCAGAAAAGGGCGCAGAGACCTGCCACTGCCGGCGCCAGAGTGGCACCCAGCCTCCGGGTGACGTGCCGCCGGTAGAAGTAGGGGTGTCCAAGGGACAACCAACATTCCAGTGCCATGGCGAGGAGCAGCAAGGTGGGGGCCAGCCCGAAGAAGGCCATGAGGAAGGCAAAGAGCTGGCAGAGGACACCGGGCTCGTCTTCGCTGCGCCCGCCCGGTCCCAGTTCACTGAGGCTGCGGTTGTAGGCGTAGGCAGCCAGGACGATGGGGCTGAGCAGGCACTTGCCCAGCAGGTCAGTGACGGCCAGGCCGCTCACCAGCACATAGAAAGCTGAGACCCTCGGTGGGCGACCACCAGGAGACCGGGAACGGCGCCGGTGCTGTCCCAATAGCATTAATGCCAGCACGTTGCCCAGCAGCCCGGCGGCAAAGAGCAGCGAGCTGGGCACTGCCGACTGCCCACTCTCGATGTACCGGTTGCTACGGCACCGGTAACCCTGCTTCTCCATCGGGACAGCCGGCACTGGGATGAGCTGTGCTTGGGATGGGATGGCCTGTGTTGGGATGGGATGTTCCACACAGTGTCGGGATGGAATGTCTCTCACCGGGATAAGATGTTCCACACCGTACTGAGGTGCGGGATGTTCCTCACAGGGATGAGATGTCTCTCATCAGGATATGACCTGCACCATACCAAGGTGGGTGTCCTTCAACAGGATGGGATGTCTTGCACCGGGATGAGATGCTGCTCACTGAAATGAGATGTTCCACACCATCCCGAGGTGGATGTCCTGCGCCGCGGTGGGACGTTCCTCACTGCGATGAGATGTTTCACAACACAGCGAGGTGGATGTCTTGCACCAGGATGGGATCTTCCTCACTGCGATGAGATGTCCCACATGGTATCGAGGTGGATGTCCTGCACCAAGATGAGATATCCCGCTCCGGGATAGGATGTCTCGCACCGCACTGGCATGGGACGTCCTGCACCGGGCTACGCCGCGGCTGCCGGCAGCGACTAGTGCCGGTGGGGCGGGTGGCCCCGTCCGGCGGAGGGAGGGAGGAAGGAAAAGAGGGAGGGAAGAAGGGGAGGGGCGGATCGGTACAGCGGAGCACGGCCCCCACCCCCCCGCCGAGGCTCCTTCCGCTCCCAGCCCTGCCGGGGCTGGCCGAGGACGGGGGCGAGGGGCATGAGGAGAGCCGCGGCTGAGGGTGGGAGTGATGGGTTTGAGTCCCTGGGGCGGTTATGGGTCCCTGAGCAGCGGGGGGCTGTGGGGTAGAGGGCAGGAGTAGGTTCCCGGGGGGAGGTGTAGGTAAGAGGGTTTAGAGACGAGGCGGTCAGGGCTGAGTCCGGGAACAAGGGGGGCGGCATAGACTTCGGGCAGGGGAGTTACGGGGTTGAGAACAGGGGCTGAGTCCTGGGGGCTTACAGAGGCAGGTGAGACCTTGGGCAGGGGGATTGTGAGGTTGAAATCAGGATTGAGGCCCTGAGGGGTGAGAGAGTAAGAAGGTCAGGGCTGAGTCCCTCGGCCGGGGAGGGGGGGGTGGGGGTGTACGGGTTAAAGAGACAAAGGTGAGTCCCTTGGGGGTGTGGAAGGTAAGAAGCCAGGACTGAATGTATTGAAGGAGTTGGGTGGGAGGTAGACGGTAGAGGATGGAGGCTGAGTCCCTGGGGAGCTTATGAGTAAGAAGGATAGGGTGGAGTCCCTGCAGGGTGGGTTGGGGGCACAGTTACAGGGTAGCAACCAAAGCTGAGCCCCTTGAGGGGGGAGTGGGTTCGTTTTGGGTGGAGGGTACAGGGTAGCAGATGAGGAGCCGAGTTCCTGGGGTGGCTTACGGGTAAAGGGTGGCACAGCTGAATTCCTTTATTTAGGTTATAGGGTAAAGGACAGAGTATGGGTAAGGGGGGGCATGGTTGAGTTCCTGGAGTGGGGGTTACAGGGTAGGGAGCTGGAGCTGGTATTCAGGGAGACTGAAAATAAGGTGTTGAGGCTGAGCCTCAGAACTGGTTACAGATAAAGGGGCTGGGGCCAAGCCCCTTGGGCAGTTGCAGTTAAGGGGGTCAGGCTCAGCCCCTGGGAGTGTCGCTTGGGGTCAGGCCCAGCTGCTGCACTGGAGTGGGTAAAGCAGGGAATGGGCAGGGTTGCCCCAGGGACGTTTTGCTGCTGGGCCTCATCTGCTGCCCAGCCCCCCAAGCTCTCTCGGGGAGCCATGCCTTTGCCTCCCTGCGTCTCTGGGGGCATCCCACATTTGAGCTTTCAACCTAGCCAGGCTCAGCCTGGCTTCAGCCTTCAAGCTCGCCCCACGTGCTTGCTGTGGAATGGTACCACTGCCCCACACCCCCATTCTGGGGCTTCCACTCGTTCTGTGTCCATGTCAGCAACCTCCTACCCCAGAGGTAAAATCCAGCAGAAACCCCCACAGCTTCTTCCAGGAAAAGAAGTGGCCTTGCGGTGGCTGCGTGTGATGATGAATAAGCACAAAACCACACTTGCCTGCTCTCAGGCCTGGCGTTGCTGCTCTGGGCGAGCGCTCACAAAGCACAGCAGAGTATCAAGATGACAGGAGTGGTGGGAAAGGATGTCTGAGGGGCCAGGCATCAGCCCTGGCGTGAGTATGTCTCATGCTGTGCGAAGGGAGCTGCCGGCTTCTGCAGCAGGGACTGTTTGTGGCTGGTGCTTGTTCTGCTGCTAAGCTGAGGAAGAAACAGAGATAAAACTCGTTGCAGTGATGTCGAAAACCGTGTGTGGTGATCAAATGCTGCCCTCACTAGGGCTGAGCGCGAACCCAGCAGCTTCATCCTGCTTGTGGAAGCCGTTTAGCCAGCAAAGTGCCGTGCTGGGATGCATTAGAAGGGCTGTGGCTAGAAAGTCGAGAGAGGTTCTCCTGCCCCTCAGCCCTGCTGAGGCCACATCTGCAGTACTGTGTTCACTTCTGGTCCCCTCAGTTCAAGAGGGACACAGAACTGCTTGAGGGAGTCCAGCACAGAGCCACAAAGGGAATGGAACAGCTCTGTTAGGAGGAGAGCCTGAGGCAGCTGGGGCTGGGAGCTGAGGAGCCTGAGAGGTGACCTCAGCAGTGGCTATCACTGTGTGCAGTGAGTGGCAGGAGGCTGGAGCCAGGCTCTGCTGGGTGGTGCCCAGGGACAGCACAAGGGGCACTGGGTGGGAGCTGAGGCAGAGGAAGTTTCATGTAAGCATGAGGAGGAATTTTTCCCTGTGAAGGTGACAGAGCCTGGCACAGGCTGCCCAGGGGGGCTGTGGAGTCTCCCTCTCTGGAGGTATTCCAAACCCTCCTGTGTGTGTTCCTGTGTGATCTGGTACAGGAGATGCTGCTCTGGCAGGGGGTTGGGCTGGATGAGCTTTGGAGGTCCCTTCTAGCCCCTGACCTGCTGTGGTTCTATGCTTGGCAATCCCAGTGGTGTTGCCATGGTCCTGGAGCCTTGTGTCATTGCTCTAATCATAGAAGTCCCTGCTCACTGCAGAGGAGATTTGACTTAGATGACCTCAAAAGGTCCATTCTAACCCAAAGCATTCTGATTCAGTGATTCTCTGCTGTTCCCAGTTACCTGGGCCCCATGGGTTCCAAGGCACAGGCCTTGTCTGAGAGATTCCACTACCACATGCACCTGCAAAGGGCACAGCCACTGCTGACCAAAGTGCTGGGCTTCCCCATCACTGACAGACACAAGCCTGCTGGAGAAAGCCAGAAGGCCAAACTCAGCAGAAATGGGTTGCCTGGCGAGAGGAGGAAGAAAAACCATGAGAAAGTCCTCCCCTCTGGCAGGCAGAGGCACCCCGCTGGAAACTTCAAAGGACCAGAGGGGGTTACTGTTGGTGTTCACCGGCTGCTTGACACCAGGGCTGAGGGAAGACCTTCTCACTCCAACTCACAGAAAGGAGCTTGGAGCCAGGTGCACATTGATCTCTGCTAACAAGTCATAGGACAAGAGGGAATGGCCTCAAGTGCACCAGAAGAGGTTTAGGTTGGATACCAGAAGAAAACTTCCTCACTGTAAGGGTTCTCAAATGCTGGAAGAGGCTCCCCATGGAGGTGGTTAAATCCTCATCCCTGGAGGTCTTTAAAAGGTGCAGAGATGTGGTGCTGAGTGACATGGTTTAGCGCCAGACCTGAGAGAGTTAGATAATGATTGGACTTGATGACCTGCAAGGTCTTTTCCAACCAGAATGCTTCTAGGACTCTCTGCTGAGGAAAGCCTGGGATGGAGAAGGCTTTTAAGAGGCTATCTCCTGCTCTTAAGATGCCAGGTGCAGGAGGAACTCAGTGTGGTGGTTTCTGGGGATGGCAGAGCAAACATTCTTCACCTGGTCTCAGCTTCTTCCCCCACTGATGGAAGGTCTGATGCTGGGCACAGCTGACTGCGGTGGCTGTCCTCGTCTGTGCAGAAGGATCCAGCCCCCAGCACCATCCGGCCAGGCTCAGGGCTGGGGCAGATGTACAAACTGGAGCGTAACTGCAGACTCATCCTCCTCCTTCATCTCCCCTGGGAGAGAAAGCAGTGTGGGCAGCCAGCTGCACCAGGCCCGGTTTAGCTCCTCTGGCTGTCCATTTGCATAGATTGCAGCTATTGGAGGAGGGGAAGGAGCAGGTTTGAGAAAGTCTGGTCACCACGGATGACAAACCTCTCCTCCTGGCCACGCATTCAGCCTGACCCTTCTCTTGCTGGTCACATTCCTGGTGGAAAGGAAGAAGGAAAATAAAACAAGCCCAGAAGAAACACAGCCCAAAGCGGAAGCAAAGGCAGCATGCCTCAAAACCCAGAAGACAAATGAGGAGCTGGAAAAACTTGAAGCATCCACAAGGAATTTTAAGAGCTGGGTTTTTTTTCCCCCAAACTCTTGCTGAGCCCATACAGCTTCTCTGTGCCAGCTGGGTGGCAGCAAGGGCTGGTGAGCTGGTGCCTGCTCAGTTCTGAGCCTGGATTTTCCTGGAGAGCTGGAGAAGCTGTGTCCATCCTGTGATCTTCTCACCTTTCTTTCAGCTCAACGCTGGCGTTGGAAGTGTTTGCAGCAATGTATGAATAACCTAATTTAGGCCCTTTTGGATGGGGAGGGTTTTGGCAGGCAGTGCCAGGCCAAGAAGCAGATGGAGGGATGTGGCTAGCTGGGAATGGTGACTTTGGCAGACCTTGCTGGATATTGCACGGAGAGCAAACAGGGCTGTGGAGAAGAGCCAACCTCCACCCTGCCTGGGAATGCTCCTTCACTGCTTGGCTGGTGCTTCCTCACCCACCCCATCCCTGCTTCTCTTCCTGGAGACCCCAGTTCCTCAGGGAATGGGAGCAGAGCATCACTATTTCCTCCCCACTGCCTTTTCACAGCTGTCCCCATGTGTTCCCCAGCTCTGGTTTCCCCAGACTAAACACTTGCCAAGTTCCCAGCCTTTCCAGCTGAAGGGATTTGTGGTTCACAGCTTGTGGGCAGGTGGGTGCTCCCACCACCCAAATGATGCAGTGACAGGTTGGGGAGACACCCAAGGTGCTGCATCGCAGGTTGCAGGAACAAGGACACCTGAGGTGGTGGTACCTCAGAGCTTTTCCTCCTAGGAGGGTGGGTTTTGCTGGGAAGATGCATCAAGCATCTTAAACATGCCCAACCCCCTGATTTAAACTGAGTGACAGGCAGAAGTGGCACTTGGTGCAGCTCAGCACCTGGCGGGGGTGGTTCCCATGTCCCTTTGCCCTGATCGTGATGGTGTCTTTGGAGAGGAGGGGTTAGGTGGGCTGCTTGGGTGCAGGGTCCATCCAGGCTGGGAACACAGACGGGCTCTGAGTCATTGGGTGACCCCGGCAGGACAAAGCTGGGTGATAGCTTCCAGCTGTGTTACTGCAGAAGAGGAGAAAATAGCCCTGGCCAGGCTGGAAATGGGGCTGAAAGCAGCGCCCAGGTGCTGGGCCAACTCCTGCTGCCACATTCTGAGATGCCACCAGCGTGACTGCCATGGCTGGATCCTGCCAGGGCTGCCACAAGGAGGAAAACAAGGAGGAGAAAGTGAGTGACTAGGAGCGGGAAAGTGTTGGGCAAGGGTGTGGGGAGCTGGTGGAGCAATGTTCCCTGCATTGCATAAGCCCCAACAGCCTGGGGCAGGGTTTGACCCGACCATGGGGTGACAGGAACAAGGAAAATGGTTTGGGGTCGATGGAGTTTCCAGCACATCCAAGGGCAAGTCGGAGGGAGGCTGCTCCACAGGGTCCTCTGCAGGGGTTACTTGGGTTGAGTGGGTGTCAGGGGTGAGCAGGAGGGATGAAGACACATGGAGGGTGTGTGGGAATGGACCCTGGCATGGAGAGAGGGTGGGGTGAATGGAGGAAATGGGGCTGGAGTGGCCTGGGGGGAAGGAAGAAAGGAAGGAGTGAAAAGAGTGAAAAAGAAAGGAAGGAAACAAGGAAGGAGGAACAAATACTGAACAAGGAAGGAAGAGGGAAGAGAGGAAGGAGTGAAAAGAGTGAAAAAGAAAGGAAGGAAACAATGAAGGAGGGACAAATATTGAACAAGGAAGGAAGAGGGAAGAGAGGAAAGAATGGAAGTAAAAGTGAAGAAGAAAAAAAGGGACAAAATAAGAAGGAAAAAGAAGGAGGAGAGGAAACCAGCAAGGAAGAAAGGAAACAAGGAAGGAGCAAAACGAGGAAGAAAGGAAACGAGGAAGGAGGATGTGAGAAATCAGGGAAAGGAGAGAGTTGCTGGCAGCTGGTGGGGTGGATTCGGGAGGGTTCTGGGCACAGGATGCTGAGCGGGCGGGCGCCGAGCGGGGCTGTGTCAGCCTGTCCCGGTGTCCGCGTCCCGGTGCGCAGCCTAGGACGGGCAGCAGGCGGCGGCAGCGGCCGCAGGGCCCGGGGCGCTCTGAGCCGGGAGCGACACTGGCCCCGCTTCCCACCTTCCCGCCCGGTTCTGCTCCCGCTGCCGTCGCCCGGCCCCTCCGTCCTCTCTTTCCCCTCCTTTCCCTTCCTCGCCGGTGCTGCCAGGCGCTGTCCTGTCCCCAGGGTAAGGACCCGGTCACAAAATTCCTTCATTTCCCCCTTTAATTTGGAAATGTCGAGGTCGGGGGAAGTGATCCTCCCCCTCTGCTCCGCACTGGTGAGATCCCACCTGGAGTACTGCGGGCAGTTCTGGAGCCCCTCTCAGCATAAGAGGGATGCGGATGTGCTGGAAGGTGTCCGGAGAAGGGCCACGAGGATGAGCAGAGGGCGGGAGCTGCTCTGCTGTGAGGAGAGCCTGCGGGGGTTGGGGCTGTTCAGGGGGTCGGGACTGGATGGTCCCTGTGGTCCCTTCCAACCCTGACTGATTCCGTGATTCTATGCAATGTCTCAGTGTCTCTGGTGTCTGTCAGCAAAGCAGATTCTTTAGCTCTGAGCCAGACCCAACCACTGCAGAGGGGTGAGGAGCAGCACCCTGGGAGTCCCATCCACAGACAAGTTCTGCATCTCCTTGACTCTTCCAGAGTCCTGTGTGGCTTTGGATGAGCAACTCTCAGCCTGCCTGTGAGCTTTGTGGTTTGGGGAAGAAGAGTCTCGCATCCTGGGATAAAGAGATCCATGCCCTAGGAAAAAAGGGACCCTAATCCAGAGGGAAAAGATGTCCATGTGCTAGGGAAGGAGATTCTTGTGTCCTAGGATAAAAGGGACTCGTGTCCTGGGATGAAAGATAGCCACATTAGGGCAAAAGGAGCACCCAAGAAGCCCAAACAGGCTCTTGTCAGGGTTAGATCCTTTGCAGAGCAGCCCCTGTTCCCATGAGGAAAAATCTTGGAGGTTTGGAAGCTCACACTAAGGGGAGGTGGATCCTGAAGGGAACATAGAAGGGAAAAAAACAAGGAAGGAAGGAAGGGAGAAAGAAAGAGAGACAGAGAAAGAAAGAGAAAAAGAAAGAAAGAGAGAAAGAGAAAGAAAGAAAGAGAAAAAGAAAGAGAGAAAGAGAAAGAGAAAGAAAGAAATAAAGAGAAAAAGAAAGAAAGAGAAAGAGAAAGATAGAAAGAGAAAGAAAGAAAGAAAGAAAGAAAGAAAGAAAGAAAGAAAGAAAGAGAAAAAGAAAGAGAGAAAGAGAAAGAAAGAAAGAGAAAAGATAGAAAGAGAAAGAAAGAGAAAAAAGAAGAAAGAAAGAAAGAAAGAAAGAGAAAGAAAGAAAGAAAGAGAAAGAAAGAAAGAAAGAAAGAAAGAAAGAAAGAAAGAAAGAAAGAAAGAAAGAAAGAAAGAAAGAAAGAAAGAAAGAAAGAAAGAAAGAAAGAAAGAAAGAAAGAAAGAAAGAAAGAAAGAAAGAAAGAAAGAAAGAAAGAAAGAAAGAAAGAAAAGGAAGAAGGAAGGAAGAAAGGAAGGAAGGTAGGTTAAAGGAAAGCAACCTGTCTTGGTTCCTTAGGCACGGGAGGCTGCCTCCACGTGGGATCTGACATCCCTCGGTGGGTGCACTGAACTGCCCAGCAGAGATCCCAAGGAAGAGCGGAAGGCAGCTCCCGAATGTGCTGCCCATGTGTTTCCCTGTTTCCCACTGAAATCTAGGCAGTCCCAAGCACTCTGTCCCCATTGGACCAGCTCTGCTCAGCCCTAAAATCCTTTAAAAACCTTTTCTAAGCCAGGGACTGCCCTGGCTCTGCAGCAGACTTCAACTGAAAGAACAAATCCAGCGCCTCCAGCCTGAGCTGGCCCATCCGCTGCCGGGGTGACCTGGGTGCTGCTGGGCGCCTTACTTTGGTCACTGGTCGGATCACAGAGGACGGAAGGGACACGTGTCAGGGGAGAATAACCTCTTCACCCAGCTCAGGAGAGGCTCCACAGGAAAAAAGCTGGCGGGGGAGTCTCGGAGCCAGGAAAATGTGGCTAAAAGCTTTATTTGCTCGGAGAGGCTGTCAGGAGGAGACAAAGGCAGGAAGGAGATAAATGCAGGGGAACGAGGCTAATTGCTGGGATTAGTCACCCTGGAGCATTCGGGTCAGGGCTGGAGGCCCAGGGAGATCAGGCGAGGAGAGATGAGCTGGAGAGAGGGTCTGGAGAGAGCCCTGTAGTTGTTAAAACCATGGCAGGAGTTGTTTGGGGGAACATCAACAGGCAATGAGCTCCTGGCCCCTATCTCTGATGATGTTCCAAGGGCAAGCCACAAGATCCCAACCGACCCTGGGACTTCGTGCTCACTTCCAGATGGGCAAATCCCAGGGACACCTAATCCAAAGCCTCATTCTGCCAGAGGACTCTTGATTTAGGATTTAAACACTCAGGGAAGCATCTTAAATCTTCATCATTTCATTCCAGGGAAGCATCTCAAAGCCTCATCAGCTCATCCTTGCTTCCTCCCCCCATCAGCTTGGGGGCTGGACAAGATGACCTTGCATTCTGTGGATCTGTGATGTTGTGATACTAAGATCCCAGTGCATCTCCGGGGCCAGAGCTCTGGGATGGGGATGGAATGGACCTGCTGCAGAAAGACAATCTGTGTTTTGTCCTATAGGAGAACAGGAAGAAAACAAAAAAGAGGAGCAAATAGGAGACATCCCTGGCAACCCAGAGCAGGGGCTCATTTAATCTCTGCTGTGAACATGCTCCCCTCCTGCTGCCCCAGCCTATACTCCCAGCCCCAGAACAAACCCATCTGGGCTGCTCTCCCCAGCAGATGAAGTTGCCAAGGAGTTTGCTGGAGCCAGGACCAAATAAGGGCCTTGTAGTTAGTCTTGGGAGCCCGGTGGGCAAGAATCAATCAGTGTCAGGAGTGCTCCTCTCCAGGCTCCATGTGAGCTCCTGGCATGCTGGCAGCATGGGGAGCTCACAGGGCTCAACACATTCATCCAGCAGCTGCATGACCCAAACCAGCTTTGGAGCAATATTTAGAGAGAGAGAGAGAAAGGAAGGAAGGAAGGAAGGAAGGAAGGAAGGAAGGAAGGAAGGAAGGAAGGAAGGAAGGAAGGAAGGAAGGAAGGAAGGAAGGAAGGAAGGAAGGAAGGAAGGAAGGAAGGAAGGAAGGAAGGAAGGAAGGAAGGAAGGAAGGAAGGAAGGAAGGAAGGAAGGAAGGAAGGGGTCCAGGAAAAAAAAAATCCCGTTTCCTTACCTTTATTCTTAAAATACATCCTAAAGCCTGGAGTGATCCTTTGGAATGTGATTCCAGATGCCTCATGGAGCATGTGGGAGTGGTGTTCCCATCCCATGAGTCTCCAGATTCCCTGGGTGCTGGGGAGATCTGAGCTCCACCACCTTTCCATCTGGGGGTGCTTAGCACTTAGCTCACCTTTTAGAGCAGTGCCTTCACTATTGCTCCTCTCCATGCACTAAGGCACTTCTGCTCTGCTCCAGCCAAGCTGCCCAGCTCTTCTTTTTCTTCTGTGCAGACCTTGTTTCTCCATGTTGTGCACCCACCTGGGGTCCAGTACTCTGTCTTTACAGCTCTCTTTAAGGATGCCTCTCCCAGGGTACGCCGGATGCCCTGAGTACAAAGATCTGTGTCAGGTCGCAGCTGGAGAGTGTGGGATGGACACTCCCTATGGAAATTATCTGCACTGTGGGTGCACACCCTCCAGGAGCTGCAGAATACCGAGCTTGAGATATAAACCCTGGATGCAGGTGGGTGGCTTGACACCACTGGGTGTCTGGTGGGTGCTCTTGCTGCTTGGGGCTGGTGGCCTCCAGACCTGCCTGGCCAACACATGTATCCTTGAGCATGCACCAGAGGAAGTCGTGATGTACCTCCTGGTCCAGACTTGCCATGGAAGGGTGCCCCTGCGAGTGGGGCCAGGGGAGAATGTGGTGAGTCATGAGGCAAAGCTGATGCAAAGAGACCAAAGTCACCAAAAATGGCAATGTCAGGAGCTGGGGGGAAGCTGTTCTGCTGTCACAGCTTCCCTGCTGTCAGCACCCAAAGGGATGCTCCCAGGAAAGGAAACAGCTACAGGGAAGCCAGTGAGCCCAGCCAGGAACTGCAGTCCCACAGATGGAGCCACCCAGAGAGACATCTTGACATGGCCCCAGCAGAAGCAGAGCCCCTCGTGGGAAGGACACAGCTGCCCAGTGATTGTCCCTTTGTCCCCAGCCCAGCACAGCTTGTTCTTGCCTCTGGCAAGTGGGCTCACCCCAGCTTGGCATCCTTTGTGGGTTCTTAGATGGCTTTAAGGGTTGAGCTCACACCCAGGGCTGCTGCCACTTCAGGCAAGGGGCTGTTAACATAGTCTCTCCCTCTCTTCTGTGGGGCAGAGTGGCTGGACAGCTGCCCAGCGGAAAAGGACCTGGGGGTGCTGTTCAACAGCTGGCTGCAGATGAGGCAGTGTGTGCCCAGCTGGCCAAGAGGGTCACCAGCATCCTGGCCTGGATCAGCAATAGTGAGGCCAGCAGTAGGGCAGTGATTGTCCCCTCATACTGAGTACTGGTGAGGTCACACTTTGAGTACTGGGTTCAGTTTTGGGGCACTCACTCCAAGAGGGACATTGAGGTGCTGCAGCAGGTGCAGAGAAGATGGTGAAGGATTTGGAGAAGTTTGGTGAGGAGTGGCTGAGGGAACTGAGGTTGTTCAATCTGGAGAAAAGGAGGCTGAGGGGAGACTTTGTTGCTCTCTACAACTCTCTGACAGGAGGTTGGGGTGAGGTGGTCTTTTTTCCCTCTAATAAGTGATAGGATAAGAGGAAATAGCCTTAAATTGTACCAAGGGAGGTTTAGTTTGGACATGAGGGACAATTCCTTTACTGAAAGCGTGGTCAGGCTTTGGAACAGGTTGTCCAGGGCAGTGATGGAGTCCCCATCCCCGGAGGGCCTTAGAAGCTGTGGTGCTGAGAGATGTGGTTTAGTGGTGGAGTTGACAGCTCTGGATTAGCAATTGGACTTGACCATCTTAAAGTTCTCTTCCAGCCAAGATGATTCTATGATTCTGTTCCATGGTTTTATACACACTGAGGGATGCTACTGTCGGGTTTAGCTGAAATGATCCAGCAGATTCCAGTGGTTAAGGATGGAGAGGGGAGTGTGGAACCCCTTAGACCTCTCCTTTCTGAAGACACGAGGCCGAAACGTGTGCGTGACAACTCAGGGAGCTGAGCCCTGCTCACCCTCCCCTCCAGTGAGATTCCCTTCCCCACCAGAGCCAGAAGGATGTTTAAGGCAATGCTCTGTTGCCCTTCCTGCTAAGTGTCTTGGCCCTGAGCTGGACTAGTTTCCAGTAGCCAGGAGGAGAAACGTTCCAACGCATTATTTCGGTGCCCCAGTGACTCAGCTGGCGGTGGGGCACGGCTGACCAAGCTGAGCACAGCCCCTCTCTACCGCAGCCCCACACCACCCCTGCTCCTGCCCGAGCACAGAACAGTCCCAGTGCGTCCCGGCAGCGTTTGCTCCCTGCGGCAGCTCCCGGCGCTGCTCCGCTCTCCGGGAATCGCGTTTCCTTTCCGGGCTGCCCCAGGAGAGATGCAGGTTTCCTGCTGCTTCTCTTATCTCCAGCTCAGTGATCCCAGGGTTGCCAGGCCACGGGGAAGAGGCTGATGGGATTTCCTGCCTGAAAAGCCCTCCATGTCAGGGATTTGTCTGCCTCTCCTCCTCCTCCTCACCAGGACCCCAGAGCAAAGGCAAGCCTTCAATAGGGCAGGGGCTTGCCAGACCACCTCAGCAGCCACATCTGACAGGAGCACGACATGGACTTTGCTGAGCAGTGAGAGATTTTGTTCCCGGTTATAATGAGGATCTGTAGTGGTGATGGCTTCTGAGGCTTCTCCAGCCACATCTCACAGAGCTTCCTCCTCCTCCAACTTCAGGACATCAGCACAAAATGTTCCTGTGTGCCCTGAGCTGGACTGTGTGGTCCTGCTCTGGCAGGGGCATTGGATTGGATGATCTCTTTGGGTCCCTTCCAGCCCCTAATATCCTGTGACCCAAAGTCATTGCCTATCCTTGTTCTCATCCCTGTCTTGATCCTCATTCCCATTCCCCTCCTCTTCTTGGTGTTGATTCTCATCCCTATCCCTCTCCTCATCTCTGTTCCTGACTCCATCCTCATCCCTGCCCCTATACCAATTCCGTTTCCCATCCTCATCCCTATTCCCATTCCTGCCCCTGTCCTCATCCACATCTTCATCCCTATATGCATTCCCCTTCCCATCTTTGGACCCAGTGGGTCCCCATCCTCATCCCTGTCCCCATCCCTGACTCTGTTCTCATCCCCATCCCTATACCCATTCCCTTGCCCCTCCTTGTCCCCATCTCCATTCCTGACCCTGTCCCCATTCTTCATCATCTTCATTCTTGTCCCCATTCCTGACTCCATCCCTATCCCCCTCCCCATCCCCATCCTCCCATCTGTCAAAGCCTCCATTAGGACTCTGCTCCTGAGGCTGAGACATGAGTTCAGCTCTTCCTAGCTGTTAGTTTCTTAACTGCCAGTATTGCTGGGGCTGGGGTGTGTAAACCCTAACCTTTATCACCTTAGAGGCTGTGCAGAGGGTTCTCAGGCTGTTCTCTCGCTTTCCTGTCCTCCCTGATTATTGCCACCTCCTGGGTGCCACCCAATCCCCGAATCCCAGCATGGTGGGGTTGGATGTGGCCTCTGGTGACCATCCAGTCCAGCCCCCCTTGCTAAAGCAAGGTCACTCACAGCAGCCTGCCCAGGATGACAATGTCCAGGCAGGTTTAGACTTTCTCCAGAGAAGGAGTCTCCACAGCCTCTCCGGGCAGCCTGCCCCAGGGCTCCAGCACCCTCAAAATGTCACCACAGGAGGGACAGCTTGGCTAGAGTCTCACCAGCCAGAGTAGCTGCTGGCCCTTTGCTGAGCCTGATTTCCTGGTGAGCCCTGGAGGTGGTTGAACTTCAAAGAAAGGCTGAATTGTTTTTGGCACTGGGAACTCCTTGAAGGCTGCAGACAGCATCCAGCTGGCTGAACTCTGCTTGAAGCCCTAATGGTTTTCCAAGGCCAGGAGAAATGGCTCCATCCAAGGGCCAGCTGAAGGGGGCAGAACTTGACCGGATGCAGCCCCTGAGGTCATGCTCGCTGGGACAGCCACGATTCCAAAACATCTTACCCCTGGTCATGGCTGGGATCCACTCTTAGGATGGAGCAGACATGGACCACAGTGACAAATCTTTGTCATCACATCCAGCTGCTTCTCCTCCAAGGATTCCTACCGGGAATGCCATGAATGTGTTCCTGATTCATTTCTCTGAGGGGGTTTGACACTTCTCTCCTTGTTATCTGGCATTCCTTTGGCATGTGCGTACTCTCGCTGGGGTAGATGTGATAGGAAAGCTGGTCTGGAGCCAGGAGAGTGGGAGACACTCCAGGAACAGGGAATCATTGGAGACAACCTTTCAGGAGAGCTTTTAGATGCTCCTGGACTGAATTCCAGGAGCACTCAGCAAGTCCAGCTGCCAGAATTTGGGGGTGTGGAGTGTGATGTGTCCAAACCAAACCCAAAGAACATTCTCAACCCCTGTCGCATGTGGATGAATACTTTACCCCTGGATCAAGAGAGTGCAATCCGTGGAGGAGCGGCCAGAGCCTCTCGCCTACGCTCAGTGCCCCGACCCTGGCTGGCTGCGGGCCCGGCTCCGGGGGCGGCTGAGGGGCGGGGAGGTGTGCAAGGTCCCGGGGAGCAGCAGGGCACAGAGGCTGAAGGTACTTTCTCTCCCTTCCCCGTTCCCCCCGGGATGCCACCGCTGGGTGTACCTGGAGCAGGAGATGCAGGGTCCCGTGGAAGCAACAAGGCACGGAGCTGGGGGTCCGCGCATCGGTCCTCTCAGGATGCCACAGCGGTACCCGTGGAAAGAGGATGCAGTATCCCGGGGAGCGGCGAGACACGGAGGGGGAATCTCTTCTCTCGTCCTTCTAGTCCCTGCGGGACGCCACCGCGGTACCCGGAGCGGGGTGATGCAGAGTCCTGGGGAGTAGTGAGGCACTAAGTGGGGGTCCCCCCCGCTCCCCTCCCCGTCCCCTCGAGATGCACCGCTGCACTTGGAGTGGGGGATTCAGGGTCCCGGGGGAGCATCGGAGCACGGAGAGAAGGGTCCCACCGTCGACCCCCCCAGGATGCCACTGTAGTACCGTAAGGGGAGTCGATGGAGGCTGGAGGCGGTGTTGAGGGGGATGTTGGAGCCCGGGGTGGATTTTGGGATAGGATGCGATTGGTCAGGCCCGGGGCGGGGGGATCCAATGACGGGCTGGACCCGCCCCGCCTGTGGCTCTCCTCGTTCCCGCCCCACGGCTCCGGTTCCCTGAGGCGGGTCGGGGCCGTCCCGTCGGGTCCGCTCCTTCAGCTCCGCTCCTCTTCGACCCCGGCGGGGTCCTGAGGCTGGGTGGTAGAAGGGTCCCGTGTGCCGCTGGCAGCGGGATGCGGGTGGCGGTGCTGGCGGCGATGCTGGCGGTGGCGACGGCGCTGCCCCGCCCGGGGCTGTTCCCGTACGGCTCGGCCCGCGGTGGTGCCCGGCTCCGGCCCGGCGACGATGAGAGCTCGCCTGGGGTGACGCTCAGCCGAGCCCTGCGCCTCTACGGCCGCGCTGCCCGCCGCCTCTACGTGAGTCCCGGCGGCCCCGGCCCCTTCCTCCTCTTCCCGTGCACAGCCCCCCTTCCCCCTAGCCCCGCTTCCTCCCCTCCATCATCTCCCCCTGCCCCTCCGTCTTCCCTCCTTCCCGCCACTCTAACATTCTGTCCCTCCCTCCTTGCCTCCCCGGCTTCCCACAGTCCTTCTCTCCATCCTTCTGTCCCACCAACCCTCCCTCCTTCCATCTTTCCCCTTCCGTCTTTCCATCCCTCCTCGTGCTCACTCTCATCCTCTCCATTCCTCTCTTTGACATCGTTTTCCCTCCATCCATCTCCCCATCCTCTTTCCCCCCGCCCTTCTTCCTCCATCTCTCCTTCTCCCCATCTTCCCTTCCTCCATCTCTCCATCTCCTCTTCCTTCTCCATCTCCCCTGTCTTTTCCCTCTTCTATTCCTCCTCCTCCCCTAACTCTTTCTCCCCACCCTAGCGATTCTTTGCAGCCTCCACCCCTGCACCAGCCTATGTGTCTCCGTCCACCCCTCGTCTCCATCTACCCCTTGTCTCCATCCATTCACCCCCCCTCTCACTGCCTCCTGCCCGGTGGCTGGGGCTCTGGAGGAACAAGAGGGCTTTCTCCTCTGCAGCTGTTTCCCCGCCGGCAGCGGCTGCAGCTGGGACGGCATCTGAGCTGCAGCTCTCTGGGGGACTGAGAAGCCCAAGGTCTTTGTTTTCTCCCGGGCCAGATGGGGCCACGCGGTCTCAGGGCCCTCAGCCTCACTCCCCTGGAGAGAGGTGGGACGCAGGGTACACACGCTGGCGGTGGAGGCACCTCCTGAGCACCCTGCACTGCTCTCCCTGCAGGTAGGGACCAACGGGGTCATCTCCACCCAGGATTTCCCCAGGGAGACCCAGTACGTGGATGACGATTTCCCCACAGACTTCCCTGTCATTGCTCCTTTCCTGGCCGACCTTGACACCTCTGGCAGCAGAGGGAACATCTACTACCGGCAAGATGACTCGCCAGATGTGCTGGACCAGGCTGCAGGCTACATTCGGGCTGGCTTCCCCAGTACTGCCAACTCCTTCGTGCCCACCAATGCGTTCATTGTTACCTGGGAGGCCGTGGGTGCCTACCAGGAGCTCCCGCAGGACACCGAGCCCTCCGAGAAGGTAAGGCTGATGGGCTGAGGTTGGTCGCTCGTCCTGTGTGCTGTGGGGCATCAGCCTTCCTTGTGTGGCAGCTGGAATGCTCAGTCCCTGCTTCCTGGTCAGCTGGATGATGGTCCAGCCTTGGAGGGTACCAGGGGAGATGTGGGTCTTCTGCTCTTGGCTCAGGGCTGTGGTGTCTGGGTCAGTAAGCTTTGTTGGTGGGCGCCTCGGTCGGAGGTGTTCAGGCTTTTCCCCTCTCTTCAAGCGAAGGTTTATAGCGCAGATGGTGCCAGGGTAGGCATAGGCTGGATATTAGGAAGAAGTTCTTCACAGAGAGAGTGATTGGCATTGGAATGGGCTGCCCAGGGAGGTGGTGGAGGCACCGTCCCTGGGGGTCTTCAAGAAAAGACTGGATGAGGCACTTAGTGCCATGGTCTGGTCGATTGGATAAGGCAGGGTGATAGGTTGGACTGGATGATCTTGGAGGTCTCTTCCAACCTGGTTGATTCTATGATTCTGTGATTCTATGGCTCTCACCCCTGAGCGCCAGACGTTTTCCCTCCCTGCTGCCCACCTGCTGATCGCTGCTGCCGGTGGGGAGCCAGCTTCAGAGCTTCCACCACGGGTGGAGTTTGTGTCCGAAAAACAAAACTGCAGGTGGTCCACCGGGTCAGGGAGATGACCTCTGCTCTCCCGCCGTGGGCTGATAAGGCTCTTGTGTGGGTGCACCCACAGCCTTTTCCTGAAGACGCTGCTGGGGCAGGACCAGGTTAGGCTGGTGACGCGTTGAGGAGGCGATAGCGAGGCTCTGCTGGCAGGGCGGGCTTCTCGAAGTGAGCTGAATCTGAAGTGCTGCGAGAGGAACACTGGCGATGACAACCCAGGGCTGTGTGATGAGTGACAGGCTCTTAGCATGGTGGATTGAATCCAAAGCCCAGCAGCAGCCACCGGGATCCCTTGAGCCACCGGGAACCACCTCTGCTGGTTGTCTTTCTGCTCTGGGGCCCATCGGGGGTGGGTTGCTGAGATGGAGAAGCCAAGCAGGGGAAGAAAATGGAGGTTTGGATGGAAACAAGGCACATTTCCTCCCCTCTCTTTAAAACTTGGGGAAGCAGCTGAAGAGACGCCATCAGGGGCCTCGCGGTGGCCTCACAACTGTCAATAACTCAGTCTTCCTCTGCTCTTCCAACTGGCTTTGTTGCCTCTCTGAGAAGCTGGAAAACGAAATGGGCTGTGCTGGGAGTGCAGCAGCTCCAGGAGAAGCTTCATTCAAGACACAAGGAAGTGCCAATGTGCTACACTGACCTCTTCCTTAACCAAAACTGCTCAAAACCACTCCAAACAACACTATTGCCCCCCTTATTTTAACCAAATAGGAAATGCCAGCAGGACTGACCTCAAAGCCTTTGCCGCCCCACGCTTTGGAAAGTCACAGCTCATTGTTTCTTGCACCTCCAAAGCAGAAATCTGGGGTAAGACCAGGGGGGTTAGAGGCTCCTGGACCCCTGGGAGGTCTTGCAATGCTGCCAGCAGCTCCTTGTCCTCTCCGGCTCCTTGAGGACAAGTTCCTTGTCCCTGCAGTGACACTTTCCAGGGCTGTGGAGCAAGACAAGAGCTGACCCTTCTGCAGAACTCAAACTTGCCCTTTGGGTTGGAATTTGCCCTTTGCAGCTCTTTGTCCATGTCCCTCCTCTCCCCCCACCCTGCTTCTGCCCTGTGTCCCAGCCATGCCAGCACATGGATATCACCCACCATGTGCCCCCCTTTCACCACCCACCCTGAAGACAGAATGAGTCCTGCAGCTGCTGCTGCAATGTGGCTGTGTGGGGCGGGGGGGGAGGAATCCAGCCCCAGGGTTAAAGGGGAGGGGGTGATTTATTCCCTCCCCCCAGCTTTTTGGCTGCCTTTGCACAGGGTCTCTGAATGCCCAAGTGTGTAACCAGCACAACAAGGCTCTTTATGTCTCCTGGGGCTGCTGGGAAGCAAGATGATGCTCCAGGGGCTCTGTGCCCTAAAACTAGGGGGAACACACGCAGGGCTGGGCTGTGGGGTGACGTTAGAGGAGCAACACCACCCACTCACTCCCCCCTCCTGCCTCCTACCCACTCTTTAGCCATTTTCCTGTGGGTGGAAGGGCTGCTGCTACATGGTTTGGCTTGTTTAGAGACCTTTTCAGGGTGGGTTTGGTTTCAATACATTTTGAGTGACCATTGTGGGGTTGTCTGGTGGCTTTTAAGTGTTGTGCTCACTCTTCCCTCCCCACTCCCTCCCCGCACGCCCCTGGCTGTGATTCTGGCACAGCCTCGGTGGTGTGTTCCCAGGGCTGCAGGGCTGGCAGGGCAGGCAGCCAGTGTGCCTATAGCGGGATGTATGGGTGTGGGGAAGGCGGGAGCACATCCATGTTTTTTCCTGAGGAAACCAAGCTGAAATTGTTCTCAGGGTGGGAAGCAAGGGAGGGGGGAGTGTGGGTTTTCCTCTGGTATTGACGGGATGGATGCGGGATGTTGGTGTCAGGGGCAGGACAAGAGGAGTGGGACAGGAACAAGCTGCCCAGAGAGGTGGCAGATGCTCCATCCCTGGGACCACTCCAGGTCAGGTTGTCTGGGGCTGTGAGCAACCTGCTGCAGTTGCACATCTCCCTGCTGACTGCAGGGGGTTGGACTGGATGACCTTTAAATGTCACTTCCAACCCAAAACATGCTGTGATTCTGTCATTCTATGCAAGAGAATGGGAGTTGAGTGCCAGCCTTTTTTCAGGGGTGGCCTGTGGTAGGATGAGAGGTGAGAGACATGAACTGAAACACAGAGTTCCATCTGAACGTGAGGAGCAAATCCTTTGCTGTGAGGCTGACAGAGCCCTGGAACAGGCTCCCTAGAGAGGTTGTAAACTTTCCTTCTCTAGAGACTTTCAGGACCTGCCTGGGTGTGTTGCTGTGTGACCTGCTCTAGGTGATCCTGTCTCAGTCCTCCTCCGAAGTTATAGAATGGTTTGAGTTAGAAGAGACCTTTAAGTCTCTTCTAGTCCAAGCCCCCTGCAGTCATCAGGGACATCTGCAACGAGATCAGGTTGCTCGGAGCCCCTTCATGACGTCCATCTGTCCTGCTCTCCCCTTGACAGCTAAACACCTTCCAGGCAGTCATAGCCTACGATGATGAGGACACCTATGTCATCTTCCTCTACCCTGATGGTGGCCTCCAGTTCCTGGGGACACGGCCCAAGGAGTCCTACAATGTGCAGCTGGAGCTGCCAGCCAGAGTGGGCTTCAGCTGGGGGGATGGCGATGACCCGAAGAGGGATGGACTCTTCCACAGCCTGGCCAGCAGCGAGCCGGCTCTGAGGCGCCTGGAGCGGTGTGTGGTACTGAGGGGCTGTGTGGGGCAGGCGTGGAGGGCAGGCTCACCTTCTTTCAGACCCTGGAGCTGGAAGAAGGAGAGGAATGAGCTGGAGGTGGTGAGCTGCACTGGGACTTGAGCTCACCTGCAGTGCTGGGGGCATTCAGAAAAACCAAGCACAAGGTCCTGCGCCTAGGTGGGGGCAAACCCTGGCACCAACACGGGCTGGGGGTGAGGGCTGGGGAGCAGCCCTGGGGAGGACTTAGGAGTGCTGGTGGGTGAAAACCTGGGTGTGAGTTGGCATCAGGTGCTTGTGTCCTGGGCTGGTCCCCAGCAGTGTGGGCAGTAGGTGCAGGGAGGGGATTCTGCCCCTCTGCTCCACTCTGCTGAGACCCATCTGCAGTGCTGGGGCCAGCTCAGGAGTCCTCGGCACAGGACAGGCATGGAGCTGTTGGAGCAGGGCCAGAGGAGGCCACAGCAATGATGGCAGGGCTGGAAGGCCTCTGCTGAGAGGCCAGTCTGAGAGAGTTGAGGTGTTCAGTTTGGAGAAGAGAGGGCTCCAGGGAGACCTTCTGGCAGCCTTTGAATGCTCGAAAGGATCTGATAAAGCTGGGGACAGACTTTGGAGCAGGGCCTGTTGTGACAGGAGAAGGGGTCATGGTTTGAACTAAAAGAGGGAGATTTGAACTAGGGAGAAGGAAAAGATTTTTGATGCTGAAGGTGGTGAGACCCTGTCCCAGGTTTCCCAGGGAGGTGGTAGATGCCTCATTCCTGTAAGCACTCCAAGCGAGCTTGTCTGGCACTGTGAGCAACCTGCTGCAGTTGCAGACATCACTGCTGACTGCAGGGGGGTTGGACTGGGTGACCTTTAGGGTCCCTTCCAACTCAAACCAATCTGAGAGTCTGTGGTACCTTTGGGCTCAGTGATGGACACGCACATGTGCTGCTGCCCCACAGGGAGAGCAACACAGGGGTACCTGGTGTGTGGGTCTTCCACGTGGGCAGCGTGGAGCCTCTGGAGCACGTGGAGGCAGGAGACACCAGGAGATCCAGCCCTGGACATCATGCCCCTGGCACGGCCGACTCTGCCCACGCTGACCACGTTTCCAGCCAGCCCCCAGCCCGGCCCAGCTCTGAGGCCACCTCACCGCACCTTGGCCATGGACACCGTCCCCCGGAGCTGCTGGGCATTGCCCCCAGGGGGCTGCCCGTGTCCCTTGGGCAGGAGCGGAGCCGCCGTCTGCACCTGGCCACGGACGGTGGCACCTGGCAGAGCTACTCTGCCAACCCCTCCTTCTACAGCTCCGGGCACCACGGTGTTGGCGTGGAGGAAGAGGAGCATTTTAACCCCGATGGTGAGTGGCACAGACCCTCTGATGGCCACCCTCACTCATGGTGGGTGGCTCCCTAGAAGATGCCTCCTGCTGCAAGCTCATGTCCTCCCCAGTAGCTGGAGCTGGCATGGGCTGGCAGCACTGCTGCAAAGCTGCTGCTTTTCCACCACCTCCAAGCCAAATACTGGGGGCTGCTGGAGCTGTATGTCTCTGCCTGCTGGGCTTGCTGGTGCTCTGCCCAGCCTTGCAGAGAGGGAAGCTTAGGAGATGAGTAGCTCAGACAAGGACCTGGGGTGTTGGTTGACAGTGGGCTGAAGATGAGGCAGTGTGTGCCCAGCTGGCCAAGAAGGCTGAGAGCATCTTGGCCTGGATCAGCAATAGTGTGGCCAGCAGGAGTAGGGCAGTGATTGTCTCCCTCTACTCAGCACAGTAGAGGCAATACTTTGAGTACTGGGTTCAGTTTTGGGCCCCTCACTCCAAGAAGGACACTGAGGTGCTAGAGCATGTCCAGAGAAGGGCAACAAGGCTGGTGAAGAGTCTGGAGAACAGGACTGGTGAGGAATGGCTGAGAGAACTGGGGGTGTTTAACCTGGAGAAAAGGAGGCTGGCAGGAGCACTTGGTCTCTACAATGCTCAGACAGGAGGTTGGAGCCAGATGGGGATCAGTCTCTTCTCCCAAGGAACAGGTGATAGGATGAGAGAAAACATCCTCAAGCTGCAGCAGGGGAGGTTTAGGTTGGACATTTCTTCCCCAAAAGGGTTGTCAAGCCCTGGCACAGGCTGCCCAGGGTAGTGGTGGAGCCCCTATCCCTGGAGGGCTTGAAAAGCCTGATAGATGTGGGGCCGAGGGACAAGGGTTAGTGACCTGGCAGTGGTGAGTGAACAGTTGGAGTCAGTTATCTTGTAGGTCCCTTCCAACCGTAGCCTTTCTGTGATTCTAAGTCATGGTGCGGGGCCAGGACTGGCCCTGTCACCTGCTGTGACACCGAGCCAGCTGCAGAGGTGCTATGGCACATGCTTAGGGGAGCAAAGCTTGTCCCCAGCTGCCTGTCACCCACAAGCACACAGAAACTCGACCTGTTGCCCTTGGCAGCTCTGCCTGAAATCATGCAGCAGGTTCCAAACCCTCATGCAGCCCAGGTGACTTTCCTGGGAGCCACCACTGCCAGCTGTTCCATCCCCTGGTGGTATTCTGGGGCCAAGGAGCCACACCATCAGGGGTGGCTTTGTCACCATGTCCCCAACCCTTTCTATTTGTCCCTAGTGTTCACGTACAGTGCGACCAGCAAGGAAACCTGTGCCCAGTACCAGGGGCGTTGCTCGCCACATGCCTTCTGCACAGACTACGCCACCGGTGCCTGCTGTCACTGCCGGGCCACCTACTATGGCAACGGGCGGCAGTGCCTGCCCGAAGGTATGTGGAACAGGTGGCAGGGACGGCCACCCTATAGCTGGGTGGCCACTGCCAGGGATGCCCATCTCCCTGCCCAGGAGCCGTGCACCGCCTCAACGGGAAGGTGAGCGGGAGCCTGGCGGTGGGACGCGCATCCGTCCGCTTCCAGGACGTCGACCTTCATGCCTACATCGTGGGCAGCGATGGGCGAACCTACACGGCCATCAGCGGGGTGCCCCAGCCTGCTGCCCGTGCCCTCCTGCCCCTCCTGCCCATCGGTGGGCTCTTTGCCTGGCTCTTCGCCCTAGAGGAACCTGGCTCTGAGAATGGCTTCAGCATCACCGGTGAGTGGGGAGCTCACCAAACCCCACTGCCCTGAGGGCCAGGGCTCGTGGTGGGGTGATGTGACTTGGGGCAGGTGGTGAGTGCTACGGATGGGGGTCTTGGCCATCCCATGTCTGCTCTGCTCATCTCCCTGGCTTCAGCTGGCTGTCAGCTTCCTGCTGTGAGTCCCCATGGGGGTGCCAGAGAAGCAGGGAATGATGCTCTGGGGAGGTGTCACTAAAAATCCTGCAAGTGCCTGTTCCCTTTTCCTGCCCAGGTGCTGAATTCACCCAGAGCCTGGAGGTGACCTTCTACCCAGGGCAAGAGACGGTCTATGTCACCCAGACAGCTGAGGGCCTGGGACCAGACAACTACTTAACCCTAAGGACACACATCCAGGGCCAGGTGCCATTTATCCCAGAGAATGTCACTGTCCACATCACTCCCTACAAGGAGCTCTACCTCTACTCCAGCTCAGGTAGGAACCTGTGGTTAGCCCTGGTTTGGTTGCTTACACTCCATCCTTGTGTGTCTTGCTCGGCACAGCCCCAAAGCTCCCGCACATGCCAGAGGCAACAATGTCCTGGGCTTATCCCCAGCAGCTTGGGCAGCAGGTGGAGGGAGGAAATCCTGCCCCTCTGTTCCACTTTGCTGTGACCCTGCCTGCAGTGCTGGGGCCAGCTCTGGTGTCTCAAGCACAGGGCAGACATGGACTTGCTGGGGTGCGGCCAGAGGATGCCACAGCAGTAATGCAAGGGCTGGAAGACCTCTGCTGTAAGAACAGGCTTCTGTTGGAGTTGTTTAGCCTGGAGAAGAGAGGCCTCCAGGGAGACCTTCTGGTGGCATTTCAGTGCTTAAAGAGGCTGACCAGAAAGCTGGGGACAGACTTTTGAGCAGGGCCTGTTGTGACAGGACACAGGGTGATGGTTTGAGGGAGATTCAGACCAGAGAGAAGGAAGAAATTTTGACACTGCAGGTGGTGAGACCCTGTCCCAGGTGCCCCAGACAGGTGGCAGATGCCCCATCTCTGGAACCGTGCTAAGTGAAGTTGCTTTGGTCTCTGAATACCCTGCTCCAGCTGCAGATGTCCCTGCTGACTGCATGGGGAGAGGGGTGTTGGGCAGATGGTCTTTAAAGGTCCCTTCCAACACAAACCATTCTGTGCTTCTATGCAACCGCCCCCCCGCGGCTCCCAGCATCCCAGCGATGTCGAGGCTGAAGCCTCCTCTGCATTTCCTCTCACCCTCTGGCAGCTGTGATGTCCTCTGCCCACCGCGAGTACGTCTTGGTTGCTGGGACAGCCAACCAGACCTTGTCCTATCGCCTGCACCAGAACATCACCTTCTCCAGCTGCCCTCACTCCCGCCTGCCCTCCCGGCAGCAGCTGAGCCTGGCACGGGCCTTTGCCCTCTACGATGCCCATGAGCATGTCCTGCGTTACGCCCTGGCTGCTCGCGTCAGCTTGGCACAAGGTGAGCTCCATCACTCGCTGCTGCGCAGTGCCCAACTCAAGGTGCCCACCTCAGCCCCAGCCAGGTGATGCTGCTGTCTCCTCCCTGCTCCCAAAGCCAAAATGGGATCACTCTGCTCAAAAGCAGACAAAAGAGGGCATTTGTTTTTCCAAGCAGCTTGAGCTGAAATGCTCCTGGTATGAGGAGGCCGCAGTGGGGTGGCACAGCTGTGGGTCCCTGCAGAAGATGATGGTGCTGTCACAGCTGTGATTCCAATGTCAGATATAAGTGGGAATGGTTGTTCCCTGCATCTCCTAGGCTTTTTCCTCCACTAATCCCTGCTCTTCCCCTCAGAAGACTCTGAGAACCCTACAGTGAACCCGTGCCACGATGGCACACACACGTGTGAGGTGACAGCACGGTGCCAGCCTGGCTCAGGGATAGAGTACACCTGCGAGTGTGCAGCTGGGTACCGCAGAGAGGGACGAGGATGCCGAGGTGAGCTGGGGCTGTGGGTTGGTGCATCCTGCCCCTTACTATGGTGGCCACAGCAGTTTGGGCTGCTGGGATGTCACCAACCCTGGAAACATGTGGGCGCCTCAGCAAGTGGGTTAATGGCCATGCTGGTGTTGGGTCAGCGGTTGGACTTGATGACCTTAGATGTCTTTGCCAGCAAAAACAATTCTATGGCTCTGTGATGTGCCACAGCATGGTAACACCCTTGGTCTTCCAGAGCTGCACCTAGAGTTTGAGTCAGTCACAGGGGAGAACCAGAGGCCTGCTGCTGAGGAACTGCTCCAGGAGCGTGGTGGGGGTGGAGGGAGCAGCAGACTTGGGGCAGGATGCCCTGCCTAGCTGCTAGGCCCCCAGAATGGGAGTGCCTTGTCATGCCCAGGATTCCAGTGTCTCCCCATTCTTCTAGATGTGGATGAGTGCACAGAGGGGCTGAGCCAGTGTGGCGCTTTCACCATCTGCCTGAACATGCCAGGCAGCTACCGGTGTGAGTGCCGCAGCGAGTACCGGCCGGCGGAGGACGGGCAGGCGTGTGTGCGTAAGTGCCAGCCCCACCGCTGGGATCCCCATACCCCTCTGCCCTGCAGGGATCACCCTGGGCACACTTTCACCCTCTGTCCCTGCAGCAAGTGACCCCTGCGAGGAGGGCAGACATCCCTGTGCACCGAGGGACCGGGCGCGCTGCCTGCCCCGGGCCGGGGGCCACGCCACCTGCGAGTGCCTGCCTGGCTACACCGGTGATGGCATCCACTGTGCCGGTACGTGGGGCGGGGGGCAACACTTCACACTCACTGCTCAGCCTGGAGAGATGGAGGCTGAGGGGATGCCTTCTGGCTCTCTGTGACCGAGGTGGAGGTTCACAGTATCACAGTATCACACAGTATCATCAGGGTTGGAAGAGACCTCACAGATCATCAAGTCCAACCCTTTACCACAGAGCTCAAGGCCAGACCATGGCACCAAGTGCCACGTCCAACCTTGCCTTGAACTGCCCCAGGGACGGCGACTCCACCACCTCCCCGGGCAGCCCATTCCAGTGTCCAATGACTCTCTCAGGGAAGAACTTTCTCCTCACCTCGAGCCGAAATTTCCCCTGGCGCAGCCTGAGGCTGTGTCCTCTTGTTCTGGTGCTGGCCACCTGAGAGAAGAGAGCAACCTCCTCCTGGCCACAACCACCCCTCAGGTAGTTGTAGACAGCAATAAGGTCACCCCTGAGCCTCCTCTTCTCCAGGCTAACCAATCCCAGCTCCCTCAGCCTCTCCTCGTAGGGCTGTGCTCAAGGCCTCTCCCCAGCCTCGTCGCCCTTCTCTGGACACGCTCAAGCATCTCAATGTCCCTCCTAAACTGGGGGGCCCAGAACTGAACACAGCACTCAAGGTGTGGTCTAACCAGTGCAGAGTACAGGGGCAGAATGACCTCCCTGCTCCTGCTGACCACACCATTCCTGATGCAGGCCAGGATGCCACTAGCTCTCTTGGCCACCTGGGCACACTGCTGGCTCATGTTCAGGTGGGTATCAATCAGCACCCCCAGATCCCTCTCTGTCTGGCTGCTCTCAGCCACTCTGACCCCAGCCTGTATCTCTGCATGGGGTTGTTGTGGCCAAAGTGCAGCACCCTGCACTTTGAGCTATTGAAGCCATCCCATTGGACTCTGCCCATCTGTCCAGGCGGTCAAGGTCCCGCTGCAGAGCCCTTCTGCCCTCCAACTCAGTCACATCTGCCCCCAGCTTGGTGTCATCTGCACACTTGCTGATGACTGACTCCATGCCCTCATCCAGATTATCCATGAAGATGTTAAAGAGGATGGGGCCCAGCACAGATCCCTGAGGGACACCACTAGTGACAGCTGCCAGCTGGATGTGGCACCATTCACCACCACTCTCTGGGCTCATCCCTCCAGCCAGTTCCTAAGCCAGCACAGAGTGTTACCATCCAAGCCATGGGCTGACAGCTTAGCCAGCAGTTTGCTGTGGGGGACAGTGTCAAAGGCCTTGCTGAAGTCCAGACAGACCACATCCACAGGCCTCCCCACATCCACCAAGAGAGTCACCTGATCATAGAAGGAGATCGGGTTAGATCTCCTTCCTAAACCCATGCTGGCTGGACCTGAGCCCTTTGCCATCCCTCAGGTGTGCTCTTATCACCCCCAAGATAACCTGCTCCATCAGTTTTCCTGGCACTGAGGTCAGGCTGACAGGTCTGTAGTTCCCTGGTTCCTCCATCTGACCCTTATTGTGGATGGGGACCACGTTGGCCATTTTCCAGTCTCCTGGGACCTCTCCAGTGAGCCAGGACTGCTGGAAAATGATGGAGAGCAGCTTGGCCAGCTCAGCTGCCAGCTCTCTCAGCACCCTGAGCTGGCCTCTTCTCCCAAGGAACAGGTGGACTCCTCAGTTCAAGAGAGATGTTGAGGTGCTGGAAGGTGCCCAGAGAAGGGCAGCAAGGCTGGGGAGGGGCCTGGAGCACAGCCCTGTGAGGAGAGGCTGAGGGAGCTGGGGGGGTGCAGCCTGCAGCAGAGGAGGCTTAGGGCAGAGCTCATTGCTGTCTACAGCTCCCTGGAGGGAGGCTGTAGCCAGGTGGGGTTGGGCTCTGCTGCCAGGCAGCCAGCACCAGAAGAAGGGGACACAGCCTCAAGCTGTGCCAGGGCAGGTCTAGGCTGGATGTTGTTAGGAAGTTGTTGTCAGAGAGAGTGATTGGCATTGGAATGGGCTGTCCAGGGAGGTGGTGGAGTTGCTGTTCCTGGAGGTGTTGAAGCCAAGCCTGGCTGGGGCACTTAGTGCCATGGTCTGGTTGCTTGGGCAGGGCTGGGTGCTAGGTTGGGCTGGCTGAGCTTGGAGCTCTCTTCCAGCCTGGTTGATTCTGTGATTCTAAGTAACAGGTCAAGAGGACACAGCCTCAAGTTGCACCATTGGTTGGACATCAAGAACAATTTCTTCCCCCTAAGGATTGTCAAGCCCTAGAACAGGCTGCCTGGGGAAGTGATGGAGTCATTTTCAGTGGAGGGGGTTGAAAAGCTGTGTAGATGTGGTGCTGAGGGACATGGTTTAGTGGTGGACTTTGCAGTGCAGGGTTAATGATTTGGCTTGATCTTGATGGACTTGAAGTGCTGGAGCAGGTCAGAGGAGGGATAAAAATATGATCACAGGGCTGGAGCACCTCCCCTATGGGGATGGACTGAGAGAACTGGGTCTGTTCAGGCTGGAGAAGGCTCCAGGGAGAGCTCAGAGCAGGGGGACTGCAAGGAAAGCTGGGGAGGGACTTTTTACAAGAGCTTGTAGTGATAGGAATGGGCTGAAGCTAGAAGAAAGCAGATTTAGGCTGGATGTTAGGAAGGTGGTGAGAACACCTGGAACAGGTTACCCAGAGAGGTTGTGGCTGCCCCTTCCCTGGAGGTGTTCAAGGCCAGGTTGGACCTTGAGCAACCCAGGTTAGAGGAAGGTGTTCCTTCCTATGTCAGGGTGGTTGGAACTAGATGATCTTTATGGTCTCTTCCACCCCAAACCTTTCTATGACTCTATGAATCTTAAAGGTCTTTTCCAACCAAAATTGTTCTATGATTCTTCATTCATGCAAATGCTGCTGAGTTAAGCAGGTTCCTGTTAGAGACTGATCCAAGCAAACCCTCTCTTGCAAGTGATGCTTATTGCTGTCTTTTCCTTTCCTGGAGTTCTCTTCCATATGAAAACCTGGTGCTGGTTCCTCAGCTCTGCAAGTGAACTTGGGGAAGTGCAATGGAAGGTTGGGAAGCCCATGGTTGTTTGAGGCCTTGAGCTTAGATTTTGGTGGGGCAGGTGGCTAAAGGGCTGGGTGGATGTGGTGAACCTAAGTGCAGATTTGAAAAGCCAGGCTACTCTTTGAATACTGGGTTCAGTTCTGGGTTCCCCAGTCCAAGAAGGACATTGAGGTGCTGGAGTGTGCCCAGAGAAGGGCAACAAAGCTGGTGAAGGTCTGGAGAAAAAGTCTGATGAGGAGTAGCTGAGGGAACTGGGGTTGCTCAGCCTGGAGAAGACGAGGTGGCAGGGAGACCTCACAGAATCATAGAACCATAGAATGGGTTAGGGTTGAAGGGAGCTCAAAGCTCAGCCAGTCCCAACCCCCTACCATAGGCAGGGACACCTCCCACAAGAACAGGTTGCTCAAGGCCTCATCCAGCCTGGCCTGGAACACCTCCAGGGAGGGAGCAGCCACAACCTCCCTGGGCAGCCTGTGCCAGTGTCTCACCGCCCTCACTGCAAACAACTTCTTCCTAACATCCACTTCCAGGTTGGTCTCTTCTGCCTAGTATCAGGACAAGAATAAATGGCCTGAAATTGTGCCAGATAAAGTTTAGGCTCCTGCAAGAGCGGTCAGGCATTGGAACAGGCTTCCATAGGAGGTGGTGGAGTCGCTGTACCTGGAGGTGTTGCAGAAAGGTGTAGCCATGGCACTCTAGAAGATTCTGTAATGGCTGTGATGGTCTTAGGGCAGTGGTTGGACTTGATGATCTTGGAGGTCTTTTCCAACCAAAACAATCCTGTGATTCCATGATTACCACAAGCACATGCTCAAGCTGCTGCTTTGTGAGGCAGCCCCACAGCTGCAGCCTGCAGACAGCCATTTCTGCTCTCGCTCTCCCAGCTTAGGATGGGAGTCTGGGATGCAACACCTGGAGTCAGGAATAAATCCCAAGCAGGTGCCGTTGGGACTGATCCATCCTGGCTGTGACCCTGGCTTCTGTGACTCTGATCCCCACTCTCCTCCATGCACAGACGTGGATGAGTGCGCTGCAAACCCGTGTCACCTGGCTGCCACCTGCTACAACACGCCAGGCTCCTTCTCCTGCCACTGCCGACCTGGGTATGAGGGCGACGGCTTCCAGTGCATGCAGGGTAAGGCTGCCAAGCTTACCACCACATCACCACTCTCCGGGCTGGTTTCTCCCATCCTCACTCTGCTGTTGCTGTGGCTTTCCCAGTGGCAGAAGGGGACACGCAGCGCCTGACCCCCTGCGAACACGAGCGGCTGTACCCACGGGAGGTGCCACCAGCACCCTCGCCCGTGGGCAATGGGCACATGCCCCAGTGTGACGAGGAGGGACGATACCGGCCCCTGCAGTGCCACAGCAACACTGGGTACTGCTGGTGTGTGGATGCTGCGGGGCAGGAGATCGCTGGCACACGGACAGCGCCAGGCAGCACCCCACCTCGCTGCGGGAGCCCAGGTCAGCGCCACCACACAGTGCCTGAGCATCCCGATGGGATTGGTGGGCAGCAAGGAGGTGTCCTGGCAGGCTGCTTGGGTTGTGCTGGGTGGCAGAAGGTGTTGAGAAGGTGCCGGAGAAGGCAGATCTGTGCCTGTCCCTGCCCATCCTGCGTGGTTGCAGTACTGTGGCCCCAGCCACGAGCAGATGAGGGCAGTGGGGCTGTGCTGAGCAAAGGGGATCCTCTTCCCAGCCACCCTGCCTGGAGCTTGACTGTCATGGCCTGGGTAGAGGATGCTGCTGAATGGGTGGTTAGACACCACAGGTAGTCTTCTGGGTCTGTAGGGCCCCACGGTCCATGAAGTTATAGTGGCTGTGGCCCTCAGGACACCTCTTTTGTCATCTTGGGGACAGCTGTGGGGTGTCAGATGGGCTGCAGAGGGGAAGCCCTGGTAGGAAGGTCAAACAGTGCTGGCAGAGCATCACCCAGCTCTGGGTGAAGCAGAGCCAAAACCGGGTGCCAGGCAGGTCCAGGAGAGCTGCATGGCACCCACTGAGGGGGGGAGTTGGGATGTTTGTTGCCAGCAGAGGCCATTCAGCAGCTGACCCCCTGCGAACACGAGCGGCTGTACCCACGGGCAGTGCCACCAGGACCCTCGCCCGTAGGCAATGGGCACATGCCCCAGTGTGACGAGGAGGGACAATACCGGCCCCTGCAGTGCCACAGCAGCACTGGGTACTGCTGGTGTGTGGATGCTGCGGGGCAGGAGATCGCTGGCACACGGACAGCGCCGGGCAGCACCCCACCTCGCTGCGGGAGCCCAGGTCAGCACCCCTTCTCCTCCCTGTAGCACCCCAACCCCGTGGTGCCCCTCTGGAATGGTAGGGCACCCAGCAAGTTTTGGGGCATGTGGGGCTTTGGCAAAGCCCCGAGTTGCCCAGTCTTGCTCCTGGGGTGCATCGCGATGGGTGGTGATGTGTCACCATCCTGATGCCAGAGCCCACGGAGCGTGCCCCAACCATGTGCGAGCGCTGGCGGCAGAGCTTGCTGGAGCACTACGGCGGCAGCCCCCGCAGCGACCAGTACGTGCCGCAGTGTGACAGGGAGGGCCACTTCACCCCGCTCCAGTGCCACGGGGACAGCGGCTACTGCTGGTGTGTGGACGAGAGCGGCAGGGAGATCCAGGGCACACGCTCGGAGCCTGGCAGCACCCCACCATGTAAGCACGCCAAGGCTGACCCGCCGTGGGTGCCGCGTCCCGCCCCTGCTCAAGCACGGAGGTAAGCTGATGCTCCTCAAGCCACCTTTTCCTTGTTCCCACCTAACTCGTGCCCCAGGTCTCCCCAGCGTCGCACCGCCCAGCGCCCGGCCCTCGCCCCGGCCCGATGTGTCCCCGCCGGCCACGGGGACCTTTCTGCTCTACGCTCAGGGACAGCAGATCGGATACCTCCCGCTCAACGGCACACGGCTCCAGAGGGAGGCAGCCAAGACCCTGCTCTCTCTCCACGTAAGCATCTACGGGGCTGGGCTAGGGACCGCTGGAGAAGGTTAGGGTCTGGCTGATGAGCTCTGGATAGAATCACAGAATCATTTTGGTCGGCAGAGACCTTTAAGAGAATCAAGTCCAACCATTGGCATAGGCTGGGGACTGACCTGCTGGAGAGCTGTGAAGGGCAGAAGGACGTGGGAGCCCTGGTGGCTGCAAGGATGGCCATGAGCCAGCAGCGTGCTCTTGTGGCCGGGAAGGCAAATGCCATTCTGGGGGGGCTTAGAAGGGCTGTGGTGAGTAGGTCGAGAGAGCTTCTCCTGCCCCCCTGCTCTGCCCTGGTGAGATCTCATCTGCAGTACTGTGTCCAGTTCTGGGGCCCCCAGTTCAAGAGGGACACAGAACTGCTTGAGAGAGTCCATCACAGAGCCACAGAGATGATTATGGAAGGTGAACATCTTCCTTATGAGGAGAGCCTGAGGGGGCTGGGGCTGTGCTGCCTGGAGAGGAGGAGACCAAGGGCTGACCTCATTCATGTTCATAAGTATATGCAGGGTGAGTGCCAGCAGGCTGGAGCCAGGCTCTGCTGGGGGGTGCCAGCAGTGCCAAGGGGCACTGGCTGGAGGCTGAGCCATAGGAGGTTCCCTGTGAACCTGAGGAGGAATTTTTCCCTGTGAGGGTGACAGAGCCTGGCACAGGCTGCCCAGGGGGGCTGTGGAGTCTCCCTCTCTGCAGATATTCAAGAACCATCTGGATGTGTTCCTGTGTGATCTGCTCTGGGTGACCCTGCTCTGGCAGGGGGCTGCACCAGATGAGCTCTGGAGGTCCCTTCCAGCCCCTGACGTTCTGTGGTTCTAAGATTAACCCAGCACTGCCAGGTCACCACCAAACCATCACTGCCCTGGGCAGCCTGTGTCAGGGCTTGACAAGCCTTTGGAGAAGGAAACTGTTAATGTCCAGCCTAAACCTTGGGAGGAGACCAACTCACACCTTGCTGCAACCTCCTTTCAGATAGTTGTGGAGACCAGCTCTCAGGACCACTACTGGCCAAGCTGTGATGGTTTGAGGGGCCACCTCTTGGTGGTGGTGATGGTGATTTTTGGGGACATTGGCTGTGCTGGCTGCCTTGGGACTCAGATGGAGAGTTCTCACCTTTTCCTCCAGCTGTTGCCCAGCAGTGAAGCAAGTCACAGGCTCAGGGCTGTGAAGAGCCACGGGTGCTCACTGAGCTGCCCTGGCCATCAGTCAAGGACCCTGGCTGCCAGCTTCATGTCTCTACTGCTAACTTGCTTTTCCCTTCCTCAGAGTCCTCTTGGAGTGTGGCCATTTGTGTCTCCAGCCAAGCCAGTCTGAGGAGGAGGAAAGCTGGAAGCTGGGCCATGACCCTCCCGGCACCCCAGGGATCTGAGACACTTTGCCAAGCTTTTTAAACTGATAGAGGGATTCAAACTAGAGAGAAGGGAGAACTGTGTGCCACTGAGGGTGGTGAGACCCTGGCTCAGGTTGCCCAGAGAGGTGGGAGATGTCCCATCCCTGGAACCTTTCCAGGTCAAGTTGGGTGACTGAGCAACCTGCTGTAGCTGCAGATGTCCCTGCTGACTGCAGAGGGGCTTGACTAGATGGCCTTGAAAGATCCCTTCCAACCCAAACCATTCTGTGATTCCATGATTCCCCACCCTGAAGATCATTCTTCCATAGAATCACAGGATCACAGAATGGTTTAGGCTGGAAGGGAGCTCAAAGCTCAGCCAGCTCCAACCGCCCGCCATAGGCAGGGACACCTCCCACTGGAACAGGTCAAGCTGGTTTCACTGTTGGAGCAGTTTCGCCTTGAGCCAAAAGGTTTCAAACTCATCTGGCCGTGGGTGTGCTCTGCAATTGCTGACCTAAAGGCTTCTGCTGAAGGGTTCAGCTGGCACTGTGCAGAGCTGGGTTCTGCCAGGCAACAGGGATTTGAGGATCATTCCCAGTTCCTGTGTCCTGCAGAGTGCCCGGGCAGTGCCCAGTGCCCGCTGGTGGGATAAGGGTGCTCAGTGAGCCTCTCGGCCGAGGCCCAGGCTGGATTTCACCCTGTGTCTCTCTCCCAACCCTGGCAGGGCTCCATTGTGGTAGGGATCGACTATGACTGCCGGGAGAGGACGATCTATTGGACTGATGTGGCCGGACGGACCATAAGCCGGGCAAGTCTGGAGCCAGGTGCTGAGCCAGAGACTGTGATCAACTCAGGTGGGTCCTGTCACCAGTGACATCTGCCCAAAGCTATCTTAGCAGGTCCACACCAGCCTGTGCTCACCACAGTCTGGAACTGTCATGCTTTGGGGTCCTCTATCCCTTGGCTGGGGGTCAGACAGGTCTAGGAGCACTGTGACAGGCACAAGCCCTATGAGGAGGCTGAGGGAGCTGGGGTGTGCAGCCTGGAGAAGAGGAGGCTCAGGGCAGAGCTCATTGCTGTCTGCAACTACCTGCAAGGAGGCTGTAGCCAGGAGGGATTGGTCTCTTCTGCCGGGCACCCAGGGACAGAACAAGAAGACACAGCCTCAAGCTGTGCCAGGGCAGGTTCAGGGTGGATGTTAGGAGGAAGTTCTTCATGGAAAGAGTGATTGGCATTGGAAGGGGCTGCCCGGGGAGGTGGTGGAGTCCCCATCCCTGGAGGTGTTTAAAGGGGAGATGCATGAGGCACTTAGTGCCATGGGTCAGTTAATGAGAAGAGTTAGGTTGGACTCCATGATCTCAGAGGTCCCTTCCAATCTGGTTAACTCTGTGGTTCTGTGAGCCCAGCCACTGACCATGTCCATCCTTCCATAAGGACTCATCAGCCCCGAGGGGCTGGCAGTGGACCACCTGCGCCGAGCCATCTTCTGGACCGACAGTGGCCTGGACAGGATCGAGAGGGCCCGGCTGGATGGCTCCCAGCGGCAAGTGCTCTTCCACACCGAGCTGGTCAACCCCCGCGCCATCGCGGTGGACCCCGTCCGAGGGTGAGCAGCGAGCTGCTCCGGAGTGAGCTGCAAGGTGCTGGTAGCTCCCTGGAGTGCTCTCCACTGGTCCAACAGATCCTGACCATATTTGTAGCAGGAGCTGTGGGTTTTGGTGGGGATAAAAACCCAAAGAAGAGAGGCTGTTTGCTTCCAGCTGGGTGGGACCCTCAGAGGAGGGTCAAGCCCACGTGGCTGTGGCAAAGCCCATCCTAATCTTGGGAGCGGCTCCCCTAGGTTGCACACCCTATAGGAGGGCTCAGCTTCATTCCCTGCCTCCACTTTGATTTAAGAGATTCTACTCTGCCCTGGCGAGACCTCATTTTGAGCACTGCCTTCAGTTTTGGGCTCCCCAGTTGAAGAGGGACAAGGATCAGCTGCAGAGGATCCAAGGGAGGGCTGAGAGGATGATGAGGGGACTGGAGCAGTGCCTGGTGAGGAGAGGCTGAGGGACCTGGGGCTGCTTAGTCTGGAGAGGAGAAGACTGAGAGAGATTCAATCAATGCCTATAACTCTCTGAGGGATGGGGGTCAGGAGTGGGGGGGACAGGCTCTGCTCACTGCTCCCTGGGATAGGACAAGCAATGGATGGTAGCTGCAGCACAGGAGGCTCCAGCTTAGCACAAAGGCAACTTCTTGGCTGGAAGGGTCCCAGAGCCCTGGCACAGGCTGCCCAGAGAGGTTGTGGAGTCTCCTTCTGTGGAGCCTTTCCAGGCCTTTCTGGATGTGTTCCTGTGTGCCCTGAGCTGGATTGGATGGTCCTGCTGTGGCAGGGGGGTTGGACTAGATGATCTCTTTGGGTACCTTCACCCTCTGACATCTGTGAGCCTGGCATCTGGCCAAAGATGCTGTTTCAGTGTTGGCATGGACATCATTTTCAGCAGCTTTGTAGCACACCTGGCATTCAAAACGAGGTATTGCCTGCAGGGTGCTGCTGAGATACCAAATATGCTCCTCTCAAGACTCTCCCTCACCTAGGAGCTACAAGTTTGGGTTGTGAACATATAATTTCTGGTTGAAGAGTTTTGTTGTTGTTGTTTTTTCCCAAATCAAATAAAGATTTATGTCAGGCATTGTGAGGTTAAACCCAGGCCTCTCCCCTGACATGAACCAGTAATGAAGAGAGAGCTGAAAAGCTCCTGCCCCTCCTCTACTGTGTGTGTCCTTGTGTGCTCATTATGTAATTCCTTCCCAAGCAACCTTTACTGGACCGACTGGAATCGTGAAGCACCCAAGATTGAAACCTCCACGGTGAATGGAGCCAACAGGAGGGTCCTGGTGGATAGGGACATTGGCTTGCCCAACGGCCTGACCTTCGACCCCTTCTCCAAGCTGCTCTGTTGGGCAGATGCAGGTAACTTCACTGCCACATGCTGGAACAGCTCTCTACTCTAAGGAGGGCACTGAGGTGCTGGAGCATGTCCAGAGGAGGGCAATGAAGGTGGTGAAGGGTCAGGAGAACAGGGCTGGGGAGCAGCTGAGGGAGCTGAGGTTGTTTGGCCTGGAGAAAAGGAGGCTGAGGAGAGACCTCACTGCTCTCTACAACTGCCTGAAAAGAGGTTGGAGCCAGGTTGGGATCAGTCTGTTCTCAGAAGGAACGGCCTCAAGCTGTGCCAGCAGAGGTGCAGGTTGGACATTAGGAACAATTTCTTCCCAAAGGGGTTGTCAAGTCCTGGAACAGGTTGCCCAGGAAAGTGGTAGAGTCACCCCCCTAGAGGGATTCACAAGCTGTGTAGTATGGTGTTGAAGGATGAGGTTTCGTGGTGGACTTGGCAATGGTGGGCTACTAGTTGGACTCAATGAGCTTAAAACGATCTTTACATCCTCAGTGGTTCCAGGATTCTGTGGGTCTGTCTTTAGCCCACTGCTGTCTGTGGGCTCCTTGCCCCCTTTCCACTATCCTGTCCCAACAGACTTGGTGTGACAGGGCTGAGGAGCTTACAGCACTGAGTTGCTGCTACCTCCTCAGGCTAAGCTCAACATTTAGTGGGATTTTTTTGGCGACCTAGCAACTGTTTTGTATTTGAAAAGGAACAAAACACCTGGAGTGCACATCCCCCGATGGCACAGGCCGGCGCATCATCCAGAGCAACCTCAACTACCCCTTCAGCGTCATCAGCTACGCCGATCACTTCTACCACACGGACTGGAGACGGTAAGGCAAGAGCATCTCGCTGCCTCCCTGGCCAGGAGCCAGCCTCTGCCACGCCCTGCCTGAGTCCTGCCAGCTCACAGGGGCTTTGAGCCAGAGAGGAGGGACAAACAAAGGCTGTCCCCAGTCTGGCACCTCACCAGCTCACTCTCCCGCAGCGCCGTTCAGCTGGTTTGTGACTTGCGGCACAGGGCAGCAGCTTAGGAGCAACTCCAGCCAGCAAAGCGCACGACTGGCCAGGGGGCCACTGCCATTCTGGGGTGCATTAGAAGGGCTGTGGTGGGTAGGTCGAGAGAGGTTCTCCTACCCCTCTACTCTGCCTTGCTGAGGCCACATCTGCAGTACTGTGTCCAGTTCTGGTCCCCTCAGTTCAAGAGGGACACAGAACTGCTGGAGAGAGTCCAGCACAGAGCCACAGAGATGCTGAAGGGAATGGAACAGCTCTGTTAGGAGCAGAGCCTGAGGCAGCTGGGGCTGTGCTGCTGGGAGAGGAGGAGACTGAGAGGTGACCTCAGCAGTGGCTATCACTGTGTGCAGTGAGTGGCAGGAGGCTGGAGCCAGGCTCTGCTGGGTGGTGCCCAGGGACAGCATAAGGGGCACTGGCTGGAGGCTGAGCCATAGGAGGTTCCCTGTGAACCTGGCGAGGAATTTTTCCCTGTGAGGGTGACAGAGCCTGGCACAGGCTGCCCAGGGGGGCTGTGGAGTCTCCCTCTCTGGAGATATTCCAAACCCTCCTGTGTGTGTTCCTGTGTGATCTGGTACAGGAGATGCTGCTCTGGCAGGGGCTGGACTGGATGAGATTTGGAGGTCCCTTTTAGCCTCTGATTCTATGATTCTGTGGGTTCTGGGAGGGAAAGAAAGAGTGGTTGGGGTTTGAAAGTTCAGCCTGGCCTGAGTTTCTGAATCTAGATGAAGGCAAAGGAAAGATTCTGTCCTCAGTCATTCCCTCTCCCCCCACGGCCCTCTTCAGGAACTCTCTATTCGTGCTCCAGCTGGAAGCTCTCAGCTTCAGTCAGATCTCCACAGATGACAACAAACACTTAAAGAGCTTGGAGAAGGCTCTCAGGGAGCTAATCTCTCCTTGGAAGGCTGGCTGGGTGACTGCATCACCAAAGAGCAATGCACTGTGTGAGCTGGATGCGGATTTTATGGGACTAATTTCTTTCCACTTGTTCTGCAGGTCTTTGGATAAGCCTTTTAGAGCTGCCTGTTGTTAAATGCACGTAGGTGGGGGGTGGGGTAACACCCACCCCCTCATTTCGAAGGTGAGTCAAGGACTTCTCCTTCCTTTTCTCACCAGGGATGGGGTGATAGCTGTCGATAAGGAAACCGGTGCCTTCACTGATGAGTATCTTCCAGAGCAGCGGTCGCACCTCTACGGAATCACAGCAGTTTACCCCTACTGCCCTGGAGGTAAAGCACCACTCGACCCAGCCCATCTCCTGGTTGTTTGAGGGCTGCCACATGCTTAGCACACTGAAAATCTCCTTTTCTCTCTGCAGCAAGGAAGTAAGAGCTGCCACTTCCAGAAACAACAACCTTTGCACCCGAAACAACTTCAGACCCAGACAACTCTCACTGCACACAACAAAAGAGGGGGGGAGGGAAGGGAAACAAATCACAGAACGTTAGGGTTTGGAAGGCACCTCAAGGGATCATCCAGCCCAAGCCCTTCCTGAGCGCAGGAGCACCTGCAGCAGGTCACACAGGATGAAGTGATGACTTTGCAGTTATACCTCGAGTCTTTACTACTGTACTTCTAAGAGGTGGAAAACATCTATGGATCACCCCCCCCCCCGAAAAGGTCCTGTGGCTCTCAGGCTGTGATCCTCACTCTTGCTTGTGCAGGGGGAGATTGTAAACATAGCTTTATGTTTGTTTTACTCCCAGGTTGGGTTCTGTCAGAAGAAGGGATTGATTTGGAAGAGTTTTGACAATCTGACCACCAGGTCCTTTTTTAGCCAAAGCCCCCTCACAAAGCCAGAAACAAACCCACAGAGCAGTGCCCTCAGGGAGCTCTGGATGCAGTGTCCTGCTGGGCCTGAGTTGTTCCACAAGCAGCTCCGAGCGTGCAGAACAGTGGCCAAGGCACCGGAGGGTTTGCAGGAGGCAGTGCTGCTGCCCCTCCCTGCCTCAGTGCATGTCTTTTAGTGTTTATATTAGAGGAGTGTGCTGGAATCCATCTGTTCATGCCTGTTGGCTCCTCTGAGTGCCTTCCTAGACCCACCCCACTGTAGGCCAACACCTGTTCAGAAGTGCCATGTATGTAGTAATGCTTCACTTGGGTGGGATTGGTTTGGGGGTTGGTTTTTTCCTAGGTTACTTCAAGAATTGAATAAAATGATTGGTTTAAAAGTTGTCCTTTGGATTGCTTTTAAATCTCTCAGTTCTGGATGATCATGGAATAGGTTTTGGTTGGAAAAGACTTTGAAGATCATCAAGTCCAACCTCCAGCATTACCTAACTCTCCCAAGTCTGGTGCTAAACCATGAATGTATTCATTCATAGAATCAGTCAGGGCTGGAAGGGACCACGAGGAGCAGCCAGTTCCAACCCCCCTGCCATGCCCAGGGACACCCTACCCTAGAGCAGGCTGCACACAGCCTCAGCCAGCCTGGCCTCAAACACCTCCAGCCATGGGGCCTCAACCACCTCCCTGGGCAACCCATTCCAGCCTCTCACCACTCTCATGCTGCAGAACATCCTCCTAACATCCAGTCTGAATCTCCCCATTTCCAGCTTGGTTCCATTCCCCCCAGTCCTGTCACTGCCTGACAGACTGAAATGTCCCTCCCCAGCGTTCCTGTAGCCCCCTTAAGATGCTGACAGGCCACAAGAAGGTCACCTCAGAGCCTTCTCTCCAGACTGAGTGGCTTACATTGGAAGGGACCTCAGAGCTCATCTACTCCAGCCCTCCTGTCATGGGCATGGACACCTCTCACCTAGACCTGGTTGCCCAAGGTCTCATCTAACCTGGCCTTAAATGCCTCTGTCCTGGTCCTCTATACCCCAAAATTCCTCTCCCTGCGTGGTCTGAATGCGAGAGGAAAGGCGCAAAAAACCTAACCCCCCCTGCCCGGCAGGCGTGCAGGGGGCAGCAAAGGGCCCTGATGGCATGAGTGGTGCCCGTGCAGTGCCCGCAGGGGCAGCAAAGGGCCCTGCTAGCATGAGTGGTGCCCGTGCAGTGCCCGCAGGGGCAGCAAAGGGCCCTGATGGCATGAGTGGTGCCCGTGCAGTGCCCGCAGGGGCAGCAAAGGGCCCTGCTGGCATGAGTGGTGCCCGTGCAGTGCCCACAGGGGCGGCAAAGGGCCCCGCTGGCATGAGTGGTGCCCACGCAGTGCCCCTGGGGGCAGCAAAGGGCCCCGCTGGCATGAGTGGTGCCCACGCAGTGCCCCTGGGGGCAGCAAAGGGCCCTTAGGCACGAGTGGTGCCCGCGCGGTGCCCGTGGGGGCAGCAAAGGGCCCTGTTGGTATGAGTGGTGCCCGTGCAGTGCCCGCAGGGGCGGCAAAGGGCCCTGCTGGCATGAGTGGTGCCCGTGCAGTGCCCACAGGGGCGGCAAAGGGCCCCGCTGGCATGAGTGGTGCCCGTGCAGTGCCCGCAGGGGCAGCAAAGGGCCCTGCTAGCATGAGTGGTGCCCGTGCAGTGCCCGCAGGGGCAGCAAAGGGCCCTGATGGCATGAGTGGTGCCCGTGCAGTGCCCGCAGGGGCAGCAAAGGGCCCTGCTGGCATGAGTGGTGCCCGTGCAGTGCCCGCAGGGGCAGCAAAGGGCCCTGATGGCATGAGTGGTGCCCGTGCAGTGCCCGCAGGGGCAGCAAAGGGCCCTGCTGGCATGAGTGGTGCCCGTGCAGTGCCCGCAGGGGCGGCAAAGGGCCCCGCTGGCATGAGTGGTGCCCACGCAGTGCCCCTGGGGGCAGCAAAGGGCCCCGCTGGCATGAGTGGTGCCCACGCAGTGCCCCTGGGGGCAGCAAAGGGCCCTTAGGCACGAGTGGTGCCCGCGCGGTGCCCGTGGGGGCAGCAAAGGGCCCTGTTGGTATGAGTGGTGCTCGCGCAGTGCCCGCAGGGGCGGCAAAGGGCCCTGTTGGTATGAGTGGTGCTCGCGCAGTGCCCGCAGGGGCGGCAAAGGGCCCTGTTGGTATGAGTGGTGCTCGCGCAGTGCCCGCAGGGGCAGCAAAGGGCCCTGTTGGTATGAGTGGTGCCCACGCAGTGCCCGCAGGGGCAGCAAAGGGCCCTGTTGGTATGAGTGGTGCCCACGCAGTGCCCGCAGGGGCGGCAAAGGGCCCTGTTGGTATGAGTGGTGCCCGTGCAGTGCCCGCAGGGGCAGCAAAGGGCCCCGCTGGCAGGAGTGGTGCCCGTGCAGTGCCCGCAGGGGCAGCAAAGGGCCCTTAGGCACGAGTGGTGCTCACGCAGTGCCCGCAGGGGCAGCAAAGGGCCCTGTTGGTATGAGTGGTGCCCGTGCAGTGCCCGCAGGGGCGGCAAAGGGCCCTGTTGGTATGAGTGGTGCTCGCGCAGTGCCCGCAGGGGCGGCAAAGGGCCCTGTTGGTATGAGTGGTGCCCGTGCAGTGCCCGCAGGGGCAGCAAAGGGCCCCGCTGGCAGGAGTGGTGCCCGTGCAGTGCCCGCAGGGGCAGCAAAGGGCCCTTAGGCACGAGTGGTGCTCACGCAGTGCCCGCAGGGGCAGCAAAGGGCCCTGTTGGTATGAGTGGTGCTCACGCAGTGCCCGCAGGGGCAGCAAAGGGCCCTGTTGGTATGAGTGGTGCCCACGCAGTGCCCGCAGGGGCGGCAAAGGGCCCTGTTGGTATGAGTGGTGCTCGTGCAGTGCCCGCAGGGGCAGCAAAGGGCCCTGTTGGTATGAGTGGTGCCCGTGCAGTGCCCGCAGGGGCGGCAAAGGGCCCTGTTGGTATGAGTGGTGCCCGCGCAGTGCCCGCAGGGGCGGCAAAGGGCCCTGTTGGTATGAGTGGTGCCCGCGCAGTGCCCGCAGGGGCGGCAAAGGGCCCTGTTGGTATGAGTGGTGCCCGCGCAGTGCCCGCAGGGGCGGCAAAGGGCCCTGTTGGTATGAGTGGTGCCCGTGCAGTGCCCGCAGGGGCGGCAAAGGGCCCTGTTGGTATGAGTGGTGCCCGTGCAGTGCCCGCAGGGGCGGCAAAGGGCCCTGTTGGTATGAGTGGTGCCCGTGCAGTGCCCGCAGGGGCAGCAAAGGGCCCTTAGGCACGAGTGGTGCTCACGCAGTGCCCGCAGGGGCGGCAAAGGGCCCTGTTGGTATGAGTGGTGCCCGTGCAGTGCCCGCAGGGGCAGCAAAGGGCCCTGCCGGCACGAGGGAAGGGGCATCCACAACCTCTCCGAGCAACCCACTCCAGTCTCACTCCCTCGTGATGAAGAGCTTCTTCCTGTACCGCAGTCTAACCCTGCCCTCCCTCAGCTTAGACCCACCCCTCCCGCTGCTGCACACCGTTATGCAAAGTCCCTCTGCAGCTCTTCCGTGGGCGCCCTTCGGGGACTAGAAGACAGCTGCCAGGTCTCCCTGGAGTCTTTCCTTCTCCAGGCTTAACCTCAGCTGCCGCAGTCTGTCTGTCTATCAGAGGAGCTCTGGCCCTTGGATCATCCTTGCAGCCCTCCTCTGCACTCCCTCCAACAGTCCTTCTTTTGATGGGAACACCAGAACTGGATGCAGCGTTCGAGGTGTGCGGGGGTCTCACAAGAGCAGAACGAAGCTGCAGAATCACCTCTCTTGACCTGCTGTACACACTCCTCTTGATGCAGAGCCCAGCTTACAACTTGCCTCCTAGGCTGCACTGCAGCATTGCCAGCTCAGGCAGCACCCCCAGATCTTTTTCTTCAGGGCTACTGAGCCAGCCTGCATTTGTGCCAGCGGGTGGCTCAATCCAGATGCAGGCTCTTGTGCTTTATCTTACAGAATCATAGAACAGTTTAGGCTGGAAGGGAGCTCAAAGCTCAGCCACTTCCAACCCCCTGCCATAGGCAGGGACACCTCCCACTAGAACAGGTCGCTCAAGGCCTCATCCAACCTGGCCTTGAACACCTCCGGGGAGGTTGTGGAGCACAGAAGCACCCAATGTGACCCACAGCCTCTCTGGGCCTGTGCCAGTATCTCACCACCCTCACTTCAAACAACTTCTTCCTAACATCCACTTTCAATCTCCCCCCTTGCCAGGTCAAACCTACTCCTCCTCCTCCTGTTATTACAAGCGCTTGTCAATAGTCCCTCCCCAGCCCTCCTGTAACTGGAAGGCCACTCTGTGGTCTCCTGTAAGCCTTCTCTTCTTCAGGCTGCAGAACCCCAATTCTCATAGCAGAGCTGCTGCAGCCCTCTGAGCATCTTTGTGGCCTCCTCTTGACTTGCTTCAATAGTTCAATGTCCTTCTTGTGCTTGGGGACTGCAGAACTGTTTGTACTTGCTCACATCTCAAAGCCGCCCAGATCCTTCTGGGTATTATGTATCTGAAAATCCCACAAAGTGTAAACCAGGCCTTTACAAGTGGGCTGTTAAAGACTCTTTAGAGGAGTTGTAATTTGAAAGCTACCTGTAAAAGCAAAGAAATATTTTTTGTAGACTCAAGAAGCCCTTGTGGCAGGACCTCAATGAGAGAGGAATCTGCAAGGGGTTTGTGCAACACTCCCTTCTAAACACAAAGCCAAACACAATGAAGGAGATCTGCCAGCCTGGAGCTCATCAGAACAATTTGTCTGTTCTCCCCCAGCTTCATTTATTTAAAGAACAAAAGAAAAGAATCAGCCATCAGAAGTCAGAATTCCATTTCCTGTTTGCTTTCGGAACAGTAAACTGATACCATTTCAAACTGCATGCCGGAGCTGGAGCTGGCTCCTAAGGGGACTTAAGGGACACAAAGAAACTAAAAGCTTTCATCTGCTCATCTCCCAACTTTCCCCAGTCTGTGGTCAGTCTTGGGATCGGCAATAATTGCCTGAACCGCCACGATGGCCTCGTTGATTTTTGTTTGCAGCTCTCGGAGCTCCTCTATGTGCAGCAGGCGGAGAATTTGGGCGGCTTCGTTGAGCACAGCATCTGGGGGGAGGAGCAGAAGGAGAGACATTGATCATTTTCATCTGAAGAAAGGCTTACTCTAGCTTAATGTTCTGTCTTTCATTCACGGTTTTCATACTTGGAAGAGGAAACAGCCCTCCCCTGCTGCTAGGGAGGGGGGAAATGCTCTGCAAAACTTCACCCAGCCCTCGAGTTGGGTCAGTTTGTCGCATTCCGAGGAGTTAATTTAGGTAGAAGTGGGGCAGAAGTTATGCAGCTAAACCACGGGAAGCAACGCAGCTGTCCTCTGCCGGCAGAAACAAGACCTACAAGACACCAGCAGCGAGCTGCATTCCTTCCTGTCTGCCATTACAAGCCCTTATTTAAACATTACCCTGAAATGACAAATTCCCCAGCTAAGATTTAGGCTTTTCTGTTCCAAAACAAAGCACTCAGGCGCGATGGTAAACAATGAGCTGGGAGGGAGAGGCTCTTTCCACTGCAGGGTTTGTGACTCGGAGGCACTAGGCTCGGCTTTGGCAGCAATGCCCTTTGTCAAAGGCAAAGAGCACCAGTTAAAAGGAACACTTCAGAAATGCTTACCTCCCGTGTCGAAACCAAGGATGTGCTTCTCTAGAGCGACAGGCAAGCCCTGTAAGAGACAAAAAGAACGGTCAGGTACGACCAGCTGGACCAGGGCAGGGACTGCCCTTTCTTCTCCGAAAGGGGTCCCCAGCACTGGGACAGGCTCCCCAGGGAGGTGGTCGAATCCCCATCCCTGGAGGTGTTTAAAAGACCCAGAGATGTGGTGCTGAGGAGCAGGATTTAGCCCCGGCCTTGGAAGAGTAAGATAATGGTTGGTCTTGGTGACTCATAGAATAGTTTGGTTTGGAAGGCACCTCAAAGATCATCTAGTTCCCACCCTCCCCCTGCCCCCCTGGGAAGCCCATTCCAGTGTCTTTCCTCTGCGCTTTTAGAATCAGAAATGTCACTTAGCATGTGTGGAAAATAAAAGCAAGTGCTGCAGCAGGTAACTCTGGAGAGAGGGCACCTGAGCTTTGCTTTGTGTGTGACAGCTTTGAGAAGTCATCCTGCTCCATTACACAGGAGTGCTGGAATATCAAACCAGGAGAATGAATGCAGAACCCCCTCAGTGTGTTACCACCCTTAGTGAGGCAAAGCCCACTGGGTACACTCTGCCCACATCCAGTCCTTAAAAGGCCAACAGCAGCACTGCCAGAGAACAGCCAACCCAGCAAACAAAACCCCAGCATCGACTGGACTGTCCTGGAAACTGCTAGCTCCTAGCAGCTGCCAATTCTCAAAGCATTGCTTGATTTGAGACAGCTCTAAAAATTCTCTTACTAAGTGAGGTTCTCAAAACTGAACTTGCAGCCTCCCTCCACCAACATCCCCAGGAGAGCTTTTTCTCAAGAGTTAAGCTTCAGAATAAAGGTCAACATTGAGATTTCTAAACACTTGCTCTATGGAGACAGCACAAGCAGATGTTTTACGAGCGGTCATTTAGAAGGGCTGTCCTCTCTCTTCCTTTCCCCTCTCCTGCTGTGGTCACGCTAAGCAATCACTCACCATGTTCCAACATGCACATAAAATTAGATTTAAACAATGCAGACATTAAGATTCGCTTTTATTGCCTCTCATTTTTCAGCATTTGCCTTGCACGACCCAAACACTCGAGCTCAAACCTGCTGGTTTATAAACTCGTGGGGCTGTAAACCTCCTGAACAGGGAGGGAGTTGTGCAGAAGCTTTCATAAGCACGTAAAAAAAATCCTGAGTCAAACAAAACAACAGCAACTAAATGCAAAATGCTGACTGAAGTGAACTCGCTCATTTTCAAAGGGTGGTGGTTCTTCTCCACAGCCTGTAGAGCAAAATGCATCTTCAACTGCCACCTTAAAATTACACCTGGACGTGAGGAGCTCAACCAGCTTGCTGTTCAGAACATGTCACACTCTGTAGAGCAACATCATGAAGCCCAGCACGGTGGGGGTTGGAAGGGGCCTCTGGAGATCACCCAGTCTGACCCTCTTGTTAAAGCAGGGGCACCCAGAGCAGGCTGTCCAGTATCACAATGTCCAGGTGGGTTTGGAATCTCTCCAGAGAAAGAGACTCCACAACCTCTCTGTGCAGCCTGTTCCAGGGCTTCAGCATTCTCACAGCAAGGAATTTTCTCCTCCTGTTCAGACGGAACCTCCTGGGTTCCAGTTTGTGCCCACTGCCCCTTGTCCTGTCACTGAGCACCACTGGGAAGAGTCTGGCCCCATCCTCTTGTCCCCCCAACAAGGCAATGATGAGCACTGCTCAGATCCCCTATGTGTCAGCCCTTCTCCAGGTTCAACAGCCCCAGGGCGCTCAGCCTTTCCTTCTCACAGAGCTGCTCCAGGCCCCTCAGCATCTTTGTAGCCTCCACTGGACTCTCTCCAGTAGTTCCCTGTCTCTCTTGAACTGGGGAGCCCAGAACTGGACTCAGGACTCCAGTTGTGGCCCCTTTGTGGCAGGGCAGAACCACCTCCCTCGACCTGCTGGCCCCACTCTTCTTAACACACCCCTGGAGACCATTGGCTCTCTTGGCCATGAGGGCACACTGCTGGCTCATGGCAAACCTGTCCATCAGGACATAAACAGAAAGAAAACAGGTTCATACTTCAGGCTGCAAAGGCCTGCCACTTCAGTGTGTTCTTCCAGCCACAGGAGAAGGAAAACATTGATTCAGTTGGTTCTTCAAGGATGAATCTTCAGAGATGACCTTCTAAGACACCCTGATAGAGCAGCATTGCTGCCTCTGCAGTGGGCCTGACCACACGCCTGGACACCCCCAACAAGCAACACCTCACTTTATCTGCTACATTGAAACCAAGAGCAGGGCAGGTCGTTTCCTCAGCGCAGTCCTCACATATCCTCCAGTCAGAGAACATTTCTGCTTCTATTTTATCACTTCTCCACCCATTACTGCCCTGATCACAACTCATTTTGTCTATTAAATCACCTGCCATGCAGTCAGACATTGAGAACACGATTCAAGGCACAAAGTCTAATACACCAAGCATCACTGACCAGTATTTTGTTCCCTAACAGCAAAAATCAGAACCAGAGGTTTATTTCTCCTCTCCTCCAGTCCTGCAATGCAGCTACTTCATAGATTCCTAGAATGGTTTGGGTTGGAAGGGACCTTAAAGATAATTTCCACTGCTTTCAGCTACTTTCTCCCTTTATTTGGCCCACTACTCCGCTGCTGATCGTTGCTGTCACAGACAAAGCTGTTTGCCTGCCTCCACCTCCCCTCCCTTTTCTCTGCCTTACTTGAAATTTAGCATTCACTCCTCAGGAGAATGCACTCCCCGTGACACGCGTCACACCCAGCGACACTTCACCCGCAGGCTTGACCGTGCTGTGAGGGCTTAAATGTGAAGAATTCTGTCATGAAAAGAATTCACTGCTCCTCAAGGCAGCCTGTTCTGCCAAACACAAAGAGAATCCCTTCTTGATCCCTGCACAGCTACATAACCACCACCTAAATGCAGCTTTTTATGATCATTAGTTATAGAACCTAAATTAACGAACATGGTCCCAGCTGCTTTCCTGTCTTCCTGCTCTTTTAATGGTTTTATGGATGTAGAAGACCAAAGCTTTGATTTACTGCTCCAAAGCTTCTGGCAGTTACTGTGCAGCAGCTCAGAGCACCTGCAGTTGCCACTGAGTAAACACCATGAGCTGTGCTATGGCCATAAATAATCTTTCCTGAGCAGCTGCCAGGAAAAATGAAGGGACTTGAGCACTCTCTGACCAGATCCAGTCCTTTCAGTGGGGACACTTCTAAACAAACATCTGCAGGGAAAGAGGAGTTGCCTTGCCTGGCTGCACCAAGCAGCCAAGAGCAGCAGCTAGCTGCTAGAGAGGAGCTGCACAACTGGGATGTTTAGGAAATGACAGCCTGAAAAACCAGTCAGTCCTTGGAACACCTTGCACACAGAGATCTTGTGGCTAGAAAAGCAGTCCCAAGAATCTGAGGTTTTAAGTGCAGGAGTTTCCTTCACCACCTCTTCGTGGGGAGGGTGAGGAGGAAGGAGGTGTATATACTACACAAAGCACTCCATACAAGGAACATTTCCATCTGTTTGCAGAGTCCAGGCTACTGATTCCAAGTAAAGGCCGAGTCACACCTCACAGAATGGTAGGGTTTGGCAGTGGCCCCTGCAGATGATCGAGTCTCAAACTGAATGCTTGCTGCACAGAACAGTAACAGTCACCTTCCAGCAAACAACTAAAGGAGGAGAGCAGCAGTTTTACAGGACACATCCTAGAGCAACAGAAAAACAGCAGAGATCATGTGGTCAGTAGGGCTAGAGAGGTGACTGTCCCCTGAAACTGGCACTGATGAGGCCAACCTCAAATAATGAGTTCAGTTTTGTGCCCTTTACTCCCAGAAGGACATTGATGTGCTGGAGTGTGTACAGAGAAGGGCAATGAAGCTGGTGAAGGGTCTGGAGAAGACACCTGGTAAGAAGCAGCTGAGGTTGCTCAGCCTGGAGAAGAGAAGGCTCTGGGGAGAATTTCTCACTCTACAACTCCCTAAAAGGAGGTTGGAGCCAGGTGGGTGTTGGCCTCCTCTTCCAAGCAACGAGTGACAGGATGAGTAAAAAGGGCCTCAAAATGCACCAAGGAAGTGTTGGACATTAGGAGAAAATGTCTTCCTTAAAAGGCTTGTCAGACACTGGAATAGGGTCTTCACCTCTGGAAGGATTTAAAAGCTGCATAGATGTGGTGCTGAGGGACATGGTTCAGTGGTGGACTTGCTAATGTTAATAGTTGGAATTGACGATCTTGAAGGTCTTTTCCATTCTAAACAATTCTACAGGTACATAAATTTGTATCTAACTGAAACAGAAAGAGCTCTGTATATACCACTCTCCAAAACCACAGCATGGCAGGGGCTGGCGGGGACCTCCAAAGCTCATCCAGTCCAGCCCCTCCCAGAGCAGCATCTCCTGTACCAGATCACACAGGAACACATCCAGGTGGATCTGGAATATCTCCAGAGAGGGAGACTCCACAGCCCCCCTGGGCAGCCTGTGCCAGGCTCTGTCACCCTCACAGGGAAAAATTCCTCCTCATGTTTACATGAAACTTCCTCTGCCCCTTGTGCTGTCCCTGGGTACCACCCAGCAGAGCCTGGCTCCTGCCTGCTGGCACTCACTGCACATATTGATAACCACTGTTGAGAGGTCACCTCTCAGTCTCCTCTTCTCCAAGCTCTCAGCCCCAGCTGCCTCAGGCTCTGCTCCTAACAGAGCTGTTCTATTCCCTTCAGCATCTCTGTGGCTCTGTGCTGGACTCTCTCCAGCAATTCTGTGTCCTTCCTGAACTGGGGGGCCCAGAACTGGACATAGTACTGCAGACATGGCCTCAGCAGGGCAGAGTAGAGGGGCAGGAGAACCCCTCTCGACCTACTAACCACAGCCCTTCCAATACACCCTCCTGGCTACACGTGCACATTGCTGGCTCCTGGTCAACCTCCCATCCACCAGGACACCCAGATCCTTCTCCTCTTTGCTGCCTTCCAGCAAGTCAGCCTCCAACCTATCCTGACCTCCGGGGTTGTTCTTTCCCAGGTGCAAGACTCTACGCTTGCCCTTGTTGAATTTCATTCCATTTCTTCCTGCCCAAACCTCCAGCCTGTCCAAGTCTCACTGAATGAATCCTCTAGGTATTTTTAGATCAGGGTGGTGAAGATCAAGGCCTGATTGGATAAGACCCTGAGGAACCTGGTCTAGTGGAAGGTGCTGGAACTAGATGATCCTTAATGCCCTTCCAACCCAAACCGTTCTATGGCAATTTTCCACCACCCTTCTCAAGGAAAAGTGTTCAGGCAGGTATCAGGCACTCACAGCTGCATTTCCTGACCTGACAGGGAAGAGTGGGCACTAGGCTGGTGCAGTGCCTATACGCACCTCCTTGGCCTGCCCGGCCTTGGCGATGGCGTCCTGCGTCAGGCGCTCCTGGACCAAAATGCGAATGGCCTGGGGAAAGGTGACAGGAGTTAATTCAAGCCCTGATGCATTCCTCCACAGTTCCTCTGCAAAAACATCAGTGTTAACACCCAGCCAAATCCCAACCTCAGCAGTTTTGGGAGAGGCTTTCTGGAAGGCTCGTTCAGACATTAACTCTTTGCAAGCAGCACTGCTCCTTGCAGGTGTTGTCTCGCACAGTGTAGTCTCCCTGGCTGTGGGCTGGCAGCTCACCCAGAAGAAACACTGACGTTACATCGTGCTCTCCAGTCACTACTGGGACACAAACTGCAAAATACTAGGAGGAATCAAGGAATTTGATGGCTTTTCTGGCCTGGAGAAGACTGAGGGTAGACCTTCTGGCTCTCTAGAACTACCTGAAAGGAGGCTGGAGCGAGGTGAAGGTCAGCCTCTTCTTCTAAGGAACAAGAGGCAGGATAAGAGGAAATGCCCTCAAGTTGCACCAGAAGAGTTTCAGGCTAGGCATGAGGAAAACTTTCTTCCCCAGAGGGGTTGTCAAGCCCTGGAACAGGCTGCCCAGGGTAGTGGTGGAGTACCCCCTCCCTAGAGGGATTTCAAAGCTGTGCAGACACAGTGCTGAGGGACATGGTTTAGTGGTGACCTGGCAGTGCTGGGTTAGTGGTTGGACTCAATGACCTTAAAGGTCTTTTCCAACCTAAATGATTCTGTGATTCCAGACCGATCCCAAAGCAGCAGCACCAGTTTTGGTTTTCTGAGCTCACACTCCTGTAATGCTGCAGAAATGCAGCTTCTTCAGGAAGAAAATCCTGCTATCAGCTTCTCTTAGGTGCTGAACCATATGCTCTAGGTGATCCTGCTCTGGTGGGGGGGCTGCACCAGATGATCTTTCGAGGTCCCTTCCAGCCCCTGACATTCTATGATGCTACAATGCTCCACACACAGAGGAACCTGGAGCAAGGCTACCCACCCAGGTTTTTAAACGGCTGAAGGCAGAAAGGAATTAATTTAGGACACAAGAACAGACCTGCTTTTAACAACCCTGCTGCTTATCTGTTTTTACTGGCTCCAGTACAGAGCATGAAATCATACCAGAGCTATCAGTTACTGATATCTACAGCTGGAAATGCCTCCAAAAATAACTGAAGGAACATCAAGCAGGCAGACTTCCACCAGAAAGAACTGGGTCTGTCAAACACATTCCTCAGACTTTCCCTGAGGAGTAGCCAAAAGTGACAGAAGCAGCCTTACTGCTTCATGCTTCCACTCCACCTCAAGATTCCTCCCAGTTTGGGTCATGATTCAAGTCAGAATGACACCAGAAAGTCATCACTGAACACCTCTAGAAATCCTTCTAACTGAAGGGAGAACAAAGAGTGATTTGAGGAGTTTAAATTCCAGCAGTGAAACTAGAGCTTGTCTAGGAGAATCTGGCCTGCCTTTTGTGTCAGAAAACAGTGTTACCTGGATGCTTTCAGCTTGCCAGATTAAAAAATGGAGACCCCAAGTATCTCTCTGCACACTCTGCCCTGATGTCTGCAGCACGTTTGCACCCTCTGGCCTCTCCTAAGCACCCACTTCTGAGCATCCAGGCTTGAACAGGCATCGCAGAATCAGCCAGGTTGGAAGAGACGTCCAAGCTCAGCCAGTCCAACCTAGCACCCAGCCCTGTCCAGTCAACCAGACCATGGCACTAAGTGCCTCATCCAGGCTTTTATTGAACACCTCCAGGCACAGAGACTCCACCACCTCCCTGGGCAGCCCATTCCAATGCCAATCACTCTCTCTGACAACAACTTCCTAACAACATCCAGCCTAGACCCTGCTCTGGCACAGCTTGAGGCTGTGTCCCCTTCTTCTGGTGCTGGCTGCCTGGCAGCAGAGCCCAACCCCACCTGGCTACAGCCTCCCTCCAGGGAGCTGCAGACAGCAATGAGCTCTGCCCTGAGCCTCCTCTGCTGCAGGCTGCACACCCCCAGCTCCCTCAGCCTCTCCTCACAGGGCTCTGCTCCAGGCCCCTCCCCAGCCTTGCTGCCCTTCTCTCAACACCTTCCAGCACCTCAACATCTCTCTGGAATTCAGGAGCCCAGAACTGGACACAGGACTTGAGGAGTGGCCTGAGCAGTGCTGAGCACAGGGGAAGAAGAACCTCCCTCATCCTACTGCACACTTCAAACCACTGTAGTGTAGAATGAAGAGTTTCCCTGACCAACACCATCTCACAGCATCAAGCCCTGAAAATCAGCACTGCTGCTGCATGAACGGCCACAGCAGGGACCTATATTCACTAATTACAAGCAAGAAAATTCTGTCTGGTGGGTTTTTCCAACAGCTTCTGCCTCAAAAATGTGAGAAACAGAACTAGTGACAGAAATGGACATGTGTTTAAGCAGGAAACACGTTTTGCTCTCTCCTTGAGTACCTATTAGATGAACCCTGCTAGAATTTTTTAGCCTTAAGGCAATCCTTTAAGACAACCTGAAAGAACTTTGAGAATGGCTGAGCTCATGCTGCATGTCCTCAAAATCACCATTCACCAGGTCTCCTCTCTCTGCCTGACCCTTTTCACAGTTCCATGGAGAAGGAACCTGGGAGTCTTGGTGGCCAAGGGCAGTTCTCCCTCTTCATTCTGCCCTGGAGTATTGTGTCCAGTTCTAGGCCCAAGAGGGACAGGGAACTACCAGAGTCCAAGAGAGGCTATGAGGATGATGAAGGGACTGGAACACATCTTGTAAGGAAAGTCTGAGAGACCTGGGGCTGGTCAGTCTGCAAAAAAGCAGCCTGAGAAGAGACTGTATTAATGTCTACAAACAGCTGAACAGTGAGTGTCAAGGTGCAGGTGCCAGTCTCTTTTCAACAATGCCCTTTAGCAGGACAAGGAGAAATGGAAGCAAACGGAAACACAGGGAGCTACACCTCAACATGAAGAAAAACTTCCTTGCTGTGAGGGTGCTGGTGCCCTGGAGCAGGCTGCTCAGAGAGGTTGTGGAGTCTCCTTCTCTAGAGACTTTCTAGACCTGCCTGGGTGTGTTCCTGTGTGACCTGCCCTATGTAATTCTGCTTAGGTAGGGGAGTTGGACTCTGATCTCCAGAGATGCCTTGCAGTCCCTGCTATAAAGGGATTATGTGAAGAGAAGTAACAACACTACTTTGAAATATCCTTTGCTTCCCTTAGCCTCTATATTTTTAAGCTTCTCTTAATTTCTAGCACTGGAAATCGATCTCCTCCTCCGAGCACTTCATATTCTCAACAACAGTTCCCACCGATGGAATTCCAGGAACTCAGCTACAATTGAACAGCTCAACAAGATAATTCTCCCTGCTTTTATTTCCATGATTTACACTCTATGCTATTATCTGCTTGAAGAGGCACATACAGAATGAGATTTACTTTCCATTTGTGCCTAGAAAAAGGAATCAACAGCCATAGGGGCTGAGGAGGAAGAAAGGAGGTGTGAGAAGTGTGAAACTCACCTTCAGCATTACCAGGTAATCATCATGTCGCTGAATCTGAAGCAGATTAGCTAAAGCCATCACTCCAGCCTTGAAATCAGGGTTATTCACTGTAAAAAAAAGAAAGCATCACTTAAATAGCAGTAAGCAAGCACTTTATCTGGCTGCGAAACAACCAGAGAATGCACCAGGCTTTATAACCAGGTTGAAGAACATCATCCAAGTGCACAGAGCTGTTTCCGGTGCCAGGGGCACTGCATACATCCTCCTGCACAGGAAACCTGTGCTAAAGCTTTGAAATAAAGCCAATGACATGAAGGGTTTCTCTTTTCTACATCCTTCTACCACTGCAAAGCAGAGCTGGGCCTGCTGGGTGAGGCTAGAAAGAATCCTTAGCTATCTTATTTTGACGAGAAGCAATGGGAAAAGACTTAGGGGATTTAGGGCTAATTTTAGTAGCAGCTTTCCACCACTTCCAGATATTATGAACATGCCTAGCCTTCAAAACAATTGAAATGATTATGAGAGGTGCAGCTGGGGGAGACTGAGCCAAGCAGCAACACGTGGCAGTACCGAGGTAAATATTCTGCTACCATGTTCCCCTGGCTTTTTAAGAGGTGGTTAAAGATATGTTAAAGTCAAAAGATACCTTGCTATTGCCTCCTGACCCCCAGGGAGTACACATTGCCGTGGCACAGGACAGACATAGACCTGCAGAATCAGGTCCAGAGGAAGCCACAACAATGATGAGAGGGGTGGAAGCCCTCTGCTGTGAGAGCAGGCTGAGAGAATTGGGGTAGTTCAGCCTGGAGAAAAGAAGGCTCCAGGGAGACCTTCTGGAGGGCTTCCTGTAACTAAAGAGGCAATCTTTTTACAGGTGCAGTAGTGGTAGGACAAGGAATGATGAATTTAAACTGAAAGAGGAGAGATGTAGATTAGATGGAAGCAAGAAATGTTTGATGCTAAGGATGGTGAGACTCTGGCCCAGGCTGCCCACAGAAATGGCAGATGCTCCATCCCTGGAACTATTCTAGGTCAGGTCTGAGGCTGTGAGTGACCTCAAATCTGTAGGTGCAGATGCCCCTGCTGACTGCAGAGGCTGGACTGGATGACCTTTAAAGGTCCATTCCAGCCCAAGCTGCTCTGTGATTCTACGATTCTGTTTTCTAGAGGTTTCTGCAAAGCTGTTAAGCTGCTTCCTCATTCCCAGAGAAGAACCCTCCCAACTTACTGTTTATGTGATAAACTCCCTGGGCATCTCATTCTGCTGGGAAAGATTCTCCTTTCTGCCCTTCCCCTTTCTCCCAGCAGGATAAACTCTGCGTCGGCACACATAAGGACACCTGGGACTACCACGGAGCAGTAGGAACACACCAAGTGCACACAACCCAAAGGAACTCTTAAAACATTGCTCAGAGAAGCAATTTCAGCCAACAGTGAAAGAACATATGAACTCTGCATCTAAATGGGGGTTTAAAAAGTTATATGTAGCACAGTATTGTAACGATTTGCATCCCAAGGAACACCACACAGGCCCTGGAACACATTCACAGTAGGTTGCTGTACACTTACCATCCAAATTAATCAGTGGTTCTGCACTTTTTGCTGTGTTGTCAGTATTTTTAGCACCATCAGGGGTAGAATCCTTATACTTATCAGCTGGAAAACAAATAAACAAACAGGAACACCATTCAAGATAGCGACAAAAGGCTCAGAGCCAAGCTGCAGTTTGCAGTAGCTGTATTTTTTAGGGTGTGGAAATTGCTCAAGAGCTTTTTGGGCAAGTGTGTTGACTTTTTGGAGCTCCTTAAGGCACCCCAAAAGCTGCTTTTCTAGCCTGAGCTGCAAGCCTAACAGCTTCCATCTGCAGAGAGTTTACATGTTATCCTGAGCTGCATCAGAGCACGCTCCAAACTCGCAGAGGGTGTTATGTCCTTGACCAAGGCTCTTCCCTACACTCTTCATCTCAGAAGGCTGAAGAAGCTGTACCTTAAAGCTGCTTTTAAAACCCAGCAGTGCAACTGGCACTAGACCTCTGCATCCATGAACAGCATAAGCAGAGCTCAGGAACTACAGATCTGAGCTGGCTCTGATCAGTCAGTTAGTGAAGGCTTTGTTTTATAGACTGCAACATTCAGCTCCAACCCACAGAGGGTTTTTTCAATCCTGTTGAGGATGGAACCCTCCAGTTTCTCCACCTTCACATACCTCCCCAAGTCCCACGTGGCCCATCTCCTCCATCACGAGGGACCAAGGACTGCCTGCAGATTACAGACACTTACACCACAGCCCTGTCCAGGGCAGAGCTCAGCTCTGCAGGAATTCCAGGTAATGGAAAAGAACATTTTGGCTGCTATGATGTTTGCCACCAGAAATTACTTTTGCAACTCCACTCACTACAAGGAAATGAAAATGCTGCTGCCTGTTGAGATTTCACTCAACTTTATAACTTCTCCCTAATTCCCAAGGGTTCAGGATCCTGTCCTGTGAAACAAAGGTCTAAGATAACCACTTCAAATAAGTGTAGTCCTAAAGGAAATGTGTTTAATACACTTCAGAGTAAGTTCTCATAAAGGCAATCCCGCAGGGAGAAGGGCATAAACACATGCAATGGCTTTGGCTATATCCAGGACTAAAGCAATAAATGTTACTGTACTGTCCCAGAGGAGCTGAAGAGGAACAGTTCCCACCTGGATAAGGGGCAAAACCAAGCAGGCTGAAGTTCCCTTTTTAATGAAGAAAACAGCTTTTGCTGCTGTCCTAATTTGATGAACACTTATTAACTAGGACAGCCCCCTTTCCCCACCCCTTTGCAACACCACATTCACCCATACCATTATCTCCATACTCCAGCCTAACTGCTAAGCCAAGAAGCCAGTCCACAGTCTCTTGCCGCTCGTGGATTTTGAAAGGGCAGTTCACATCTTTCATGTACTGGGGAGAGAACAAATGGATGTTACTGACCCACGTGAATTAGCCGGGAGCACAGAGAGGCTTTGTGAACAGTCACTTTCCCACAGACCTCACAGTTCATAGCATCACAGAACAGTTTGGGTTGGAAGTGACCTTAAAAATCATCTAGCTCAAATCCCCCAGCCATGGGCAGGGACACTTCCCTCTAGACCAGACTGCTCACGGCCCCATCCAACCTGGATTCACAGAGACCTCAATGAAGCCTTCCAGTATTTGAAGTGGTCTGCAGGAGAGCTGGAGGGACTTTTGACACAAGCATGGAGTGACAGGGCAAAGGGTGATGGCTTCAAACTGGATTTAGAGTAGACATTTGGAAGAAATTCTTGCCTATGAGGGTGGTGATGTCCACTTCCCTCAGAGTCTCTGAGGAGTTTGGGAAGGAGAAATGAAAACATCAGATAACACTCTCGCCACTTTCTCTCTCTCTCGCTTGGGCTGCTGGCTGAGCAGCATCTTACTCCCTAACCTCACCTTCCATTTGGCCTAACCCACTTTGCTTCTTAACCTCTGGCCGAACCTCTATTCTTCCTTAGGTTGAGAGGGGCAGGTGCAGGGGTGGTTGGGAGCCCCTCCTGGGGACTCAGGTTTCTGGGAGGGGAGTTGTGTTTCTGTATTACCTTTTACCTTGTCTATTTCTGTCTATAACTGCATATACTGTAACTATCTGCTTGTATATTGTGCTAGCTGTAAATAAATAGCTTCGTTCATATTCCCAGAGCTGAGTCTAGTCTGGGCGATTCCTAAGGCGTGGGGGGGCAGGGAACACCCAAATCTTCACATCAGAGAAGCTGTGGAGGCTCCAAGCCTCAAATGTTCAAAGCTAGGTTGGATGGGGCCTTGAGCAATCTGGTCTAGTAGGAGCTGCCCCTGCCCATGACCAGCTGTTGTAAGAAGGTGATCTTAAATCACAGAATTAACCAGGCTGGAAAAGACCTCAGAGAACATAGAGTCCAACCTATCACCTAACACCTTCTAACTAACTAACCCATAGCACCAAGTGCACCATCCAGCCTCCTCTTAAACACCTCCAAGGATGGGGACTCCACCACCTCCCTGGGCAGCCCATTCCAATGCCAATCACTCTCTCTGACAACAACTTCCTAACAACATCCAGCCTACACCTCCCCTGGCACAGCTTGAGGCTGTGTCCCCTTCTTCTAGTGCTGGCTGCCTGGCAGCAGAGCCCAACCCCACCTGGCTACAGCCTCCCTGCAGGCAGCTGCAGACAGCAATGAGCTCTGCCCTGAGCCTCCTCTGCTGCAGGCTGCACACCCCCAGCTCCCTCAGCCTCTGCTCACAGGGCTGTGCTCCAGGCCCCTCCCCAGCCTTGCTGCCCTTCTCTCAACACCTTCCAGCACCTCAACATCTCTCTTGAATTGAGGGGCCCAGAACTGGACACAGTACTCAAGGTGTGGCCTTACCAGTGCTGCATACAGAGACAGCATGACCTCCCTGGTCCTGCTGGTCAGACTGTTCCTGATACAGGCACATTTCAGTGTGAAGGTTCCTTTTGACCCAAACCATCCTGTGATTCTATGAGATCCCTTGCAAAGCGATGGCTGCTTGCCATGCTCATAGAGGAAAATCACCTGGCTGGAATTGCAAGAGGCACAAGGTTGAGCTGCTGTGCAGAGCCTGTAAGGGCATCAGCCTCATTTCCTCTTGGTACATAAGAATCATCATGCAGAAAAAGCTGTCCATTTGAGGTCAGTTTTATTCTACCTGAAGAACTGAATGAAATCAGGCAAGAAAAACATAGCAAAGAGGCAGCTGAGAGAATACTGCATGCACAAAGTTTCACCACCTTAGCAACTCCTACAGTTCGGCTCCAATTACACATTTAAATTCCTAGAAATGTAAAAGTTCAGAGGCAGGACAAATATTTAGAGTTATTTATACTCAACCACAACAGCAGCTGTTAACAGTCTTTCACCTCATCATTCAAAACTGTGGCTGAAAGGAGGAAATACCTTTTCAAAAGACTTGGGCCAGTCATCACTGTGTATGTTCCGTAAATTCCCTCTGTCCTCAATCTTGTAGTGTCTGATTTTCTGGTCTTCCAGCCAGACAATAAAATTCCTGAATTCTGTTTCATCTGTCAGAAGCAGTGAACAAAGCAACAATGAACTGGTATCTTAAGGAGGAGAAAAAGCCATTAAGTTTTGATCCAATTCAAGTGCTGGTGCCTTTCATCTCAAATCAGAGAATGGTGGGGATTGGAAGGGACACCTGGAGATCATTTGGTCCACCCCCCCTGCTAAAAACAGAGGCACCCACAGCAGGCTTCCCAGGATCACAATGTCCATGTGGGTTTGGAATCTCTCCAGAGAGGGAGACACCACAACCTCTCTGGGGCTCCAGGGCTCCAACATGCTCACAGCAATGAAATTTCTCATCTTCAGATGGAACCTTCTGGGGTCCTGTTTGTGCCCACTGGCCCTTGTCCTGTCACTGGGCACCACGGAAAAGAGTCTGGTCCCATCCTCTTGCCCCCTACCCTTTAGCTCTTGCTGAGCATTGATCAGATCCCTTCTGTGTCTGCTCTTCTCCAGGCTCAACAGCCCCAGAGCTCTCAGCCTTTCCTCCTGGCAGAGATGTTCCAGGCCCCTCAGCATCTTTGTGGCCTCCACTGAGCTCTTTCCAGTCACTCTGTATCTCTTTTGAACTGGTGAGCCCAGACATGGGCTCCAGCTGTAGTCTCACTAGAGGCAGAGCAGAGAAGATCTATCTGACACTAAGATCACATATTCCAGCACAACTTCTGACCAAAATTCAACATGGAGTGTTTTTCAAGTCACCTCCAAGTGGCTATATTTGAGTGGCTACACCCAACAGATGTTTTTTCTTGGAAAATAATTCATTAAGTGAAGAAGAAAAAGTGAAAATGGTAGAAAATGATAAATCTGTTAGCAGGAACCCCTCAAGAGACAGCCCCCCCACCTTGTGACCCTGCAAAGGCATTTTTCTTCCTTTACTGTTGACTCAATTCTTGGTTATTAACCCAACACCTTATTATTGCAAGCTGGAATTCCACAGCACAAAGGCTGTGGTCCAAACAAAGACATTGATACTGGACAAAACAATTAGCCTGTACTTGAACTTGAGAGGCAGAATTCACTTCTGAACACAGCCCTGGGGTATCACCAGTCCTTCAGCTGTGGCATTTTGGCATTAGAGGAGATTTCATATCCCAGGATAATGAACTGACTGACTTTCTGCATCTCAGAGTGGGGTAAGCACATGATTTTCCCCATCAGGGCCAGGAACAATGCTCCTGGTGCCTAAAACTGTCTTCTCAGTGGTGCAAGTGCCCTACTTCTACTGCCTGTGCCGTAAGGAACAGAGACACGGTCACCACAGGTGCAAGGGAAAAGACCTTTAAAACCTTCTCCACTGATAAAATGAACCCCAGAAGAAAAAAAACATACAAAAAAAAAAATCAAACAATCCAAGGATGTGGGGAGCTTTAAAGGTCATCTCCTCCAACCTCCCTGCAGCCAGCAGGGACACCTGCACCCTGAGCAGGGTGCTTGGAGCATCAAACCACCCGAGCCGCAACGATGCCAGGGACAGGGCACCTAGCACCCTTCTGGGCCAGTGCCTCCCCACCCTCAGCATCAAACAGTTCTCTGTTCCCTCTAGTCCAAATCTCCCTTCAGTTTAAAGCCTTCGCCCCCTGCCCTCTCACAACAGGCCCTGATGAAAAAGAAATGCTAGTTTTAGGGAACTCAAGACCTACATGAAAAGTAGAAGCCAGCAGAAACCAGAAGCAAGTCTGCCGGAGGCAGTGAAGGAAAAGCGGCCTAGGAAGAGGCTCGCAAGGGGTCACGCCGCGCAAACACATCCAAGCAAGAAAAAACGTCAAATGTGGCAAAAATCAAACCTCGAAGTATGGACATGGACTGATGGAACAGCAAACGGCTCCAACCACGTCACCAGGCTACTCTCACTCACTCTGCGCTCCACGCAGAGGTCAGGCCAGACCCCAGGGCAGGTTCGTGCAGCGACCGAGAGCTCTGTGCCACTCGTGACTCCCGTAACGAGCCAAGGCTGGTCACGGATGAGACCACGAACAGCAGCGGCACTATTATGCCCACATCGCATCTGTGACTGTGCTCTGCTCCCACACAACGCCCACAGAGGCACGAAACCCACCCGACCGCCTGCACCCCCTGCATCGCCTCAAGGTCTCGGTCTGCCCCGTGGAAATCTGGGGGCTCCCCTCACTCCCGCGCGGTAGCTTCAACTCTGAGCCCAGAAAATTGCGCTAAAGCCGCGACCCTCCCGACCTTAACCTCCCTTGCTCGGGTAGCCACGGGGCCACCGCGGGGGTGGAAGGATGAGGTTCCCAAGGCACTGAGGAGAGGGAAAATGCCGACTCGCACCGGCAGCGCCTGGTTCACAGAGGGGCCTAGGGCCGCCAGTGTTTAAGGAGAGCGGCGGGAAGGCGGGGAAGTACCCAGTCAGGGTGCCACAGCATAGCCGCAGCTCCTCACCCCTGCAGTTGAAGCCAGCCGGGTTATGGTAGTCGAGAGCCGAGAGCTTACGGCGGAACATGGCGTCGGCGGAGCCTCCGCGCAGTGCCGGGCCCGCTCGGACAGGAACGAGCACCCCCGACTCACCCTGCCTGTGCCATTGGCCGGCTGCGGACGAGCGGCAGCCTCCCTGCCCAATCAGAAGGCGACAGGGGCGGCTGGGAGCGGAAGTGGCCTTTCAGCGCCGCTGACACGGCGGCGGGCGGGCAGCGGCAGGGTGAGGGCGGGGCGGGGCCGCGCGGTGGGCGGGGCCGCAGTGGGGAGGGGCCGCAGTGGGGCGGGGCCGCAGTGGGGAGGGGCCGCAGTGGGGAGGAGCCGCAGTGGGGAGGAGCCGCAGTGGGGCGGGGCCGCAGTGGGGAGGGGCCGCAGTGGGGAGGGGCAGGGCGGTAGCTGGTCGGTACCGGAGTGTGTTGGGCTGTACCGGCCGCAGTGTGGAGGGGCAGGGTGGTAGCTGGTCGGTACCGGAGTGTGTTGGGCTGTACTGGCCGCAGTGGGGAGGGGCAGGGCGGCAGCTGGTCGGTACCGGAGTGTGTTGGGCTGTACTGGCCGCAGTGGGGAGGGGCAGGGCGGCAGCTGGTCGGTACCGGAGTGTGTTAGGCTGTACCGGCCGCAGTGAGGAGGGGCAGGGCGGTAGCTGGTCGGTACTGGAGTGTGTTGGGCTCTACCGGCCGCAGTGAGGAGGGGCAGGGCGGTAGCTGGTCGGTCCTGGAGTGTGTTGGGCTGTACTGGCCGCAGTGGGGAGGGGCAGGGCGGCAGCTGGTCGGTACCGGAGTGTGTTGGGCTGTACTGGCCGCAGTGAGGAGGGGCAGGGCGGTAGCTGGTCGGTACTGGAGTGTGTTGGGCTGTACCGGCCGCAGTGAGGAGGGGCAGGGCGGTAGCTGGTCGGTACTGGAGTGTGTTGGGCTGTACCGGCCGCAGTGAGGAGGGGCAGGGCGGTAGCTGGTCGGTCCTGGAGTGTGTTGGGCTGTACTGGCCGCAGTGGGGAGGGGCAGGGCGGCAGCTGGTCGGTACCGGAGTGTGTTGGGCTGTACGGGGTGGTACTGCGCTCCGCTGAGCCGCGCTAGGCTGTACGGGGGAGCGCTGATCTGAAGCGGGGAACAGATTGCCCAGGATCACAATGCCGAGACAGGTTTGGGGTCAGGGAGGCTCCGCGACCTTCCTGGGCAGCGTGCTGCGGGGCTCCGGCAGCACCGCGGCAAACACGGTTTTCCCCTGTCCAGATGGAAACTACAAGGTTGTGTTCGTTGTCCTGTCACTGAGCACCACTGACAAGAGTCTGGTCCCATCCTCTTGCACCCACCCTTTAGTTCTCGCCGAGCGCTCGGAGGATACTCTCAGGCTGCTCCTGTCCCGGCTCAACAGCCCCAGGGCTCCTCAGCCTTTCCTCCTGGCAGAGATGCTCCAGGCCCCTCAGCATCTCTGCAGCCTCCACTGGACTCTCTCTATTAGTTCCCTGTCTCCCTTGAGCTGTGAAGCCCAGAACTGGACACAGTGCTCCAGAAGAATCACAGAATGTTCCTTCTTGGTGTGCCCTTAAGAATTTAGATGCCTGTCCTTTTTCACGGTCTTCATTTGTCTCTCATCCCAATTTCATGCAGGTCCACCCCAGCCTGGAGCTGGGTCAACAGTGTTCTATCATCCTGAGAAGCAGAAAAGGGTGTCTGGGCAGGGGCAGGCTGAGCCCCTCTCTTTTCTGTGCCATGTCCAGCTGCAACTGAACCATTTTCTGTGCTGCTGCTGATATTCAGAGAACCGTTTTGGCTGGAAAAGGCCTTTAAGACAATCAAGCCCAGCTGATAGGGGAGCAGGTGGGTTTCAGTGATAAGGGTGTATAGGCGTTTCAGGAGCATGCATGGATTCAGTGTGTAAATGGGGGGGGGCTTGCTCCTTTGGGGGATGCACGATTTTGGAGGAGATGCCCCCGTGCAATAAACACACCTACTTCCTAACTCAGCAGTTACAGAGTCTGTACGCCACAACCGTCAAGCCAGCACTGCCAGGTAATCACTAAACCATGTCCCACAGCACCACATCCACAGAGCTCTGCAGTCACTCCAGGGAGGATGACTCCACCTCAGCCCATGGCAGCCTGTTCCAGGCATGACGATACTTTCTGGGAAGACAATCGTCCTGAAGCTGTGCTCCCAGGCATGTTTTGGTCATCAGGGTGGTGACGTGGTTGATGGCCAGGAGAAGTTTCTGGTGGCACCTTGCAGCAGGGCTCTGCACTAAGTGCCAGCCAGTGGATGAAGTATGCTAGTTTAAGTGGGTTTCATTTTGGGTGGTTTTGCCTGGAGAAGGTGATGAGCTTGGATTGGGAGTGAGACCCCCCCCGTTTCCCATCGCACCCCACCACCAGACACTGTGCTGACAGCATGCCAAACCAATGCAATATTCATCCTGACATTTCTCTCCACGCCAGCCCTTGCCAGCACAGCTGTGATGGCACAGTGGCACGGGGCTGAGCCAGTCCTCCCCACAGCCACACCTAGGTGGGACTGTGGGTGGCTCTGCTGCCCCTAGGACCATTTCTTACCCGTTCACTGTCCTGTTCTTGGTTACCTGCAGCAGGCAGGGAGCCAGCTCTGCCTCCTTCAGCTTTTACAGCTGGAGCCCACCAGTGCTTCAGTGTCAGTGATGATGTGCAGTGAGCAGTGAAGGTACAAACACTGGCATGGTTGAAAGCAGGTTGGGACCATCCCTGGCACATGTGGCCGTCTGATGGCATGTGCCTTCAGCCACACAAGCAGCAAAGAAAGATGTGGCCTTGATGGAGCAGGTTGAGAGAAGGTCACAGCAATGGTGCGAGGAGTGTATGCCCTCTGCTGTGAGAACAGGCTGAGAGAGTTGGGGTTATTCAGCCAGGAGAAGAAAAGGCTCCAGGGAGACCTCCTGGTGGCCTTCCAGACATTAAAGAGGCAACGTTTTCACAGGTGCAGTAGTGGTAGGACAAGGAATGATGAATTTAAACTGAAAGAGGAGAGATGTAGATTAGATGGAAGCAAGAAATGTTTGATGCTAGGGATGGTGAGACCTTGGCCCAGGCTGCCCAGAGAAATGGCAGATGCCTCATCCCTGGAGATATTCGAGGTCAGGTCTGGGGCTGTGAGTAACCTGCTGTAGTTTCAGATACCCCTGCTGCCTGCAGGGGAGTTGTACTGGATGACCTTTAAAGGTCCCTTCCAGCCCAAACTATCCTGTGATTTTATGATTCTATGTCCACCCCAGCAAGGGTTATCAGTGATGGGGGTGATGAAACCTCTGTCTGGGTGTGGGGGAACAAATACACAGCCTGTGGCAAATGTGGTCCAGTGCTAGCAGAGGAATGGGGCTCTCAGCTCTCCCTCCACCTCTCCTGCCTTTGTCACCATCAGGACAGCTCTTGGTCTTTCTAACCCATCTCCTTTCACCCTGGGTTGGGAATCTTCCTCTTTCCTGGTGGGTCTAACCCCTCCTGTAGCAATACCCTGCAAGGCCTCCCAGAGCAAAGCCATCCCCAGAAGCTGTGATGAGGTCTTGTGCTTCTCCTCTTCCCATTGTCTGCTGCAGATCTAAAGGGCTCTAATCTAATGAATGCAATTAGTGCTAATGGGTTTATTCTCATTAGTGAGCCACCCAGGACCTCACACCAGTGCTGGGGTGGGCAGCAGCATGGTGTGCAGGGAGCAACATCTCGCCTCAGCTTTCCCTGGCTCTCCACACTTCCTCCAGTTCAGCAGATGCTGCTGGCTCAGCTGCTGCTCTGGAGCTGAAGCTTGGGGAGGTGAAGATGAAAGAGAACAAGGCTTGGAAATGGAGGGGAGCCAGTGAGGTATGGCAACAGCTGAGCAGTGCCTGGCTTGGCAGGCTGAGCGAGAGCGGCACCGCGGGAGCGGCAGTTGGCTCACTCCGTCACAGTGGCACTGGTGGAGCTTTTAGTTTTAAGCTGGCACAATGAACACAGAAAGGGAGAGAATCACAGAATGGTTTGGGTTGGAAGGGACCTTAAAGGTCATCCAGCCCAACTCCCCTGCAGGCAGCAGGGACATCTGTAACTGCAGCAGGTCGCTCACAGACCCAAACGACCTGAGCTGCAATAGTTCCGGGCATGGGGCATCTGCCACCTTTCTGGGCAACCGGGGACAGGGTCTCACCACCTTCTCTCTAGTCTGAACCTCTCTCTTTTAGTTCAAACCATCACCCTTTGTCCTGCCACAACAGGCCCTGCTCAGAAGTCTGTCCCCAGCTAGAACATCTCCCTGGAGCCTTCTCTTCTCCAGGTTGAACAACCCTAACTCTCTCAGCCTGTCCTCATAGCGAGGGGCTTCCAGCCCTGCTATCATTGCTGTGGCCTTCTCTGTCCCTCCTTCAAATAGGTCCCTGCCTGTCCTGTGCTGAGGCCTCCAGGGCTGTCCCCAGCACTGCAGCTGGGGTCTCAGCAGAGTGGAGCAGAGGGGCAGAATCCCCTCCCTCCGCCTGCTGCCCAGGCTGCTGGGCATGGGCAGCTGAGAGTTGATCCGACCACTGCAGAACAGTGTCTCTAGACAACATTTACTCTTACCACACGTGGAAACCTGAAATACCTCTGTGACATTCATGCCAGGTTTCATTTTGAACCCCCCCAGACAACCTGAGGTTGAGCAGCCCCAGATGGTGTCTGGCTGCTTAGCTGAGAAATTATTTGCCTGTGAGAGCTCTGCAAACCCAGAGTGTCCATTCAGGTTGTAGTGAATTTGTTAGGAAAATCTGGGAAGCACTGGGGAAGGGAGATGGGCTTGAGTGGGGACGTGAAGGATCCTTTGCTTGGTTGCAGTCCGGGAACAATCTGGGCAGGGAGAGTCCTGCTCTCCACTTCCTCTTCCCTAGCCTCTCACCACTGCAAGGATGAGGCTCAGACCCTCAGAGTTTTCCCAGAACAGCCCCAAATGAGCCCATTCCTGCTCTGGGCTGGGGGCTGGGGCTCAGACCTTCAGAGTTTCCTCAGATCAGCCCCAAATGAGCCCATTCCTGCTCTGGGCTGGGGGCTGGGGCTCAGACCTTCAGAGTTTCCTCAGATCAGCCCCAAATGAGCCCATTCCTGCTCTGGGCTGGGGGCTGGGGCTCAGACCTTCAGAGTTTCCTCAGATCAGCCCCAAATGAGCCCATTCCTGCTCTGGGCTGGGGGCTGGGGCTCAGACCTTCAGAGTTTCCTCAGATCAGCCCCAAATGAGCCCATTCCTGCTCTGGGCTGGGGGCTGAAGCACAGTGAGCTGGATCCTGTGCTGGAGGTGACACTGAGGAGAGTCTGCACATGCTGCCGGGGGTGGGAGGAGAAGGAAAGCAATGAGAGAAGGGATGGATACCAAAGCCAGGACTTTCAGGTGCCTCTCAGTGTTTGAGCAGTGGGGAATTTGAGCCTACCCTGATCTGGCTCCATGGGTGGGAACAAGAAGCTGTGCTCAGCAGCTCTGAGAGACTTCACATTTCTTCAGTGATGGATGCCAAAGGCCCTGCTGAACCCCATGGCTCAGCAGGGAGACCTCCTAAACCTGTTTGGAACAGGATTCAGTTGCAACCATGACGGGAACCCACCCGCCCAAGGAGCCCATGAACAGAGAACATCACCTCCAACAGCTTGAACCAAATCCAAAGTTTTATTTCCAACGAGTACACACAGAGCATCTGGGATGGGGATGAGCTACATGGCAACGCCGACCTCCTCCCCGCACTGGCTTCGGTTGCAGCCGCCCCTGCCTTCCCAACGCACTGGCAGCAGCAGGCTGGCACTGGAGGGACATCAACCTCGGCAAGCCAAAACAGACAAAACAATCCTTTTCCATTGCTTCTTTAGGGACCTAGGGGTAGGGGGAATGGCATTTGGTACAGAATCACAGAGTCACAGCACCATGTAGGTGGCAAAGCCCCTCAGCATCACCAAGCCCAACCTAGAACCCTGCTCCACAAGATTCGCCTTACACCATCTCCCTAAGCACCACAGCCAAACCTCCCTTAAACACAGCCAGGCTGGGGGCCTCCAGCACCTCCCTGGGCAGCTCATTCCAGTCCCTGACCACTCTCTTCATGAAAAACTTTTTCCTAATGTCCAATCTAAACCTCTCCAGCCTCAGCTTGAGGCCATTCTATGCTGGAGATGCAGCATGGGGATGGAGACCATTGGCATTTTGGTTGTGAGAAGTGTGTATGTGGGGGGGAGATGGTGGTGGAAATGATCTTGGCAGGAGATCTCTGCTTGGCTAACAGAGGAGTATCTGTGTAAATATAAACACTGAGGTGAAATACCTGGCAGCACACCAATGTCAACACCACTAACCAACAGGAAAATCAAGAGCAGCAACATAAAAACACCTTCCATGAGTAGTTGAGGCTAATTCAACCCCCCACCCCCCAAACACATTTACTCTTCATGCAAATATCTTTGTTTATTTATTAAGAATTTGAGTTGTAAAATACGTTAAGTAGTTAAAAAAATTGTTACAAACCACTTGATGACAGCATTTGAGAAGAGGGGGGTGGGAGATACCACCCCCCAGGGCCAGACCTGCTGCGCTTCGCTCCCTGTGGTGGTCAGTCAGCAGTAAAAAAGGAAAGACAAACCCGGGCTGGGGTTCAGAAAGCTCTGCTTTGGAACGCCAGGAATGGACCCAGCTGCAGAGTGAGCAGCTCCATCCATCCTTCGCACTAAAGCTACGTGAGCTGTTGGGGCAAACAAGAGCAGAACAAGAAGGTTAGGGAGGGTGGAAGGCCACCGTGGGAGGGCCTGTGGCCACCTAGGCTACTCGTGTTGTAGAAATGTTCCCAGGTGCCAAAAGAGGTTGCAGTCCAGTGTAAGAACCACTGCTATTCTCTGTAGCAGGCTAGAAAAGAGTATGAAAAGGTAGAAAACCCAAAATGCACTTCTGTGGGCTAGGCAGCGTCGCCAGAGTACCCAAAGGCTGCTGCCCCCTGGAGTCCCTAGGGATTGGTAAGCTGCGCTCCAGGGGCTTAGTGTGGTCACTGCAGACCGCCGAGCCCCCGAGGGGATGCCCACCTAATTTTGATCCATAAGTTGTGATTCCCAAAGTTTCCCAGGGCTGTAGATGAGTGGGGAAGTCCAGGAGGTGTTCTGCAGGGGAAGGAGAGACAAGCCTCGTCCACCAAGTGTTAACCTGAGGTGGAGCCAAAAGCGGTGGCGTGGGTCCCCCAGAATGCTGACTGTGGATGAACCTGGCCTGGGAGGAATTCCCCAGCCCGATGTGGAGCTCAGGCTGTGTGTAAACGAGGTATCGGGTGTCTCCTTGAAGGGGTGGCCCCATGGCTCCCCAGGGTGCTGCCCTGCCCCCTACCCATCATGTGAGGTGAACAGGAGAGCTGGTGGGTGCAAGAAGGGACAGAAGCATCCCGTCACAGGTCAGCATCCAACTGTGGGTTAGCATTTAGTGATGGAGCAGCACGCTATGGTAGGGCAGCATCCCGTGGTGGAGGAGCGATCCACCATGGGGAAGCATCTGACCATAGGGCAGCATCTGACCACAGGGCAACATCTCATGGTGGAGGGACATTCCAGAGCAGGCCAGCATCCCTCCATGGAGCAACTTCACAGAGAATCATAGGGCCACAGACTGGGTTAGGTTGGAAGTGACTTTCAAAGGTCATCCCTGCACTGCGCATGGACACCTGCAACTAGAGCATGTTGCTCAGAGCCCCAGACAACCTGACCTGGAATGGCTCCAGGCATGGGGCACCTACCATCTCTTTGGGCAACTTGCCTCGTGGTAGGGCAGCATTGCCCACAGAGCAGTATGACAGCATAGGACAGGATGCCACCCTAGGACAACATCCCAACCCAGTTCCGTGGAGAGGAGATGCTGCCAGGAAGCTAAAAGAGCAGAACAGGGACCAAGTGAGGAGGACAGAGGCACAGAGGTGTAGGAGAAGAGGAAAGACCTGGAACAAAGTGGTCAACTTTGATTTTCAGCTTTCTAGCTACCCCCACGATGCCTGGGCCCGCCCCAAGCCCTCGCACTCAGGAGTTGGCACCTACTGCAATGCAGGAGGTATTTCAGGCACACCTAAGGCATTGTAGGAGATGTCTTTGCTTTCAGAGCTGTCTTGCTGGCCTCCCTACCGCTTCTCCCACCAGCATGTGGGTCCACACGACAGAGAAAGAAAAGTCTGGAGCAGATGAACAGAAGCACGACCACCAAGCACGGCCACAGGAGCGTGAAGCAGCAGCCACAGCACAGGACTCACCAGCTGAAGCTAACCATGGACAGAACGTTAGAAGGGAAGGTGTTTGCCAGAGACAGGGCAGCCACCAGCACGCAGGAAGCAAGCAGGAGCTGTTGGTTCCTTGGCCGACCTACCCCAGGGCTCCTCCACCCCTGCGCTACACTGCCACCAGAAGGGCAAGGAAAACCCACCAGGCCAAGCATCGAGTGACATCACCTGCACCCAGCCTGTCACTGGGCATCTGACAGCAGCCAAGCACCGAGTGACGTCATCAGCACCCAGCCTGTCACTGGGCATCTGACAGCAGGCAAGCACCGAGTGACGTCACCAGCACCCAGCCTGTCACTGGGCATCTGACAGCAGCCAAGCACCGAGTGACGTCACCAGCACCCAGCCTGTCACTGGGCATCTGACAGCAGGCAAGCACCGAGTGACGTCACCAGCACCCAGCCTGTCACTGGGCATCTGACAGCAGGCAAGCACCGAGTGACGTCACCAGCACCCAGCCTGTCACTGGGCATCTGACAGCAGGCAAGCACTGAGTGATGTCACCAGCACCCAGCCTGTCTCCAGGGGTCTGGCAGCAGGCAAGCACTGAGTGATGTCACCAGCACCCAGCCTGTCTCCAGGGGTCTGGCAGCAGGCAAGCACTGAGTGATGTCACCAGCACCCAGCCTGTCTCCAGGGGTCTGGCAGCAGGCAAGCACTGAGTGATGTCACCAGCACCCAGCCTGTCTCCAGGGGTCTGGCAGCAGGCAAGCACTGAGTGATGTCACCAGCACCCAGCCTGTCTCCAGGGGTCTGGCAGCTGAGCCGGGAGGCGCCGGGAGCCACGTTTGGAAAGCAGCCGACAGTGTCCTTCTGGGAAGGTTTATGGGCAGCCCAGAGCAGTCACCTGCTGGGCACAGCTGCTACAGGCACGGAACAAACGCTCCGGCGAGCAGGACGTGACACAGATTTATTCTTTACAATGTTTTTTCTGGCTCTTTTGTCTTGCCTTTTTTCTGGCTTTTTTTTTCTTGCTTTTTTTTTTTTTTTCCCTTTTTTTTTTCTTTCTGGGCAACTCTACAGACTTCAAATCTTTTGCCTCATCAATGCAGATCATCTTATCCCCCCAAAAGGCAGCCAGGTTCTCTAGACATGCACATCTCTGGAGCTTCCAGGCAGTATAGTTTGCTTACAGTTTGTTAAATTCTCAGGCTTAGCAGGTTGTCCCCGTTCCTAAAATCTCTAGGTCAGTGTCCAGGGTGGCCTGGGTGCTGGCCAGGCTCCTCGAGGCTTTACAGGATCACACAGAAGAACTTCTTCTCCCTAAAGGGATTTTCTGAGGCTGGGACGGGGGTCAATAATGGGTCCTCCTTGGCGTGGGCTTCGCAGTACGCCATCAGGTCTGCTGCTGCTTTGGACACCTGCAATAAAAGGAGCCCCACGTTATGGGCAGGCTGTGCTGGGGACATCCTACCCCAAGAGATCCCAGTGGTGGGGCTGAGCTGGCAGCACCCAGGGTATAGAACACAGCCTGGCCAAAGACCGGATTGACATCCCTTGTGGGGCTGGTTCCCACCCTGGGGCTCTTAGCTCACCTGGCAGGGGGTGCTAAGCACCCTTTCACTTGCTTACAGACTTCAGTAGACACCACATCCCTGCCAGCCTTTCCCCTGCTCCCCAGCAGGGATGTCCACAGCTGCTACAGCAACTCTGGCTGTCTGCAGCCACCAACTCATCCACTTGTTCAGGACACGGCAGCAGCTCCTCAGCTGCCAGAGCTCACCTCAGCCCTCAGAGGAGAGGTTTTGCTTGCAAGCACCTAGGCATGCTTCAGGCTCCTCTCTCCTCAGGGCCAGCTGTTGTCCAAAAACACCTTGGTGGAGAACACAAGTCCCCTGAGCTCAGCAGAGACCATGAATCCCAGGCTCACAGGATGTCAGGGGTGGAAGGGACCCAAAGAGCTCATCCAGCCCAAGCTCCCTGCCAGAGCAGGACCATCCAATCCAGCTCAGGACACACAGGAACACATCCAGACAGGCCTGGAAAGGCTCCAGAGAAGGAGACTCCACAGCCTCTCTGGGCAGCCTGTGCCAGGGCCCTGGGACCCTTCCAGCCAAGAAGTTCCCCTTGTGCTGAGCTGGAGCCTCCTGTGCTGCAGCTTCCATCCATTGCTGCTTGTCCTGCCTCAGGGAGCAGGGAGCAGAGCCTGTTCCCCCTCCTGACCCCCAGCCCTCAGATAGTTATAGACATTGATTCAATCCCCTCTCAATCCTCTGAGCTCTCCAGCTTGAAGATATGTCCCAGAGCATCAGTTCCACCAGGGTGGAGCAGAAAGGGTCAAACTGGGGGAACACCTCCCAGCAGAATCAAGATTTCCTTGGGAAAGGGGAATGAGGAGCAGTTGTCTTCCAGTTTCCCTGCTATCCTCAAGCCTGAGCACCAAGCCCTGCCCAAGGGAAAGTTTTAACTGCTTCTGTGACAAACAGCAGTGGTTTGACCTGTTCTTGAGAAGGTGAGATGCTTGGACACAGTCACTGCTTCTCACACCCCAGCAGGGCTCTGGGTGGTGCTTCCACAGGTGAGCATCTCCTGCTGACCTCAGTCATGGCCACCAGGAGCATGTGCAGAATCATGGAATCCTTTTGGTTGGAAAAGACCTTTAAGATCACCAAGTCCAACCCTTAGTCCAGCACTGCCGGGTCACCACTAAACCATGTTACTCAGCACCACATCTACAGGGCTCTGAAATCCCTTCAGGGGTGGGGATCCACCGTTGCCCTGGGCAGCCTGTTCCGGGCCTTGGCAACCCTTTTAGGAAAGAAACTTCTCCTCACGTCCCACCTAATCCTCCTCTGGTGCAACTTGAGGCCATTTCCTCTCATCCTATCACTTGTTCCTCAGGAGACAAGATCGATTCCCCCCTCACTCCAGCCTCCTGTCAGGCAGTTGTAGAGAGCAGTGAGGTCTTCCCTCAGCCTCCTTTCCTCCAGGCTAAACAGCCTCAGTTTCCTCAGCTGCTCCTCACCAGCCCTGTTCTCCACACACTTCGCTACCTTCATTGCCCTCCACGCGTTAGACCTCAGCCAACACTGCCCACCAGCGCGTCCCAGCTCCCACCGCATGCTCTTGGCAGCTGTGCAAGCTGCAGGCATCGCCTTGCAGCCTGCCTCTGAGGCAGCAGGCAGCTCCTGCGGCACGCTACCTTTATCCTGTCGATGTTGGCCTCCATCTTCAGCTGCTCCACCAGCTTGCGGGCTTGCGCGATGCTGGCCGTGTTGTTGCTCGCCATGGGCAGGAGGAGCGCTCCGGGCGCTGCTGCGGGCGCAAACGGAACGCGTGAGCCGCGGCGCTGCGCGGAGCTGCCCCGCCCCGAGATGCCCCACGCCTAGAACCGCAGGGTCGGCTGGCTCGGGAGGGCCCTGCAGAGGTGAGCTGGTCCCTCCAGCCCGCAGCCAGCAGGGACCTCTGCAGCTGGAGCAGGCTGCTCCGGGGTGGGACGCAGCACCTGCGCACGGGGGGTCGTACACTGCCTCCTAGGCCAGTGCATTGTCTTCTGTCAGCCGTGCTTAGGGAACGCTGCGACCATGTGGGGCACAGGCTGCAGGAGCAAGATCCCAGCTTTGGCTCTTGCTCTTACAGGAGAGGCTGAGGTGGCACCAAGGCAAAAGAAAATCATGGAACAGCCCCCCCAAAGTAGTCCAGAGCTGCTGTGCCAGGCTCATTCCCCAGCCCCATCATGGTCTCATATCCCTTGGCCTCTCCCAAGTAGAGTTGCTGCCAGCTTGAACATTGAGATGCTAAACAGGACGCTGGAGTTTCCTGTTTCTTGGGTTTTATAACCCAAGCAGGCTGGGGTGGGACACACACTCATTAAATCCACCTCGTCTGCGTCACGGATGTTTTTCCACCACCTTGGAACAGCCACAAGCTCCGGCAGCAGCAGCCAGAGACCCAGAGCTGAGCTCCTCCAGCAGCTGAGGGGTTTACAGCCATGGTGTGCTGGCCCCGACCTCTCTGAAGCTGCCTTCGAGCTCAGAACCTGGTCTGGGGATGTCCTCCAGCAGCAGGGTGCATCAAGCCCTCCACTAGCCCTGTGGGTGATGGGACAAGGGTGACATTTTAGGGAGGACACCTAGAAGCTGTGGATGCAGATACATAGAATGGTTTGGGTTGGAAGGGACCTTAAGGCTCATCCAGTTCCAATCCCCCTGCCACAGGCAGGGACACCTCCCACTAGAACAGGTCACTCGAGGCCACATCCGACCTGGCCTTGAACACCTCCAGGGAGGCAGTGTCCACAGCCTCCCTGGGCAACCTGTGCCAGTGTCTCACCACTCTCACTGCAAACAACTTCTTCACAATAACCAGTCTCAATCTGCCCTCTTCCAGCTTCAGTGCAGACCCTCTCATCCTGCAAGCCCTGGCAAAAAGTCCCCCCCCCGCTTTCTTGTAGGTCCTCTTCAGGTACTGGAAGGCTGCTGTAAGGTCTCCCTGAAGCCTTCTCTTCTCCAGGCTGAGCAGCCCCAACTTTTGTAGCCTGTCCCCACGGGGGAGGTGCTCCAGCCCTCTGATCACATTCGTGGCACTCATCTGAATCTGCTCCAACACATCCATGTCCTTCCTGTGCTGAGGACACCAGAGCATGTAGAACAAGTACATCAGGGAGGGTCTCACAAGAGCAGAGTAGAGGGGCAGAATCACCTCCCTTGTACTGCTGGTCACACTTGTTCAACTCAAGCCCATTGTGGGTGATATGAGGATGTTCACAGGGCAGAGCAGAGGGGGAGGAGAACCTCCCTGGATCTGATGGACACACTCTGCTTAATGCCTCCCAGGACCCCATTGGCCTTCTTGGCCCCCAGGGCACATTGCTGCCCCATGGATGTTCTCCTGCAGCACTCCCAGGTTCCTCTCCTGAGGGCTGCTCTCCAGCAGTCAGTTAATGCTCCCCAGGTGCAGGACTCTGCACTTGTCCTTGCTGTGCCCAGCTCTGTCTGCCCAGGTCTCTCTGGGTGGCCTCACAGCCTGCAGCTGCCTCAGCCAAGCCTCCCAGCTTGGTGTCATCAGTTTTTCACAACACTTGATGCTTGTGAAGAAGCTTATCCAAGGACCTACAGAAATAAAGCAGCCTGGCACTGAGGAAGGTACCTGTGCTCAGAGGTGACTGGAGAGCAAGTTTTGCCAGGTCCAGCTGGATTTCAAGAGGAATCCCCCTCCCCAGCCCCCCCCTGCCCGTTGGGAAGCCCAAGGAGGGGTCTTACCAAGCAGGTCTCACCAGTGATCTGTCTCTAGGGGAAGGTCTGCTCCTCTCGGGCAACCTTTGAACAGAGAGGAGATAGAACAGAAAGGACCTGTGTTAGGTTGCTGTGCTGCCAACCAGTGGGACAGGAACAAAGCAGGAAGGCAGAACCCTTGCAGACATCAGGCCCAGTGCCCCGCCAGGGAGCCAGGAGGGTTGTGGGTTCCCTTCTCTGTGTCCCTGCTGTGCCCCGGAGCATGGCCCCCAAGACACAGGTTGGTTTGCATTCAGTGAGCTGCATTCAGTGAGCTGCTCAGCACAGGAAGAGGTTTCAGGCAGTGGGCAACCATCGGAGGGCTGCTGGCAGCTGGGCTCGTGGCTGCTGTGCAGCTCGCAGGGAGCCCTGCACAGTCACTACAGGGATGGGGGCTGGAAGCCATCTGGAGGTCACCTGGGCCACGCTCCCTGCTGAAGCAGGGCCACTGGACCGTGCCACCCAGGAAGACAGCCAGGCAGGTTGTGAGTGCCTCCATGGAGGGAGACTGCACAGCCTCTCTCAGCAGCTTCTTTCAGTGCTCCATCACCCTCACAGCAGAGGAGCTCCTTCTCATGTTCAGATGGAACTTCCTACCTTCAGGTTTGTGTCTGCCACCTTCTGCCCTGTCTCTGGGCACCACCAAAGGTAGACTAGTCCCACCTTTCTGACACCCACCCTTCAGCTATTGCTCAGCATTGAGCAAATCACAGAACCACAGAATGGCTTAGGCTGGAAGGGAGCTCAAAGCTCAGCCAGTTCCAACCCCTGCCATGTGCAGGGACACCTCCCACTACGACAGGTCACTCAGGGCCTCTTCCAGCCTGGCCTGGGACACCTCCATGGAGGGAGCAGCCACAGCCTCCCTGGGCAACCAGATCCCCCCTCAGTCTTCTCCCTTCCAGACTGAAAAGCCCAAGTCCTTCAACCTTTCCTCATAGGACAGATGTTCCAGTCCCCTACGCATCTCTGTGGCCCTTTGCTGTGCCCTCTTAAGCACTTCCCTGTTCTGCTTGAACTGGGGAGCCTTGAACCCGACCCAGTACTCCAGATGTGGCCTCACTGGGGCAGAGTAGAGGGGCAGGAGAGCCTCTCCTGGCCTGCTGGCCACACTTTTCCTAATGTGCACTAGAAGGGTGACAAAGCTGCTGAAGGCCTGGAGCACAGCCCTGTGAGCAGAGGCTGAGGGAGCTGGGGGTGTGCAGCCTGCAGCAGAGGAGGCTCAGGGCAGAGCTCATTGCTGCCTGCAGCTGCCTGCAGGGAGGCTGTAGCCAGGTGGGGTTGGGCTCTGCTGCCAGGCCCCCAGCAACAGAACAAGGGGACACAGCCTCAAGCTGTGCCAGGGGAGGTCTAGGCTGGATGTTGTTAGGAAGTTGTTGCCAGAGAGAGTGATTGGCATTGGAATGGGCTGCCCAGGGAGGTGGTGGAGTGGCCATGCCTGGAGGTGTTGAAGCCAAGCCTGGATGAGGCACTTAGTGCCATGGTCTGGTTGGTTGGGCAGGGCTGGGTGCTAGGTTGGACTGGCTGAGCTTGGAGCTCTCTTCCAGCCTGGTTGATTCTGTGACTCTATGAACTCTTTCTGATGTACCCCATGGCACATCTGAGCTCTCTGTAAGATGCATGGTGAGAAGGGATAGAATTTAACTGGTGAGGAGGGATGGACTTAACCATCTGGTGCACAGAACATGTGGTGAGGTGGAAAAAGCATCTCCCCAGAGAAGGCTGTCAAAATCCTCCTCTCTTCACCACACCAGCTGAGCATCCCAGACAGCCTGAGCTGCTGGGCCTGTTCTCATCAGGCAGAACTCTGCAATGTCACTTGAGGTTCAGCTCAAGCATTTGTGCTGCTTCTGTGCTGCTGCTTCTCAGCTCTGCCCCAGTTTCTTTGCTGGAGGGGTGTCTACCAGGGTGCTTCTCTCCTGCTTTTGCTTTCAGTTCTCTTTGCAAAACCAGAGTGGATCATCCTATTTCAGGTGGTGCTGAGTTGGTGGGAAAGCTGGTGGCCATCTGAGGTTCACTGAGGTCTACACCAGCTAAGTCCAATGGCTAGACCTGGTAATCTTTTCCATCCAAAAGGATTCCATGCTTGTTATGCTGTTGCATGGTTTGGATGGTGCAAAGACTTCTACTGCAGCAAATGTCATTCTTGGCCCAGTGGAGAGGAACCTGGGAGTCCTGACAGGATCTACTCACTGCTCCCTGGGATAGGACAAGCAGCAATGGATGGAAGCTGCAGCACAGGAGGCTCCAGCTCAACACAAGGGGGAACTTCTTGGCTGGAAGGGTCCCAGAGCCTGGCACAGGCTGCCCAGAGAGGTTGTGGAGTCTCCTTCTGTGGAGCCTTTCCAGGCCTGTCTGGATGTGTTCCTGTGTGCCCTGATCTGGATTGGATGGTCCTGCTGTGGCAGGGGGCTTGGCCTGGGTGATCCCTTTGGGTCCCTTCCACCCCCTGACATCTGTGAGCCTGGGATCCTGTGCCATTTCATAGAGAGCACTGTGGTCTGTTGCTGCTCTGGTGGGAAATCACATAGGGAATGAAATTTAGCCCCATGGAAGGAGGCATGGAAGCAGGGGGAACTCTTGGGAGCTGTGGTATGGTTGCTGTGGCCCAGCTCTTCACAAAGGTGATAGAATCACAGAACAGTTTGGGTTAGAATGAACCTATAAAGTCCATCCAGTCCAACCCCCCTGCAGTCAGCAGGGACACCTGCAACTAGATCAGGTTGCTCAGAGCTCCAAACAACCTGACCTGGAAGAGTTTCAGGGGAGGGGAACCTACCACATCTCTGAGCAACCTGGGACAGCTCCTCAGCATCAAAAATCTCTTCCTTCTCTCTTGTCTGATCTCCCCCTCTCAGTTTAGAGCCATCAATCCTTGTCCTGTCACACCAGGCCCTGCTCAAAAGCCTGTCTCCAGCTTTCTGGTCATCCCTTTAAGCAGCAAGAGGCCTCCCCAGACTGAACAGCCCCAGCTCCCCCAGCCTCACAGCCTTGCATCATTGCTGCAGCCTCCTCTGTCCTCCCCCGTGGGTGGCACACCTTTCCAGCCTGTTTCCAGCTCCCAGGGCTTTCCTCTGCTCCACAGACTATCAGGCTCCTCACAGCTCCCTGCTGCACTGAGAGCTGGGGCTTTTTGGCTTGGAGAGGAGGAGACCAAGGGCTGACCTGGTTAATGTTTATCACTGCGTGCAGTGAGTGCCAGCAGGCTGGAGCCAGGCTCTGCTGGGGAATGCCAGGGACAGCACAAGGGGCACTGGCTGGAGGCTGAGCCCTGTGAACCTGAGGAGGAATTTTCCCCTGTGAGGGTGACAGAGCCTGGCACAGGCTGCCCAGGGGGGCTGTGGAGTCTCCCTCTCTGCAGATATTCAAGAACCATCTGGATGTGTTCCTGTGTGATCTGCTCTGGGTGACCCTGCTCTGGCAGGGGGCTGCACCAGATGAGCTCTGGGGGTCCCTTCCAGCCCCTGGCAGTCTGTGACTCCTTGAATAGCTCTGCAGGAAGGAAGCCACATGCATCTGCCAGGGTGAAAGCTTTCTCAAGTGCAGAATCACTCAGAGTCACAGCATGCTAGGGGCTGGAGGGGACCTCAAAAGCTGACCCAGTCCAGCCCCTGCCAGAGCAGCAGCACTCTTACCTTTTTTTAACATGCCAGTTTGAATTGTTATTATTTTCACTTTTTTTAACCCCTACCCTCCTCCTTTGCCTCTCCATCTCCTTCCTTTCAGCACCACCTCTCTTTTCCCACCACACCTGCCCCTTTCTCACCCCACACTGCATTTTCCCCTTTTATCCCCCAAACCCAGAGCACCTGGGTCCTGCTGGAGTCTGCCCCACCCCAGGTGTCACCACTTTGCCCTCCCTGCCCACTCCCCTTTATAACAAGCCCCAGGAAAAGCAGCTCCTAAGCTTGCCCAGCTGGGCAGAGGGATCCTCCTCCCGTCGCCACTGGTGAGTCCCATGGCACACACTGGGTGAATGGTGGAGGGGATCTAAAGGCCGGGGGGCCTAGTGGCCCCCCGGTTAGCTAGGGCAGGAGCTTGGTGATCACTGTAGCATCCCCCATGGCTGCTGGCTGGGCCTCCTTACTTAGGTTGAGCTGCTCTGTTTAGCTGCTGCTTACAGGTCCAAATCTGCTCCTCGGAGCACCTCACGTCTTCACCCACCGCCGAGAGCAGCCTGAGATGGGTAAGTCAGAGCCTCTCTGCCCCTTGGCTCCGTGTGGGGAGTCGAGTTCTGTGCCAGTGTCTTCATGCTGGCAGCAGCCAAGCAGGCAAACAGCCCTGGGGCAGGCAGCAATCTGGGGAGCTTGTCCCTACCAGGATGCACTTTCTGTCCATGAAGCATGCCCAGGTGGGTATTGGAATGGGTAAGTTTTCTCCAGCTCTTACTCCTGCTCCCCCTGCTCGTCCCAGCAGCTGAGCCCAGCGCTGCAGACTGCACTTGGAGCACCTCTGGAGAAGGGCAGTGCAGCTGGAGGAGGGTCTAGGGCAGAAGTCTTGTGATGAACAGCTGGGGTCATCCAACCTGGAGGAAAGGAGGCTGAGGAGAAGCTTTCTCACTATCTACAACCCCTTAAAAAGGGATTGGGGTGAGGTGGAAGTTGGTTTCCTCTCCCAAGACAGAAGCAATGTGACAAGAGGAAATGGTGTCAGGTTCATAGAATCATAGAACGTTCTGGGCCAGGACCTCTAGAGGTCACCTGGTCTGTTTCCCCTGCAGCCAGCAGGCGCATCCTCACCAGCCCAGGTCACCCAGGGTCCCCAAGTCTCTTTCCACAGGGCTGCTCTCTCACACCTTCTCCCCAGCCTGTCCTGACTCTGAGTTGTGCTTGGGGAGGTTTAGATTGGACATTGGGACAAAGTTCTTCACCAAAAGGGTCACCAGGCTGCCCAGGGCAGTGATGGATTCCCCATGCCTGGAGGCACTTCAGAGGAGAAGAGAAGGCTCTGAGGAGACCTTGGAGTGGCCTTCCAGGATCTGAAGGGGGCTACAGGAGGGCTGGGGAGGGACTACTGACAAGGTCTTGTCGTGAGAGGTCAAGGAGGAATGGGTTTGAAGTGGCAGAGGGGAGACTTAAACTGGATGTTAGGAAGAAGTTGTTTGCAGTGAGGGTGGTGAGAGACTGGCACAGGTTGCCCAGGGAGGTTGTGGAGCACAGAAGCACCAAATGTGATCAAAGAGCATGTTGGGTGCTTCTGTGCTCCACAACCTCCCAGAAGGTGCTCAAGGCCAGGCAGGATGAGGCCTTGAGTGACCTGTTCTAGTGGGAGGTGTCGCTGCCCATGGCAGGGGTTGGGACTGGCTGAGCTGTGAGCTCCCTTCCAGCCTAAACCATTCTGTGATTCTCTGACTCTGCTTCTGTTTCACAGTAAGGGCTAACAAGGTCCCCAGCAAGGCAGTGGGGGTCTCCTGGAAGCTGCCTTTTCCTCCCCACGCCCCAGGTGTGTGCAGGGTGGATAAGGGAGCCTCGGGCCATGCCATCACAGTCCCTGCCTGGCTGGAGCGTGGGAATCCCTCACCCAGGGCAGGCTGGGCCCTTCATAGCATCCTGCTGCTTTTGCTAAAAGCCAAGACTAAAAATAGACAGCTCAGCTGAAAAAGAGTTGCTAAATATAGAGAGAAAAACAAAGATATTCCAGAGGCCAAGAAAGCAGCCAGGAAAAGGCACAGTGCCAGGGGGCAGGGGCTGCTGCACTCACACTGACCTCACCACCAGCTGCAGACCTGGCTGGGAAAGGAGCCCCAGGCTGCCCAAAGTGCAGGTGTCATCAGTCCATTAAGCAAAAGAAATCTTCTGAGCCAGATACGTGCTCATGGCCTCCCATCTGACCACCTCTCTGGGGCACAGAGCCTTCGGCCTCAGCAGTGGCTACAGCCACAAATGCCTGGTCCTCACCCATTGGGATTTTATGCCCTTTTCCCAAGGCCTGTTTTTTTATGCCCTGTGTCCAACATGGCATTAAAACCACCAAAAGAGCACCTCAGACATGTCAGCAAGTAAATAAATAGCTGCTGAGGAGCTCGAGTGGAACATGAGCTGTTTCCATGGGAACGGCTTCATTCTCACGCCGGCATCCAGCCTTCCTGCCCACCTGGGCCAAGGAGGGATGTCTGCTCCCTCTGGCCTGGGGCTTGGTGCCTGCCTCCTGCTGCTTCTGCAGGGAGCTGGGGGTGTGCAGCCTGCAGCAGAGGAGGCTCAGGGCTGAGCTCATTGCTGGCTACAACTACCTGCAGGGAGGCTGTAGCCAGGTGGGGTTGGGCTCTGCTGCCAGGCACCCAGCACCAGAACAAGGGGACACAGTCTCAAGCTGTGCCAGGGCAGGTCTAGGCTGGATGTTAGGAGGAAGTTGTCAGAGAAAGTGATTGGCATTGGAATGGGCTGCCCAGAGAGGTGGTGGAGTTGCTGTGCCTGGTGGTGTTGAAGCAAAGCCTGTCTGGGGCAATTAGTGCCTTGGGTTAATTTCATCACTGCTGATGAAAGTATTAAGGGGAACATTAAAACCTCATTACCAATGCACAGCACATGGAGCCAGAGGAAGCTGCAGCAAAGATCTTCATCTTCCCTAATTTTCCTGGGGCACTAAATAATAATGAGCTCAGCACTGGAGCTGCCTTTGCAGAGAGCCTAGCACAGGATGTCTCCTGCATCCGTGCTCTGCTGCAGGGCTCCAGGAGAAACCTCCTTCCCAAGGATATCCAGACGCAGGGGGAAGGCAGGTGTGATGGAGCTAGGCTGCTCCAGCCCCGTTTCATCCTGGGGGCAGCAAAGCTGTCCTTTTTGCCCTCAGAAGTCACCAGGCCTGGGTGATACACAAAAGTGAAAGTCTCAGCTTTTATTTTCTCACAGCACCCTAATGGCTCAAAACAGAGGCAAAGAGCAACCAACCTCAACTTCCTTCTCCTCTCGGTTGGTTTCTTGTTTTTTCAGACAGGCTGTTCAGCTGAGGGACCAGCAGACACCATCTGCTCCTCCCTCCTGCCACCAGTCACAGGAAATGGTGGCTCTCTCCAGATGGGCTCCCTGGGGAAGGAGTCAACCCATCCTCCAGGCTCCAGGACCATGGCACCACCACTGGCATTGCCAAGCATAGGACCACAGCAGGTCAGGGGCTGGCAGGGACCTCCAGAGCTCATCCAATCTAACCTCCTGCCTGAGCAGCATCTCCTGTACCAGATCACACAGGAACACATCCAGGTGGATCTGGAATATCTCCAGAGAGGGAGACTCCACAGCCCCCCTGGGCACCCTGTGCCAGGCTCTGTCACCCTCACAGGGAAAAATTCCTCCTCATGTTTACATGAAACTTCCTCTGCCTCAGCTCCCACCCAGTGCCCCTTGTGCTGTCCCTGGGCACCACCCAGCAGAGCCTGGCTCCAGCCTCCTGCCACTCACCCTGCACATATTGATAACCATTGCTGAGGTCTCCTCTCAGGCTCCTCACCTCCCAGCCCCAGCTGCCTCAGGCTCTGCTCCTAACAGAGCTGTTCCATTCCCTTCAGCCTCTTTGTGGCTCTGTGCTGGACTCTCTCCAGCAGTTCTCTGACTCTCTTGAACTGGGGGGGGGCAGAACTGGACACAGTACTGCAGATGTGGCCTCAGCAAGGCAGAGCAGAGGGGCAGGAGAACCTCTCTTGGCTGGCTAACCACAGCCCTTCTAATCCACCTCAGAATGCCATTGGCCCTCCTGGCCACTGGAGCCCATTGCTGGCTTATGCTCAACCTCCCATCAACTAAGACCCCCAAATCCTCTTCCCTTTCACTGCCTTCCAGCAGGTCAGTCCCCAACCTATCCTGCTCCCTGGGGTTGTTCTTTCCCAGATGTCACACTCTACATTTGCCCTTGTCAAATTTCATTCAGTTTCTTCCTGCAATGCATGGAGGTCCCAGCAAGCCAGTAAGCTCTGTGAGCTCCCACCCTGCCCCAGGGCCTTTGGGAATGAAGGAAAAGTCGTCATTTTGGGGAAAATACTGGGGGGAAAATAGTTGCTTTTTAATACCCCCAGAGATAAACTACTGGGAGGAAGGGTGGTCTGGGAGCTTGGTCGGATAGTGGGGAATAAGGATGGTAAAACACTGAGGAATAAAGGTGTTCAATGAACGGGGATGCTCAAACACTGGGGAACAAGGATGGCCAAGTACTGGGGAGTAAAGATGGTCAAAAGCTGGAGGAAAGGAATGGCCAAGGCCTGAGGCATAAGGGTGGCCAAACGTTGTGGAATAAGGATGCCCAGACACTGGAGAACAAGGATGCCCAAATAATGGGGAGTAAGGATTTCCAGGTACTGGGGAGTAAGCATGGCCAAATATCGAGGAACAGGGATACCCAAATCCTGAGGAGTAAGGATACTGAGGGACAAGGACAAAGGCTGGCAATGTCTTGTTTCTGTGTGTTGGGGGGTGGGGTAGTGGAATAAAAGTGCCCAAATAATTGGGAATAAGGACAGCCAAGTTTGAGGAATAAGGATCCCCAGATACTGAGGAGTGAGGGAGCCCAGGTACTGCACAATAAGGATGGTGAAGTGCTGGGGAATAAGGACACCCAAATAATGAGGAAAAAGGATGACCAAATGCATGGTCCAGTGGTCCAAGCAAGCAAAGGTGCAGCTGAGCATTGCTTTCTTCCCACAGCCTGAGTTCTCAGCCACATTCACAGCACCCATCACTGCCAGCTCACAGCTGACCCCCAGCAAGCCCTCACTGTGCCCTCCACACCCACACAAGCTGGTGGAAGTGCTTCCTGGTGACACAGAAGGACAGATGGGCCTCTTGCTACCTGCTTGTGCTGTCCCACACAAAGAAAAAGGTTTCAGATGTCATATTTGGGTGTGACACACCAAAAAGTACAGCTAAGGGCAGGCATCCTGTCAGGCCATCCCCATCACTACCTTTTCAGCTCTGCACTGCTGCACAGCACCAAAAGTTAAACTGATTTAAGGGCTATGTTTTGTTGTTCATAGAATGATAGATTCAGCGTTGGAAGGCACCACAAGGATCATCCAGCCCCAACCCCCCTGCCATGCCCAGGGACACTTCACACTAGATCAGGCTGCCCACAGCCTCAGCCAACCTGGCCTTAAACACCTCCAGGGATGAGGCTTCCACCACCTCCTTGGGCAACCCCCTCCAGGCTCTCACCACCCTCATGCTGAACAACTTCTTCCTAACATCCAGCCTGAATCTCCCCATTTCCAGCTTGGTTCAATTCCCCCCATGTCCTATCACTGCCTGACAGCCTAAGAAGTCCCTCCCTGCTTTCTGGTAGCCCCCTTCAGATCCTGCAAGGATAAGAATACTTTTTGGAAGAGAAGAAGAAGGGATTACATTCCCCAGCATCACACCTGCAGAAGGATTTGGTTATTTGGCTGTGCCTGCCCCACTCCTGATGGGACAAAGCTGAACCCAAGGCTGCCATGACTTGCCAGCTGCCTGCCCATCCGCACCAGGGTGCAGCCACCCAGAGGGAGACAAGGCAAGGCGCTGGGCTGCCCGAGTTAGCTAACCTGTCTCTTGCTTAGAGGACAACCTCCCTGTGACGCTAAGAAACTAGGAAGATGGGGACTTGGCAGGAGCTCCTGCCGGAGTGCCAAGCCGTTCTAACTGGAAGGGACCTTTCCACCATCAAGGCAGCACTGCCAGGACAGCACCAAGCCGTGCCCTTCAGCACCACCTCAGCATGGCTTTTACATCTCTCCAGGGATGCAGGCTCCACCACTGCTCTGGGCAGCCTGTTCCAAAGCTTTTCACAAACCTTTTCCTGGAAGAAATTTCTCCTCCTGTCTGACCTAAACCTCCCTTAGTGCAGTTTCAGTCCATTTCTTCTTGTCCTGTCTCTCATTCTTTGGGAGAAGTTACTGACCCCCACCTCACTCCAACATGTAGTGGGAGGTGTCCCTGCCTAGGGTGGGGGTTGGAACTAGAAGATCTTTGAGGTCCTTTCCAACCCAAACCATTCTATCATTCTATGATCCTTTTGGGAAGTTGTAGAGAGTCTGAAAGTCTCCTCTCAGCCTCCTTTTCTCCAGACCGAATGCCCCCAGTTTCCTCAGCCACTCCCCACCTGACCCATTCTCCTGACCCTTCACCAGCTTTGCTGCCCTTCTTTGGACCTGCTCCAGCACCTCAATGTTCTTTTTGGAGTGAGAGGCCCTAAGCTGACCCCAGTATTTGAGGTCTGGCCTCACCAGTGCTGAGCACAGGGGGACAGTCTTCCCAAACTCACCTGGGCGCCTTCCCATGCGCACTGCTCTGGCTGGTCCTGCTCTGGCAGGGGGCTGCACTCGGTGATCTCCGCAGCTCCCTTCCAACCTCTGAAGGGCTGAAATTCTGTGTTGCTGGCCACACTATTGCTGATCCAGGCCAGGATGCTGGTGGCCTTCTTGGCCACCCGGGCACACACTGGCTCCTTTTCAGCTGGCTATCAACCAGCAGCCCCAGGTCCTTTTCTGCTGAGCAGGTGTCAGCCACTCTGGCCCAGACCTAGAGAGATCACGGAGTTGTTGCGACCCAAGTGCAGGACCTGGCCTGGCTGCATCTCATCCCATTGTCCTCAGCCCATCAATTCAGCCTGTTCAGGTCACTCTGTAGAGCCTCCCTGCTCTCAAGCAGGTCAACACTCCCTCCCAGTTTACTGTCATCTGCAGACTAACTGTGGGTGCCCTTGATCCCCGCATCCGGATCATTGATAAAGATATTAAAGGGAACTGGCTCCAGCACTGAGCCCTGGGGAACACCACTGGTGACTGGCTGCCAGCTTGGGTTAACTTCATTCCCCACCACTCTTTGGGGCTGGCCACCCAGCTTGTTTTTACACATTGAAGTGTCCACCCATCCACAGAATCTCAGCATGTCAGGGGCTGGAAGGGGCCTCCAAAGCTCATCCAGTCCAACCCCCCTGCCAGAGCAGCATCTCCTAGACCAGATCACACAGGAACACATCCAGGGAGGTTTGGAGTACCTCCAGAAAGGGAGACTCCACAGCCCCCCTGGGCAGCCTGTTCCAGGGCTCTGTCACCCTCACAGGTTAAAAATTCCTCCTCCTCAAATTAAACTTCCTTTGCCTCAGCTTCCACCCAGTGCCCCTTGTGTTGTCCCTGGGCATCACCCAGCAGAGCCTGGCTCCAACCTCCTGGCACTCACTGCACATCTTTGCAAATCCAGGCTGTGAGCAGCCAGTTTCTTCAGGAGGAAGCTGTGGGACACAGGGCCAAAGGCTTCACTGCAAAGCATTTCTCAGCCCAGCTAAAACAACCCCAACCCAATTCTTTTGGCTGAAAGTGTGAGCATCTCCTCGCCCAAAGGACATCTGCAGCATCTGAAGGCTGCAGAAGCCAGCCCGATGAGAAGCCCTCCTCTTGATGGCTTCACCCATCCCTAACCTTTATTAAGAGGTTTATTTTAAGTACCACTCACATCAAGCCCAACAACCCTTTCTAGCCCTCAGGAATCACCCAGCAACTTACAGCAGCAAAGAAATAACCCTATTAACCATCCCATTAGCTGAACAACCCCCCCCCACCACCCCCCAGGAATTACCTGGGACTGCTTTAATTAGGTACAAAAGAATTAATTAATTAGTGATAAGCACCTGAACCACATTACACATAAGACTCTATTTCAAGCTTCAAATACAGCAAACAGGTCATAGCCTTCTTCTGGTGAAACAAAGCCCCAGTGCTAGTGCTGCTGCTCCCTGGTGCATCTCTTCCCAGCAAAGCAGCAAGACTGGGAGATGCTTTCTCTTCTTTTTCTCTTTTTAAGGGGCTTTTCATGGCAGCCAGGGATGGTGCATCGGGCAGAGCCGGTGTATTGGGCAGAGCTGGTGCATTGGGCAGAGCCGGTGCATTGGGCACAGCCGGTGTGTTGGGCAGAGCTGGTGCGTTGGGCAGAGCCAGTGTGTTGGGCAGAGCTGGTGCATTGGGCAGAGCCGGTGCATTGGGCACAGCCGGTGTGTTGGGCAGAGCTGGTGCGTTGGGCAGAGCCGGTGTGTTGGGCAGAGCCGGTGCATTGGGCAGAGCCGGTGCGTTGGGCACAGCCGGTGTGTTGGGCACAGCCGGTGTGTTGGGCAGAGCCGGTGCATTGGGCAGAGCCGGTGTGTTGGGCACAGCCGGTGTGTTGGGCACAGCTGGTGCATTGGGCAGAGCCGGTGTGTTTGGCACAGCTGGTGTGTTGGGCACAGCTGGTGCATTGGGCACAGCCGGTGTGTTGGGCACAGCTGGTGCATTGGGCAGAGACGGTGCGTTGGGCACAGCTGGTGCGTTGGGCACAGCTGGTGCGTCGGGCACAGCTGGTGCATTGGGCACAGCCGGTGTGTTGGGCACAGCCGGTGCATTGGGCACAGCCGGTGTGTTGGGCACAGCTGGTGCGTTGGGCACAGCCGGTGCTTTGGGCACAGCCAGTGCGTTGGGCACAGCTGGTGTGTTGGGCAGAGCTGTGCTTTGAGAGCTACTGCTACAGAGCGTGGAAATGGGAGGACAGAACTCCTCTGGCAGATCAGTGGGAGAGTGGTGAGAGGCTGGCATGGGTTGCTCAGGGAGGTGGTTGAGGCCCCATGGCTGGAGGTGCTTGAGGCCAGGCTGGCTGAGGCTGTGTGCAGCCTGCTCTAGGGTAGGGTGTCCTTGGGCATGGCAGGGGGCTGGCACTGGCTGATCCTTGTGGTCCCTTCCAACCCTGACTGATTCTATGGTCTATGACTGGGTGTGGGGTAAAAACATCTACCTGGAACCGCTCTGCTGTGAGGCCAGGCTGAGTGTCGATGGTTCTCAGCCTGGAGAAGAGGAGGCTCTGGGGTGACTTCTGGTGGCCCTTGAGCACCCAAAGGTGTTGATAAAAGTCACGTTTCAGTTGGAGAAGATCTCTTACAGTCATCAACTCATACCTTCAACCCAGTACCACCATGGGCATTAAACCATCTCACAGAGTGCCATGTCCACGCGTTTCTTGAGCACCTCCAGGGATGGTGACTCCACCACCCCTCTGGGCAGCCTGTGTCAATGCCTGACCACTACTAAAGAAGTTGCTCCTAATATCCAACCTAACCCTTCTCTGGCACAATTTCAGGCCATTTCCTCTTGTCCTATCGCCTGATATTAGGGAGATGAAACCAACCCCCACCTGGTTCCAACCTCCTTTTGGGGAGATGTAGAGAGTAATGAGGTCTCCCCTCAGTCTCCTTTTCTCTAGACTTAACAACCTCAGCTCCTCGTCACGAGAGCTGCTCTCCAGACCCTTCCCCAGCTTCACTGCCTTTCTCTACACCCACTCCAGCACCTCAGTGTCCTTGGATTGAGGAGTCCAAAACTGAACCCAGTGTCACATCTGAACACATGAGGATGTATTTTTTTGTCAGGACTTGTTGTGACAGGATAGGGGAGATGGATTTAAACTAAAAGAGGAAGATTCAGACTAGAGAGAGGGAAGAAATGTTTGATGCTGAGGGTGGCAAGATCCTGTCCCAGGTTGCCCAGAGAGGAGGTTCCATCCCTGGAACCATTCCAGACAAGGTTGTCTGGGGCTGTGAACAACCTGCTCTAGTTGCAGATGTTCCTGCTGACTGCAGGGGGGTAGGAGTGGACGACCACTAAAGGTCCCTTCCACCCAAACCATTCTGTGATTCTACGATCTGGCAGCTCCAGGTACCCTAAGAAGGTTTGGCTACAAAGCTGTTGTGCTACAGCATCACTGAGATGAGTAAAGCTGGTGGCCAGATTCCAAGGTGCAGGTGGAGGATCACAACTAACTGGGGGTGGTTTTAGCAGGTTTCTGGGAATCAGAAGTAAGAAGAGGGAGAATCAGATTTCTTCCCCTGTGCCTGCTCTATGCATTGGTGAGCAGGGGCTTCAGGAAGCGGTTGCTGGTGGCTTCTGCCGGCCTGGACATCTGTGGCCTGAAGCTGACCTGCTGGCAAACTTGGGGCTACTCTGGGGAGCAGAGGTGCAGGCAGGGCTGCAGGCAGGATGTTGGCAAGGATAAGGGCAGGAGTGCAGGAAGACATACAGGCAGGGGATAAGGGCAGGGCTGCAGGCAGGGATACAGGGGATGAGAGCAGGACTGCAGGCAGGACTACAGAGGATAAGGGCAGGGCTGCAGGCAGGAATACAGGGGATGAGAGCAGGGCTGCAGGCAGGAATACAGGGGATAAGGGCAGGGCTGCAGGCAGGGATGTGGGCAGGACTGCAGGCAGGAATACAGGGCATGAGAGCAGGACTGCAGGCAGGGATACAGGGAATGAGAGAAGGGCTGCAGGCAGGGATGTGGGCAGGGCTGCAGGCAGGAATACAGGGGATGAGAGCAGGACTGCAGGCAGAGGTACAGGGGATGAGAGCAGGGCTGCAGGCAGGGATGTGGGCAGTGCTTGAGAACCCTGGCAGTGCTGCAAACCAGGTTAGCTGGGGCTGGCGTGGGAGAAGTAGGTTGCTGCTCTGTCCTGGTCTGTGAGCTGACCCATATTACCTCAATTAAATTTAACTTCTGCAGCCTGCTGCTGCCTCTATTATTATTTCCCCCCACTTTTTGGTCTAAATTAAGACCTGGTTAGAGGGGTAGTGAGTACGCCTGGGTCCTTCCTGAGGAGCAGAGGAGGGCATGGCCATGGTGGCAGAATTGGGACATGGTCAGGAAGAAGTTGTTTGCAGTGAGGATGGTGAGACACTGGCACAGGGAGGTTGTGGCTGCTCCCTCCCTGGAGATGTTCAAGGCCAGGGTGGATGAGGCCTTGAGCGACCTGCTCTAGTGGGAGGTGTCCCTGCGCATGGCAGGGGGTTGGAACTAGGTGATCTTTAAGGTCTCTTCTAACCCAACCCATTCTGTGATTCTATGAGTCTATGGATGCTGAGGGACTAAGAGGCATCAGCATCATTGCCACAGGCTCGGCAGCTTCTCTTTGCCCACATCCTTACCCACCTGCATGTCTCTCGACCATGATGCTCCTGCAGAGCAGCAGCATTGGCTCCCTGTGCCTTCAGAGCCCTTCCCGTGCTCGCCAAGCCCATTTCCAGCCTCACCACCTTCTTCATCGTGCTCCTTGCCGAAAAAACTCCGCACACATCACCTGGCTTTCCCATGGAATCCAACCCCCTGAACCAGCTCCTTTTCTCCTTTCAGCCACACCTCCTGCTGAGTCAGTGGCCCTGCTTCTTCCCAGCCCACGTTAATCTGGCTGGATCTCGAAGTGACACATGCTCAGCAAGCACCAATATTCCCCAGACAGGAGGAAAGAGCCACCCTAGAGCTGCCAGCCTGGCTGGTGGGCTTCCACTCCCCATACTGAGCTTCCAGCAGAAACAAAACCAAAAAAACCCAGGATGAAATACTGGAAGCCAAAGAAGCTCAAAGTAAGATCACAGGATGTTCACAGGTTCACAGATGTCAGGGTTTGGAAGGCACCCAAAGAGCTCATCCATTCCAAGCCCCCTGCCACAGCAGGACCAGACAATCCAGCTCAGGGCACACAGGAACACATCCAGACAGGCCTGGAAAGGCTCCAGAGAAGGAGACTCCACAGCCTCTCTGGGCAGCCTGTGCCAGGGCTCTGGGACCCTTACAGGAAAAAAGTTCCCCTTGTGCTTAGCTGGAGCCTCCTGTGCTGCAGCTTCCATCCATTGCTGCTTGTCCTGCCCCAGGGAGCAGTGAGCAGAGCCTGTCCCCCACTCCTGACCCCCAGCCCTCAGATAGTTATAGACATTGATTCAATCCCCTCTCAGGCTTCTCTCCTCCATACTAAGCAGCCCCAGGTCATAGACTCGTAGACTTATGGAATGATTTGGGTTGGAAGGGACGTTAAAGATCATAGAGTTCCAACCCACCCTGCCATGGCAGGGACACCTTCCACTAGAGCAGGTTGCTCAGAGCCTCATCCAGCCTGGCTTTTAACATCTCCACGGAGGAGGCATCCACAGTCTCCCTGGGTGACCTGTTCCAGTGTCTCTGCCTTGGAGATGTGTTATCCATGCTGCCTCACCCTGCCATGCATCTCCTTTGCTGGGTATCAGTGCATCCTGGCCATGCCATGACACCCACATGCTTCGTTTATCCCCCTACCCATGCCTACCTCTGGGGCTTCATCCTCCTCCGGATGAGCTGGATCTGCTGAATTTCCCCCATTGCTCTGCTTCCCAAGAGCAGGCTCCTTTCCCTGCCTACCCTGGAGGTCTTCAAGAAAAGCCTGGATGAGGCACTTAGTGCCATGGTCTAGTTGACTGGCTAGGGCTGGGTGATAGGTTGGACTCGATGATCTTGGAGGTCTCTTCCAACCTGGTTGATTCTATGATTCTATGATTCTATGATCTTGGAGGTCTCTTCCAACCTGGTTGATTCTATGATTCTACCTGGGAAGCTCTGCTGTTCCCTTCTCTATTTTTCCTGGCATGAGTGATGAAAATCGATGAAGGCAGCTGCTGCCTTTTTGGGGGGGGTGGTTTTGGCTTTGATTCCAGCTAGGATGGAGGAGCAGCATCAATCTACAGCCACCTTGTACTAGAAGCACTCAGAGAGGGTTTAGCTTTAGCCAGTGTCTCCCTTATTTGCTGCTCACACCTCCCCATGAGCTCTGGGCTGCTGCATTAATATCGCCTTTGCGTTCCCTGCTGGCACGGATGGAGGAAGCAGGCATCGTGCCCCCAGCGGTCAGTGGGGAGCGGGGGGGCACTGGCCAGGAGCCCATGCTGCCCCCAAGGCGAGGCTGTGGGGCTGAGCAGCAGTGTTGTTGAAGCAGCTGATAAATAAGGCAGTGGGTGTGGGTGGCAGCCGTGCTGCAGCGCCGCACGGACACCGTGCCCATGGCAAATGCAGGGGGCAAGGAGCAGTGGGGGAGTGTGACTTGAGTCACTGAGCCTGAAAACCCTCTAAGGTATTGGCCTGGGGACACAGCACAGCTCTGGCCCCTTGGCAAAGACAACAGATTGCTGCGTCTTCAGGAGGTCCCACCCATGGGCCAAAGCTTGTGAGCTGTGCCTGAGGGAACTGGGAACTGCCAGGTGGAAAGGGGCTCGAGGGTGCTGGTTGACAGCTGACAGTGTGTGCCCAGGTGGCCAAGGAGGCCAACAACATCCTGGCTTGGAGGGGAACAGTGTAGCCAGCGGGACCAGGGCAATGACTGTCCCCCTGTACCCAGCACTGCTGAGACCACAGCTTGAACACTTGGCTCACTTTTGGGGCCACTCACTCTGAGAAGGACACCGAGGCGCTGGAGGGGGTCCAGAGAAGGGCAGTGCAGCTGGCTAATGGGTCTGGAGGAAAGCTCTTGTGAGGAGCAGCTGAGGCAAGTGGGGTTCCTTAGCCTGGAGAAAAGGAGGCTGAGGGGAGACCTTCTGACTCCCTACAAGTCGCTGAGTGGAGGTTGGAGTGAGGTGGGTGTTGGTCTCTCCTCCCAAGTAAGAAGTGGTAGGACAAGAGGAAACGGCCCCAGGTTGCACCAGAGGAGGTTCATGTTGGACATGAGGAACGATTTCTTCCCCAAAGGGTAGTCAAACCCTGAAGCTGTCTGTCCAGGGCAGTGGTGCAGTCCCTGTTCCTGGGCGTTTTACAAAACCATGTAGATGTGGTGCTGAGGGACATGGTTTAGTGGTGGGCTTGGCAGTGCTTGAGTTAGAGGTTGGACTCAATGATCTCAAAGGCCTCTTTCAACCAACGTGATTTCATGACTCTGGCTCCACCAGAGCTTTCAGCCACCCAGGGCGAGAGGCTTCTGCCTGGGTGCTTCCCAAAGGGAGCAGAGCTGCTCCAGCAGCACCACAGTCCTGCAGGCTAACTAGAAGAGGTCTCGACAGGTTTACAGGATGCAGGTGGCAGACGATCCCTTAAAGGACCTCAAACCACTGCCGACCCAGCGGGGGAGTGGGAAGTCTCCAAGAGGGCACGCAGAGATGCGCTCTTGGAGATCTGGCCACATGGAGACCTGGCTGCATTTCTGTGGGGCACCTTGTTGGCACCCACACCCCTATGAACTCAGATGGTGTCTGTGGGGACAATGCTGATCTGTCTGCCTCTGGCATCGGCCCTGGTCTGAGCAGCAGGCGGGACCAGAGTCTTCCACCCTAAATGCGCTAGTGCCCATGCTGGTTCGCTGCTGAAATCCCTGATTGCTCACTGCAAAGCCCCCGAGGCATCCAGAAAACATCACAGTGAAGAGGGGGGGGTGGCACAAATCCTCAGGCAGCTCTCCCCACGACCACCAGCTCCTGGGACTGACACATCCCAGCCTGGAGAAAGCCAAACCCCCAGCTGGAGACTTCTGCCACAACAAATGCGACCAACACCCAGAACTTGGTCTGAAAACCAACCAGCCTACTCCTGTGCCTCCAGCTGGACCAGACTGCAACGGAGAGGCAACCGTCACTCCGTGCTGTGCATCCAGCTTCTGCCCAAATGGGTCTGATCCAAGAACCAAAACAAGCAGAAGGAGCCCCTGGGGCCAAGGCAACCACAATGCCAGTGAGCTAAAATTGCTTGATGTGCTGATGGAACATCCTCCAGAGCAGGTAAGAAAGCCAAAACACAACTGAAAGCCAAAATCCTCGTATGTGGAGGGCCCTGGCCACACACTGTGCTGCTAGCATGGGAATGTGACTATCAGGTGTTCCCTGCACAGCCACTGGGACCTTGGGAAGAAGGATTCATCTCACTAAAAATCTGGTCCCACACAGAGAGTGGTGAGCAAGGGCACAACGTCCACCTGCAGAGCAGTGCCAAGTGGCTCCCTCAGGGGTCAGTGCTGTTTAACATCTTTGTCAGTGACATGGGCAGAGGAATCAGTGCAGCCTCAGCAAGTCTGCAGTTGGCACCAAGCTGTGTGGCACAGACGACTTGCTAGAGAGCAGGGATCCATCCAGAGGGACCTGGGCAGGCTGCAGAGCTGTGCCCAGGCCAACCTCAGGACACTCAACAAGACCAAGTGTAAGGTCCTGCACCTGGGAGGGTGCAATCCCAAGCACAGCTCCAGGCTGGGTGGGGAGTGGCTGAGAGCAGCCCTGAGGAACAGGACCTGGGGGTCTGGGGTGATGCAAAGCTCAACAGGAGCCTGCAGTGTGAGTGCAGCCCAGACACAACCCTGTGCTGGGCTGCAGCCAGAGCAGTGTGGGCAGCAGGGCAAGGGAGGGGATTCTGCCCCTTGGCTTTGCTCTCCTCACACCCCACCTGCAGTCCTGGGTGCAGTGCTGCAGCCCCCAGCACAAGCAGCACATGGAAGTGTTGGAGCCAGTGCAGAGGAGGCCACCAAGATGTTGAGAGGGCTGCAGCAGCTCTGCTCTGAGGACAGGCTGAGAGAGTTGGGGCTCTGCAGCCTGCAGAAGAGAAGGCTTGGAGGAGACCTTGGAGTGGCCTTGCAGGATCTGAAGGGGCTACAGAAGGGCTGGGGAGGGACTATTGACAAGGTCTGGTAATGCCAGGAGGAGGAGGAATGGGTTTGAAGTGGGAGAGAGGAGGTTGAAAGTGGATGTTAGGAAGAAGTTGTTTGCAGTGAGGGCGGTGAGAGACTGGCACAGGTTGCCCAGGGAGGTTGTGGCTGCTCCCTCCCTGGAGGTGTTTGAGGCCAGGTTGGATGAGGCCTTGAGCGACCTGCTCTAGTGGGAGGTTGGGACTGGCTGAGCTCTGAGCTCCCTTCCAATCTAAACTATTCTATGGTTCTTGGTGTCCTGCAGCAGCTCAGGGCTCAGAAGAAGCTTGCTGGAGAGTGGAGGGGAAGCACCAGCCCAGAACACTTCCCATGAGCATCTGTGGTGAGAGCACTGCTCAACCTCATGCAGGTCACGAGAGGTCTGGTGTGGTCAGATGTGAAGAGCAGGGAATGCCACAAGGTTTACAAGCAGGCAGCTGAAGATTAAGTCCATTCACCTTCAGAGTGACTAACCAGCTCTGAGCAGCTCCTGCTACATTCAGACCACACTTCAGGACTTCCCAAGGCTTCAAAGAGGAGCTATCCCCTCCTTACAGGTACCACCAGCACTTGGGCTGCCTTGCCCCTCTAGTGCCTTAGAAAAGCGGGCACTGGGAGGTGTTCCCGGTGCCTGGTCCTCAGGAGGCTCAGAACAAGGGAGCAGTGTCCCTCTGACCCTATCAAGAGGCAAAAGGCAGCAAGGATCTGGTAGGAGCATTTGAGAGCAGCAGTGTAGTGAGGTGATGGTGCCAACAGATTCTATGAGTGCAAAAGGACCTCCAGGCACATTTAACCTTCTCCCAAGCCATAAACCTCAACGTGGCACATGCTTAAGGAGCCACTAACGCCACAGTGATGTGAGACATCTGCAGGCATTGGGCACACACTGTTCCCTATCAGAATGGTGTCTGCAGATGTTAAACTTAAAGCAGAGTGGGGAGGAAGGTGGTCTCCTCAACTTATCCCCCATGCTTCTCCTGCCCCACAGTGCCTGCTGCTTGCACAGCCCTGCATAAAGCACACAACCCCAACCCCACGGGGGGGGGGGGGGGGAACACATTGAAACAGAATAAACTCTTGCAAGGTTATTTCTGCAGTGAAATGGCTCCCATGTTGCCTTCTCCAGCAAGGAGAGCAGGCTGACGTGGTTGACAATCACCATCCTGCTCATCTCAACCTCCATGGGTGATAGATAAAGCACCACGGAGGGTCTGTGCCAACACAGTCAAGCCCCACAGCAAGCCTGAGGCTGTAGCAGCTGTGCCACAGCTCTTTGCTTTGGGTTCAACCTCTTGGAGAACCCAGACTTGCCGAAAGCCCAGAGCCCAGACCTCGTCTCATGGGTGCTCTTCACCCTAAACTGGGGTAAAACAACAAAGCCCTAATGATGGCACAGAGACATGCTGGCACCATCCTGGTGCCAGCGGGATCATGAAGGCAGCTTTCTGGCACCCTGTTACGTACCAGATCCTTTCTCTGACTCCCAACATCCTCCTTATTCTGCTCTCCTACCTTCACTGATTCTACTCTGAAGAAAACCAAAGACACTGAAACCAGAAAGGACTTCAGTCAGTACTGAGCATCCCACATCTGCTGGTGACTGGTGATTTCTTACCCTAGACGCTCCCAAAAGCCCATCTCCTCCAAACCCATGGTGAAAACAATCTGCTCAGTCTGCAGGATTTTCTTCCCCAAAAGAGTTGTCAAGCCCTGGGACAGGCTGCCCAGGGGAGTGGTGCAGCCAGCACCTCTGGAAGGATTTCAAAGCTGTGTAGTCGTGGTGCTGAGGGACCTGGTTTAGTGCTGACCTGGCAGTGCTGGGTTAATGGTTGGACCTGATGGTCTTAAAGGTGGCTTCCAACCAAAGGATTCTGTGACTCTCTGAATCATGACTAAGAAGATCAAAGCCTGAAGCATTCTTTCAGCATCCCCATTAAGGGGATTGCACTGCAGGCTGATGACTCTTGATGCCTGGACATGTCATCACGGGGGAAGCTGCGCCAGGGTCATGCTCCTGTGCTTCATCAAACTTCACCTTGCTGGGATGCAGCTCAGATGGGAGCAGGCAAGAGAAATCATGGTTCTGCACAGCCACATGGATGCTGGTGGGTGCATGAGGATACCCTGCCTGTCCCAGCTCTCCAGGCTGGGGCAGCTGCAAGATCTCTATCCCCACCATGACCACTGCTCTCGCTTGGCTGCAAGTTGTGGAGTCCCCAAGCCTGGAGGTGTTCAAAAAAGTGTGTGGATGTGGCACTCTGTGACATAGAACGATAGAATCCACCAGGCTGGAAGAGAGCTCCAAGGTCATCCAGTCCAAACTATCATCCACCCCTGTCCAGTCAACCAGATGCCAGTCACTAAGTGCCTCATCCAATCTTTTCTTGAACACATCCAGGCACGGCCACTCCACCACCTCCCTGGGCAGCCCATTCCAATGCCAATCACTCTCTCTGACAACAACTTCCTCCTAACATCCAGCCTAGACCTCCCCTGCCACAGCTTGAGATTTAGTGCCACAAACCTGTGTGGCAGTGTTAGGACACTACACGTTGGCCACAACAATCCCAAGCAGCGCTCCAGGCTGGGGACAGAGTGGCTGAGAGCAGCCAGGCAGAGAGGGAGCTGGGGGTGCTGGGAGAGAGGAGCTGAAGATGAAGCAGCAGAGCCAATGGCATCCTGGGCTGGCTCAGGAGCAGTGTGGGCAGCAAGACAAGGGAGGTTCTTGTGCCCCTGTGCTCAGCACTGCTCAGGCCACACCTTGAGTGCTGTGTCCAGCTCTGGGCTCCTGAATTCAAGAGAGATGTGGAGGTGCTGGAAGGTGTCCAGGGAAGGGCAGCAAGGCTGGGGAGGGGCCTGGAGCACAGCCCTGTGAGGAGAGGCTGAGGGAGCTGGGGGTGTGCAGCCTGCAGAAGAGGAGGCTCAGGGCAGAGCTCATTGCTGTCTGCAGCTGCCTGCAGGGAGGCTGTAGCCAGGTGGGGTTGGGCTCTGCTGCCAGACACCCAGCAACAGAAGAAGGGGACATAGCCTCAAGCTGTGCCAGGGGAGGTGTAGGCTGGATGTTAGGAGGAAGTTGTTGTCAGAGAGAGTGATTGGCATTGGAATGGGCTGCCCAGGGAGGTGGTGGAGTTGCTGTTCCTGGAGGTGTTGAAGCCAAGCCTGGCTGGGGCACTTAGTGCCATGGTCTGGTTGATTGGCCAGGGCTGGGTGCTAGGTTGGACTGGATGAGCTCAGAGCTCTCTTCCAACCTCGGTGATTCTATGATTCCATGACAAATCCTCCCCTTGCAGGGCCTGGAGTAATGCAACTTGCAATTCACTGCAACTTTTCATCAAACCCAAACCCACACCCACTCATGATCCCCATTCCAGGTCCCTCACCACGGTGGTTTCAGTGCCTCAAAGAGGCGCAGGGATTTGACACAGTGATGCTGCAGGGACCAATCTGGCCACAGCTCAACTATAATTAGGTCACAAACCCACTCAAGCCCTGTCACTGTTTTCCTGAAGGTGCCAGCCAAGGGAGAGCTGGAGCTGCTGAGCTGCTCCTGCAGGAGCAGAAGGAGAAAGAGAAAGGGGCTTTCTCCGCCCTGAGCTACTCCGAGCCTCCTCCACAAATAGGTCTGTGTCTCTGCACAGAAGTGCCGGTGGTGGCACAGGGCAGCGACATCCCCACGGTCCCTGATGCAGCTGGTGGCTCTGCCCGTGGAGATGGGTCTCAGGCAGCTGCCAGGCTTCAGGGCTGGGGTGTGGCAGCCCTGGTTTGGAGAGTGCTGTGGACACCGCAGAGCTTGCGGCGTGAGTGCCCCATGCTGTGCCGGGGAGTTTTGCCCTCAGTGGCGCCTCTCCTGATCCAGGAAGAAGCACGAATGCTCAGGAACCTTGAGGAGCTCTAAGGCTTGTGCTAGGCTGTTCCAGCTCACCCACACTGGTCCTTCTTACCAAACCAGCTGCCAGCCAAGATCGTCCTAGCCAGGGAGCATTACAGGAGGGGCAGAGTCAACTTTTCTTCCTAAAGCCCTCAGAGAAGCGAGTGAGGATGGGATGATAAAGCTGTTAAACCGAGACATGGACTTATGTAAAGAAGCTTATCCACCACAGCAGCACCTCCACCCTGCACTGGCTACACCACTTCGGGGTTCATATCACCCCTTTAAGAATAAGCAACCCCTCCATGCATCTCAGCAGGCTTTTGGATGCTGTACAAAAGCATCACTCACCCCCCACTGGAGGCCTCCCCACAATGCTGGCACCCACCAACTGCTGCCCAGCAACGCATGGACCTTCCCTTGGCTGAACTGATTAGCCTGAGTTCCAGTGATGATGACAGGAAACAAGGGATGAGAAATGCTGTGTGAAAAGCCAGGGAAGGACGAGATAAGGTGAAAAGTAGTTGTGTTTGGTACGATGAGAAGGTCCTGGCGCAGCTGCTGCCCAGGAAGTGCAGAGGGTTTTCCAGCTCCGTGGCCGTAACAGGGAGGTGATGTTTGGAAGATTTGCTAAGAAGCCACTTCGGGGTTGGGTTTTTTTTGCCCACTGAACCAGTGAAAAACTGGATTTGGGGTTTGAAGTCCACCATACCTCTACTCTAGGGAAGCCACAGCTGGACTACTGGGTCCAGTTCTGGGCTACCCACTTCAAGAGAGACAGGGAACTACTGGAGAGAGTCCAGTGAAACCTACAAAGATGCTGAGGGGCCTGGAGCAGCTCTGTGAGGAGGAAAGGCTGAGAGCCCTGGGGCTGTTGAGCCTGAGAAGGGATCTTCTCAATGTTCAGCAAGAGCTGAAGGGTGTGTGTGGGGGGGAGAGGCTGGGGCCAGACTCTTTCCAGTGGTATCCAGACATGGAGAAAAGGGTTGGAGCCCAGGAGGTTCCACCTGAAAATGAGGAAAAACTTCTTGGCTGTGAGAGTGCTGGAGCCCTGGAGCAGGCTGCCCAGAGAGGTTGTGGAGTCTCCTTCTCTGGAGAGATTCCAAACCCACCTGGACTTTGTGATCCTGGGCAAGCTGCTGTGGGCACGCCTGCTTTAGCAGGGGGGTTGGACTGGATGATCTTCAGAGGTCCCTTCCTACTGCCACCAGCCTGGGATTCTGTGAAGTGCAGGAGATGCATGACTTTAGCATCAGCCTCAGCTGAGCTCCATCTTCACAGCTACCTTCAAGTCCTTTGATTTACTTACACTGCTCTGATGGAAGACATCGTTAATTAATCACTGGCCTGACCCAAAGCCAAGACCCAACAGACACCATTGCAGCCACTTCAGCTGGGGTTTGGAGCAAGCCCTACTCCGCAGAGGCAATTCCATGTCACTCTGAAACTAGAGCTCAGACCTGCCTCAAAATGGGGAGAGTGCCAAGCAGCTCCTGCCAGGCCTGTGCGGAGAGCTGGGAGAGCCAATGCCAGGAAAGTCACAGCTGGGAGAGCCAACACCAAGAGAGCCAACCCCAGAAGAACCAGCTCCAGGAGAACTAATGCCCAGGGAGGCAGCACCAGGAGAACCAACACCAGGAGAACCAATGCCAGGAGAGCCAAATCTGGCAGAGGCAGCAGTGGGAGAGCCAACCCCAGGAGAGCCAACTCATTTTCCCCCGCAGTCACTACACACCCTACTACAAGCATCAGAAGCAGGATCTCCCTCCACCTTGGCCTCCTCCCCGTGATTTTGAGGGTGTAAAGCTGTTCCTGCACTTGAAAGTGACCACTTTTGGGGGTGTTTGCATGGTGCAAGAAGGAAAAAATACCCCTGAGGAAGGGCTGAATCCCCACTGGAAAGTGAACAGGGACAAAAATCCCTTTCTTAATGACCCATAGAGCATCTTCTGATGCCCTTCATCCCATCCCTCTTCCCAACAGCTGCTGTGACCCCATGAAGCAAGAAACCAGAGAGGGTGAAACAGAAAGGAAAGAGTCTGAGAAGCAAGAAGAATTGGGAACCCACCCTAATCCCTTAGATTATTTCTTGCATGCCTGGCTGTGAATGCACATGGATGTATCCCACTCCTTCATCCTGCTCCAGGCACAAGAGTGAAAGGGCTGGAGAAGCCACAGTGAGAATTGATGCAACTCATGCCCAAAATGATGCTTTTCCTACAGGGAACCTCTTGTTCCCAACCCAAAATGGAGCAACAGGCTGGTGGGAGTCCCTGCTGGCAGCACATGTCATGAGTGTGCCAGACTCAAGCATCCCAGCATTGACAAGTGGGATGGAGAGGCAGGGCCCCCCCCCCCCCCCGGGCAGTGCATTTTGGGGGACACAAGGGCTGTCCATGGGGCTCTGATGCCAGATTGGCAGCCATAATTACTATGGTAACAGCCTGTGCTGGCGCCTGACTGTCCTCCTTTGGTGACTCACAGCGTGTCCAAAGGAGAAGTGGTGCCTTGGCCACCGCAGTTTGGAGGCCACAACTGTGGCACAGGGTGGCAAAGCAGCAGGCTGCCTCGGCATTTCTTCATCATCATCATCATCATGTCAGCTACAACAACAATGACAGTGATGGTAAAGCTACCTTGTCACCAGCTCACAGCCTTCTACCCTTGGGAATCCATTTGGGCATCCCACTGTGATTCCCTGCTCCTGGGCTAGCAGTGCCATGGCACAGCCTCTCAGCTGAGCCCACATGCAAAGCGTGCCCCAGGGGGCCACCACCAGCACACGACTGGAACGAGGGAGTGCACCGAGCTTCCTTACTGCCAGTATGGAGGTCACTGGGAGCAAGGCTGGCCGCCCCGGGGAACTGGGGAGAGAGGATGGTAGCCCTGTGCTAGTAGTGGTCCCTCCAAGCTGGGGTTACTCAGTTTTGGAAGTGAAGCTGGCTCCAGGCATCACCCAGGCAATGCTGAGGCTGCCAAACTCGTGCCACAAGTGAGCAGCCAGCAGTACAGTCAAGCACTGGACCCTGCTTCCTCCTGCAAGGCTAAAAAAGCCCCCAGACACCATAACTGGTGCCAAGGGAGCGGCATGGCCAGTGCCCAGCCTTGTGGGCCCAACGTGGGAGCTGGGGAGGCTGGAGCTGAGCCATGTGCCAGGCTGCATGGCACAGGGCGAGAAGAGCCCCCTGACAAACCCCAGGAGCGTCGCCCTGGAGGAAGGCTTCACCCCGGAGCTTTCCTGGCAATAATTAATTGAGTCATATTTCAATCCAGCCAGCAGCCATATGGTGGGAAAGAGGATTTAAATCCAGGGAAATCCAGTTATAAGGAAAAGTCCTCTGTGCTGGCACGGCCTGCTGCCAGGGTGTGTGCCCTGCCGCCCGCACGCCCTGCCCACGAGCCTGCGCTTGCTGGGGGCGATGCCTGTCCGATAACGTGGGGGAAGCAGAGGAAAGACGTTTGATCTCCAGCAGGTAGGGCAGCAGCCAGTGATCCACGCCCTTTGGAGTGGCAAGCTCCAAGCTCACCACTAACTCGTTAGTAATTTGTGGGGATCACTGCTCCGAGGGTCTCCTTAAATACAAACCCAACTCCCACCCAGGAGGCGAAAGTTTTGGGCTAGATGCCCCCACCTTCTGCCAGGGCAAGCAAGCCCTGAGCTGGGATTTCCCCCAGCACTGTTCCCCAGTGATTTCCCCAGCCTTACTACAAGCCATGGCTGGGAAAAACGAGGATTTTGGTGGGAGTGATGATGAGGAAGAGAGCAGCCACAGCGGGCACGGAGGGGTGGGTGCCAGCATGGTCGTCACTCCCCAAACCAAGCGAAGCTGGGGGCAGATCCAACCCGGCTGAGGTTCCTGTCAGGATTTAGGGTGGGAAAGCCTCGCAGAGAGGAAAATTCTCCGAGGAAAAAGAACACTATGGGTCATTCATCCGCGGAAAAACCCTTTCCTGTGATGGCAAATCCCCTGATTAGGTGAGGATAAAGCCCTCTAAATCAAATCTTTGTTGCGGAGACTGAACTCTCGGTGCCAGGCGCCTTCTCCTTGAGGGATGCTCCCCCTCCCACGATGGGCATTGCAGCTTCCATTGCCACCCAAGACCCCCTCATGGGATGGAGATTGGTTCCCGGGAGGTGGGGCGGTGGATTTTCGGCTGATTTGAGAGGGTTTGGGTGTCCATGGGGCTGGGAACCGCCCTGCTCAGCTCCGCTGCGCTCCAGTGCTGCCAATCTCAGTCCTTTCGGTGTTCCCAGTGCCCCCCCCCAGCCCAGCCCCAGTCTCCCCCGCCCTGTTCACGGTGGTACCTGGAGGTGCTGCCCTGAGTCCCCCGCGGGGCGAGCTGCGGCGGGACGGGCGGAACGCCGGACAGACGGAGGGATGGATGGATGGCGAGATGGAGGCAGGAGGAAGGTGGTCAGCAGCAGCCCCGAGCGGCGAGTCCCCACCCAGCTTTGTCTGCGCTCATCCCTCTGCCTACAGGAAGCGGCTCGGCCCCGACTTCCTCCTCCTCCTCCTCCTCCTCCTCCTCCTCCTCCTCCTCCTCCTCCTCCTCCTCCTCCTCCTCCTCCTCCTCCTCCTCCTCCTCCTCCTCCTCCTCCTCCTCCTCCTCCTCCTCCTCCTCCTCCTGGTTCTCTTGCTTTTGCTGCTTCTCTCTCTCCTTTCCCTTTCCTCTGCTTCTACCGCTCCATCCCCTCCCATCCCACCCTATCCTACCCCATCTCCGTGTTTTGCAGATCGTTCTTCTCTAGACTCCCCTTCCCTCGGTCCCCTCTCCCTGTCTCTGCCCATTTCTGCTCGTGTTCCTCCCTGCTCCCTTGTTCCTGATCCCCCACCCCCTAACCCTGCACCCCATGCATGCCACATAGCAACCCCACGATCCTCACACCCACCCTCTGTGCCCCCATTCTGCACTCCACAGTCCCCTTGTACCCATCACACCCCCTGCACCCCAAACCCCCTCAGACCCTATAACACACCCTGCACCCCACAATCCCCTACACCCCACACTCCCCTCAGACTCCATCACACCCCCTGAACTCCACAATCTCCCTGCACCCATCACAGCCTCTGCACCTAACCACTCTCTACAGCCAACTCCCTTGCACCTCATCATACACCCTGCACCCCAAACCTCCCCCACACCCTTCACCCCGCACATACCCTCCCCCCAGTCACACACCCTGCACTCCACACACCCAGCCCTGCATCCACAGTTCCCCAAGCAGCTCCAAACACCCCATGCCTGCATCCCCTCTCCTGCCCCCCCTAAGCACCCTCAAGCTCCCCAGCTCTCACCTCTGCCCTGCTGTGGGCATCCTGACTGGCGCAGCCTTTCCAGCATCCCCCAGCCCCTTGCTTGCCACTCTCAGACCCTTTGCAGCCCAAACGTCTCCCCTACCTCCAGACACAGCTTGGGGGACACCCAGCACTCAATAGTTGATGTTATCTTCTCCATCCATGTGCCAGTTTTTGGGAATTCAGATGGAAGATTCCAGAGCCCTGGTGAAGGCTGGGTGGGGTTTTTATGAGGTGGCTTTTTTCCCTTTCCTCCATCTGCAGCCCCGAGACATCCATGCAAGCCATGCCCATGCCCACAGCAGCATCACTGAGTCCCACAGATGGTGGGCAGAGGGGCACTGACTGCCACAAACTGGGTTTCCCCATCTGGTTTCCACAGCAACGCTCCCTGATTGATTTCCTTCCTGCAGGAGGACACCCTGGGGTCCACAGTGCCCGGGGAAGCTGGAGCCCATCCCAGGCAGCACCCAGCACAGGGCTGGGCCTGGCTGTGACTCCTCTCCCCTCCCCCCATAGATTTGGAGCCACTGACCCCAGACACAAGCCAGAGGTTGTGTGGTGCTGCATAAAATCAAAGTGTTGCATCCAAGGGTGATCCCAGAATCCAAGCAGCAGCGGTTGGAAGGGACACCTAGAGATCTTCTAGTCCAACCCCCTGCTAAAGCAGTGTCATCCACAGCAGCTTGCCCAGGACCACAATGTTCAAGTGAAGCTTTTCCTCCTCTTCAGATGGAATCTCCTGGGTTCCAGTTTGTGTCCATTGCCCCTAGTCCTTGGGCACCACTGAAAGAGCCTGGCCACATCCTCTTGCCCCCAGCCCCAGTAGCCCTTGCTGAGCACTGCTCAGATCCGCGGTGCCTGCCCTTCTCCAGGCTCAACAGCCCCAGGGCTCTCAGCCTTTCCTCCTCACAGAGCTGCTCCAGGCCCCTCAGCATCTTTGGAGCCTCCACTGGACTCTGTTCAGTAGTTCCCTGTCTTGGAGTGGGGAGCCCAGAACTGGACCCAGTAGTGCATCTGTGACCTCCTTAAGGCAGAGTGGAGGTGGAAGAGAGCCTCCCTGGACCTGCTGCCCATGCTCCTCTTCACACACCTCAAGATGCCATTGGCTTTCTTGGCCACAGGAACACACTGCTGGCTTTTGGCCAGCCTGTGTTCCAGCAGCACTCCCAGGTCCCTCTCCAGAGCTGCTTTCCAGCAGGCCAGCTGCTCACCTCTGCCAGTAAGGGTCTGTAGAGTGCTGTTGGGGTCTGTAGACATCTGAAGGGGTCTTGCAGGCACATGCAGTCCTGTACAGACAGCTTCAGACCCCTGCAGACTCCTACACACCCCTAGAGACCTCTACAGGCCTTTAAGAGACACCTGCTTGCAAATAACCACCAGTGCTTAACAGCAGGAGCAAGACTCACCTGTTTGGACCCGGCTGCAAAATGTAACACAAAAGCAAAGACATCTCTGAGCCTTTTCACTTATTTCAGGGTATGTTGCAGCTGGCTCCTTTGTGTGTTGTCACCCTGCAAATCCCAAGCACAGGGCCTCTCAGGCTGCCAGAGAGTGGGGGCAGAAGATGCAAACGCTGGTAGTGCAGTGAGTGGAGATAAAAAGCTTTAGCGTAGCCTTTTCACTGTTTTGGTGAGAGCTTCAGTTCGAGCGGAGCACCCCAGAGAAAGGCCAGCGTGGCTGCAAGGCTGCCTGGGCACACGCAGAGCCGGGGACCAGAGGGCCTCTTACGGCCTGGAGACCTCTCCTGCGGTGCGATGAAGGAGCAGTGAAGTCATCAAATGCCTCCAGAGGGAGGCAGGTTCATTGGAATCTTAGCTGCAGGTACAATCCTTTCTAAGCAGCCCATGGGGAAGGGACAACCTATTCTCTTGCCCCTGGGGTGAAAAACCTTTCAACATCTGGCTTTAGGAAATTTGAGGCTTTTAGGGGTGAAGGATGAAATCTGGAGGCTAAACTTAGCCACAAGGCAGCTCCCTCCCAGAAGCCACTTGCTCCCTCCTGCCTCAAAAATGTCCAGTGGGAGCAGCACCATTAGAAGCAAGGAGTCACAGACTGCCAGGGGCTGGAAGGGACCTCCAGAGCTCATCTGGTGCAGCCCCCTGCCAGAGCAGGGTCACCCAGAGCAGATCACACAGGAACTCATCCAGATGGCTCTTGAATATCTCCAGAGAGGGAGACTCCACAGCCCCCCTGGGCAGCCTGTGCCAGGCTCTGTCACCCTCACAGGGAAAAATTCCTCCTCATGTTTATGTGAAACTTCCTCTGCCTCAGCTCCCACCCAGTGCCCCTTATGCTGTCCCTGGCATCCCCCAGCAGAGCCTGGCTCCAGCCTCCTGCCACTCACCTTGCACATAGTGACAAACATGAGTTAGGGGACAAATAGGCACCCAGACCTGTGGCCAGCATCTGCCTTGCTGAGGACAAAGGCTGTTTTCAGAGAACTTTCCTGCCCATCCCTCTGCCAGAGTGCCAGGAGGAGGCATGGATGGCTAACTGGGTCCCATGGATGCCCCAGGACCCTGGTAGGTGGTTGCAGCCGCAGTGGTCCCAGCACTAGTGTGGCAGGTAGTTGCATCCAGGCCTGTAGGATGGTGGCAGAAAGAATTAGAGGTGGCGAGAGACACCACTCAGAAGTTGTACTGATGCTGCTTTGCCATGGGAGAGGCTCTTCTTCTTCATTCACAGAACCACAGAGAACAGTTTGGGCTGGAAGGGACCTTTAAAGGTCATAGAATCATAGAATTATTTCGGTTGGAAAAGTCCTCTAAGATCATGGAGTCCCAACAGTATCTAACTCTACTAAGCCTGGTCCTAAACCATGTCCCTCCACATCACATCTCTGCATCTTTCAGTGAAAGTTTCTTCTAATGTGCAACCTAAACCTAAACTTGAGGCCATTTCCTCCCGTCCTAAGGAGTCATGCAGCAGGGACATCTGCAAACAGAGCAGGTTCCTCAGAGCCCAGATCAACCTCATCTCGAATGGTTCCAGGGGTGGGGCCATCTAGCACTACTCTGGGCCAGTCTTTCACCACCCTCAGCATCAAAAATGTCTTCCTTCTTTCTAGTCTGAATCTTCTTCATTTTTAGTTTAACCCCCTTACCCCTTGTCCTGTCACAACAGGCCCTGCTCAAAGGTCTGTCCCCAGCTTTCTGATCACCCCCTTTAAGCCTTGAAAGGCCACCAGAAGGTCTCCCTGGAGCCCTCTCTTCACCAGGCTGAACAACTCCAACTCTCAGCCTGGCCATACAGCAGAGGGATTCCATCACCGTTGTCACCTCCTCTGGACCCACTCCAACAGAATTATGTCTCTCCTGTGCTAAGGAATCCAGAGCTCGACAGAAGACTAACCTCAGTGACAAATCCTGCAGGTCCCCCCACATCTCTTCCCCATGTGGGAGTGCTGGCACTGGATCCCACTTCCATAAAGCACCAAAACCCAGGATGGAAAGGACCAAACCCTCCATTTTCCTTGCCCAAAGCAGGAGTTGTTGTATCCTCTTCCTCAGTGCTGGGCAATGCTGAAGAGCAGAGGACAACAAACGTGACACACTCCTCAACCCACCCCTGTTGTTCCCTCCTCCCTTCATCCCGGGGGAGCACTTCAAAGAGCCAAAGCAATGCAAACAACTCTCACTTTATTGTCCCTTGCAGCCGTATCCCAAAAGGCACTCTACAGACTTCCTGGGTACAAACACACCACTCTTGCTGTGGGGTGGGGAGGGGGTTGGTGGGTTAGGGGTGGGGAAGGAGGTTGGGTAGCATTTCCCTTTGTGTTGTCCTTTGGCAGCACAAGCGAGTGGCTCTCCCATCTCGAGGATGGGAAGATCCTTTCACAGAAAGGATTATTTGGTTCATGCAGGGACAGACAGCTCATTATTGCCAGGAGAGAGGCACCAAGGGCACCGCCACCCCCCCATTTCCATCCATCCCATCCATGGACACTTGTGGAATAAATGGCACCTCTGTGTCCACCCCCCCTTTCCCACCTCCCCCAGCATCATTCCTGCTTGCTCAGGAGCTCCACCATGGCCTCCAGCATCACTCCAACCCTATCTGGACAACTTTTGGATAGGGAGTTGGCTGCAGGGTAATGGTGGGGGCAAGGGGTAGGAGGGTAGGAAGAAATGGGGATGCTCTGATCTAGCTGCTCCCCCCACCCAGTGCTTCCTGATTGGAGTTGTGTTTCTTTGCACAGGGTTTTATCCCTGCCTCTAGAGCCATTTTGTCAGAGCGGTGGATGAAGGTCCCATGAAGGACACCCCAGGACTTCCGCAGTTGGGTCCTGGAGACAAGCTGTGCCTGGCACAGAGGGATAAAAACGAGGACAGGGATGAATCTGGGGGATTTTCCTGCCGGTAGCAGCCCATCGAATTCCATCAAACCCTCACTGCTGGTGCAAACCTGCCCAAGGATGGAGGGATGGAGTGGGGATGCTGCTAGCAAACCCAACCTGGGTTGTGTGTGGTGTCCACAAGGAATGTTTTTGGGGTGTTTTCTGGGGTTCCCCCAAAACCAGAACGATGTGCAGAGCCCCAAGTCCTCCAGCAGCATCCCACCAGCTGTGCTGGGTGGGTTTGGGAAGACAAAAGAGGTTTTCTGGGGCCACCACCCTGCCAGCATTTGGCTAGCCACAGAATTGCCCCATATGACCCAACACCACCAGGTGAGATCACATGCTGGAGGGAGCACACACCACGCTGGTGCCATGGTCCTCCAGCACCTGGTGCTCTTTCTCCTTCCAGCAACTTGTGTCCCAAGAACAATGAAGGTGTTTTAGTTTGGGTTTGCTGGTTTTTTCCCCACACCACCCTTTTCTTTTGGTACCAGCTCCCATCCCTGGCTCCCTCCCCCAACATTTCTTACAAAAATAAGATTGTGCTTATTTATAAAATAAGATTTTCTTGTTTGTTTAAGAAAAGTTTCCAGTTACAAAAGAAAAAGGTGGTGTATCAAAATGCAGCACACCTTTGCCTGTCAGTCGCTCCCCGCCGCGCTAAGAACCTCAAGGAGAAAGGCACTGTGCTGCCACTGTCACCTGCTGGAATGCTTCATCTTCACCATCACACCTGGTCCCTCGAATGCTCTCAGAATTCCAGAGTGGGTTGGCCAGGGACTGAAGTGACCTCTGGAGATCATCTCGTCTGAGCCACCTGCTCAGCCAGGCTCACCCACAGCAGCTTGCCCAGGATCACAATGACCAGGTGGCTTTGGAATCTCTCCAGAGAAGGAGACTCCACAACCTCTCTGGGCAGCCTGCTCCAGGGCTCCAGCACCCAGCAGTCAACCTGGGGTTCCCCAAGCTGAAACTGGGATTTTTCTAGCACCTCACCATCATCCTTTAGCAGAACTGTTCAAACTATAAGACACAGAGCTGGATGAGAAGCTTTGGTGAAACCCCACCGAGGCCACAGCAGGAAGAGCCACAGTCACAGCGCGGTTGCATACAAAACCTTCTCAAAAGTCTGTCTCACCTTGGCCAAAACGGTTTGGTTGTAGGGGACCTTGAGAGGCAGATTCTTTGTACAAAAGGGATTGTAGAGCAGGAGTGAAGCCGTGAATGGGTCTGTAAGATCCAAGACATATAGAAACATACAAACCTTGACATATTTATATACATAGCCTCTACAGACGCGACAGTTTGGGATGTGTTATTGCAATATCCCTACAGGTGACCTCTCAGGTATCCTCCCAGATGGCCTCATCTTCCTTTCTTTGCCTTCCTTTCTCTCTTGGGTGGTTGGGGTCTTTTTTTGGTGGTTTGGTTTTTGATTGTTTGGGTTTTTGCTTGGTTTTTGGGTTTTTTTTGCTTTTAGGTTTGAGTTTGGTTTTGTTTTTTCTTTCTTCTCTCTAAAAAAGAAGGAAAAAAAACCCAAGCTGCAAACCAGCTCTGAGAGCTCCCAGCCGCCTCGCTGCAGCCACGCCGGCCTGACCCCAGCACGTGGTTTTGGAAGAACAGCTGGGTCGATGTTCTGCTGCTGGTGTGCCTTTCCCCATGGGACATCACCCACGGCTGCAGATGCCCAGCTGGTTATTGCTGAATCCTCCCTCCCCGTACTGGCCTTTAGGGTATTTACATTTCTTTGGCTTGACTTGGAACACAACAGTCTGGCACTTTTTCGTTCGCCACCAAACCGCCGGTGGAGCCGCTGGCAGCGTTCAGGATGGGGGCAAGGAGAAGATGCCACCTCCCCATGAGGCAACAAGAAGTCACCAGTTGGCTTCTGCTATTTCAAATGAGTTGGGCTTCTCCCAGCCAAAATAAGACAATTTGGCACAAATTCCAAAGGATGGACCGCTGGTGGCACTCCACCATGCCTGGAGGGCTCCATCCCACGATCCTCCAAGTGCAAAGGTTGCCACAGCCTTGGTTGGCAGGGAGCTGTGTGGGGTAGGGGGGGAAAGGCAGTGATGATGGCCCCCCGTGTAGGGCAAGGAGCCTCAGCCTCCCCACCACAGGTGGGCAGCCAGTCCTGGCCCCCATGGCGCTCAGACGACAAACTCAGGGACTTCATCGTGGGTGAGATCCAATGAGAAGTATTTGCTGGTTCTTTTGACAGGGAAGGTCTCCTGGATGTTGATGCACTGCTGGGCCAAGCAGCCATTGCAGTAGAGCCCTTCCTCCTCCAGCCCGTGGGCGCAACCAAAGGTGTAGCTCTGGGCTGTATCCTGGCAGAGGTTGGCCAGCTGTAGGAAGTCCTTCTGGTAGAGCCGAATGTCGTCCAGGCTCAGGCTGTGCCGGTCCGTCGATGTCTTTGGCTTCCTGCACGTTGTCTGGCCAAAGCAGAAGGGAGGATCAGGACTTGCTGGGCAGCCAGGGAGGTCAGGGAAACCCAACACTCCAGCGCCAGCAGGGCTTTGGGTTGCACCGAAGCTCCACCAGTGCCACATACCTGGGGTAAGGAGTCGGTACTCTGTCCTCGCAGCTTCACTACTGTCTCCGAGGAGCTGGAGGTGGAGGAGCTGATGTCTTTCACAATAAGCCCTGCATGAAGCAGAGAGGAAGAGGAGGGTGTGGAGGTCACTTGGGATCCATTTCTGCTACTCTCGGGGTTTGCCATTGCTTTGGGATGAAAGCAGACCTCAGCTTGATGGGGTGCCTTCAGCTCAACAGCTCCATTGCAACCAGCCTTACCTCCAAAGCATCCTGGATTTGCACCAAAATGGCATCATCAGGGAGCATGGCACCCCAGAGACCTCCCAGTAGCTCCCAGTATGGAAATGCAGGTGGTTCTGGGTACAGGCAGAACTCTGGATAAGCCAGAATCACCAGTGTGGTAACAGCACCCGTGCTCGTGGGAACAGGCAAATAGTTGTCAGGACAATGAGAGCAGGGGACAGCAACTGAGAACATCACTGAGATTAAGTCCATCACCCATGGGCAGCTCCTGCACCGTCCCCTGGTGGTACCTCCAAATAACCCAGCACGCTTGGGCACACACACCTGTGCCACAGGGTGACTACGTGCAGCAGGTGACCTTGTTTTAGCCAGGGGACTGGACTAGATGATCTCCAGAGGTCCCTTCCAACCCCTTCCAACCATGCTGAGATTCTGTGGCCAGTCCTGCTCTGAGTAAACCCTTCACCTTCCCTGGGCAGCCCCTCCTTTTCACAGCCTCACCCAACAGATCCTATCTCCCCTTCAGCCTTACCTGAGTGCCCGTTGAACTTGCGTGACAGCAGCATGTCCTCTGTGATGTAGACGCACATGTCAGGGCTCACCTCCATCTCACCAGCTTGCTCCAGCTCCCGGGGGTCATCCACCAGCATCTCAATTTCTGCAGGCAAGGGAGAGGTGGGATGAGCCACCGATGGGCACCTTCAGAGAGCTCTCAGTGACCTGGTGAGGCCCAAAGCCCATGCTCAGCTGGTGTCTCACCATCGTCCTGAGAGTCCTCCTCTAGCCGATCCTTCCCACCACTCTCCACCCCTGAGGTGTGAGAGCTGCCGTGGCTGGTCATGGAGCTGCAAGTCTTCAGCTTGCGGTGGACACCAGCGCCTGAGAAGCCATCTTCTGCTCCCATCTCCCTGGGTTTGGGGTCGGCCTCAATGCCCGAGGTGTGGGAGCTGCTGTGGCTGGCGGTGGAGTGCCGTGAGAGACGCTTGTGCCGGATGCTGCCGGCGCTGCTGCCGCTGGCCCGAGACCGCTTCTCCAGCTGCTCCATGTCCAGGTCCAGGGTGTCGCTGATGTAGGACTCCCGGTACTGCTTCTTCTCTGCAAAGCCAGCAACAACCTGCACCCCAGCCCTTCATGGTGCCACGGCCACCACCCCAAACCCAGGGGCACCCAACAGCATTGCTGCCCAAGGCCAGTAAGGTGGTGCATTGGAAGCCAGCCCTGTCCTGGCACCCTTTGGGCATGGTGGGGAGGGGAGCCTCAAACTTGCTGTGCTCTGTGATGTGCTATCCCTCTAATGGAGGAGGCAAAGGAGGAATATAATGGGAAAGAAGAGGAAAGAGAGGTATGAAAAAGAAGAGGAAAAAAGAGGAGGAAGACAATGAGGATGAGGAGAAGCAGAGGAGGATGAAGATGAGGAGGGGAAAGAAGAAGATGAGGAGAAATATCTTCTGCATGCATGAGGCCTTTTAGAGACTGGACATGAGACACAGGGCACTGGGAACACTGCTCTGAGGCATTGGAAGAACTAACATCAGAGACCACAGTGGGGCTTGTGCCCAGCTCTAGGCAGCTGTGAGGGGCCTGTTGACACCAACCCAGCCAGGAGTGGCTATGCAGGTGGAGCAGGGGCAGGGTGCACCAATGCACGGCAAAGGGGGACATGAGGACAGCCACCAACTGATGCTCCCAAGCCGCGGGGCAGGGTCGAGGAGCAGGTGCTTGCAGAGGTAGAGAAGCTGGGTGGGAGCCCAGTGCTGGTGGGATTTGTGTCCCTGGAAGGGGCACCAGGACACCTACCCTCGTTCTCCTCCAGCTTGCGGACCTGGCGCAGGATGGGCTGCAGGTTCATGTAGAGCCTGTGGCTGCTGCTGAGCAGCTGCAGGAGGTGGCGGGAGCGCAGAGGGCAGCCTGTGTAGTAGATGAGCTTCCTGGCTGAGGGCAACCCATCCGGCAGGATCTCGAACTTCTTCCCCTGTGTGGCAGAGGGGGGACATCAGCTCAGAGAGAAAAGTGCTCCATTCTCACCCAGCCCTGCAGCAGCCCACCTGAGCCCTCAGCTGGCAACCACCTGGCTTGAGGTCTGCACGGCACCAGCCCATGCCCAAATCATAGTCACTGGATGGTTTGGGTTGAAAGGGACTTTTAAAGGTCACCTAATCGAACCCCCCCTGCAGTCAGCAGGGACATCTGCAACGACAGCAGGTTGCTCACAGCCTCAAACAACCTGGCCTGTAACGGTTACAGGAATGGGGCATCTACCACCACTCTGGGCAACCTGGGACAGGATCTCACAACCCTCAGTATAAAAAATTCTTCCCTCCAGTCTGAATCCTCCTCTTTTAGTTCAAACCATGACCCCTTGTCCTGTCCCAGCAGGCCCTGCTCAAAAGTCTGTCCCCAGCTTTCTTACTGGCCCCTTTTTAGCACAGAAAGGCCACCAGAAGATCTCCCTGGAGCCTTCTCTTCTCCAGGCTGAGCAGCCCCAACTCAGCCTGGCCTCTCAGCAGAGGGCTTCCAGTCCTCCTCTCATTGCTGTGACCTTCTCTGGCCCTGCTCCAACAGCTCCATGTCTGTCCTGTGCTGAGGACTCCAGAGCTGTCCCCAGCACCGCAGGTGAGGGCTCAGCAGTGCAGAGATGCAGAACCCCCTCCCTTCACCTGCTGCCCACGCTGCTGGAGATCAGCCCAGGACACAGCTGGGGCTGGGCTGAGAGAGCATGGTGCCAACTCATGCCCAGCTCTTCACCCACCAGCACCCCCAAGTCCTCCTCCTCAGCACTGCTGGTCCATCCTTTCATCCTCAGCCTATGCTGGCACTGGGTCTGCCTTGACCCAGGTGCAGGACTTCGAGTCCAGGAGTGCCATGGGCAGAGGTGGTCTTCCTAGGGATGGTGGCACTCACCACAAACACCAGCTTCCCCACATTAGTCCAGGGGAAGTCATAGAGCAGCTGCTTTTCTTCGTCCATGTTCTGCAAAAGGAGAAGGGACAAAGCCCAACTGAGGACACCAGCAGAGGGCAGGGAGCGGAGTCCTCGCCCTCGCTGAGCCACCCACCTGGAAGATCTGGATGCCCCGTGTGGTCAGTCCCAGCGTCAGGGAGGCTTCCACCTCCCTTTTGTCCTAAGGGAGAACAAAATGAGATGGTTTTAAGCACACAGTTTGCAGAATGAACTGGATAAACCTGGCCCCCAGACGACCTCAGGTGTAGCCACCTCACCTTCCATGGCTACATGTGCCACCTTAATCACTTAGGTTGGAAAAGAGCCTTAGGATTGAGTCCAAGCAGTTAATTAGTGGTGTGCACAACTCTCAGACACATCCACTGAGGTCCTCCCCAGGCTCATTTTCAGTCACACATCCTCTGGCATCCAATGACCAGAGACTGGAATGGTAGAATCACAGAACCATAGAATGGTTTAGGCTGGAAGGGTGCTCACAGCCCAGCCAGTCCCAACCCCTGCCATGGGCAGGGACACCTCCCACTAGAACAGGTCACTCAAGGCCTCATCCAACCTGGCCTCAAACACCTCCAGGGAGGGAGCAGCCACAACCTCCCTGGGCAACCTGTGCCAGTCTCTCACCACCCTCACTGCAAACAACTTCTTCCTCACATCCACTTTCAACCTCCTCTCTCCCACTTCAAACACATTTCTCCTCCTCCTGGCATTACCAGACCTTGTCAATAGTCCCTCCCCAGCCCTCCTGCAGCCCCCTTCAGATCCTGCAAGGCCACTCCAAGGTCTCCTCCAAGCCTTCTCTTCTGCAGGCTGCAGAGCCCCAACTCTCTCAGCCTGTGCTCAGAGCAGAGCTGCTGCAGCCCTCTCAGCATCTTGGTGGCCTCCTCTGCACTGGCTCCAGCACTTCCATGTCCTGCTTGTGCTGGGGGCTGCAGAACTGCACCCAGTCTTCAGAGTGGAAAAGTATGGACTTCTCCACACTTTGTGTACAACTTTCCATACTAGTGTACAACTCACTGGACAAGGAATTGGCTGGAGGTTCTGAGCAGCTCTAGTTGTTGATGTCTCTGCTGACTGCAGCAGGGTTGGACCAGATGACCTTTGAAGACTCCTTCCAGCCCAAGCCATGCTACGGTTCTATGGTCTCCCTGTCTCTGGGAGCAAAGCCCTGCCTTTAAGACTGCTCTCTTCCAGCCAATTTAAGCACAGCTTTTCCCAAAACACCATTGAGAACTGCTTGGCAGGGGCTCCTTTCAATAAAGACCAACCCTGAATCCCAAGCCCAGCCTGGGCTGTTGGCTGAGGCTCACCTTGTATAACCTGTAGTAGTGCACAGCCACATCATCCAGCCGGACAGCCTCCTTGATGTACTTGAGATGGGCTTCAGAGGCTGTCAGAGCAAACTGATCCTTGTGCATGTTTGGGACATGCTTCAGGATGTAGTCCTTGCCCCTCTTAGCAACAACCTGTTTGAAGGAGAAGAGAAGCTTGTCCCAGGCTGCTGCTCCACGCTCACCCATGGCTGCCACAATTTTCAGGGATAAAGGGGAACTGGGGCAATATGCTCCATTTTGGAGCTGCAACCCGTCCAAGGATGGGCAGTGAAGCTGGTGAAGAGTCTGGAGTGCAAGGCTTCTGAGGAGCAGCACTGCCATGCCATATGCAACCCCAGCACCCAGCTCTGCCATATGCAACCTCTCCCTTCTCCACTCCTGTGCAAGGTCGTTGGGATGGCATTGCCCTTGCACACAGCTCTGCCACATGCAACCTCTACCTACTCCACTCATGTTCAAGGTTGTTGGGATGGCATTGCCCCAGCACCCAGCTCTGCTTGCTGGTTGGATGTGACCTGAGGCTGGGTGTCATTCCACACCCTGCCTCATTTTCCCTCCAGGATATCCCAAGAGCTGCCTATACTAATGGCCACTGCCAGCAAGGAGAACATCCGCTTCCAGAGGGCTACAAAGCAAAGAGAACACAGCTTCCAAAGGGCTGCACATGGCTACGTGCTGATGCCACGATGGCACGTGGCAGGCAGGGAAGCCCTCGCGAGCATCCCTGTGACATGCAGAGGAACCTCCAGCAGCAGCGTGAGCTAATCCACCACCTCCAACCCTCCCTGCCCGCAGCTATTTGCAGCCCACAGTTGTCCAAGGCTATTAATAACTGGACCTAAACTAGGGATGAGGAGGCAGCAGGATGCTGGCCACCCAGGAAGCCTGCCAGCCACCCAGCACCAAGAGCCGCGGGGGTTACCCGAGCTTAGCGCGTTGGTGACCTCCCCGCACCGTGCTTACCCAGGCAGGGAAGTAAGCCTCGGGCTCGAAGTACTTCCCGTAGTGCTTGCTGCGTTTGAAGTCCCCCAGGTCGGCTTGCAGGGCGAAGGCGGTGAGGAGGAAGTAAGCCTCCTCCCGCAGCACACACTGGGAGTGCAGCACCTGCTTCCGGAGGTGCCAGTAGTAGTAGTACCGTGCGGTCCGGTCACTGCGGAGCGGAGCAGAGAGCAGAGGCAATCAGCAGGACAGCCCAGGAACTGCAGGACTGCAGAACGGCTTCAGCTGGAAGGGACCTTCCTAACTGTCTAGTGCCAAGCACTCCAGCTGCCCTCCCGGAGACAGGGGGACCACAGAAGCATAGCTTCGGGCCAGAAGGGACCTTCAAAGGTCATCTGGCCCAACTTCAACAACTAGAGGAGCTCAGAACCCCAGACAGCCATGACCTGGCTCCAGGGATGGTTCCAGGCATGGGGCATCTTATCCTGAAGGGCTGGACTAGATGATCCTTGTGGCCACTTCCAACCTGGTGTTCTGTGAGTCTACCACTTCAGGCATAGAAGTACCACAGCTCTATTTTTGGAGGTCCATCCAAGGTTTCTGAGGTTAATTTTCCAGGCTACCCAGAGCAGTCATGGGGTCTCCTTCTCTGGAGACTCTAGATACATTCCTCTATGGCCTGCCCTAGGTGGTCCTGCTTGGACTAGACCTCTAGAGGTCCAATGCAAGCCCAAACACTCATAAATTCATAGAGCCATAGAATGGTTTGGGTTGGAAGGAACCTTAAAGCTCAGCCAGTCCCAACCCCCTGCCATGGGCAGGGACACCTCCCACTAGAACAGGTCACTCAAGGCCTCATCCAAGGCCTTGAACACCTCCAGGGAGGGAGCAGCCACAGCCTCCCTGGGCAACCTGTGCCAGTGTCTCACCACCCTCACTGCAAATAATTGCACCCTAATCTCCAGTCTAAACCTGCCCTCTGCCACCTCTAATCCATTCCCTCTCATCCTATCACTGCAAGCCCTTGTAAAAAGCCCCTTCCCAAATCTCCTGTGTCCTTTCAGGCACTGGAAGGTTGCTTATAAGCTGTCCGTGGAGCCCTCTCTTCTCTAGGGTGAACAGCCCCAGCCGCTCCCAAGCAACTCCTCACCATGCCACATGCATGACTGAGACCAGGGGGTGAGAGACAACTCACAGAACCATAGAATTTTGGTTGGAAAAGATGTTTGAGATCATGGAGTCCAACCATGAAACTCCAGCATCTTCCCACCCTGGCAGAAAGATCGCAGGGAGCAAGCAGGGCTGGGTGCCAACTGGTGTCCCTTTTTCTCAGCTCCCTGAAGCTGGAGCTCCTGGCACAAGACCTGCAGCTGTGCCATGGATGAAGCTGTGACAAATCACCTAAATGTGATGTCCTCAGCTACCCCAGGAAGGTTTTGTCATTGTTGGCTGGGAGCAGCATTCCCACCTGCTCCTGGCACCCAGCCACAAACAGCTCCAACAGAAGGGACGGGCTTTTGGGATGCATCTTACAGCAGCCTGCAGCATCCCAAGGATGTGCACCCTCCCAGCCAGGGACAAACTGCTCCCCCAGCGTGGGTGCCCACCGTGGTGGGGAGGGGTGGGTGCCCCTTACCTGATCAGCCTGCCGTTCTCCACGTAGTACTGCACTCGGAAGTGGATGATCATCGGGGGCCCAAACTGGTCGATGCCCTGGAAGGGAGGAGATGTTCAGGGCTTCTGTGGAGCATGGCACCACACCTTGGTCCCTTGGCTTGGCTTGCCCAGGGCCAGGCCCACCTGGCCACTCTCCTGCCCCCCGCTGGGTGAAAGCCACAAGAGAGAGTTCAGTCACTAACTGGTCCCATTTCCCCCCCCATTATCCTGATTTGGATTTAAGGAAGGAGGTGGTGATGTTAGAGACCCCCAGGGGTCTGCAGCCATTCACCACCACTGTCCTTCTCCCACCTCTCCCCAGGCTGCCACCCACCAGTCCCTATCTTGGGTGCCAACTCAGCACCAGCACTGGAACCTTCAGATCAACCTTCTTGGTACATTGTGTTGGAATCATTGAAAGGTGCTCCGGGTGGGGGCAAAACCCAAATGCTCGACTTGATTGGATCTTAGAATCACTGAAAGGTTTGGGTTGAAAGGGACCTTTAAAGGCCATCTAGTCCAACGCCCTTGCAGTCAGCAGGGACATCTGCCAGTCGAGCAGGTTGCTCAGAACCCCAAAGAACGGTCCTAGGGAGGGGACATCCACCACCTCCCTGGGTAAGCTGGGATGGGCTTTTACCACCCTCACATTATGGAATTGCTTTTTTGTCTCTATTCTGAGCCTCCCTCCTTCAGTTTAAACCCATCACCCCTTGTCCTGACACAACAGGCCCTGCTCAGAAGTCTGTCCCCAGCGGTCTCCTTGGCTCCTTTAAACACTTAAAGGCCACCAGAAAGTCTCCCAGACTGGAAAAAAAGTGCCCCCCTAAAAGTTCTGCTGAAGCCTAAGGAAATAAGGGAGGAAAAAATCCATTGCTCCAGAGCAGGGCAAGTGGAGGCCATGCCCCGAGCTGAGATACATGGCAGCACTTGAGGCAACAGCTATTAAGCATCATAAAACCACAGACTGGTTTGGGTTGGAAGGGACCTTCAAGATCATCTAGTTCCAACTCTCCAGCCAGAGACAGGGACACCTACCACTACAGCAGACTGCTCAAAGCCCCATCCAACCTGGCTTTGGCCACTTCCAGCAACGGGGCATCCACAACCCCCTTGGGCAACCTGTGCCAGTCTCTCACCACCCTCACTGCAAACACTTCTGCCTTACACCTACTGTAAAACTCCCCTCTTCTGGCTTGAAACCATCACCACTGGTGCTATGGCTACATCATCCTGTCATTGGGGTTCCACCCATTTTGCTCACCCCCCCCACCCTGTCCCACATGCTGTAACAGCCCCGTGCTCTGCCCTCCCCCAACCCCTGCCTGTGTTCCCATGTCCTGGAAGTGACCTGCGATGGGGACAGAGGTGGCCTTAGTGCCGTCAGCTCTCCATGCAAGACCTCACCGCTGACCTTGCTGGCCTCCTTCTTCCACTCCTTGGGGCAGTACTTGTAGAGTTTCTGGGCCAGGTCCATGTACACGTGCTCATTGTCTGGGTGGGACAGAGGTGGCATCAGCACGCCCCCCCACTATGTCCCCTGCATCCCTCCAAGCCTCCCCCAACCTGTTGGTGTGTGGTGGGCCCATAACTTCTTCATCATCTAATGAGAGGCCATCAAAGGTCTGGGTAAATTGGCACCCACTTTTGGTCAAATACACAGCCCCCCCCCTTGGTGGCATCATGCCTTGCTTAGCCACGATGGCATCAGGTTGGCCCAGCCATGACTTAAGCCCTTGACTTACTCTGGATGACACTGAGCCCAAAGAGGTGACAGTCCTTCAGCCTCAGGAGGTCACACACCTGCACCAGTAGCTCATGGCACAAAATCTTCACCTGCAAAAACCACCCACATGTGGTCTTGGATGTGTCTATGACCATTCAAGCCAAAGAGGAGACACCAAACTCTGCAGGGGGTGACAGGCTGGGTTTTGGGCTCATTTTATTTCGTGGGACCACGATGGAAGGGCGCAAAAGCAGAGTGAGTACTGGTTTGGGGGGAAGAAAGCAGAATACTGGTGGGTGGTGAATTAAAAACCCATCAGAACTGGGAGAGTTTCACATTCAATTCTACACCCAAATCAGAGCCAACCCCCTCCTGGTTACCTGCTGGGGCACAGGAGACTGAACTGTCAGCCACGATGGATATGAGGACGGAGGGTGGGAGAAGGATGGAAGCAGGAAGGACCAGAGCTTGCAAATAGACCAGGGTGTGATGAAAAAGTTGGTGCTGAGGGGAGTTTCCCTGACCCCCTCCCCCCACCACACTGCCTTACATTGATGATGATGTTGAGGGAGTCGTCGTTGGGGAGGAAGATGCAAACGCTGCGGCGGTCCTGCATGACTCTGTTGTTGTGGAAGGGCAGTTTGTTCATCGTGGGCCAGGCCTGGGGCTCAGGGTGGGCAGTGGGCACCTCACCGGTGGGCCGGGGTGACCACGGTCCCCGCGGGTGCCATCCCTGTGGGCAAATGCAAGGCTCAGTGATTCGGGATGGGTTGAGATGGGAAGAGACCTTAAAGATCAGCAAGTTCCAACCCCCCTGCTGTGAGCAGGGGCACTTCCCATTAGACCAGGGTACTCAAGGCCTCATCCCATCTTCCCTTTAACACCTCCAGGGAGGGGGCATCCACGACATCCCTGAACCACTCATCACCAGAAGCTTGGTGTCGCCGGATCCCCTCACCCCACATTCCAACCCTGGTGCCGCCGAGGGTTGCAGCAGAGCCCAAAAAACCTGACCCAGCAGTTTCATCTCTGTGGCCTGGGGCTGGAAAAAGTCCTCAGGAAAGGTTTTTCCTGGCATAATGAAAACAGAAAGTATCTGCTGGGAACAAACCACAGTGGCAGGGGAGGTTTTGTCCACAGCAGCAAAAGGGCGAGGGGGCCAGTGCAGGGCCCCATGGCAGGAGCTGCCAGGGTAACTTCCCCTCCCCACCCCATCTCTCTTTCTTTATGGGGGTTACATAAAGCAATCCAAGGAGTAACAGGGATTTGCAGGTGGGAATTGGTGCCTCCTGCCATTCCCCATCCTATAGAACCATTAGAACTGTCTGGGTTGAAAAAGGCAGAATGGGAGGATGGCAGGGGTTGTAAGGGACCTCCAGAGAACATCGAGTCCAAACCTTCTGCTAAGGCAGGCTCACCTAGAGAAAAGCACACAGAACACATCCAGGTGGGTTCTGAACACTCCCAGAAATGGAAACTGAACCACCTCTCTGGGCAGCCTGCTCCAGTGCTCCATTACTGCTGAGCCAAAGAAATTCCTCATGCTTAGATGGACCTCCTTATGTTCAAACTTGTGCCCACTACCCCTTGTCCTGCCACTGGGCAGCACTGATAACAACACTGGTCCCTTCCTCCTGACACCCACCCTTTGAGTATTGGCCAGCATTTACACGATCCCCACCTCAGACTGCTCTTTTCCAGACCAGATGCCCCAATTCTCCCAGTCCTTCCCCATGAGAGAGGTGTTCCAGTCCCCTCATCTCCTTTCTGCCCTTTGTACCCTCTCCAGCAGCTCCCTGTCCTTCTTGAACCAGACAGCAATATTCCAGATACAGCCTCACCAAGGCAGAGAGAATGGGGACAAGAACATCCCTTGACCTCCCTCAACTGCTAGGAACCCAACACCGCCGCTGAAGTGCCATGTCTACAATGTCTAGATCCACAGCAGGGCTGAGCTCCTAGCACTATCTCCAGGCAGTTCTCATTTCCAAGGGTAAATATTCCTTAAGCACTTTTTACTCCATGACCACCCCTGGAGACACCAACACACATTGCACACCAGCATTTTAAACTCTAAACTAGGTCACCCCCTTTCCAAACCCAGAGATTTGTTCTGGCACTGAGGACAGTGTAGTGTCTCCCTCTTCACCAAATATTTGCTCTGGTCTACGTGAAAGTGCCTTTGGCTCCCAAAAGGGTTCAACTTCACAGAACCACAGCACGCACTGAGTTGTTTGGAAGGGACCTGCACAGGTCATCTAGTCCAGACCTCCTCCCCCATCACAGGTTTGTATGGCAGGGAAAGAAAGGGTCTCCAGAGGTGACTGTGTTAGGCAGCTTCTGCTGCTCTGCAGAAGTTGGGGAATCACAGAACCACAGAATGGTTTAGGCTGGAAGGGAGCTCAAAGCTCAGCCAGTCCCAACCCCTGCCATGGGCAGGGACACCTCCCACTAGAACAGGTCACTCAAGGCCTCATCCAACCTGGCCTCAAACACCTCCAGGGAGGGAGCAGCCACAGCCTCCCTGGGCAACCTGTGCCAGTGTCTCACCACCCTCACTGCAAACAACTTCTTCCTTCCACTTTCAACCTCCTCTCTCCCACTTCAAACACATTTCTCCTCCTCCTGGCATTACCAGACCTTGTCAATAGTCCCTCCCCAGCCCTCCTGCAGCCCCCTTCAGATCCTGCAAGGCCACTCCAAGGTCTCCTCCAAGCCTTCTCTTCTGCAGGCTGCAGAGCCCCAACTCTCTCAGCCTGTGCTCAGAGCAGAGCTGCTGCAGCCCTCTCAGCATCTTGGTGGCCTCCTCTGCACTGGCTCCAACACTTCCATGTCCTGCTTGTGCTGTGGGCTGCAGCACTGCACCCAGGACTGCAGGTGGGGTGTGAGGAGAGCAAAGCCAAGGGGCAGAATCCCCTCCCTTGCCCTGTGCCCAAACTGCTCTGGCTGCAGCCCAGCACAGGGTTGCTCTCTGGACTGCGCACATGCTTCCAGTTCATGTTGAGCTTTGCATCACCCCAGACCTCCAGGTCCTGTTCCTCAGGGCTGATCTAAGCCACTCCCCACCCAGCCTGGAGTTGTGATTAGGATTGCAGAGGTGATGCCCACTCCCCTCGTGGCTCCAGGCTGACATCACGGAGGAGCTCTGCAGATGTGTAGCATGGCTGTGTGGTGTATCCATGCACTGTGGGCTGCATGTATGCAATACTGCATCCAGCTCTGGAGACTCTTATTACAAGAGGGATATAGATGTGCTGGAAGGTGTCCAGAGAAGGGCCACAAGGATGAGCAGAGGGCTGGAGCTGCTCTGCTGTGAGGAGAGACTGAGGAAGTTGGGGCTGTGTAGTCTGGAGAGGAGAAGGCTCCCAGGTGACCTTCTTGTGGCCTTTCAGTATCTTAAGGGGGCTACAAGAAAACTGGGGACGGACTTTCAGGTCAGTGATAGAATTGGGGGGAATGGAACCAAGCTGGAAATGGGGAGATTCAGACTGGATGTTAGGAAGAAGTTGTTCAGCATGAGGGTGGTGAGAGCCTGGCAGGGGTTGCCCAGGGAGGTGGTGGAAGCCTCATCCCTGGAGGTGTTTGAGGCCAGGCTGGCTGAGGCTGTGGGCAGCCTGATCTAGTGTGAAGTGTCCCTGGGCATGGCAGGGGGGTTGGTACTGGATGGTCCTTGTGGTCCCTTCCAACCCTGACTGATTCTGTGGTTCTGTGATTTTGGCCATGCATGACAGTCGTGCATGGCACTTGCGCAGCACAGAGTAATAGAATCACAGGAGGGTTTGGGTTGGAAGGCAGCTTCAAGATCTAGCTCCAACCCCTCTGCCATGGGCAGGGACACCTTTCTCTAGACCAGGTTGCTCAAGGCTTCATCCAACTTGGCCTTGAGCACCTCCAGCAATGGAGCATTCACAGCCTCCCTGGGCAACCTGTTCCAGTGTCTCTTGCGGTATGCTGTGACTTTTTACCAGGGCTTGTAGTGACAAGTCAAGGGGCAATGATTGAAGCTTGAAGAAGGGAGATTTAGACTGAATATTAGGAAGAAATTCTTTATAGTGAGGGTGGTGTACAGGTTGCCCAAGGAGGTTGTGGATGTCTCCTGCTTGGAGGTGTTCAAAGCCACATTGGATGGGGCTTTGAGCAACACAGACTCATAGAATTAACCAGGTTGGAAGAGAGCTCCAAGCTCATCCAGTCCAACCTAGCACCCAGCCCTAGCCAGTCAACCAGACCATGGCACTAAGTGCCTCATCCAGTCTTTTCTTCAACACCTCCAGGGTCAGCCACTCCACCACCTCCTTGGGCAGCCCATTCCAATGCCAATCACTCTCTCTGCCAACATCTTCCTCCTAACATCCAGCCTAGACCTCCCCCAACCTGCTCTAGTGGAAGGTGTCTCTGCTCATGTCAGAGGAATTCGAATGAGATGATCTTTAATGTGCCTTACAATCCAAACCATTCCATGATCGTGGCTGTGATCTGTGGCCATGCACTGCACCCATGGATTGCATCCACACATCATGGCTATGGCTTGTACCCAGGTATGGCATCCATACATCATGACCATGCATTGTTGCCACTGCAGCTGTACACTGCATCCACACATTGCTGCCATGGCCATGCCCAGACAGGATGGATCCCAACCAGGAGCAAACAGAGCAGAAGCCAGGTTGGCTTCAAGGTTCATTACAAATCACAGCAGTGAACAAAACAGGGCTGAAGGTATTTGGCAGCATCCCCACCCCACCTCTCATGCACCCATTGGGGCTGGGCATGAAGAGGCTTGTGTCAGCTGTGCCAGGGAGGGTGCAAAGCAGTCATGTCCTGGGGCACCTTCCAGCACCCTCCACACCCTGCTCCCACCCAAAGTTCTCCTGCAGCCTCATTGAGGTGCACCAGAATCCCCTCCCTCTACCTGCTGCCCATGCTGCTGCTGATCAGCCCAGGACACAACTGGCTCTGGTCTGTGCATGCATGATGCTGGCTCATGTCCAGCTTCTCCCTCACCAGCAGCCCAAGTCCTTCTCCTCAGGGCCCTTTTCATCCCTTCTTCCCAGCCCATGTTGGCATTGGCATTTCCCCTGCCCCAGGTGCTGGACCTTGCTCTTGGCCTTGTTGGACATCATGATGTTCACACAGGTGCAGCTCTCAAGCCTTTCCAGGTGCCTTTGGCTGGATCTTCCTCAGGGGCATAGACCACACCACTCAGCTTGGTGTCATCTGCAAACTTTCTGATGTGCCTCAATGACTATCAAGCACATTCATGAGGATACTAAACAGCACTGTTTCCAGTGCAGACCCTGAGGGACACTAATTATCACCCATCTCCATCTAGACATCCAGCCACTGACCTCCACCCTCTGGAGGTGACCATCCAGCCAGTTCCTCATCCACCAAACAGCTCACCATTAAATCCAGAACTGCAGCCACAAACACAAACCAGCCCAGATCCCATCACCATCACCAGTGCCACACACCCAGAGCACTCCTATCATGGGAACATGCTGGAGCAGCCAGCTGGGAATGGGCTCCTGCTCCAGCACGGCTCCTGTACCAAGCCTCCTCACAGGAGGACTCCCAAGGAACACAACTCCTTAAGAGCATTTGGAAATTAACCCAAGTCTTCAAGGTGCTTGCAAAACCACCAATGTCTCAGCTCATCTCCTTGCTGCCCCCAAACCACCTCTGAAAACCACGCAGAGGGGGGCATCCGGCCCCATCATGGAGCTTGGGTGTCCCTCAGGAGTTTCCCCACGGCTCTTTGCATCCCCTGCCTGCTTGTCCCCACACCAGGCACTGTATTTTCTCCTCATGCAGCCTAAATTGGTCTCTGAACATCACAGATTAAAGCACATGAGCTGGCATCTCGTGGTTTGGTGGGACAGCACTGTCAAGCCAAAGAAAACATCTCCCCCGGCCCTGCAGGACTCTACCTCTGAGAGAAACCACAGCAGTGCAGAGGAAAAACCCATACATTTTGGTGTCTGCAGAGAGAAAAGGCTGCAGTTTTGGCTGCTGGATGCAAACACCTCATCAGAGAACTCCGTAAGGCACCAAAGGGGTGGCCATAGGGCACCACAGAGGTGGCCAACAGCTTTGTGGGACCTCCCTCAGCTCCAGGCGTTTCCCCCAAGGCTCTTGCAGCTGGAGCCACAGCAGATTTAGCAAGCAGGCACAAAAAAGCTCTTTCCAGGGCGATTTGCCTCCAGCAGCCCCAGCCAGACGCAGGCAAATTCTTTCCAAGCATCTGCTGCTCATTCCTACAATGTCAGCTTTGATTCGCCAGCACCCTGTGTCGGTGCCCTCACCACCGCCAGGCATCCGAGTGGGAAAGAGCCTGGATTGTTGGAAAAACCCACCCTGGAATGCTGTGCTGGGGTGAGGGGCGACACAGGTCATCTCACAACTCCAGTGGGAATGTCCTCAGGCAGTTTTGTGAGAGGTTTTCCATCTGGAAAGCTGGAGAAAACCCTGGGAATGAGAACTCCAGCATGGATCAGCCTCAGTAGCACTGGGAGATCCATGTTTTCCAGCTGTGTCTTCCCTGCTTTAGGAAAAGGGCATCCAAACTCCACGGGGGTGTGCCACAAAATGCCTTGTTAACTTCTTTGCCCTGGAGAGACCCCACCTGGAGTACTGCATTCAGTTCTGGTGCACCCAGCACCAGAGGGACATCAGACTGTTGGAGTAGGTCCAGAGGAGGCCACCACGATGATCAGAGGGCTGGAGCACCTCCCGCGGTGGGGACAGGCTTTGAGAGCCGGAGCTGTTCAACCTGGAGAAGAGAAGGCTCCGGGGAGATCTCAGAGCAGCCTTCCGGTACCCAAAGGGAGCCTCTGGTGAAGCTGAGGAAGGACTTTATACAAGGGCTTCTAGTGAGGGCTGCCTTCACTTTTGGGCTCCCCTGTTAAAGAGGGACAGGGATCTGCTGGGGAGGGTCCAAAGGAGGGCTGTGAGGATGATGAGGGGACTGGAGCACTGCCTGGTGAGGAGAGGCTGAGGGACCTGGGGCTGCTTAGTCTGGAGCAGAGAAGACTGAGAGGGGATTGAATCAATGCCTGTAACTCGCTGAGGGCTGGGGTCAGGAGGGGGGGACAGGCTCTGCTCCCTGCTCCCTGAGATAGGACAAGCAGCAATGGATGGAAGCTGCAGCACAGGAGGTTCCAGCTCAACACAAGGGGGAACTTCTTGTCTGTAAGGGTCCCAGAGCCCTGGCACAGGCTGCCCAGAGAGGCTGTGAATGCCTGCTTCCTGGAGGTGTTCAAGGTCAGGTTGGATGGGACCTTGAGCAACCCGCTCCAGTGGGAGGTGTCCCTGCCCATGGTGGAGGGCTGGGAGCTAGATGACCTTCAGGATCCCTTTAAAACCAAGCGATCTGTTACTCTGTGATTCCAGGGCTACCTGCAGGGAAGGCCTCAGCCCGCCTGGGTTCGAGCCCAGGCTGTGGGATACCCTCTCCCTGCCTCATACCAGGGCCATGGGGTAAAGACGACGTCAGGCAGCCAAACCTGCGCGCTTGGAAAGGCAGCCGGCGCCGGCGCTGCCGACTCGGCAGGACCTCACCCAGCAGCGGAGCTGGCACTAGAGTATCCTGCCAGGCTCTCACAGGGAAGCTGGATGCAATTCCAGATTTAACATGGAATGAGCTTGTTGGCTGAAGAGTGGTTTTCTTCCAAAGATGCATGTGAAGCAAGGCTGCTTTGCATGGGCAGCGTTTCTGCAGCCCTTCACATACTGAACCACCTACAAAAGTGCTTGAGGGTCCATACTGTGGTTTTGGGTCAGGTTTGTGCCTCCGTCGTAGCCACCAGACCATCACAGTGCTGACCACTCAACCCAGCCAGCATCACCAGCCCCAAATCAGCTCCAGTCCATCTCTCCATGGAGTCACTGAATGGGTTGGCTTGGAAGGGACCTTTAAAGACCATCTATTCCAACCCCCTGCAGCCAGCAGGGACATCTGCAACTGCAGCAGCTTGCTCACAGCCCCAAACAACCTGGCCTGCAATGGTTCCAGAGATGGAGCATCTGCCACCTCTCTGGGCAGGTCTCACCACCCTCAGCATCAAAAATGTCTTTGCCTCGCTAGTTTGAATCTCCCTCCTCTAGTTCCTACTCATGACCCCTGGTCCTGTCACAGTAGGCCTTCCTCAAACATCTCTTCTGGCAGGAAATTTGAGACAGAACAAGGGGGAATGGCCTCAAGATGAGGCTGGGATTGGACATTAGGAAAGAGTTTTTCATGCAGAGAGTGGTCAGGGGCTGACCCTCTCTCCACCACTTCTCCTTCTCCAGGCTGAACAACTCCAACTTTCTCAGCCTAGGCTCACAGCAGAGGGCTTTCAGGCCTCTAACCATTGCTGTGGCCTCCTCTGGCCCTGCTCCAACAAGTCCATGTCTCTTCTGTGCTGAGGACTCCAGAGCTGGCCCCAGCACTGCAGGTGGAGGTCTCAGCAGAGCAGAGCTGCGGGGCAGAATCACCACCCTTGGCATGTTGGCTACACCCAAACTCATCCTCTCATCACCCAAACATCAGGAGTTTTGAGCAGTTCTGCCACAGCAGGCATCTCACTCATCTCCAGGCTTTCGTGCCAGCTCTCCAAGCCACAGCAGGGGCGAGGGAAGGGGTTCAGCACAGGACCCACACGTAGGCACCGTCCATCCTGCAGTGAGAGGCTCCAGCACGAGCTGGGAAGATGAATTCACAGGGCAGGAATTTCTTGTTTCTGAAGAGTTTGGGAGTTGGTTTTACCCCACATCACAGGCTGCAGGTATGCGTGAGCTGTTCTCACAAGTTTCCAGCCCTCACTTAATGCACCTTCTACTAACCCAAAGCCCAGATTAATTCCTGCTTGCGGTTACCCTGTAATTAAAATCATCTCCAATTCCTCATGAACTCAACAGCTTCCTCCTAATGAAGACAGGCGGATGAAAGGGACCTTCACTGGGAAAGAGGACTCCGTTATCAACACTGCATTACTTCATCCACCACAAAAGCTATTTAGATTCTGGAAACTCAGCCTGGGCAGCTGGAGGCCAGCCCCACCAGCGGTCCCTGAGTGCTGGAGGTGCCCAAAACAGCTCTACAAGGAAGGTCCCCCCAGGAGTTCACTTGTCTTCCATCTCTGCAACACTCCTCCTCTTCCTCCCCCTTGGCTGTTGCAATGGGATGACAGTGATGGGTGGAGCACAATCTAGGGACACCCAGCAATGGACAAGTCAAGAGCACGGTCCCAAAAATGGGATTCCCCAAAGTGCTGCAGCCAGTGCTGGGGACATGCCCCATGGGACATCGCATCAGGGCATGGGGAATCATGGGTCAAGCCTCAGCAGCTCGGGAGACCTCTCCTCCCATCCATCCATCCATCCTCCTGCCAACTGAATCCAGCCTGGAAACCTCACAGCAGAGCCATCCCAGGCCTCTTCATTCCTCCTTCCCTCTCACACTGAAATGTAAATAAAGCGTCCTGGGCTGCACCAAGACGCAGGCAGAAATGGATGTTGCTGGCACAGCTCCGGAGAGGGCGGGAGGGACGGAGGGCCAGAGCCTGCGCTTCCTCTTCCCTCTGCTGCTGCTGACAACTGGCCCCTTCCCTCATTTCCTTCCGGAAAACTTCAGCCCCAAGCCTTTGGGATCGCAGCAGTACTTGCTAAAAGCATTCCAGCTGCATCAAGACCGGGGTGGGGTAGGGATCAGGATGCCCCAGCTTCCCAGTCCAGCCCTGGATTCTGTCCCCTCCTCTGCATTCCCGAGGGTTTTATGAACCATTCCCCAGCACCATCAGCAACAAGTCCAAGCTCAGGCACCACTCTTAAGGACACACACAGACACAAAGCCTTTGCTGCCCACTCTGTGGGCAGACTGCAGCCCAGACTAGCTTCTGTAAATCCCTTGGGATTTGGCCTGGCTGTGGGATCCCTGAACCACAAAGCATCCATAAAGGCCCAGCATCACCATCCTGCATCCCCATGGCACAGCCAGCACGAGCCCCAGATTCCAAACCATGGACCTCCTTCTTGAATAACCCCCTCCAAGATGCTCCAACCCAGGGTAATTCCTTCCTTCCCACAGGAGCAGACACTTTCTGGGGAGCCCATCCCTAGTGCCCTGCTTCTGGGCACAGGCCTGTGTGTAGGGCTGCCTCCAAACCCATCCTTGCTCTGGAGAACATGGAGAGGACAAAACCAAAAGGGATGCGAACAGCCAAGAGCCCAAAACCCAGCTCCACTTTATGGCGAATAACACACAACCACCTCTGAAACACACCAGGCCCCCCCTGCCCCCGCAGCACCCTCGCCTCCAGCTCTGACAAACCAAAGCCAAGCCAAGTTACTCTGTTTTTTAATCCTGGAGATTAAAATGAAATTAAATCCGGGGCATTTGTCTTCCCCTGGCAGCACTGCTCTCCAGTTCTTCAGCTGGGAGAGCTCCTCAACCACACCACAACCTCCCTTGCCCAGCAGCGATGGGGAGAAGCTTTGGTTTGGCTTGAAAAATAACCAGACCCTGCTTTTGGTTTTTTTTGAGAAGATAAAAACCTAAAAATAAAAGGGATCAAACTCCAGGAAGGAGCAGACGGATACTGTACCCACCGCCATCGCCGCGTCCTCCATCTGGAGCCCAAAGGCTGCTTCTGTTGTGTTTTGGTTTTTGGCTGTTTTTTTTAGCAGGAGGGAGCTGACATCATCTGAATTTGAAATTCACATTTATTTTTACATCTGGTCTGAATTAATCTTTTTTTCCTTTCTTTTTCCCCCAGCGCCCTGACTTTCATGTAATGCAGTAATTGCTTACAGACTCCGGGTTTGAAGAGCCTGGCTAAAGCCTGGCTGGCTAAAACCAGCAAACCCGTCACCAAACGGCAGCATGAAAGAAAACAAGCCCCAGTACCTCCAACCAAACCCCAGCACGCCCATGGGACTGGGAGCTTGAGACCAAACAGCACTGCTTTCAAGCAAAAAGAGCTCAAATTAATGCCAGCTCTATCCCGAGAATCGGTGAGTTCCATGGAAAAACACCAACACGAACCAGGCTGCGCAGCACAGCTCCCCGTGCTCAGCTCTGTCCGAGGCATCTCCAGGAAAACTCCAGCATTTTGGAAGGAAAAAACATCCTCAGGGACGAAAATGCATCACTGTGAGCTAAAGAAAAAATAAAAGCTGAGGAGGGACCATAAAACGACAGCAAAGGTGGTGGGAGGCTGGTGGGATGGGCACTGTCTCACTCCCCTGTGCCAGTTGAAGGACACGGGAACACCAAGCGTGGGCCTGGGAAAGCTCAGCTCCATCCTGGGACAGCTCAGCCCCCATGACGACATGGTGGCAGCTAAAGCTCAGCTAAAGAGCTCCATGAGTTTATCCTTCCCACTTCCAGAACCTTGTGGGGATTTGCACTCCTGGTAGAAAACATGGAGAAGACCTTAAGTGGTGGTACCAGGTACCAGCTGGCACATTGAGCCATGGCACCACAGTGACGGTCCATTGGTACCCATGCAGAGTGGGACCCCACAGGTTGACTGTAACCCAGGAACAGGAATATCTATGGATGGGAGGACCCATGGGTGAGGGGATCAACAGATGAACAGGATCTACGGATGAGGGATCCCATGGGCAACCACAACCCACAGCCAAGAGAACTGTGGCCTGGGGGACAAACAGATGATGGCACTCATGGGTGAGGGATCCCATGGGCAAGTGCAACCCATGGGTGAATGGCACCCATGGAAAAAAACATCTCACAGGCAAAAAGGACTCGTGGGAGAGTGTGACCCATGGGTAAGGGGACCTACTGCTGAGAGTGGCCCAGGGGCATGGTGCCCATAGGTGAAGAGACACAAGGGAGAGTGTGACTCAGAGGCAAGGGGATTCACAGGTATGGCTCAGGGGTGAGGGGTCCCACTGGCAAGTGTGACCAAGAGCCAAGGGGATCCACAGGTGACTGTGACACAAGGGAAAGGGGTCCCACCGCAAGGAGACCAGCAGGTTGGTGTGACCCATAGGCAAGAGGTCCCAATGGGCAAGGGGATCCATTGGCAAGTGTGGCCTGTGAGAAATGAGTCCCATGGACAAGGGCACTTGTGGGCAGGTGTGACCCACAAACTAGGGGTCCCACAGGGAAGATGACTCATAGGTGAGTGGTAGCCCACGAGCAAAGGGTCCCAAGGGCAAAGATAGCCATGGGCAAATGAGGAGACCTGTGAGCAAGCATGACCTCTGGGTTAAGGGACACAAGGGTGAGCAGGACTCAGGGGCAAAGGGGATTCATGGGAGAGTATGACCCACGACAAAGGAGTCCTACATGCAAGGAGATGCGTGGATGGGTGTGACCCAGAGGTGAGTGGTCCCACGGGCAAGGGGAGCCAGGGGTGAGTGTGACCCATAAGGAAGGCGTCCCACAGGTGAGGGGACACATGGGCAAATGTGGCCTAAGGGCAAGGGAATCCATAGGCAAGTGTGACCCAGGGGAGAGGGGACCTGTGGACAAGTGTGACCTGAGTGTGAGGGGACCCACGGGTGAGTGTGACCCAGAAGTGAGTGGTCCCATAGACAAGGGAACCCTTGGGAGAATGTGACTCAGGAAGGAGTCCGACGGGCAGGGGACTTCTGGGCAAGCATGCCCCGGGGGCGAGGGGACTTGTGGGGAAGTGTGACCCTGAGACAAGGAGATCTACAAGAACAAGTGCCTCGGGGGTAAGGAGATCCACGGACGACTGTGAGCCAGGGACGAGAGGACCCACGGGAGAATGTTCCCCTTGAGATGAGGGGACCTGTGGGTGAGTGCAGCCCGGGGGCAAGGGGTGCCGCAGACGAGGAGATGTGGGTGAGCGGTGAGCCACAAGCGAAGGGTCCCACGGGACAGGGACTTGCAGACGAGCGTGACCCAGGAGCAAGGGATCTGTGGGTGATTGTGAGCTGGGGTTGAGGGCTCCCACTGGGGGAGTATGACCCCAGGGATTAGAAGCCCCAGGGGGGGAGGCACCCGTGGGCGTGTGACCCTGCGTCTCGCCCAGCCCGTGGGCGAGGGGCAGGCGGTTCGTGGCCGCGGCCAGCACGGGCGGGGGTCCGGCGGTCGGAGCAGCCTGGGCGCCGCTGGTTCTCTCTCCCGTCCCCGTCCCCGTCCCCGTCCCCGTCCCCGTCGCCGCGGGCGGGCGGAGGAAATGACTCGCATTCCTGCAGCTCCCGCTTCTCCGGCTCCAACTCATCTTCCCCCCGCCCGGCTCCCGGGCTCCGGGCTCCAAAAGCGCAACAAGCAGCCAAACCGGGCCCAAGCCCTGCCAGCCCAGCCCAGCCCAGCCGGGCCACAGCAGACACCCGGAACGCACCTACCTGCGGCTCCGGGGACCGCGCTGCCTGCCGAGCCGAGCCGAGCCGAGCCGAGCCGAGCCGAGCCGAGCCGTGCCGAGCCGAGCCGAGCCGTGCCGAGCCGAGCCGAGCCGAGCCGAGCCGTGCCGAGCCGAGCCGAGCCGAGCTTAGCGGAGCTGTGCCCAGCTCAGCTGAGTTCAGCCCAGCCCAGCTCGCCGCCCCCTCCCCTTCCCGGGCCGTACCGCGCCGCCCCGAGCGGCACCGGCACCGCCTCCCGCCTCAGCCTGGGCCCCGGGACAGCCCGGCGGTGGGGGGCACGGCGGCAGCAGCCACCCGAGGGACTCCGCAGAGAATCTGGCACAGGCTCCCGGGGAGGGAACCCGGGAAATACGGTACTCCTGCCTCCCGGTCCTAAAGCGGGTCCCGGCCCTCGTCCGAATCCCAGTCCCGACCCTCGTCCCAGTCCTGCTCCCGGTAGATTGCAATCCTAATCCCAGCCCAGGCCGCAGTACCGGCCCCAATCCTGTTACCAGTCCCAGCCCTCATTTCAGTATGGGTCCCAGTCCCAGTCCCGGTACAGATCTTGGCCCCATCCTGCTTCTGGGGGTGTTCTGAGGGAACACAAATTTAGCCTGGGAGGAGCCTGAGCATCCCCTAGGAAGGGCACATGGATACCATTCCTGGCAGGCCTGGGCAACTCCCGTGAAAGGATACAAACCTCCCCACCCAAACATCTCCAGGGAGAGGAGCTGAGCATCCACCTTGGCATCTCCCAGGGAAGAGACCACATATGCCTCTCTGAGCACCCCAGGAGAGGGAAGCCCACCCCTGGACCCTGCACCCAGCAGCCCAGTATCCCCAGCCCTGGCATCTCAAGCCAGCATTTAGGAATTGTGTTGATGCAGTACTAGAATTAGGACCAAGTCGTGCTCCCGTTGCAACCCCCTGGCAGCTGGGTGAGGTGAGTTGGCCTGGCTGGTGGGAGGTCTGCACTCGCATGGAGCACATGTGGGTCTCTCTCCACAGGTGACCCAGGAATGGGAACAGCAGCAGCAGCAACAAGAGCCCCATAAATTAGCAGCAAAGCATACTGGAGCTGCTTCTCCTCCAGAAGTGCCATCTGCTTGAGGTTGTTTTTGGTGGAGTTATTTATTCCTCACTCTGGAGCATCTACAGGCGTTTTGGGGACGACCTGCGAGGCCAGCTCCGCCCCCGCAGCCTGCACGAAGGGACTACGGTGGAGAGCAGCCGCTTGTTCCCTCAACTAAATAAAGAGCAGCCCTGCTCGGTCCTGAAGCCTGCTCGCAGCTCAGCAGCTCATGCTGGGTAATTACACCGTGCAAGTGCATGCTACTGATTGTGGGAATCCAACACTCTGCTCTCCTCCTGGAAAAAGCCCAACAGGCTGGCTTTAGCAGGGCCCTGGCTGGAAAGCACTTTGACTTCTCTCACGCTCATGTGAAATCCAGAGAGCATTTCCACCCATCAGCTCGCTTCTGCTTGTGCCATAGAATCATGGAATTGTTTGGGCTGGAAAAGAGCTTTAAGATCATCAGGTCTTAAAGCTCTCTCAGTCATCACTGAGCCAGCAGTGTGCACTTGCAGGCTGGAGGGCCAACCAGAGCCTGGGCTGCATCAGGAGAAGAGTGGCCAGCACACCGAGGGAGGTGATTCTTCTCCTCCACTCAGCTCTGCTGAGACCCCACCTGGAGTACTGCATCCAGTTCTGGAGCTCCTATGACAAGAGGGATGTGGAGATGCTGGAGTGTGTCCAGAGCAGGGCCAGGAGGATGCTCAGAGGCTGCAGCAGCTCTGCTGTGAGCACAGCCTGAAAGAGTTGGGGCTGTGCAGGGTGGAGCAGAGGAGGCTCCCAGGGGACCTTCTTGTGGCCTTCCAGGATCTGAAGGGGGCTACAAAAAAGCTGGGGAGGGACTTTTGAGGCTGTGAGGGAGTGCCAGGACTGGAGGGAATGGAGCAAAGCTGGAGGTGGGGAGAGTGAGGCTGGAGGTGAGGAGGAAGTTGTTGAGCAGGAGAGTGGTGAGAGGCTGGACTGGGTTGCCCAGGGAGGTGGTTGAGGCCCCATGGCTGGAGGTGTTTGAGGCCAGGCTGGCTGAGGCTGTGTGCAGCCTGCTGTAGGGTAGGGTGTCCCTGCCCATGGCAGGGAGTTGGAGCTGGCTGCTCCTTGTGGTCACTTCCAACCCTGCCTGATTCTATGGTCCTGTGTCCAACTGTCAACCTAACACCACCATGACCATCAACACATGTTGTAGATTCATAAAGTGGTTTGGGTTGGAAGAGACCTTTGAGATCATCTAGTTGCACTATCCCCTGGGCAAGGACACCCTCCTCTAGACCAGGTTGTGTAAGGCCCCATCCAGCCTGTCCTTGAGCACCTCCAGGAGGGGTCATGCACAACCTTCCCGGGCAACCTGTGCCAGTGCCTCACCACTCTCAATGTGAAGAATTTCCTCCATTAACTGAGTCTCTGCAAAGCTGCCCATGCCAAGTGCCACCACACTGAGGGTAGGGGTGAGGTTGTGGGGACCACCACCCCAGGCAGAAGTAGCTTGTTTTACACACAGATTCACCCTGGAAGCACCCCACATGCTTCTCTACTTTGAGGTTGGTAGAGCATTGGACCAGGCTGCCCAGAGAGGTTGTGGACTCTCCTCTGGAGTCACTCAAAGCCCACATGGATGTGATGCTGTGCAGCCTGCCCTGAGTGACCCTGCTCTGGCTGGAGGGTTGGGCTAGATGATCTCCAGAGGTTCCTTCCAGCCCCCACTGGCCTGTGATTGATTCTGTGACAGCCGAGGCTGGGGCAGGCCTGTGGCAGAGCTGCCCTTCAGCTCACTTAGCCCAGCTCCTTAAACACTGTAGGGGCTGGGGAGGGTGAAGGCAGGGCACGGCCCCATCACTTCATGTGGTCCTGCGTGGCTCTGTCACCCCCGCACCACCACCGCTGCCGCCCTCTCCCGGCCCCACGTAAGGCACAGCTGCAGCACGGCGGCGCCTGCCTCGCCGCAGAGGCTGATCAGAACATCGGGAAGAGCCCTGCCATACCAGCAAGGAGATGCACAGTCGTGGACTGGGGTGGCACAGCTGCTAATGCTGGGGAAGAGCCTCAGAGCAGCTCCATCTCTCCAGGAGAGGAGCAGCTCTGTGTGTCCCCTGATACCCTCCTGGCTGGAGGAGAATCCCTGTGAGAAGTCACCAGGTGTGTCGCACTCTGGACTCTGGAAGATGGGAGCTTGGAAACACGGACTTCAGCCGGCGTCTGGTGCCTGCCTGTCCTCCTGGGGAAGGGAAAGCACAAAGACTCTGGTGGCGTTTCTCTTGAACCGCTAGGGGAGGAATGAGGTGACCCTGCCCTTCTCCTCTGCTCTTGTGGGACCCCGCCTGGAGTGCTGCAACCAGCTCTGGTGACCCCAGCACGAGAAGGACACCAAACTGTTGGGGAGGGCCCAGAGGAGTGCCATGAAGATGGTCAGAGTGCTGGAGCACCTCCCCTGTAGGGACAGGCTGAGGGAGCTGGGGTTGTTCAGCCTGGAGAAGTGGAGGCGCTGGGAAGCCACATTATAGTGACCTTCAGTACCTGAGGGGGCTACAAGAAAGCTGAGAAGGGACTTTTTACAAGGGCTAGAAGCGATAGGGTGAGGGAGAGGGGATCGAGGGTTGAGGAGAGGAAATTTAAACTGGATATTAGGAAGAAATTCTTCACCACGAGGGTGGTGAGACACTGGAACACACTGCCCAAGGGTGTTGTGGCAGCCTGCTTCCTGGGGGTGCTCAAGGCCAGTCTGGAGAGAGCAACCTGCTCTAGGGGAAGGTGTCTGTGCCCATGCGAGGGGAACTGGAACTAGACAGCCTTTAAGGTCCCTTCCAGCCCAAATCATTCTACGATTAACATCCCCAGACAGGAGGAAACACAGATGGGGAAATATCCTAAATGGAAGTTTGTTGGTTTTTTCCTCTTGGGCAAGGTTTAATTCAGCTGATTGTGCTGCTGGAGGTGTCTCAGGATGTTGGTTCTGACTGAAAACCTTCACATCAAACCTGCAGATCTTTTCTTGCACTGAATGTGTTTGTATGGAGAAGATGTGAAACAGCAGCTGCTCACTGCTGTGTCACCAGCTGAGCATCCTCCATCCCAGCCCTTCAATGCCAGCATTGTTACTGGTGGGGATGGTCCCACAAACACTTCAGCTCTCTTTATCTCCTGCATAGTGTCCCTGTCGTTCTGCTAACAGGATGAAAAACTAGGAACAAAGCAACAGTAACAATTGAATCCACCCAGATCTCATCCCTTTCCCAAGGGCAGATGCTCTTACAATCCCACAGAGCTGTGCCAACTCATAGGGTGAAGCCACCAGTGGTTGGCATCCCCTTTGGTAATCTTTAGGATGTCCCAACAGGAACCTCCTCAGAGCTCCCTGAAAGGAGGATGGAGCCAGGTTGGGGGTTGATCTCTTTTCCCAAGTAGAGCATTGCCTCTTGCCCTGTCACCTGGTATCAGAGAGAAGAGGGCAACCCCCACTCACTACGAACTCCTTCCAGGTAGCTGGACCTGATGACCTCGGAAGACTTTTCCAACCTTAATGATTCTGTGGCTCTATGAAACTTTACCCTGCAAAAGGACCTCAGTGTCCACCTGTGATGCTCAGCATCCTCCTGGGGAGCATTTGAGGACAGGTGTGTCACTGTTGCTCAGCAATGCCTGGCACAGCATCAGGGCTGCAGCTTAGATGTGGAAATTCTTCCCTGGACCAGATAGCAAAACAAATCCCAGCTACTCAGAGTGGACTGTGCTGGGGTTGGGGCTGATCTAAGCATCGTCATCTTCCCCCCCCCCGTCCCGGTGAGGGAGATGTGTGGGAGCAACTGGGATGGAGGGGTCCAAGCATCATGCTGGGGAGTGGGTGGTTCCTCTGGTGTTTTGTGGGACCTTCAGGACAACACCATCGGATCTTTGGCCTGAAATACTGCCTTTGCAGAGACAGAATAAAGTATCTGCTTTAATTTGGGTCTGTGGCTAAATGCTGGGCACACCTCAGGACCCGTCCTTGGGGATCTGCTTCTATGCTGCCCCGCTTCTCGCTTCTCCTGAGTGAAACAGCCCCCCAGCTGACTCCCTCTGCCCCAGTCCGTCCCAGTCAATGAGTGAGGAAAGCCAGTTACTCAGCTTGCAGGAGCCAGCTCTGAATGGTACTAAGATTCCCTAAGGACAGAGGAAAGCTTCCCAAGGGGAGGACTGGTGTCAGCCCAGCTCAGTACCTGGAAGTAGAAGACCTACAAGAGAAATCTGGGCCAGACATTAAGAAAAAATTCTTGACAGTGAGAGTGGTGAGATACTGGAACAGGTTGCCCAGGGAGGCTGTGGATACCCCCTCCCTGGAAGTGCCAAAGCCAGGTTGGATGGAGCCTTGGGCAGTCAGGTCTACTGCAGGGTGCTCCTAGATGATGTTCAAGGTCTCCTTCAGCCCAAACCATTCTCTGCTTCTCTGGTTCTCTGATGCTCTGACCTGTTGAACATGCAGGGGTGGCCTGGGGTGGCATGGAGCCATCAGCTCCAGGGAAGGAATGTCAGCAACGCAGAACCACCCCCAGGCCTGAGGGATGCTCACAGAGGAGGTGCTGCCAGCCAAAAAATGCTGGGGATGGGGTGTGACAGCTTATTGAACTGGAATCCAAAATCTGCCTCTGCTTTACCCACCTATCCTCTCCCTCTTTGCTCGGGAAGGCAGCAAGGACAGAGATCAAAAGGATCTCTTGGATTCCATCCAAGACAAAGAGGGATGGAAAAAAGAGGAAAAATCCATCCTGAATCCACAACCCTTGGCAACATCAATCACAGAATCACAGAAACACCCAGGCTGGCAAAGCCTCTCACTCAGTCCAGCCTAGAGCCCTGCTCCACAAGCTTCACCTTACACCGTCTCCCTAAGCACTGCAGCCAAAGCTCCCTTAAACACAGCCAGGCTGGGTGGCTCCAGCACCTCCCTGGGCAGCTCACTCCAGTGCCTGAAATGTAAGTGTGCATCCCGATGGGTAAGCATATACCCTCTCCCCCCAGATCAAATGCCTGCAGCTACTGTGGCAGTGCTGATCCAGTGAATTCTGTAATCCATCCCGCCGGATCTGCAGCTGCCTCTAACCCAGGATCCTCTGGAACACCGAGCGGCAGCAGCCGGCTGTGGTTCCATCCTGTGAGATTCCTTAGGATGACCGGATGGGAAGCAAGGATTGCCTCCCCCCTTCCACACTGGGACCCCGTGCTGGCCTTGAGTACCAAAAGATGGATGAATGTGGGGTGAGATGGGCAGGACTCGGTGTGGGGCTTTGCTGCAGCCCCCCCGTGCAATGCACAGCCTGCACTCTCTGCAGTCCCTCCGCCCCCTAGAAAAGCCAGAGACTCTCCTCCCTTCCCCGCTCCCTCAGGCATTTCCTCGGGCCCTAAAGGAGACCTGGGGGGCTCTTAGCCTGAGAGTTAGTCCCAGATTTTAATCCTACCCTGCCTGAGCTGCTGAAAAGCCTCTGGAAATTTGTCCTAATGCAGGAATGGCAACAGCCAGGGGGGAGGAAGGATCAGAGGAGTGGGGGGATATTTATAGCCCATGTATGTGCCTGCTCGGCTGACTTCAGTCCTATCTGATGGAAGAGCAGATGCCTCAGGGCTCCTTCTGTCCTCCCAAACAGGAAAGAAACCCCAGTGAGGGCCCCTCAAGGGGGTCACAAGCAGCCCCCATGTTATGAGATATCAGAGAATCCACACCAGCATGCTAGGCTGGGAGGCATCACAGGATCACAGAGTGGTAGGAGTTGGAAGGGACCCTTGGAGGTCATCCCTGGGAAAGCAGGGGCACCCACAGCAGCTTGCCCAGGATTTCAAGGTCCAGCTGAGTTTGGAATCTCTCCAGAGAAGGAGACTCCACAGCCTCTCTGGGCAGCCTGCTCCAGGGCTCCAGCACCCTCACAGCAAAGAAGTTTCTCCTCCTGTTCAGATGGAACCTCCTGAGATCCAGTTTGTGCCACCTTGTACTGTCACTGGGCATCACTGGAAAGAGTCTGGCCCCATCTTCTTGTCCCCCACCCTTTAGATCTTGCTGAGCACTGATCAGATCCCCTCTCAGACTGCTCTTCTCCAGGCTCAACAGTCCCAGGTCTCAGCCTTTCCTCCTCTGCATCCTTGGAGCCTCCACCGGATTCTCTCTAGTAGAGTTCCTGGAAGTGGAGGTCGTCCAATATGGTTCTTCTGAAAGACCAACTCCAGTTGGACCCTCACACCCTGAGGTGACATTTGGAGGGGCCTCTCACCATAAATATGTTTAAACCAAGCACAACTCCAGTGCAGAAGGCCACAAAAGGCCCCACCACATGTGGCACTGTGGGCTTGGCACCACCTGCACCCCTGTCACCATGCCCCAGAGATGCCCCACCACACTGATGTTTTTCTCTGCACAACGTGGTTTAAAACAAGCAGGGGCAGGCAGATGGCTGCAAAACCTGTGGCTTCCAGGGGCCAGCACCAGTTTCAAGCATGCTTTGAAAGGTGAATGATGCCACCCAGATCTCCAGGGGTGCAGACAGGCACCTCTTTGCCCGTGGAAACAGGGCTCTCACCTCGTGCTTCATAAACAGGCAGGACTGCGGCAGGGAAAAGCCAGCCCAGGCCACCCGTCCCCCACTGCCAGCCCCAGGGACACAGCACCTGAGGCAGCAAGGAGTGTGGCTGTGGCCCAACGGATCTGCCACTCATCTATCAATGATTTACCACCACTCTGAAGAGCTTTTTGTGCTGCTGGGGCTTCCCAGCAGCCCCAGCCAAGGTCAGTGCTCTGCTCGGTGTGGAGTCACACAGATGCCAGGAGGGAGAGGGGTTGGGAGCCCATGGTGGGCGTGAGGCAGGGGTAAAGCAGAGCCCACTCACCCCGACAGTGTGATCACAGAATCACAGGATTTTGGGGGTTGGAAGGGACTCTTGAAGACTATGGAGTCCAGCCCCACTGGCTGACCAGTCTATAGCTACCCAGGTCTTCCTTCTTGCCCTTTTTGAAGGCTGGAGTGGCACTGGCTTTCCTCCAGTCCTCAGACACCTCTCCTGTCCTCAAGGACTTTTCAGAGAGGATGGAGAGTGGCCCAGCAATGCCTTCTGCCAGCTCCCTCAGCACTCATACTTGTGTAGACAAGTTCGTGCTGGCCTTTTCTCCTTCCTTGCCTCGGGGGCCCTGGGGACATCCAGCCAATCCCTTGCTTAGACCTTGAGAAGTTTTGGGGCTGGGCTTTGTGTCACAGGAAGGGAGCAGCAGCTTTGACACCAGTGTCAATGACACAGTGGCCATCCCAGCCTGAAGCCACCCCTGCGAGGTGCTGGTGTGCTGGGGTCGCAGTGCACCAGGTGCCTGGCAGCAAGAGTTCCAAAGGTGCTGGTGGTGCAGGGCAGGATTTGGGCCATGCCACTCTCTTCTGAAGCAGCAGTGGCGTCCTCTCAGCCAGATGGGAATTGATTTCTGAGCAATGGGCTGAGCAGGTCTCCTCCAGGATCCATAACTTGGCTAATGATTATCTAATGGGCTCCCACGAATAGCTCATTAATCCCTTTGTATTTAATTAATGGCAGGCAGGACCCCACCTGCTGCAGTCATGTTGCTTGGGTCTCCACATCCCTCTGCTTTGGCCACCTCTGTTTTTCTCTCTCTTTCCCTCATCTCTCATTCCAGCTCCCCTCCCCCCCCTTCACCCAAGGACACCCTCCCCTGCTCCGTCACACCCTGGGGACAAAAACACCATTATGAGGCTGCAGCCAGTGGTGGGCACCAGCTCAGAAGCAGCCACAGGCTGTTTGCAGCCCAGGTTGTTTCCCGGGACATCTGACCACAGAGTTCAGCAGCACCCATGGGGGGAGGCCAAAGAGGGGACACTATGTCTGGTCCCCCAGGATCACAACGTCCAGGTGGCTTTGGAATCTCTCCAAAGGAGGAGACTCACAATCTCTCTGGGCAGCCTGCTCCAGGCTTCCAGCACCCTCACAGCAAAGACCTTTTTCCTCCTGCTCAGATGAAACCTCCTGGGTTCCAGTTTGAGCCCGTTGCCCCTTGCCCTGTTCTTGATCACCACCTGAAAGAGACTGGCCCTATCCTTTTGACCTCCAACCTTTGGGTATTGATCAGATCCCCTCCCAGGCTGCTGTTCTCCAGGCTAAACAGTTCCAGGTCTCTCAGCCTTTCCTCCTTACAGAGATGCTCCAGTCCACCCAGCACCTTTGCAGCCTCTGACCGAATCTCTGCAGTGGCTCCCTGTCTCTCCTAAACTGGGGACCCAGAACTCCAGATATGGCCCCACTAGGACAGAGTAGAAGGGCAGGAAACCCTGCCTGGACCTGCTGGCTGCACTCCACTGAGGTTAGCCTGGGAGGCCAGTGGCCTTGACGCTGTCGGTGAGCTGCTCGCCCGCAGCACGCATGAGCGCAGGGCACTCGGCGTTCCCCCAGCGCCTGCCGCTGCCACCTCCCTCCCGGTGCCCACAGCTATTTGGCAGGCAGCTCGTAACAGCTGAGCTCTCCAAAGCCCCAGCTTTGTGGTTCCCCTCCTCCAACACTTCTTTGGAGTGCAGGGAAGGGTCTCACCATCCCGCCGGGGTGCTGCTCTGGGAGCAACCCAGTGACTGCCTGAGACATTCCTCGGTGTGATGCCACCACCCAGCAGGAAGGGAGATGGCGCCGAGATCAGAAGCAACTGCTACCAGCAGCCTTCCCTGCCCTCTGGGCAGCAGAGGAACGCTGTGTTTTGGTTTTGGTTTGGTTTGAAGGGTGATTTTTCCGTGGACAGCACTTCCCAGACACACCATTTCCCCGGGAAGCAGCAGCTGTGCCGCTTCTGCCAGCCGCCCGCTCCTCCCCCCGGCCCCAGCCAGCTCCCAGCTCATCGCACAAATTGCAGAACGGGGTTAAATGGTGAGTCAGGCGCAGCAGGCATGGCCCCACGCCAAAACGATCAGCCCCAGATTGCCACCCGTGGTTGTTCTGCCCCGAGGACCACACGTCCCATGGGAAGCAAGGCATGGAAAAGGCAGTGCGGGGTTCAGGCAGAGCACTGTGTCTCAGACCACCACCCAGTGTAAATGTGCTGGAAAATATGGCTCTGAAATCACAGCATCGCCCCTCTGGGATGTGCCCAGGTGGGGCTGGGGTCTGGGGAGGACCAGGCTGGAGTTTGAGGATAGATGTAGACAGGATAGTAGAAAGAAATTCTTTACAGTAAGGGTAGTGAGACACTGGAAGAGGGAAATTGTGGATGCCCTCTCCTTGTGTCCAACAGGGCCAGTGGGATCCTGGGGGGCATTGAGCAGAGCATGTCCAGCAGATCCAGGGAGGTTCTCCTCCCCCTCTACTAAGGACCAGAGAGTGGTGGTGAATGGTGCCACATCCAGCTGGCAGCTGGCACTAGTGGTGTGCCCCAGGGATCAGTGCTGGGCCCAATACTGTTTAACATCTTCATTGATGGTCTGGAGCAGGGGATTTAGTTTGCAGATGACACCAAGCTGGGAGCAGCTGTGGAGCTGTTGGAGGATAGCAGAGCCCTGCAGAGGGACCTGGCCAGGCTGGATGGGTGGGCAGAGGCCAATGGGATGAGACTGAACAAGGCCAAGGGCAGGGTTCTGCACTTTGGCCACAACAACCCCAAGCAGCGCTACAGGCTGGGGCCAGGGTGGCTGAGAGCAGGCAGGCAGAGAGGGACCTGGGGGTGCTGGCAGAGAGGGACCTGGGGGTGCTGGCAGAGAGGAGCTGAAGAGGAGGCAGCAGTGCCCAGGTGGGCAGCAGAGCCAATGGCATCCTGGGCTGGCTCAGGAGCAGTGTGGGCAGCAGGATAAGGGAGGTTCTTCTGCCCCTGTGCTCAGCACTGATGAGGCCACACCATGAGTGCTGTGTCCAGTTCTGGGCTCCTCAGTTCAAGAGAGATGTTGAGGTGCTGGAAGGTGTCCAGAGAAGGGCAGCAAGGCTAGGGAGGGGCCTGGAGCACAGCCTTGTGAGGAAAGGCTGAGGGAGCTGGGGGTGTGCTGTAGGGGGGCTGTAGCCAGGTGGGGTTGGGCTCTGCTGCCAGGAAAGCAGCAACAGAACAAGGGGACAGAGTCTGAAGCTGTGCCAGGGCAGGTCTGGGCTGGATGTTAGGAGGAAGTTGTTGCCAGAGAGAGTGATTGGCATTGGAATGGGCTGCCCAAGGAGGTGGTGTAGTGGCTGTGCCTGGAGGTGTTGAAGCCAAGCCTGGCTGGGGCACTTAGTGCCATGGTCTGGTTGATTGGACAGGGCTGGGTGCTAGGTTGAGCTGGGTGAGCTCAGAGCTCTCTTCCAAATCGCTTGATTCTATGGTTCTAGTCTGCACAACCAAACAAAAGCCACACCAGCAAACCCAAACCCCTGAAATTAAAGTGCCTGGAAGGTGTGATGGGCAGCAAGGGAGAAATCCCAGGTGTTTCTCACCTGATTGTACCTTGGCTCCTGTTTGCACAGCCCTGCCCTCAGCCAACATTTCTTTGCCCAAGGCCTTACCCAAATGATGGTGAAGGGGTGAAAGATGCTGGGGGCTCGCTAGGAAAGGACTGGTAAGGAGGACTGGCAAGAAAACCAGTGAAGGGTCTAGAGAACCAGAGCTCTCTGCTCTCCACAACTGCCTGAAAGGAGGATGGATCCCAAGATGGACTTGGTCTCTTTTCCCTAGATCAGGTGATAGAACAAGAGGAAATGGCCTGAAAAGTCTCTTCCAGACAAAACAATTCTATGATCCAATTTAATGATTCCATACTTAGGTGCATGCAAACTCCCACCCACCTCCAGCCCTTCACAGGTACAATCTGCCCAACTCCTGTCAGCACTTCTGCCTGTTACAGGAGGGGCTAGGGTGCCCTGGCTGTGGAAGTGCAAAGCTACCCACGGAGCACCAGATCCAGGCTTCCCAGGCATCTGCTTCCCCTCTGTGGATGCAAAGTGATGGCTCACCACAGAGTTCCCATGAGCAATTAGGCTACAGATCCCTTCTGCCACCAACAAACTTGTACTGAGGGGCCTGGGTGAATCAGGGGAAGGGCATTCACTGCCTGGCCAAATGCAATGGTGGTAGTGGTGTAAATCAGGGCAAGCTGGTTGGGGGAGGTTCGCATAGGATGGTTGTGCTTGGAATCACCCCTTTGTCCTGCAAAGCAGGGCTGAACCCCAGCAGAGAGAGGCATCTGAGGGCTGTGTTTGTGCAGGGGAGGCTGAAAAGTGGGTGCCATGGGCTAGGGACCAGGATGGCTGGAGATGGAGAAGGCATCCGTGCTACCTGCTGTGGGCTTTGGAGCAGAACAGGGGGCGTGGGTAGTGAGGTGGGGGCTTTTGGGTGGGATAATCTTTTTAGCAGGAGCTGTTGTGACAGGACAAGGGCTGGTGGGTTACTACTAAAAGAGGAGAGGTTTAGACCAGAGAGAAGGAAGAAACATTTGACACTGAGGGTAGCAAGACCCTGTCCCATGTTGCTTAGAGAGCCCTCAGGCTCTGGCAGTTCCATTAGAGCCCCCTGGTCGGCTTTTGGCTTTTCCTGATGGTACCAGTGCAGAGGACTGGGCTAGGACAGACAGCCCCACAGTGGGACCCCCTGGATGCTGCACCCAGCTCAGGGGGAGCAGCCCTTACCCGCGGTGGGGTGAGAAGCTCTGCCCTTGGCTGAGGCTTTCTTAGCTCCTCAGGGGTATGGGATGCTGCTGCATGGCTGTGCACCAGCCCATGGGATGTGCACCAGCCCAGCCAGTGATTCTAAAAGGCCACCAGATAAACAATGCAGTGAAAATAATGCAAACAGTGTGTTTTCCCAAGGATTAACCCCTATTTTTCAGATTTACTCAGGCCAGACCCCAAAACAGAAGAGAGAATTTTCCTTTTTCTCCACCACCAAGCTCAGCAAACAGCCCTACCTGCGGAGCAGGCTCAGAGGCTGTATCACATTCCTCTGTGTTTATGCCAGGGCTGGATCTTCAGCTGTTGCATGAAGAGTACCAGGCTTGTCCTCCTTTGAGCTAGGCTTCACACCCAGCCTAAAATCATCCTATCACCCCTTCTCCTGCCCCTGTCCATCAACTACCTTCCACAGTGACTGCTCAAAGTTCTCCTACCAGCATGCAGGATTGAGCAGCTCCTTCCCAACACACACCAGCATGGGATGGAGATCTGGCCATGCCAACGACACTAGGGAAGGAAAACACATCTGCCCATGGGATGGAGTTCTGGCCATGCCAATGACACTAGGGAAGGAAAACACATCTGCCCATGGGATGGAGATCTGGCCATGCCAACGACACTAGGGAAGGAAAACACATCTGCCCATGAGATGGAGATCTGGCCATGCCAATGACACTAGGGAAGGAAAACACATCTGCCCATGGGATGGAGTTCTGGCCATGCCAACGACACTAGGGAAGGAAAACACATCTGCCCAGACAGGTTGTGGAGTCTCCTTCTCTGGAAAGATTCCAAACCCGCCTAGATACTGTAGTCCTGTGTGGGCTGCCATGGGTGACACTGCTTTAGCAGAGGAGTTGGATTGGGTCATCTCAAGAGGTCTCTTCCAACCCCTGCATTCTGTGATCTCTGGGATTAGCAGCATCTGTTCTTGTCAATGCCCTATCCCAGCAGTGTCCATCCTGGCATTGTGGGAAGCTTCCTTACAGTAGTGGCCTGGCCAGTTTGGTGGGGTGAGCATGGAGAAGACACTCAATTACACACCACAGGGTGTTTTCCCAGTTGCAAAAGGCCAATTGCATTCACTCTACCTGCAGCAGGTGCCATTAGTCCTCTTTGGCAGCTAATTGGCAATTAATAACATCTTTGCATTATGCAAATGGACTATGAATGTTCTGCAGATCAATTTAGGGCCAGGAGTGATGTGAGGGCTGGAAGCCTGTTGCTGTAAGGCCAGGCTGAGAGAGTTGGGGTTGTTCAGCCTGGAGAAGAGAAGGATCTAGGGAGACCTTCTGGTGGCTATTCAATATTGGGTTGGACTCGATGATCTGTGAGGTCTCTTCCAACCCTGATGATACTATGATACTATGATTTAAAGGGGCCAAGAAGAAAGCTGGGGACACACTTTTGAGCAGGGCCTGTTGTGACAGGACAAGGAGTGACAAGTTTGAGCTGAAACAGGGGAGATTTAGACTAGGAGAAGGAAGTTCTTTGTGCTGAGGGTGGTGAGACCCTGGCCCACATTACCCAGAGAGGTGATAGATGGAAGTGAGGCTGTCTGGGGCTCTGAGCAACCTGCTCTAGTTGCAGGTGTCCCTGCTGACTGCAGGGGGTTGGACTGGATGGTTTTTAAAGGCCCCTTCCAGCCCAAACCATCCTGTGATTCTGCCACTCTCTGCCATTTCAGTGCCCTTAGCTTTGCTTCCAGGCTTGATGACATTCTGCACCTCAGAGTCGCTATAACTTTTGCCACAAGCTGCAAAAGCAGCTCCTTGGGGATGCAAAAGAAGACTTCCTGCAGCACCCAGCTCAGGGCACGGCTGGCACAGGGCATTCCACGGCTGACCCAGCAGGAGGTGATGGTGATGAGGCAGGGCTGAGCCTGCTGCCACTGCCCAGCTGACGGAGGGCCTCCAGGATGCGTCCGTCTGTCCGTGCAGGAAGCCGAGGCGTGCCAGGCTGGCCTCGTCACTGCTGGTAGTGCTTTAGGTGCTGGAGCAGAGCAGGGAAGGACATTAAAAACAGCCTCAGATACCAAGAGGGGCAGCAGCTTAGTGCAATCAAAAAGAGCTTGCAGCCAGCATCCAGCCAGCTTAGCTTTGCTTATGCTAATTGGGAAGACTGCAAACAGCTCGAGGTGAGAAGCTCGGGCGTTGAGGAGCGAGCTGGGACTTTCCATGGGCAGCCAGCCAGCTGCATCCCTTTCATATGCTCTCGGGCGCGTCTGATTCCTCAGGGCCAGGCTGCCCAGCCACCCCTCACGCCGTGGGTGCTGTGCCCGAGGGGAGCAGCGCCCTTGTGCCAGAGCTGGAGGTGAGCCACATCCACAGCCCACATTCCTTGGATAGGGGTTGGCAGCCAGATTTGGCTGCCCCTGAGCATCACCTACCATCTGCAAGAGGCTGAGGGGAAGTTGGACAATCAACATATGGTCAATCTGGTATCCTCTAGCGGCTTTAGAGACAAAGCATATGGGAATTCTGGAGAAGGGTAGGAAACACATTGTCAGATGTGGCTTCCATTTCCAAAGGCTTTAGTGGGGAGTACAGAATCATGGAATCAGTCAGGGTTGGAAGGGACCACAAGGAGCAGCCAGTTCCAACACCCCTGCCATGCCCAGGGACACCTCACACTAGAGCAGGCTGCACACAGCCTCGGCCAGCCTGGCCTTAAACACCTCCAGGGATGAGGCTTCTACCACTTCCCTGAGCAACCCCTGCCAGGCTCTCACCACCCTCATGCTGAACAACTTCTTCCTAACATCCAGTCTGAATCTCCCCATTTCCAGCCTGGTTCCATCCTGTCACTGCCTGACAGCCTAAAGAGTCCCTCTCTGATTTCTTGTAGCCCCCTTCAGATACAAAAAGGCCACAGAAAGGTCATCTGGGAGCCTTCTCCTCTCCAGACTGCACAGCCCCAACTCCCTCAGTCTCTCCTCATAGGAGCAGTTCTTTCCCCTCCATCTTCAAGCCACATTCTAGTGTGACCAGCAGTGGCTCTGGAGTCTTCTGTGCTTGCCGTAAGAGTGGGTTGAGTTGGAAGGGACCTTCAATGCTCATCTAGTCCAATTGCCCTGCAGTCATCATGGACATCTGCAACTACCTCAGGTTGCTCACAGCCCCAAACAACCTGACCTGGTATGGTTCCAGGGATGGGGCATCTACCACTTCTCAGGGCAACCTGGGACAGGGTCTCACCACCCTCATTCCCATGGTGGTAACAACCCCAGATCAGCCATGCTCAGCCAATCTGGCTGTTTTTTGTCCCTTGGGACACAAAGTTGAGGTGCCCTTCCATTGCACGAGTTACGTTCTTATACTCAAAGTTGAGCTTCCACATTTTCTGCTCCTTTTATTGTTGGGGAGCAGATAGTTCAGCCCTGCTATCGCTGCTGGCTGACCCAGGGCTTAAAGCATCATCTTTAAGAAAGATAAGCCATGTGAAGCAATTAAACCACCCCAAAGAAGAGAAGAGCCATGGCTGAGTGCAGTGGAACACCTGCACTTTTGTCTCCCTGGGACTGGTTTTGCAATCAGATCTCCCAGCACATGAACTTACACAAAGAAAATGGAAAGCCAGCAAAAGTCTCATTTCCCCCCAGGTTAGGCAGTTCCCAGTGACAGGTTTGTAAAAGCAGAGACCAGGAGAATGTAAGTCGCTGGTGAGGTTGGCTGCATGATGCTGTCAAGTGCTCAGGAGATCTTTAACAGAGGAGAAGCAAAGGGTTTGTTTTTCCCCTGCCTCTGCCCAAGTGTTTTGCCTTGCATGGAGCAGACCCTTCTCAGATGAGCTCCTCGATAAACACTCTTCATAGAATCATTAAGGTTGGAAAGGACCTCCAAGATCAAGTCAAACCATCAGCCCAACGCCTCCCAGTCTACACATGAACTTCTTAAGGAAAACATCATCTGTATGCCTTTGATAAATGATTTGCATTCAAGGTAATTACATTTTAATCAGCAAAGCCAAAGAAACTGAGAGCTTTTTCCACCCCAGATGAGATGGAGACAGCTCTGATTACCTATCAGATGTAACATGCCGCATTAAAACTGCCCAGCTCCTGAGGGTTCCTTATGGAACAAGACGGGGAAGAATGAAGGGTGGGAGGAGGGAAACAGCAGGAAAATTCATTCATTCATTTTCCAAGTGAAATGACATTGCTTAGTTCATGGGGATAAAAATTACCTGCTTATTCCCATCTGCTGTCTTATGCCTCAGCTGCAAGCCCTCAGTGCTGGAAAAATCCTCCCCACCCAGGCAGGGAAGCTGAGGCACAACCAACCTGCTTATTAGCAGAGCAGGATGAGCCAGCCAGCAGGCAGCCTGGGCAGGAGGGTACTCCCTTTCCCTTTCTGCACCCCACTCTTTCTCTTCTTCTACATCTCTACCTTTTCCTACCTACTACTATTTCCCCATCTCCGTGTCCACCCCCATCCCTATCTTCCCATTCCCATTCCTAGCCCCATCCCTGTTCTCATCCATATCTGCATCCCTGTCCCTGTTCTTCCCCTTCCACATCTCTTTACCCTTTTCCATCTCTATGACTATCCTCAACCCCATCTCCATGTTCATCCCCATCCTTATCTTCCCATTCCCACACCCATTCTCATTCTCATTCCTTCTCTCATCCCTATCCCTGTTTTCACCTTCCCTGTCTCTTTACCCTTTCCTATCCCCTACTTCTTCCCCATCCTCATCTCAGTCATTATCCTCATCCCCATCTCCATGTCTATCTTCCCATTTCTATCCCCATTCCCAGTCTCATCCTCATTCCCACCCCCATCCCTATCCTTCTTTCTGTCCCCTTTTGCATTTCCATGGAATCATAGAATGGTTTAGGTTGGAAGGGACCTCAAAGATCATCTAGTTCCAAGCCCTCACCATAGGCAGAGACACATCTCACTAGGATTGTTATCCCTATCTCCTTTTCTTTCCATGTTTCTGTCACCACTCCCACCACTATCCCAGTCTTCATCCTCATTCCCACCCCATCCCTGTTTCTATCCCAAATTCCCATCCTTCTTTATCCTTATCTCAATTTCCATCCCTATTTCCTAGTCTCATCCTTGTCCTTATCTTCATCCTCATTCCCATCTCTATAGCCATTCCTATCCATGTCCCCGCCTTCGTTCCTATCTCCTTTCCTAGTCTCACTCACCGCTATCCCAATATCCATCTCCATGGCCATACTTATCCCTGCACCTGTTTCCTTTTCCCGTCCCCATCACAGTTGTCCTGGATGACCTTAAAGGTCTTTTTCCAGTCCAGATGATGCTCTGATCCCTTCCTCCGCTGCCTTCCCCATGGAGCCCCTCCAGCAGCTGGAGCAGCATTGCAGGCTCTGTTTCCCTTCAGGCTGTTAACCTGTGTGTGGGCAGCACAGGGTGTGCAGGGCTCAGCCAGGCACCCGCCCTGTCTGCAGGACCCGTCCCGTGGACCCCACTCAGCTGCTTCCCCAGGGAGAAAACCTTCTGAAAGGAGGGGACACCATGGAAATAGAGAGGAACCAGCCTTGGTGACAAGCTCTTTGCAAAGCCGCTGAGCCTTCCTCCTCTGCCCCACAATCTTCAAGACATGTCTGTCCCTGCCAAGAACTTACTGGGATGCCAAAATAACAGCCTGAGCCCTTCCCAAGTCCTCCACCAGCAACCCTGTGCTGGAACATGGCAGTGCTGAGACAGGCCAGAGAATAATGCCAGGGAGCCAAGCCAGGTAATGACATTTTGGGGGTTCTTTGGAAAGCCAAAAGTGGATCTGTAGGGAGGAAAAGGCTGGCAGAGGCCCTGGGAGCCAATGGTTGGGCTGGAGAAGCAAGGTGGAGATTGGTATCTTTTTGGATGCAACAAGTGACAGGAACAAGAGGAAATGAGCTTGAGTTGTGCCAGAGGAGGTTCAGGGTGGATATTAGGAGGAGTTTCTTCACAGGCAGTATTCGCAAGCACTGGAACAGGCTGCTCAGGGAGATGGTGGAGCTACCATCCCTGGAATTGCATAAAACATGTGATACTCAGGGACGTGGTCCAGTGGCAGCAGCTGAGCAGTAATGGTGGGACTGAGCTTTGGGCAAATGGTTGGACCTGATAACTCAAAGGTCTCTTCCAGCCTCAGCAGCTCTATGATTCTGTGGTGATTTGAAATGTCTTTTCCAACCAAAATGATTCTGACTCTATGATCTCCAGCATGGCTCCCTCCTGTCCCCACCTCATGGACAGGAATCCAAGAGCTGGTGTCCATGGGCCCCTCTGCAGAAAGCCAAGCCCAAAGCTTCTCTCTTTTGGCAGTGATGCTTATGTGGATCATAGAATCACGCACATAGAAAAGTTTGGGATGCAGGGAATCTTTCAGGGTCATCTAGTCCATCCCTGCAGTCAGCAGAGACATCTGGAACTAGAGCAGGTTGCTCACAGCCCCAGGCAACCTCACCTGGAATGGGGCAAGCTGGGCCAGGGTCTCACTGCTCTCAGTGTCAAACATGTCTTCTCCCGTGGAGTCTCAATGTTCCTCTTTTAGCTGAGAGAGCTGGAGGAGAGAAGGCTCAAGGGAGACCTTCTGGGGGCCTTTTAGTAATTGAAAGGGGCCAAGAAGAAATCTGGGGACAAACTTTTGAAGAGTGTCTTAAATCAGCACGAGGGGTGATGATTTAAAGTAGAAGAGGGAGATTCAGACTGGAGAGAAGGAAGAGATTTCTTGCACTGAGAGTGGTGAGACCCTGTCCCATGTTGCCCAGAGAGGTGCCCCTCCCTGGACAGAGGAAGTTCTGGTTTGCCTCTTTGCTTTGAGAGAGTGGGCAGAGGGCTTGCTGCGAATGGAAGGACAGAGAGGAGGAGGAAATGAAAACTAATTAACTAATAAATGAGCTGGGTTGGCTCGGGGCAGCAGGAGAGCGATCCAGAGAGCTGACTCACTCTGACTCAGACTGCAGAGTGGGCTGCAATCTGGCGTGGGCACAACTCCTGCCCCAGCCACGCAGCCAGGCTGTGGGCACTGAACCCAGAGCTGCTGCGACCCGAGATCCCTGCGGGGATCCACTTGGCACTGCCATCGCTTCCTCTGCAGGAGAGAAATCACTTTCTCCAGGGAAATGGAGCCGTTTCACTGGTGAGAGCAAGCAGCTTAGATGCAGTCAGGGCTTTGGCTACAGATCCTCATCTCCCTGTTTTTACCTTAAAGCCGGCCAAGCGCAGGGAGGGTGGGAATTCCCCCTCCAGACAGCCAGAAAGCCACTGTGGCGTGGGAGAAGAAGAATGCTGCCACCAGGGCAGGGATCCCAAATCCTCGAAGCTGGTAAACATGTTCAGAGCCATTGGGCTGAATCACAGAGTGGTTTGGGTTGGAAGGGACCTTTAAAGGTCATCTAGTCCAACTCTCCTGCAATCAGCAGGGATGCCTGCAACTACAACAGGTTGCTCACAGCTCCAAACGTCCTCACCCACAGTAGGTCCACATATACCACCCCTCTGGATAACCTAGGACAGGGTCTCAGCACCCTCATTCCCATGGTGGTAACTTACAACCCTGGCTCAGCCATGCTTAGCCATTTGGCTGCCTTGTATCCCTAGGGACACAAAGCTGAGATACTCTTCCATTGCATGAGCTACTTTCTTGTTCTCAGAGTTGAGCTCCCATGTTGCTACTCCCTTCAGTTTTGGGGAGCAGATAGTTCCCACCAGCCCTGCTATTGCTGCTGCCTGCCCAGGGCTTAAAGAAGCATGTTTAAGAAAGATAAGCAAGCTGAAGAAATTAAACCACCCCAAAGAAAAGAAGAGGCAGGGAATAACCTGTCCTGAAATGGTTCCAGGGGTGGGCCATCAACTACCTCTCTGAGCAACCTGGACCAGTGTCTCACCACCCTCAGTGTAAAAAAAATCTCTGCCTTGCCTTTAGCCTGAATCTCCCTCCCCTAGTTCAGACCATCACCCTTGTCCTGTCACAACAGGCCTGCCTCAGGAATCTGCCCCTAGACTTCTTCTAAGTCTCCCATAAGTACAGGACTAAAGGGACTGCTCTGAAGGGGTGGTTCAAGCCTGGCCATCTTGCCAGGCAGGGATCCCAGAGGGGTGCAGTGTGGGTGCTGCCGGCCGTGCCGCCCGGCGTGCTGGTGCATGCACTCGGGGAGCTGCTGCCTCCCCCTCTGCTCCCGTGTGCCTTGGCTGTGCCTCGTTCCTGCCTGATGACTGGGTGTGATTGCTTCATCCCATAATAAGCCCTGGCCTCCTTGCTCCACAGGGATGCTGTCCTAGTCAGGGGAAGACATGGCTCCGGGATGCTTTGCTTAGGTGCATGGCAAAGGCTGGGCTGAAGGGGTAGATGTGGTGGAGAGCATAACGGAAGGCCGAGGGGGCACCTCCTTTCTTCTTGCCATTTCTGTGCTGGAGATCTGGGAGAAGAGAAGGCTCCTGGGAGGGGGTGCACATGTCATCTCCTCCCACAATCCATCAGGGACTGGGCTCAGCTGTGTGGGCTGTCTGGTGGAGGTGAGAGGAGTCCCACCTTCTGCACAGGCATGAAGAAAGAGAGAAAAAAGTCCTGCAGTTGAGTTGTTTTTTTTCCCATCCCTGGAGGCATTGTCACAGACTTACTTCATGTTTCCCTCTCCTTCTTCTTCTTTTCATTTTCTCTCTCTCTTATTAATTTTTTTTTGGATGAAATATTTTCAAGCAATGTGTTACTGAAGACTTCTGCCTCCTGACAAAACCTGGGCTCTCTGCCAGCACATAGTTCTGATAATTCACCCATTATTAAATGAAATCAAAGATAGCAACTTAAAAAAACTTAAAGTAAGGCATGGGAGGGTTTGCATCTGAGAGAGGCTCTTTGCAGCTGGGCTGGGAGTGTCTTCAGTTGCAAAAGAGTTTCCCTGAGGAAAACTCACCCAAAATTACTTTGCCCTGCTCCTCAAACAGTGAACATCTCAGGCTGGCCAAGCTGAAGCTTGGGGATGGAATCATGGACTGATGGAATCTTAAAATCATAAAATCACAGAACTGTGGAATTATGGAATCACAGAAACATGGAACCATGGAATCACAGAGGGGCCTGGAGCACAGCCCTGTGAGGAGAGGCTGAGGGAGCTGGGGGTGTGCAGCCTGCAGCAGAGGAGGCTCAGGGCAGAGCTCATTGCTGTCTGCAGCTCCCTGCAGGGAGGCTGTAGCCAGGTGGGGTTGGGCTCTGCTGCCAGGCAAGCAGCAACAGAACAAGAGGACACAGCCTCAAGCTGTGCCAGGGCAGGTCTAGGCTGGATGTTGTTAGGAAGTTGTTGTCAGAGAGAGTGATTGGCATTGGAATGGGCTGCCCAGGGAGGTGGTGGAGTTGCTGTTCCTGGAGGTGTTGAAGCCAAGCCTGGATGAGGCACTTAGTGCCATGGTCTGGTTGGTTGGACAGGGCTGGGTGCTAGGTTGGGCTGGCTGAGCTTGGAGCTCTCTTCCAACCTGCTTGATTCTATGATTCAGTATAACTGAATCACAGAATAACAAAGTCAACAAGGTTAGAGAAGACCTCTTAGAGCATCCAGTCCTACTATCAAACCAACACCACCATGCCCAATAAGCCATGTGCCAATGTGCCATGGCTACACATATTTTAGCACTGCTAGGGATGGTGACTCCACCACCTCCCTGGGCACCCTGCTGCAATGCTTTTCCTGCCTGTATAAAGGCAATTCCCTCCTCGATGTGTGCTGGGCTGGTGGAAGCCCCAGCTCGGGTGGGTGCTGGCTGGGCACATCCATTCCCTACCAGCGGGCAGCCTGGGGACAGCCTGCAGCCCATGGCCAGAGACAGCCTGACTGGATCAGCCAGTCCTCTCCAAACCAGAGTGAGAGGAAAATCTGATGGAGAGGGAGGGGCACAGCAATTACAGCCTTTTCACTTTAATAACCCTTGTTGCTTCCCTTAGCCCATATTTACATCTTGCTCGGCTCAGAAGTAGTAATTAAAGTCTCTCTGCTCAGGTCCCAACAACAGCAGACCCTCCTGCTATTAAAAGCTGAAGAGGAGCCTCATTTTTATGGATGAGGAGCCTCAACATTCCTACAATCTTGGTTTTACTGGGGGGGAGGGCGGGGGAGGGCAGCAGAATTTAGGGCCACACATCCATGCTCTGACAGAGCATCATAGAACAGTTTGGGCTGGAAAAGGTCTCCAAGATCATCAACCTAAGACCATCATATCTCTACACCATGTCCTGAAGTGCCATGTCCATATGGTTTTCTAACATCTCCAGGGATGGTGACTCTACCACCTGCCTGGGCAGCCTGTTCCAATATCTGACCACTCTTGCAGTAAAGAATTTTTTCCTAATATAAATTGTAGAACAACAGAATCAGTCAGGGTTGGAAGGGACCACAAGAACCAGCCAGTTCCAACCCCCCTGCCATGCCCAGGGACACCCTACCCTAGAGCAGGCTGCCCACAGCCTCAGCCAGCCTGGCCTGAAACACCTCCAACACCTCCCTGGCCAATCCCTTCCAGGCTGTCACCACCCTCATGCTGAACATCTTCCTCCTCATGTCCAGTCTGAATCTCCCCATTTCCAGCTTGGTTCCGTCCTATCACTGCCTGACATCCTAAAAAGTCCCTCCCAGCTTTCTTGTAGGCCCCTTCAGATACTGAAAGGTCACAGTAAGGTCACCTGGGAGCCTTCTCTCCAGACTGAACAGCCTCAACCCCCACACTTCACACTGATCTCTGTGAGATGCTGGGGATGAAGAAGCACTTAGAAAACAGCTCCCTGCCCCTGCACCATCTCATGTCACTTTTAGGCTGTTTCTACCACCCATAAGGGAATTCAGTGAGTCTTGGGGTCACCAGCTAACAGGCAGAGCCACTGTGCTGGGAGTTCTGGAGTATCTCAGGACCTCCTTTCACTGTAAAAGAAGGTATCTCAAAATGTGGAGAAAATTAATTATTCACAAAGACTGCTAATTAAGCCAATTTCCTCTGCGAAGAGCTGGGAGGAAATGATCTGGAGAAGCTCTTAGCTGCTTCCAAAGAGCCTTCTACCAACGTTCCTCCCAGGCTGCTCTGCCTGCCGAGAGCAGCCAGCCCCTTGCTTCACTGGGGCTGGAGGAGTTTGGCAGGGTCAGGGTCAACTACCTTGTAGATGCTTTCAAAGCAGCAAAGGTCAGCAGCAAGGCATAAAGAGTTCCTAAACTCCATGCTCAAACTGGGTGACCCAAAGCCCCCAGCACCGTGTTGCTACCTGAGACTCTGCAGGAGGATCCATGGGACCCTGAATGAAACCAGTTCAGAAGAAATAACATCTCCCTCATGCAGGTTTTTGCTAGACAGCCCAAGAGCTCAAGGAGGATCCCATCCCACCCCAGGTTTAGCACAATGTGACACCTGGGCAGCCACAAGGAGACAGTTGGGTGAAGTCTGCACCATGGTCATCCCTTGATGCCACAGTTAGATTGCCACAAGGTGCCCCGTCATTTGCCATGGCCACAGCATCATGTCCATGAGCAGGGTCCCTGTGGGGCAGCTGGGATGAGCCCCTGTGGCCATCAGACTTTCAAGGAGGGATTGAAATTGCAATGGCATGATCATTGACTCTGCTGATGCCCTTGGCCAGAAGCAAGCCTGAGCTCTCCATGTCATACTTATTTTGGCAATCCAGAGGGGATGCCTGCCAACAGCATCCAAGCCATGGCTGCCATCATGGAACTGGTGGGGGCTGGAAGGGACCTCTAGAGATCATCCAGTCCAATGCCCCTGCTAAAGCAGGGTCACCCACAGCAGCTTGCCCAGGATCACAATGTCCAGGTGGGTTTGGAATCTCTCCAGAGAAGGAGACTCCACAACCTCTCTGGGCAGCCTGGTCTAGGGCTGAAGAGAAGATCTGAGAATCATCTGAGAGTTTGAGAAGATCCCCTCTGTGTCTGCCCTTCTCCAGGCTCAACAGCCCCAGGTCTCAGCCTTTCCTCCTCACAGAGATGCTCCAGGCCCCTCAGCATCTTCATAACCATGCACACAAACCTCCAAAGCTGTCTGCAGCAGTAGACCAGCAACCTGCACTGCACCCCCAGCTCCTTTCTCAAGTTATGGCACAAGCATGAGCTGGTAGATTCAAGCATGAGCTGGTAGATTCAACCAGCAGCTGGGATCTGCCACCACTCCCAATTTGAACTCAAGGCAGAACTGCATCCACTCCCCAGATCACCCTTGGATGGGTGGGCGTGGGGAAGAGAGAGCCCTCCGTGCCCTGCGCCGAGGGAACCACCGTTCTCCCAGCTTCTGGAGGCAGAGGGAGTGGAGGCGCCCAGAGGCAGCAATCCTCTGGTAGACCCTAGGGATGGCAATCCCCTAGCAGCCCCCAGTCCCTCCACCCAGCTTCCCATAGCGAAGAGGGGTCCCTTTGCCCACTGCCAAGCCCTGAACTCCCACTCTCACCACCAATTTATTCTGGTCCTCCTTTTCCAGGACCTTCCCTTCTCCGGCTGTAGGAGTTGATGGAGAAAACCACTGTGGGATCTCTGATGGCGCAGTTTCAAACTGATGTTTTGAACCAGCTGGATAAATCTCCCAAGCCACTTCTCTTTTCCCATGGGAATCATATTTTGTCCAAGACAGCAACCCCAGGGACCAGCACCATTCCTGGCACAGCTCCTGTTCCAACATGCCATGTTAGAGGAAAGGGTGGCCCTGAGGAGCATGGCTGACAGCACCTGGCCAGTCACATCCTCTCCAGGAAAGCACAATGCTCGACAACACCACGACTGCCCTGACCTCTTCTGCTGAGCTTCCAGCAGCTAGAAAGCTCTTAGAACCACTCACACAGCTAACACCACACCGACAGGCTCTTCCCAGCCAATGCCACAGCCCCACGGCTCAGCTGGGAGCCAGCTAAGATGGCCCCTCCAGAAGCAAGTCACCATCTGCACCGCCCTTCCTTCTTGCTTCCGCAGCCCAACACCATTACAAACAGGCGCTCATTTTCCTACCTGATGCTGGGAACAGCTACAAGTCAAGTTCCTCCAGCAGCTCCATGGTGAGCTCCGGGGTTAACTCAGCAGAACTGGAAGACAAAGCCACCAAGAGAAAAGCTCAGTTGTTCCCACATAGGTGGGACACTTCAAGGTATGTTCCTCTTGCACTGCCTGAGGGAGCCCATCCCGTGGGGCTCACCACGTCCTCCCAGGCTGGTGAGGCACCAGGATCCCTGGGAATTGTGCTCCACTTGGAGAGACCTACCCTTTTTTGACTGGTGGCCAACTGGAGCACAAGTTCTTACCTGCTCGGTGGAAGACAGGGGAAGGCTCAAGCACCTTCCCAAGAAACACATGGGTTCAGCGAGGTGTGGATCTCTCCCAGCTCCTCCTGCTCCTCACCCAAATGATCGCTAGAGGGGAAGAAAACCCACAAGGGCGGGGGGATCCAAAGTGGCAGCAAGCTGGAGAAAAGAGGTCAGTGGTGGTGGTGGTAAGGCTCCCTGCAGCTGGTGTCTACACAGCTCTGCCGGTTGGTTAACAGTGGAGCTCTGATCAACAGGTATATGGATGTCAAGCTGGGACTTGTCTCCTCAGCAAGGAACAGCAGAGATGACTAAGCCATGCAGGAATGTGGTTTGTTTAATATGAGCCAGCAGCACAGCACAGTGAAATAATGACAGATGTGCAATCACATTTCCTGAGTCCAAAACCAGGAGATGGAGAACTTAAGCACCACTTTTGCCCAAGATCAAGAAGAGGAGCCGTCTGGCTAAGAACTCATTTGGTTACTAATTCCCTCAGCATTAAATCAGCTGTTTCCCAAACCTCTTGACATACTTTGCTGAAGTGCTCTGAGGACATTGCTGCTCCGCAGCCTGCTTTGATGTGAAGGAAAGCAGAGGGAGAAGGTGCTTTGGAAACATGGCTACACCAGCTGACCGAGCTGGCCAGGATCAGAGGTTCCTGAGGTTGCCTAATTGGCTTATTTTAATGAAAGATGGTGAGATAAACTCCACTTGGCTCTTTATCAGAGGAGCAGCCACTGGTGGGAGAGAGAAAATCAGGATCTGGGTTAAGCCAACACTTCAAGGGTACGCTGGTGGGAACATGGAGCTTTTTCTCCAGGAGAAGCTCAGCAGTGGTGGAATGTCAGAGCTTTGTAGAATCATAGAAGGGGCTGGCTTGGAAGGGACCATAAACACCATATAGTTCCGACTCACTGCCACTCCAGGTCAGGTTGTTTGGGGCTGTGAGCAATGTGCTGTAGTTGCAGGTGTCCCTGCTGGCTGCAGGGGGCTGGACTAGGTGGTTTTACAAGGTTCCTTCCCATCCAAACTACCCTGTGATTCTACAGTTCCATGATCCATGGCATGTCAGGACACCCCTAGCACACAATGGTGGATGGCCTGGGCACCATGTTCACACTGGGGCTTCTCCCTCACCTCAGCTGCTGCTAGAGAAGTCGAGGATGGAAACTACAGATTCATACAGTGGTTTGGTTTGGAAGAGACCTTGAAGATTATCTAGTTCCTGCCATGGGTAGGGACACCTTCCACTGGCCCAGGTTGCTCAAGGTCTCATCCAACCTGGCCTTGAACACCTCCAGGAAGGGTGTATCTAGGACATCTCTGGGCAACCCATGCCAGTGTCTCCACTGCAAAGAGTTCCTTTCTAATAGCCAGTCTGATATCCAGTTCGCTTTGGTTTGGTCTCTCCTGCAGAAGGCATGTGGTCAGACTTGAAGCCCACCAAGACTGGGCCTGCCTGCTCAGCCTTGCTCTTCAACTCTGGCTATGGCCATTTCCCAAAGGTCATGAGGGCAGGACCTGGGGGGGAGCAGCTCCATGCCCTCACCATGGGTGGGGAAGGCCTAGGAGGGAAGTGTGGCATTTGCTTATTGGGTGTTTTCATTTGCCTCTTGAGATCAAAAGTGGGAACAGCACCGAGTGCAGGAGGTGCCAGGCTGCAGGTATTGCGGTCTGGTCTGCCTCTCTTCCGGTTGTAGTGAGTCACAGAATCACAGAACGGCTTGGATTGGAATGGACCCTAAAGACCATCTAGTTACAACCCCTGCCATGGGTTCACAGCTCCGTCCAACCTGGCTCTGAACACTTCTAGGGACAGGGCATCCACCCACGGCCCAGAAGGAAGCCCTAGCATCAGCTGCCCGTGCCAGGATGACTTCAGCACTCCAGAGGGGATGCCTGCCAGCAGCAGCCAAGCTGTGGCTGCCATCACAGGACTGGTAGGGGTTGAAAGGGATCTCTGGAGATTTGCTGGTCCAAATCTCCCTGCTAAAGCAGGGTCACCCACAGCAGCTTGCCCAGGATCATAACATCCAGGTGGGTTGACAGTCTTTCCAGGGAAGCAGATTCTACCACTTCTCTGGGCAGCCTGCTCCACTGTTCTGCACCCTCACAGCAAAGGAGTTTCTCCTCCTGTTGAGATGGAACTTCTTGGGTTCTAGTTTGTGCCTGTTGCCCCTTGTCCTGTCCCTAGCATTGCTGAAAAACGTCTAGCTCCATCCGCTTGCCCCCCTTGCTGAGCACTGCCCAGATGCCCTCTGTGCCTGCCCTTCTCCAGGCTCAGCAGCCCCAGGGCTCAGCCTTTCCTCCTGGCAGAGCTGCTCCAGGCCCCTCAGCACCTGCATAGCCTCCTCTGGACTCTCTCCCTCAGTTCCCTGTCTCTCTTGAACTGGGGAGCCTAGAGCTGGACCCAGACCTCCAGATATGGTCCTTTATTTCCAGTTCATCAAGCAAACAGCAGTTCCTCTGCCAAAGACACCTAATGGGCAGCATCCCTGTATCCATGACCAGTCCATGGCTTCCTCCCTGACCTTGCAAGAGCACATGAAGCTGCTGCCTCCCGTGCCGGGTATGGGCAGCTTGAAGGGCAGCTCCTTCCCCTCAATGGACTTGAATTATCCTGGCTGCCTGCCAACAGCTATTCTGATGCCCATGCTCCAGCTAAGACTTGATTTCACCCCAACTCAAGCAGAACTCAGGCACTGCTTGTCCCTGGCTGCTGGTGCAGAGAGGCACACGTGGTGGCAGACCTCAAAGGGGTGGTCAGCCTGGCGTCCTGCAGGACAGATGGTCCCCTGGCCAGCACTGGCTGCTGCTTGTTGCATGATGCAAAAGGGAGAAGTCATAGAATCATTAAGGCAGGAAAATACCTCCAGGATCATCAGATCTAACCATCAACCCACCACCATCATGCCCATTAAACCACGTCTTGAAGTGACAGGTCTGTGTGCTCTTTGAACACCTCCAGGCATGGTGACTCCAACACCTTCCCAGGCAGCCAAGGCATAGGGGAAATACAGGAGATAAGGGGGAAATATAGGATAAAGGGAAAAAATACTGGATAAAGGGAAAAACTTGGAGCCTGTAGAAGTGTTTGTTGAGTACGAGCCACCATCAGAGGCAAAGCAAGTTGCCACCCCTGTCTGCAGGGAGGTGCTCACCCCGTGCCCAGGGCACAGATGGGTTCCTGGGTGTGTCTCCTAGCCCAGTGGCTTCCGTTGAGGGCTGCAATTTCATTGCCACTTACTGTGAAGAGTCACCTTGGGTGGGATGTAGATGTTGGCTGCAAGCCGAGCTGAATCACACCCTCCCAGCTGCTCCTCTCTGCACGGGGAGTCTAGACAGCTGGTTGATGTGGAGACATCTCCTCACTGAGATACCTGCAGGAGGTCTGGGCTGCTCCCCACATCAAAGGGCCCCTGAGCTACTAAAGTGAGGTTATAATTAAGCCACCCTCAAGGCAAGAGGGAAAGAGTTTCTCCCAGGGCCAGCTGATCTTCCTCCATGGCTCCATCACCGCGGCTGGTGTCAGCTACCGCCACCCTGAGAGGCTTCGGTAGCCATAGCTGGGGCTCCTGTCCCGCAGCTGTGGAGGTCATGGCTGCTCTGGGCTGCCTGGTCTGAAGAGCAAGAAGCTAGTCTGCCGTAGCTGGCCGTGCTCTGCTGCCAGCTGCTCAGGCCCTGGCACACAAGGGCGTGAGTGCAGACGTGTCCGGAGTCCCCTGGGCCCATTGCGCTGCCAGAGGGGCCCAGAAGCCAGCGTGCCACCTGAAAGAGTTGCCCCAAAGGGCAGAAGGAAGCTGAGGCCCAGTTGCATATGTCCCTGCTGGGTGCAGGGGGGTTGGACTAGATGTCCTTTCGAGGTCCTTGCAACCCAAATCATTCTGATCCCATGGACACACAGGGCTGGCTGCTCAGGCTGCGACTGCTCTCCGTGCAGGAGAGCCCTGTTGTGGGCTGGCCCTCCCCAGGCAGACACACCAAAGTGCACCAGCCAGAGTCTTTCTGCAGGGCAGAGCAAGTCGTCCTGCTCTCCCTCTCCAGAGCTGATGCCTTCACAGGCATTTTCTTCTCCTGCCACCCCCTTTGCTCTCTGGGTCTCAGGGGGATTGGCTTTCTCCATGGAATTGACTTTCCCTCTTCCAAGAGAACAGACTTTGGTTCTCCTTTCTCTCAGGTGTTAAATTCAGCACCTGTGGGGGACACAATTTGGGTGCATGCTCAGAGCTACACAAGGGCCTCATTTCCCAGCAGAGGCAGCTGGAGAAGGCTTACTTTGGGAAGCACACTGGGATCAAAAAGCAAACACCCATTTTAAAGGTGGAAACCTTGCTTAGAGCTGAGTAAGGGCTGAAGGTTGACATGCGAGGAGCAAGCCAATGCAAAGTGACTTTTACGATTCATTGTCTCCAACCTGGTCTTGAAGTTGCTGCAGACTTTGACTCAGCTGGTTGGTGCCCTTGAGATGAGAGGGACAGTAAGGTGCAGCAGTGTGGCTTTCTGGGCTGGTTTATGTCAGGTACTGCCCAGCTAGGTCCGTCCACAATTTGCTGTGTTCATCCTGTGGGGTACAGGATCACAGAATGGGTTAGGCTGGAAGGGAGCTCAAAGCTCAGCCAGTCCCAAGCCCCTGCCATAGGCAGGGACACCTCCCACTAGAACAGGTCACTCAAGGCCTCATCCAGCCTGGCCTGGAACACCTCCAGGGAGGGAGCAGCCACAGCCTCCCTGGGCAGCCTGTGCCAGTGTCTCACCACCCTCACTGCAAACAACTTCTTCCTCACATCCACTTTCAATCTCCCCTCTGCCACTTCAAACCCATTCCTCCTCCTGGCATTACCAGACCTTGTCAATAGTCCCTCCCCAGCCCTTCTGTATCCCCCTTCAGATCCTGCAAGGCCACTCCAAGCTCTCCTGGAAGCCTTCTCTTCTGCAGGCTGCAGAGCCCCAACTCTCTCAGCCTGTGCTCATAGCAGAGCTGCTGCAGCCCTCTCAGCATCTTGGTGGCCTCCTCTGGACTGGCTCCAACATCTCTCTGGACAACCTGTTCCTGTGCCAGTGGTGCTGAGGGGCACAGGCTGGATGAGAGGACGGGAGCTGGTCATCAACTTGTACCCTTATCCAGGAGCATGGGGGGCTGAGCAGCAGCACGGGGTGCCCAGCAGGACTGCTGGTGGGACACTTTGCTCACGGAGCTGTGGCCCTTTCTCCCGCAGCTTTTGCAGATCTGCTGCTCATACAGCGACAGTGGTTTGAGTCTGAGGCAAGAAAAATTACCCAACCTCGCTGCCCTGAGCAGTTCCAGGGCAAGAGGGAAGTGCAGGAACTTGTCTGTTGACTTGCAGATTGTTTATTTGCTTATTAGATCCCATTTGGCTCATAGCATCTCTGATGCTTCATAGTATGAGCTAATACATCTTCCCTGGAGACCCACCAGCATCTTGCTTGATGGCCACCTTGAAGGCATCCTTAGTTAAACCAGTTTTGCCTTCCTAATAGACTCCTAGAAGTCAGCCAGCAGAGCAGGAGGTATTTACCTAGCTGCCCGGAGCAGAGGAAAGGAGGAGGAAGAGGAAGAGGAAGAGGAGGAGGAGGAGAAGGAGGAGGAGGAGGAGGAGGAGGAGGAGGGGGGGGGGGGGGGTGGAGGAGGAGGAGGAGGAGGAGGCAGTGGCGGCAGCTGTCCTGCTCCAGTGCTATGCCACACATCTTGTCACAGCCCCAACCTGCTGAGATCTCCTGTGGTGCTTGCGCATGGGCGTGAATGCTGCGTGGCTGTGGGTGGCTGTGGCCATGGGGCTGGGGAGTGGCTGCCACAGCAGAGGCTGTGCTGGCATTCAGCCAGGCCTGGACAGGCTGCAGGGGTGGGCAGGGGGAAATGGAATGAAATTCAACGAGTCTGGCACCTGGGAAAGGACAACCCCAGGGGTCAGGATGGGTTGGAGATTGACCTGCTGGAAGGCATCAAAGGGGGAAAGGATCTGGGGGCCCTGGTGGATGGGAGGTTGAGCAGGAGCCAGCAATGTGCTCTGGGGGCCAGAAAGGCAATGCCCTTCTGGGGTAGATTAGAAGGGCTGTGGGTAGAAGGTCGAGAGAGGTTCTCCTGCCCCTCTACTCTGCCCTGCTGAGGCCATATCTGCAGTACTGTGTCCAGTTCTGGGCCCCCCAGTTCAAGAGGGGGACAGAACTGCTGGAGAGTCCAGCACAGAGCCACAGAGATGCTGAAGGGAATGGAACAGCTCTGTTAGGAGCAGAGCCTGAGGCAGCTGGGGCTGTGCTGCTGGGAGAGGAGGAGACTGAGAGGTGACCTCAGCAGTGGTTATCACTGTGTGCAGTGAGTGGCAGGAGGCTGGAGCCAGGCTCTGCTGGGTGGTGCCCAGGGACAGCACAAGGGGCACTGGGTGGGAGCTGAGGCAGAGGAAGTTTCACATAAACATGAGGAGGAATTTTTCCCTGTGAGGGTGACAGAGCCTGGCACAGGCTGCCCAGGGGGGCTGTGGAGTCTCCCTCTCTGGAGATATTCCAAACCCTCCTGTGTGTGTTCCTGTGTGATCTGGTACAGGAGATGCTGCTCTGGGAGGGGCTGGACTGGATCAGCTCTGGAGGTCCCTGCCAGCCCCTGCCATGCTGTGATCCTGTGAATTGCTGGCACAGATTGAGCAGGGTCTAGAGAACATATTTGCCAGAGGTCCATCAGCATCCAGCTGGAGATTTTACCAAAGCTGCCTGCTAGGTCAGCAGGTGCTGATGGAGTCCATCTGGCCAAACAATAAAGGAGTGGTTTGAAGCTGAGGCAGGGCAGGTTTAGACTGGAGCTGAGAAAGAAGTTCTTCAGTACAAGGGTGGTGGGACTCTGGCACAGGCTGGCCAGAGAGGCTGAGGCTGTGGCTGCCTCCTGCCTGGGGGTGTTCAGGGCCAGGCTTGGTGCAGCCTTGAGCAGCTGAGTCTATCTGAGAGGTGTCCCTGGGCACGGTGGGGAGGTTGGAGCAGGTGAGCTCTGAGCTCCCGTGAGGAATGCTTAGGGAGCATTTGCTTAGTGCTGCTGGAAAACCTGAGTAACTGTTTCCTTTCGCAGCTCCTCGTTCCTGTGCGAGACCGGGCAGGGAGGAAAAAGCCGTGAAGGTGGCAGTGCCACTCGCCAGTCCCCTCAGGACGCCCCCAGGGGCAGCTCACTGCAGCACGCTGGCTGCAGCGCAAGGCAGTGAAAGAAGCAAGCCAGGAAGAGAGCAGTGCCATCGAACGGCGTCGCCTGGAAGGGACCTTAGGCATCGCCAAAGGTGCATTTGGAAAGAGGAAGGCTGAGGGGTGATGGATTAGCTTCCTGTGGGAGCAGGCAAAGAGGAGCAGGAAGGGCAGCAGCAGCCATGGGGCGCGGAGCAGAACTGGAAAGCCATTTAAAGGCCTGGCTGCAGCCAGCACTGCCTGTCCTGCCTGACAGACCTCTGGCGCTGGAAGGCCCTTCCCGGGCTAGGGTCTGAGGGCTGTGTTCAGCCAGCAGAACCCTGAGCTCCAGCAGCTGCTCTGCAAGCTAGCCGAGATGTAGCCCTCCTCCGCCCTAACAGGGGCCACCAGGCCCTTAGAGCCATGCCCAGGGTGTGCCATGGGGACACGCCAGCGGTGACAGCAGCAGGATCCCTCTGCCCAGCTGGGCACAGCCTGGGGCCTCTGCCTTTCCTGCGGCACGTTACAAAGGGGAGTGTGCAGGGAGGGCAAAGTGTTCACACCTGGGGTGATCCCAGGGGCTCTGGGACTGGGGCAAATGCAGTGAGGGTGGGAAAAGGACAGGTGTGGTGGAAAAGGGGAGGTGGTGCTGAAAGGAGGGAGATGAGAGGTTGGAGATGAAAAGGGGAAGATAGAAGAAAAGGAAGGAGACAGAGGAAAAGGTTGGAGGTGAAAAGGGGATGATGGAAGAAAAGGAGGGAGATGGAGAGGAAAGGAGGAAAATGGGGGGAAATAGGAGATGGAGAGAAAAGGAGGGAGATGGGGGAGAAGGGAGATAAAGAAAAAGCAAAGCACAGAGAACTGCCCTGTAGTGCTTGCATTGAAACCAGCCTGTGCATGGCCAGCCCTCTGTCATCTCTGCTGGGAGCAGTGGCCAGACATCTTCACCAGCTCGCTGTGGTGGCTGAAGAAGGGCAAATCACATCTGCCTAAGAGGATAAAGTGATGAAATAAAGAGGAGAACTAAGGCAGAAAAATGACAAAGAAAAACAAATTATAAATACATATCTACATATACAAGGCATGAGGTCTTTCAGCAGGGCCTCCATGGGATGACCTGAGCTAGGCTCTACGGTCCTGCTCTGCCAGGGGTTGGACTGGATGATCTGTGGAGGTCCCTTCCAACCCCTAATGTCCTGTGAGCCTGGGATTCCCATCTTGAGCACTGCCTGCAGGTTTGGGCTCCCCAGTTGAAGAGGGACAGGGATCTGCTGGAGAGGGTCCAGTGGAGGGTCCTGAGGATGATGAGGGGACTGGAGCACTGCCTGGTGAGGAGAGGCTGAGGGACCTGGGGCTGCTTAGTCTGGAGCAGAGAAGACTGAGAGGGGATTGAATCAATGTCTGTAACTCTCTGAGGGCTGGGGGTCAGGAGGGGGGGACAGGCTCTGCTCACTGTTCCCTGGGGCAGGACAAGCAGCAATGGATGGAAGCTGCAGCACAGGAGGCTCCAGCTCAACTGTGCTAGTTTGAAGCAAGCTGGAATGTTTTGGTAACAGAACTAGATAACGGGCAGTGAAATGAAAACAATTGATGTCAACTTCTCTCACAGTCTCGCTGAGAACTCTGGGAAGAAGAAGTAAACTTTCTCCATTTTGTCCTTCACTCTCTTGCTTTTGCCTTAGACCTGGTCACATCTCATTAACCCTGCTCCTACTAACCTTGCTCCCTAACCTCTTGGCTGCACCTCTCTTCTTCCTGAGAACTGGGGTAAGGTTGAGAGGGCCGGGGGGAGGTGTTGGGGTGGTTTGAGAGCCCCTCCCGGGGACTCAGGTTTCTGGGAGGGGAGTTGTGCTTTTGTATTGTTTATCCTTTGTATATTTCTGTATATAATTGTATATAACTGTATATATTGTAAATAGCTGCTTGTAAATTCTGCTAGCTGTAAATAAATTGCTTCATCTATATTCCCAGGGTCCGTCTGAGTTAGCTGGGGCAAACACAAAGTGTGGGGGGGCGGGGTAACCCCCAAACCATCACATCAACACAAGGGGGAACTTCTTGTCTGTAAGGGTCCCAGAGCCCTGGCACAGGCTGCCCAGAGAGGCTGTGGAGTCTCCTTCTCTGGAGCCTTTCCAGGCCTGTCTGGATGTGTTCCTGTGTGCCCTGAGCTGGATTGGATGGTCCTGCTCTGGCAGGGGGCTTGGACTGGGTGATCTGTGGAGGTCCATTCCAACTTCTAACATCCTATGATCCTGCGATCCTTCAACAATGGCTCCTCTGCCAACACCTCTTCTTGCATGGGATGAGGCAGCTGGGGACAGGGCAAGGTTCTCAAGGCAAGCAGGTGGTGGTGGGAGCCTTGCACTCAGGGCCTCTACAGACTTTTCCCAGGTGAAAAGTTCTATGTCTGCTTGGTGAGGACATTCAATTTTGGCTTGCTTCTGAGCCATGGCACCATTGGGCATGCATTCATGGCTGCCTAGGAAAGCCTGCCCACAGAATCTCAGCATGGTGGGGGTTGGAAAGGACCTCTAGAGATCATCTATTTCAAGCCCCCTGCTAGAGCAGGGTCACACACAGCAGGTTGCCCAGGATCACAGTGCCCAGGTGAGCTTAGAATCTCTCCAGAGAAGTAGACTCCACAGCACTCTCTTCCCATTCCAACTCCTCCCTCCTTACACCACCACCAATGGGCTCTTCTCTGGGGCCCAGGTGTCCCTTCCCAAACCCTACTCTTCCCATCCCACCAAGACTTGTGCTTTGTTTTGTCTTGTTCTGTGGAGGCTCTCACCCCTTTGGCATGAGGAACACCTCCTCCTGACACAGCTCAAGCACTGCAAAAATGCATCCTGGCTGGCTGGGACAGAGCTAGCAGCACACCACGGGCAGGCATCCCAAATCCACCTCTACTGCAGCCTGGGCCAACAGCCCTTTCCCACCATCTCTCACCCTTCCTTGCCTTCCTCTCCTCTGTCTGCAGAACAAGAAGTCTTTGTCTGCTCCTCCTGTTTGGAGGATCATGAACAACTTGAACTTCCCCCGAGTGAGTTTTTCCCCAGCAGCAGGACTCTGTCCTGTGCTGGTGCCAGGTATTAACTAAGGGTATGACTCAACAAACCAGTTCAGACCAAGCAAGGACAACCCTTTGCTTTTCTTCCAAGACTGGCTCAGCCCAGCACAGGCTGTTCTGAAGCATCAGGGAAGATTAGTTACCTTGAAATACAACTTTTTAAACAGTTTCTTACATCTCCTCTCCTTTGGGCTGCAGCTGCTATGGAAAGATGATGGAGATGCAGTCAAGGAGGTCATTCCAAGATAGTTATTCCTTTTTTTTTTCCACTCTGGTTTTGAGGTTTCCCTCTGAGATCTTGGCATGTCTTTCACAGAAGAGATGTACTCCATGGCATGTACTACCAGAAGTGGCATGTGCCATGGGGTGAAGACAGAAGCCTTCAGGAAGGATGAGCTGCACAGTTTGTGTTTGGCCAGAAGATCAGCAGAGTTTCAAGAGCTCCTCAGCATCCCAGGAGCCCCAGTATTCAGCACCCTGAGCTCCACAGTATCCTGACATCCCCATCACCCCGAGCTCCTCAGCATCCTGGGCTCTCCAGCACCATGAAAGGCCCAGCATCCTGAGCTGCACAGCACCCTGAGAGCCCCAGCAGCCTCTGCCAGATCTGCTCTGGCTTGTGCTGGAGCAAAGGCATATGGCATGGAGGGAGCCATCCTGCTCACAGAGGGTCAGTGGCTCCAGCTATGATGTAGAGCAGAGACAGCACTGAAGGTTTCAGTCTGGGAAAGCTGCAACACTGATAAAGCCAGCAGTTAAGAAGCAAAAACAAAGTGGAGAAGACTAGAAGAGGCCAAGCAGCATGTGGTCTGGGAAACATGGGTAGGCAGGGCTGTGCTGGAGGATGGAGCTGCTCTTTAGGATAGAAGCTGCCACTTCCAAGGGGTCTGTGATGGCCTCAGAGCTGTTGGTGTGCTTGTTCCCATGGGCACTGCCCTAACCATCTCAGATGCTGGCTGTTGGTGGCCTTGCAGTGTCCAAGTCACTGTAGAGTGATAATGCATCCAGGAGACATCTCCTTTTGCTTTCCTGTTGACACCACGGACAAGAAGGAGACAAGAGAGGAGAACAAGATGTGAAGTAGCACTGCCCAAGTGTAGGGCAGAAAAATCACCCTGGGTTTGGGAGCATCAAGGGAGGACAAGAGCTAATGGAGGTTTGTCCTGCCTGTGGCTTCTCAGCATCTGGAGAGAAAGAAGCCAGGTGGTCTTCAATGGCAATGGTCTCCAGCAGCAGACATCCTGCAGTCAACTGGGACCGCCCCAGCAGAGAGGAGCAAGACCAGTTCAGGGAGGGTCGTGCAGACTGGGTGTGCTGGTTTGAGACCAATTGGAATGTTTTAATGAGAGAAATTAGATTATTGGTTGTGAAAAGAACAGAAGTCGATGTGTAACTTACCCATTTGTTCTGCTGGGACCTGTAAAAGCAAGGACACAAGGAAAGATGTCAGCGTCTGCTGGCTACTGACATAGTAACTCTTCTGCCTGACTCTGCACATCCTCCAACTCATCATTCTGCTTCTAACACCTCTCGCTGACCTCTCCAGATCACCTTGCATGTAAGGGAGATTCTGAGGCAAGGGAGGGGGAGGAAAGAAGGTGGAAGGGTGGTTGGGAGCCCCTCCTGGGCACTCTGACCACCGGGAGTGGTGTTGTATTTCTGCATCACTTTTAACCTGTCTGTTACAGTGTGTAGTTGTAGATAGCTGCAATATATTGTGTAGATAGGCTTGTGAATCCTGCTGAGCTGGGAGTGCAAAGCTTCCTTCCTTAACTTCCAGCCGGCTCAGTTTAGTCTGACTGAATCCTGACATGTGTGTGTGGGGGTGCTGACACCCAGAACCACCACACAAATGCAACCTGGAGGGAGCAACTCCACAGCCAGGTGGAGGTGGGAAAGCAGCTGCCTGCACATCTGCAGTGGGTTGCAGATCACAGAGATGGACTCTGCAAACTGCATCCCATGGTCAAGCAGAAGGTGAGGAGCACACAACTGCGCACATGCTGTGTGTTGGGATGTCCCCAGCCCCTGGGAAACCCAAGCAGAGCTGTGTCCCCAACATCACAGTCAGCCTGTGCACCTCACCACCCATTTTATCTCCACCCAAAGAGCTGGGAGTTGCTTTCCCTGTATGATTCCATGGGGCTTGGCAATTTCTGTGCAGCACTACCTGGGCCACCACAGTTCTAGTCTGAAGGCTTTGTTCTCCTCTGCAACACCTGGCAGGTGTGGCAGACACCTGCTTCCAGCTTGGGAAGGAAAAATCAAGGTATTGTCTTCACTGCTAAGAAACCTCTCCATTGAGTTTCCTGGTGAGCTGGCCCATGACCAAACAGATGGCATCCCCGTGCTGGGAGGCACACCGTGGCTGTGGTCATCACTACATGTCCTAAAACCACATGATGGAAGGGCCCTTTAAAGGTCATCTATTGCAACACTCCTGCAGCCAGCAGGGACACCTTCAACTCCAGCAGGGTGCTCAGAGCCCCAGATAACTTCACATGCAGTGGTTCCAGGGATGGAGCATCTACCACCTCTCCGGGCAACGAGGAACAGGGCCTCACCACCCTCAGTGCAAAAGGAGTCTCCCTTCTCTCCGGTTCGAATCTCCCCTCTTCCAGTTTAAACAATTCACCCCTTGTCCTCTCACAACAGGCGATGCTCCACAGCCTGTCCCCGGCTTTCTTCTCGGTCCCTTTAAGCACTGAAAGGCCACCAGGCGGCCTCCCCGGAGCGTCCTTCTCCCGGGCTGAAGAGCCCGACAGGGGCATGCCAAATGCTCAGTGGGAGGGATGGGCGGTGGGAAGCTGCCTCATGCCCCGGGCAGAATAGTGGGATGGGGATGAGCCGGTGGTTTGCAATGAGAGGCAGCCTGGAAGCAGCAGAGTTGCTGAAGCAAGTGAGGCTGGGGTGGGAGGGAAGGTTTCCTAGGGCAGAAATATTTCATGTTGATGCTTTTCTCCACGAAGCTTTCTGCTCCCAAACAACTGTGGCTGCCTGCTGGGTGCTGGCCTCAGCGGGAAGAGAAATGGCAGCCCAAAAGGGACAGTGAGTCTGATGCCAGAAGCATGACCTCGGCTCTGGTCCCACCAGAATCTCTGGATGGGTCCAGACAAGGAGCTTTTCAGAGCCTTTTGTGAAAAAATATTGAAATGAATCAGGTTTTTTTGGCAGAGCAAAGGACAGTTGGTTCAGATCCCCTGTGCCAGCACCACCCGAGTTTTCCAGTGTGGCTTGTACACCAAAAGCATCCACATCTGCCCTGCTGCTTCATCTCAGAGATTCACAGAATGGTTTGGGTCAAGACCATCTGGTTCCAATCTCCCTGCCATGGGCAAGGTCACCTTCCACTAGCCCAGGTTGCTTAAGGTCTCATCCAACCTGGGAAGGGGCAACCAGGACATCCCTGGGCAACCTGGAATCACAGAACCACAGAATGGTTTAGGCTGGAAGGGAGCTCAAAGCTCAGCCAGTCCCAACCCCTGCCATGGGCAGGGACACCTCCCACTAGAATAGGTCACTCAAGGCCTCATCCAGCCTGGCCTTGAACACCTCCTGGGAGGTTGTGGAGCACAGAATCAACCAATATGATCTTCAGTTCTGTGCTCCACAACCTCCCCGGGCAAGCTGTGCCAGTGTCTCACCACCCTCACTGCAAACAACTTCTCCCTAACATCCACTTTCAACCTCCTCTCTGCCACTTCAAACCCATTCCTCCTCCTCCTGGCATTATACCAGACCTTGTCAATAGTCCCTCCCCAGCCCTCCTGTAGCCCCTTCAGATCCTGCAAGGCCACTCCAAGGTCTCCTCCAAGCCTTCTCTTCTGCAGGCTGCACAGCCCCAACTCTCTCAGCCTGTGCTCAGAGCAGAGCTGCTGCAGCCCTCTCAGCATCTTGGTGGCCTCCTCTGCACTGGCTCCAGCACTTCCATGTGCTGCTTGTGCTGGGGGCTCCAAAACTGCCCCCAGGGCTGCAGGTGGGGTCTGAGGAGAGCAGAGCCAAGGGGCAGAATCCCCTCCCTTGCCCTGTGCCCACACTGCTCTGGCTGCAGCCCAGCACAGGGTTGTGTCTGGGCTGCACTCACACTGCAGGCTCCTCTTGAGCCCAGATCCCCAGGGCCTTTTCTTCAGGGCTGCTCCAGTGTCTCACCACCTTGCTGATGTCTGAAATCCTTCTGCTCATTCACATTAGCAGAAAAACATCAGCTCAGTTAATAATCCCTGAAATCCTGAGGGCCCCAGCAGCTCTCAAAGCACCACTCTGCTTTTGTTCCTCTTTCTGCTTTATTGAGCCCTTTGCTTGCCTGGCTGCCGTTTGTATCCATGTGTTGCTGAATTCCAGAGGACCTACTCACCTGCTCTGTGCCAGGCAGAATCCCCAGCATGGTTCCCAGGTGTGTGTCCTTCAGGAGGCCACGTGCCTGTCAGGCATGCTGAAGGACTCCAGTGGCTCTCAGAACCGCAGACTGGAGGGGCTGGAAGGCACTTCTGCAGGCCGAGCCAGGACGAAGAGTTGAGGACTATTTCTGGATGTTCTAAGGAAATACTTGCAAGGTGGAGGGGCTTTCTGCACCCCTTGGTTGCTCTGCTCTAGGCCCTTTGAAGATGCTGTCTGCCAAGATTGTGAGGATTTTGCTCCATGTTTGCAACTTTGCTTAAAAAAAAACAATTTGAAATCTGCCAGGAAACAAATTTCCAAAGAGGAAAATGGACATTGTGATGGATCTGGACTTGATTCCAGATAACCCATCCTGACATGGAGAGGAAGGTTTGCCTCGAGGGAGACATCAAATGCACCACTCCTGCACTCTTGATTGAGCTGTCATTTACTGCCAGGAAAATTAACCTACAATCAACTACCAAGCCTTGGGGGAGGATGTGGCAGAAAGCATCCATCACAACCATGCCATGGAGGAGTCAGGAGGCTCAACAGAAATGTTGGGAAGGTCTGGCTGCCTTCAGAGTTCTTCTCAACCGAGCCTCCAGGGTGCTGCTTGTCACAAACTGGTTATGAGCCCAGTCCAGCATGGGCAGATGGGAGGAGTCAGATTTTATCCACTGACATTTGCATCCTGGACCTCCTCCTTGTCAGAAACTTGCCCCAGGAGGGCTTTGAACAAGGAGGACTTTTTCCAGCCTTCAGGACTTGCAGTGACTTCATCTTGTTTGTTCAGTGCAGACCAGGAGGTTAATGGCATAAAAAAGGGCGTCAATCCAGAAATGAAGTTTGCAGGGAGAGTAGAAGAGCACAGATCTGGGAAGAAATAAAGGGTGAGAAGACAGGAGAATACCAGCTCAAGCACAAAGAAACAAAGCCAACAAACAAAGAAACCCAACAGAAACCACGAAGAATCCCCACTGCTGCTCACAAGAAGTTTCATAAAATCATAGAGCCACAGAGCACTTTGGGAGGGAAGGGAACTTTTGAGGTCACCTAATCTAACCCCTTTGTGTTGGTTTGTTTGGGGTTTTTTGCTTCTTTGCTTTTGTTTTGGCTGGTGTTTGGGGGTTCTGTTGGGTTTCTTTATGGCTAATATCTTGATTTTAAAACCTCTGCCATGAGAACGTCACCCTGCTCCATGCCTAGGAGCAAACAGATGGGTTTTGGATGTGCTTCCTTGAAATGAAGCTTCAGACAGGTTTTGGGAGCTGCCAAACCAACCACCTTGGCTCTTCAGGGCTTTTCCCACCCATGGGCACAAAGCAGGAGCTGCAAGGCAATGGGTTGTGTCTGCAGCAGGATGAGGTGCATCCAAGTGGTGACTTGGGCTGGAAACTTAGGATTTGCAGAGATTAGTCACCATGAAATCAGAGAATCAGAGATTGGTGGGGGTTGGAAGGGACCAGTCCAACCTCCCTGCTAAAGCAGGATCACCCTTAGCAGGATCACCCACAGCAGCATGCCCAGGATCACAGTGTCCAAGTGGGTTTGGAACCTCTTCAGTGAAGGAGACTCCACAACCTCTCTGGGCTGCCTGCTCCAGGGCTCCAACACCTCCACAGCAAAGAAATTTCTCCTGTTCAGATGGAACCTCCTGGGATTCACTTTGTGCCCATTGCCCCTTGTCCTGTTGCTGGGCACCACTGAAAACAGTCTGGCTCCGTCCTCTTGTCCCCCACCCCTTAGCCTTTGCTGAGCACTGCTCAGATCCCCTCTGTGCCTGCCCTTCTCCAGGCTCAGCAGCCCCAAGGCTCAGCCTTTCCTTCTCACAGAGCTGCTCCAGGCCCCTCAGCATCTTTGTAGCCTCCACTGGACTCTCTCCAGTAGTTCCCTGTCTCTCTTGAACTGGGGAGCCCAAAACTGGGCCAAGACCTTCAGATGCAGGGCAGAGTAGAGGGTCAGGAGAACTTCCCTCAACCTGCTTTCCACACTCTTCTTAATGTTCTTGTTGATTACCCATCTGGGGCCAGCATGTGGAGCTTTTATCAGCAAAGTCATATGTAACATTGATGCTTCTTCTGCTCAGGCTGGAGACAACAGAAAGCTATCAGAAGTCAACAGGGGTTGAACGAACAGTTGTTTGGCTTCTCTTAACTCTGATGCTCCTGGTGTCAGAGCAAGGACTCCTTTTCTCTCTCCAGCCATCTCCCAACAGGTCATTTTCCTTGGAGTGTGTGGAAAGCTTTCTGTGAGCTTCAGAGGGTAATTAAAACAGATGGTGAGCTTAATGGGACCAAGTCCTCCTTCTTCTTCTTTTAATTAATGTGTTAACAGTCTGTGGGCCAGCCAGTGGAAATCTGTTCTTCAGCAGTTCCGTGGGTCTGCAAGCCCTTTTTGTGTGCACAGCCCTGGCACATGTGTAGATACATATCCATGGAATGCCATCCTGAACATGCTGGTGGGCTTCATGTGTCACATCTGTGATGTTGCACCTCACTGGTAAGACACTAGGACCTTTCAAGGTGATGCTGGATGGATGCAGGTCAAAGAATCACAGAACTAACCAGGTTGAAAAAGACCTCTAAGACCATTGACTCCAACTTATCACCAACCCTTCTAATTCACTAACCCATGGCACTAAGTGCCTCATCCAGCCTCCTCTTAAGCACCTCCAAGGATGGTGACTCCACCCTGGGCAGCCCATTCCAGTGCCAATCACTCTTTCTACGAAGAGCTACCGCCTAATATCCAGCCTGAACCTGCCCTGACGCAAGCTGAGGCTGTGCCTTCTTGCATGCACCAACACAGATTCATAGATTCATAGAATGGGTTGGGTTGGAAGGGACTTTAAAGATTATCTAGTTCTAACCCCCTGCCATGGGCAGGGACATTCTCCGCTAGATCAGGTTGATGAAAGACATCAACATCTTGCAGGACCAGGACACCCAAGCATCTCCGAAGAAGACGTTCAAACCTCTGTTGAAAGTGATGGTGGAGGAAGAGGAGGAGGAGGCAGGCATGGGTTGGGCACAGAGATGAGTCCCAAGGCAACCTCCAACCTAAGGGGAGAAAGAGGGATGTAGAATGCTCTTGGGGTCAAGGCCTGGGGACCAGCAGTGGTTGCAGGAGCAGCAAAGGGGCTCAGCAAGGTGAGAAGGAGCATCCTTCCGGGGAGAAAAAGCAGAGAGGGAGTGATGCTGGACAGCTTTTGCCAGAGGCTGGAACAGCACAACAGCAGCCCAGCACCATTGCATGGCACACGGCCCACAGCAGATTCCAGAGTAGTGCCAGGTGCTTTGGCACATGGTGCCCATCTCCAGAGGCCAAGCAAGGCTGCTGGTCTCCTGTTTCCCAGAGCAGCTACGCTGTCAGCAAGTGCCAGGTGTGAGAATGGATATGGAGCAGAGTGGGAGCAGGTGGGACCCCAAAGAAGAGAATCTTGGAAACAGGCGGAGCAGGGCAGCACAGGGAAGGTGAGGAAAGCAGGGGAAAGAGGGGCATTTAGCAGGAGCAATCTGGCAAGAATCAGACAATGCTGTAGGAACTTTGCTCACAGCACCCAAAACATGTCCCCACACAACACGTGCTGACCTTGCCAAGCTCCCAATGGTTACATAGTTTACAGAGGATACCAGGGTAGTTCATGGGATGGAGATCTTCTGGCTCTGATAAATTCACAGAGGCCCCATCAGATGAAGTATCCATCACTGAACGGGTGTCACAAGCCTTTGACAGTAGGACAGGACGAGACAGAAGGATTAACTTTATAGAATGACAGAATGATTAGGATGGAAAGAAACCTTAAAGTTCACCTTGTTCCAACCACCCTGTCATGGGGAGGGAGACACAGTTGAAGCCCTTGTTGACAGCCATCTGACCTCCTGCAAAGCCCAGGGAGGAAGGCAGAGGCAAGCCACGTTGGAAGCAAGAGGCAGCAAGCCTCACAGCAGAGTCCTGGCAATCTCTGATGCATACCAAGGTGCAGGACAGCAGAGCAGAGCTGCTTCCCGTCGGAGCGCTGAGAGCCCCTCATGGGTGCTGAGATGTTCTTCAGGAGCAGAGCAGCAGCAGAGACAGCAAGGTGGGGAGGGGAGGGATCCCCCAGGCTCTTTCTTGTCAAAGCCCTGAGGAGGCCAAGCTGAGATCTTGTCTGAGGATCTGCTTCACGTTCGTCCCTTTGCTTTTAGTTGTTATTTACCTGCAGCATCCAACTCTGCTCTTGTTTCTTGGTTGTGCCTCCCTTTGCAAAGCCCCAGGAGCCCAGCCACAGAGTCGCCAGATAGTGTGGTTGGAAGAGACCCTTAAGGATCACCTAGTCCCAAACCCACTGTGGTGGGCAGGCACACCTTGCACTAGCCCAGGTTGCTCAAAGCCCCATCCAAGCTAGCTTTGAACAGTTCCAGGGATGGGCCAGCCACGACTTCTGCAGGCAACCTGTTCTGGTGTCTTACCGCACTCAGGCGTAAGAGTTCCTTCCTAGCACCCAACTTAGATCTCACTCCTTTCAGTTGGAAACCATCACCCCTTGTCCTCGTTTTTTCAGGGAGAGAGCGGTCAGGGACTGGAATGAGCTGCCCAGGGAGGGGTGGAGTCACCCAGCCTGGCTGTCTTTAAGGGAGGTTTGGCTGTGGTACTCAGGGAGACGGTGTAAGGTGAAGCCTGTGGAGCAGGGCTCTAGCTTGGATGCTGAGGGGCTTTGCCACCTGCATGCTGCTGTGATTCTGTGATTCTACCCCCACATGCCCTCTGATAGGTCCATCAGGATAAGGCACTGCTCTGCAGGCCAAAGTATAAAGCCTGAGAAGCCAGCACTGGGAGAGATGCTCCCAAACCCGTGGCTTGATGCCAGGCCTGTATCAAAAGGGCTGTGGCTAGTAGGTCGAGAGAGATTCTCCTGCCCCTCTACTCTGCCCAGGCTGCATCTGGACTACTGTGTCCTGTTCTGGGCCCCCCAGTTTAAGAGTGAGGCCAAGCTGAGATCTTGTTTGAGGAAGGGGGAAGGGGTTAATAGTCACCTGCTGGCTGGTGACAAACAGTGGGGCAGCTCACTGGAGGCAGAGGGATGGAGAGCCAATGAGGGCCCTCAACTTGCTGCCCTGAAGCAAGCCAGGGATGATGCACCAGGACAATCTGAGGCAATCAAGGGGACTTGGCACAAGAGTAGACCAGGGCCAGCCCAGCTGATGTGCCTCTATGCAAATGCCCAGAGCTTGGGCAGCAGACAGGCTGAACTGAGGGCCACTGTGCTGCTGGGATGCCAGGACAGAGTGGCTATGGCTGAAACTTGGTGGGATGAGTCCCATGACTGGAATGTAGGGAGAGATGGGTACAAGCTCTTCAGGAAGGATAGGCAGGGAAGGAGAGGAGGAGGCATTGCCCTCCATATCAGTTACCAGCTAGAACCAGTGAAGCTCCACCTGGGGAAGGATGCTGAGCTGGTTGAGAGGGTATGGGTTAAAATCAAAGGGAAGCCAGGGGAGGGTGATGTTACTGTAGGGGTCTGCTGCAGGCACCTGACCAGCAGGACCAAGCAGATGAGGCCCTTCACAGGCAAAAGAAAAGTGGCTCACAGGTCACAAGCCCTGGTCCTCATGGGGGCTTTCAACCACCCTGACATCTGCTGGAGGGACAACACAGCAAGGCATCAGCAATCCAGGATGTGCCTGGAGTGCGGAGATGACAACTTCCTCTTCCAAATGGTAAAGGAACCAACAAGGAAAGCTGCTGTGCTGGACCTTGTTCTGGCCAACAGGGAAGGGCTGGTGGCCACGGTGAGGCTCAGGGACAGCCTTGGCTGCAGTGGCCATGATGCAGTTGAATTTCAGATCCTCAGGGCAAGCAGGAGGAGGTATTCCAAGCTCACCACCCTGGACTTTAGGTGTGCAGACTTCGATGGCTTCAGGGATCTGCTGGCATGAGTATCATGGGACGAAGCCCTAGAGGGAAGAGGGGCCCAGGACAGCTGGTCAGTGTTCAAGGATTGCCTCCTCTGTGCCCAGGAGCAGTGCATACCAACAAAGAGCAAAGCAGGGCAGAATGCCAGCAGGCCTGCCTGGCTGAGCAAGGAGCTCCTGGACACACTGGCACACAAAAAGGAACTCTACAAGGAGTGGAAGAAAGGACAGCTGGAATGGGGGGGATATAAGGAAGCTGCCCCAGCAGCCAGAGATCAGATTAGAAAGTTAAGGCAGAGTTGGAATTGAATCTAGCCAGGGAGGTCAAAGGGAACACCAAGAATCTCTAGAGGTACACTGCTGGCCAAAAGAAGCCTAGGGAAGGTTGGGCCCCCTCAGAAAGGGAACAGGTGCAATGGTCACAAGTGACATGGCAAAGGCTGAGGTTCTTAATGACTTCTTTGCCTCAGTCTTCACTGCAAAGGTCTCCAGCCACACTCCTGGAGCCAGGGAAGAGCTGCCCATCAGAAGTGAAGAGCAGGTTCATGATCAGCTGAAGAACCTGAAAGTGTTCAAGTCCCTGGGACCTGATGGGATGCACCCAGGGGTGCTGAGGGAACTGGCAGATGAGGTTGCTGAGCCCCTCTCTATTCTATTCCCAAAGTCCTGGCAGTCTGGGGCAGCCCTCACTGACTGGAAAAGGAAAACAGAACTCCCAGTGTCAACCAGTCTCACCTCTGTGCCCAGTAAGATCACGGAGCAGATCCCCCTGGAGGCACTGCCGAGACAGGAGAACAGTGAAGAGGAGATTGGGTACAGTCAGCATGGCTGCACCAAGGGCACATCCTGCCTGACAGACCTGCTGGCCTTCCATGAACAGGTCACAACATGAATAGGTGAGGGCCAAACAACTGATGGCAGTGACCTGGCCCTGAGCAAGGCCATTGGCACTGTCCCACACCACATCCTGGTCTCCGACACATGGCTTTGAGGGGTGGAGCACTGATGGACAAAGAACTGGCTTGGAGGCTACACCCAAAGAGTGGCTGCCAATGGCTCCATGGCCAAGTGTAGGCCAGTGACAAGTGGAGTCCCTCAGGGATCAGTCCTGGCACCAGTTTTGTTCAACATCTTTGTGGGTGCCATGGACAGAGGCACTGAGTGCAGCCTCAGCAGGTTTGCTGCCCACACCAAGCTGTGTGGTGCAGCAACCAGGCTGGAGGGCAGGGATCCATCCAGAGGGACCTGGGCAGGCTGCAGAGGTGGGCACAAGCCAAGCTCAGGAGCTTCAACAAGACCAAGGGCAAGGTCCTGCAGCTGGGTTGAGGCAATGCCAAGCACCAATCCAGGCTGGGCAGGGAGTGGCTGGAGAGCAGCCCTGAGGAGAGGGACTTGTGGGTGCTGCTGGAGGAGAAGCTCAACAGGAGCCAGCAGTGTGCACTTGCAGCCCAGAAAGCCAAGCAGAGCCTGGGCTGCAGCAGCAGAAGTGTGGCCAGCAGGGCCAGGGAGGGGATTCTCCCCCTCTGCTGTGCTCTGCTCTGCTGAGACCCCACCTGGAGTCCTGCATCCAGCTCTGGAGCCCTTGAGACAAGAGGGCTGTGGAGATGCTGGAGTGTGTCCAGAGCAGGGCCAGGAGGATGCTCAGAGCCTGCAGCAGCTCTGCTGTGAGCACAGACTGAAAGAGTTGGGGCTGTGCAGGCTGGAGCAGAGGAGGCTCCCAGGGGACCTTCTTGTGGCCTGCCAGCATCTGAAGGGGGCTACAAGAAAGCTGGGGAGGGACTTTTGAGGCTGCGAGGGAGTGCCAGGAGTGGGGGGAATGGAGCAAAGCTGGAGGTGGGGAGAGTGAGGCTGGAGGTGAGGAGGAAGTTGTTGAGCAGGAGAGTGGTGAGAGGCTGGACTGGGTTGCCCAGGGAGGTGGTTGAGGCCCCATGGCTGGAGGTGTTTGAGGCCAGGCTGGCTGAGGCTGTGTGCAGCCTGCTCTAGGGTAGGGTGTCCCTGGGCATGGCAGGGGGTTGGAACTGGCTGCTCCTTGTGGTCCCTTCCAGCCCTGACTGCTTCTGTGATTCTATGACTCTCTGATCTGCTTCATGTTCTTTTCCTTTGATTTTAATTGTTATTTACCTACAGCATCCAACTCTGCCCTCATTTCTCGGTTGTGCCTCTGTTTGCAAAGCCCCAAGAGCACAAGACCAGTGTGATGGTTTGGGTGTGCCCTGCCCCTCCCACTTGGGAAAATCACCCAGCCTAGGCTCAGTGGCTCTGGAAATGGAAGGAGCTTTCTGTGCACAGCTTAGCACAGCAGACAAGCAGGTATCTGCAACAGCTACAGCTACAGACAGAAAGAGACCAGGTAAAAAGCAATACAGACACAGAGCAGCCTTCCCAGAAACATGGGTCCCCCGGGGGGCTCCCAACCACCCTTCCACTTCCCTCCCACCCCTCTACCTTACCCAGTTCTTTGCCTTATGCTGAAGGTAGCTTGGAGGGTCAGCCAGGGGGGTTAGGAAGCAGATGGATGAGTAGCACAGACAGCAGGTTAGGCTAGAGACAGAGGTGCAGCCCACAAAGCCCAGAGAGCAACTCTGTTACCTGTGTTTGTATTCTCAGCAAGCCTAGGAGTGCAGCAGGCATCACTGCTGTTTCCTTTTCATAGCCTGCCAGCTAATTCTTCTCACCAAGACATTCTAGCTAGGCTCAAACTAGCACAACCAGCCAGAGTCATTAGATAGTTTAGGTTGGAAGAAACCCTAAAGATCATCTGGTTCCCCCCCCACACTTGCTATGTACAGGCACAACTTCCACCAGATCAGGTTGCTCCAAGCTCCATCCAACCAGATTTTAAACTGAGTGATGGGGCATCTATCACCTCCCTGGGCAACCTGTTTCAGCACCTCATCACCTTGGCAGTGAAAGATTGCTTCCTTATCTCCACTGTAAATTTGCTCTCAAAGTCTGTGAGCCTTAGAAAGGCAGAGACAGGCTTATGGGGAAAGAGATAGATGAGCCTGAGGTCAGACAACAGAATCACGGCAAGAGCAGAGGGAGAAGGGAGAGGAGAGGGAGAAATGAGAATGGAGAAGGAAGAAGAGAGGAGGGAGAAGAGAGAAGGGGAAAGGGGGAGAATGAGAAGGAAAGTGGAGAGGAGCATGGAAGAGCAGAAAGTAGAGAAGTATTTGATTTGGCAGGAGCTTGCAATAATCATCCAGCCCAACTGCCTGACCAATTCAGGGCTGATGAAAAGCTAAAGCAAATGATGAAGGCCATAGCCCAAATGCTGACAGGCTTGGAGCACAGGCCACATCTCTAGGAAGCCTCTTCTCCCTGCACACACCCCACTGCAGCAGACTTGTAGTCATTGCTGCCCAAAGAATCAGAGTCACAGCAGCATGCAGGTGGCAAAGCCCCTCAGCATCACCAAGTCCAACCCAGAGCCCTACTCTACAAGATTCACCTTAAACTATCTCCCTAAGCAGCACATCCAAACCATCCAAACACATCCAGGGTGGGTGACTCTACCACTTCCCTGGGCAGCTCATTCCAGTCCCAGACCAGTCTCCATGAAAAATGTTTTCCTAATGTCCACTCTAAAGCTCCCCAGCCTCAGCTTGAGGCCATTCCCCCTTGGTCTGTCTCCAGCTACCTGTGAGCAGAGCCCAGCAGCAGCCTCTGCACAATGTCCCTTCAGGTAGCTGTAGACAGCAGTGAGGTCTGCCCTCGGCCTCCTGTTTTCCAACCTAGAGGTGAGGGCACCCCCAGCTTGCCCTCTGCTGGGGAGCTCCCAAAGCCAGGGAGGGCTCACACTCGTCCGTGGTGGTGCCATCAAACTCTTAAATGTCATAAAGCTCCCAAATGCCTCAAGATCAATCCCCGTGCCAGCTTGGCTCATCAATACTTCAGTGCAGTCTCCTCAGCAGTCCCTTTGAAGGGATTATTTTGGTATGCATGTTGCTCCTCAGACAGCTGTGCTGAGGGCTCAGGCTGGATCCTGCACGCTTTTGTCTGCACACAAAGTGTCTGCAGCTCCTCTTCTCCCTCCTCCTTCCTTTCTGCATTTAGTAGATTTCTCTGTAGTGTCCTAGCTCCTGGGCCCCTGCCGTGCATCCTGACCTCTTGCTGTGTCAACTGCTGTGAGCAGAACTGCTGAGATGCTGAGGACATCTCCATCCTGGAGCTGTGGGGCCAGAGAAGATGCAAAGCAACCTCTCCCCCCCCATCACAGAATCACAGAACTAAGCAGGCTGGAATAGATCTCTGGGATCATGGACTCAAACCTGTCACCTAACCCTTCCCACTAACTGACCCATGGCACCAAGTGCCTCATGCAGCCTCCTCTTAAACACCTCCAGGGATGGGGACTCCACCACCTCCCCAATAGGCATATGCTTGTTTCCTCATGGGTGGGATGCTCCTGGGGAAGGTGAGGGTGAAACTTTCCATTTTAGTCCAAGCCAGCTGTCGGACTCAGCTCCGGCTGTGCTGAGAGGAGACCTCTGCTGGGAGCAATATCTCTGGAGACTCCCTCCTGAGCAACTTCCTCCTCCAAGCGGCGAATTGAAGCTTGAGGAGAGGAGATTTAGACTAACTCTTAGGAAGAAGTTCTTTTCAGTGAGGATGGTGAGACACTGGAACAAGTTGCCCAGGGAGGTCACAGATCACAGAATCACAGAATTAATTGCATTGGAAAAGACCTCTAGGGTTGTTGAGTCCAACCTGTCACCTAACCCTTCCCATTAAGTGACCCATGGCACTAAGTGCCTCATGCAGCCTCCTCTTAAACACCTCCATGGATGGGGACTCCACCACCTCCCTGAGCAGCCCATTCCAACTTCCTCCTAACATCCAGCCTAGACCTGCCCTGGCACAGCTTGAGGCTGTGTCTTCTGGTGCTGGCTGCCTGGCAGCAGAGCCCAACCCCACCTGGCTACAGCCTCCCTGCAGGCAGCTGCAGACAGCAATGAGCTCTGCCCTGAGCCTCCTCTGCTGCAGGCTGCACACCCCCAGCTCCCTCAGCCTCTCCTCACAGGGCTGTGCTCCAGGCCCCTCCCCAGCCTTGCTGCCCTTCTCCAAACACCTTCCAGCACCTCCACATTTTTCTTAAATTGAGGGGCCCAGAACGTGCTCCCTCCCTGGAGGTGTTCAAGGCCAAGTTGGATGGGGCCTTGAGCAATCTGGTCTAGTGGAAGGTGTCCCTCTCCACGGCAGGAAGGTTGGAGCTAGAAGATCTTCAAGATCTCCTCCAAGCCAAACCATTGCATGAATCTATGAGAAAATCCCTCTTCCTCCATTGACTCCCTTGGCAGATGCACCCAACCAGATCCCAAGCTGGAACTTGGCCCAAAACACCTGCTCACCCCTTGCCAGGCCTGCAGGACACCAGGCGTGGCACAAGCAAAGCCAAACAATTGGATTTTGGGATGGGATCCCGTGATGGTAAGGCTCCTGAGAGAGCTGGAGTTACTGGTGGTGTGCTGCACCCCAGCAGAGCTGGGTGTTGGCTCCAGGAGGCTCTAGGATGGTGGCCACAGGACAGTGTGTCCAGCAGATCCAGGGAGGTTCTCCTGCCCTACTGAGACCCCATCTTGAGCACTGCCTTCACTTTTGGGCTACTCAGTTGAACAGGGACAGGAACTGCTGGAGAGGGTTCAGTGGAGGGCCACAAGGATGATGAGGGGACTGGAGCACTGCCTGGTGAGGAGAAGCTGAGGGCCCTGGGTCTGAGAGTTTGGAGGAGAGAAAACTGAGAGGGGATTTGATCAATGTTTGTAACTCTCTGAGGGCTGGGTCAAGAGTGGGGGACAGGCTCTGCTCACTGCTCCCTGGGGCAGGACAAGCAGCAATGGATGGAAGCTGCAGCACAGGAGGCTCCAGCTCAGCACAAGGACAACTTCTTTCCTGGAAGGGTCCCAGAGCCCTGGCACAGGCTGCCCAGAGAGGTTGTGGAGTCTCCTTCTCTGGAGCCTTTCCAGGCCTGTCTGGATGTGTTCCTGTGTGCCCTGAGCTGGATTGGATGGTCCTGCTCTGGCAGGGGGCTTGGACTGGATGAGCTCTTTGGGTCTCTTCCAACCCCTGACATCTTTGAGCCTGTGAGACCATGGATTGGGTCTGCAGGTATGTGCAAGCCAAAGGACTAAACTCCTCAGCAAGATGGGGCTGGGCAACGTCATCTGAGGGGTGGAGAGGCTCTGGGACAGGGCAGAGGGCAGGGACGGGCAGAGCCTGCTAAGCCACTTCCAGGCCTGCACACCACGGCTGGAGGGGGCAGTGAGGGGGCACAGAGGCTCTCTGCAGCCTCTCACCCCGTGGTGGAGAGAGTGGGGCACAGTGAGGGTAGGTCTGGCTGCTGAACCCACCTCGGTTTGAGCTATCTGGAGGTCAGCAGGATGCACCTAGTGTCTACTGGAGGACTCCTCCAGTCCACCCATGCTCTCCTGGAACTGAGCCGTGCCCAGGCAACCCCCTCCTGCCCCACCATGACGTCCTCAGGCTCAGACAGAGCTGGGGCTGCTGAGGGCATCCCTCTCCCTGCCCGTACGGGTTCTGAACACCACAGTGGGGTGGGGGACTCAGGGGCACCCCTCCAGCTGACAGGAGATGCTGGTGCTTGGTCAGTGTTTGCAGCTTCCTTCCAGCTCTTCTGCCACCACCTTCGGTTCCCCTCTCTCTTCCTCCGTCTCCCTCCTCATTCCTCCTCTCTCTCTTCTGTCTGGTTTAAGGATCACACAGAGTGATGGGGTTTGGAACAGACCTCCCGAGATCATCCAGTTCAACCCTGCTGCTAAAGCAGGGCCACCCACAGCAGCTTGCCCAGGATGACAATGCCCAGGTGGGTTTGGAATCTCTCCAGACAAGGAGACTGCACAGCCTCTCTGGGCTCCCTGCTCCAGCACCCTCACAGCCAAGTTTTTCCTTCCCATTCAGGCAGAACCTCCTGAGTTCCAGTTTGTGCCTGTTGCCCCTTGTTCTGGCACTGGGCACCACTGATAAGAGTCTGGCCCCATCCTCTTGACATCTGTCCTTTAGCTCTTGCTGAGCATCGAGAAGATCCCCCCTCAGGCTGCTCCTCTCCAGCCTAAAGAGCCCCAGAAAAGGAGGTTAAAGAGAGCCTACAGGCAGCCCTCTTCCCTGCTACCCACTGTCCCAAGCTCTTGGAGTCCTCCGTGCCTCTGTATTCATGCAGTCCTTCCTGGGTTTTGTGCAGTGTGACCTGCTCTGGCAGGAGAGCTGGACTAGATGATCTCCAGAGGTCCCTTTCAACTCCTGTTGTCCTGTGATGCTGTGCCCAGTGCCATGCTCCCTGCTCCAAAGAAGGCAAAGCCATCCTCGTGTAAAGGGAGGTGACACTGCCACATCAGATGTCACCTGTCAGCAGGACCGTAGAGTGGGTTGGGTTGGAAGGGACCTCTAGTCCAAGCCCCGTGCAGTCACTGGGGCATCTACAACTAGTGCAGGTTGCTCACAGCTGCAAACAACCTGACCTGGAACGGTTCCAGGGACAGAAAAGGCCTTTCTGGCCAGACATTGGCACAGGCTGCCCAGGGAGGTGGGGGAGTCATCATCTCTGGAGGTGTTCAAGAAGTGTGTGGAGATGGCACTTTGGGACATGGTTTAAAGGCTACGGTGGTGTCGGGTTGACAAGTGAACCCCATGATCTTAGGGGCCCTTTCCAACCAAAACAGTTCCCTGATTCTATGAGGTAACTGCCATGTCTCTGGGCTCCCTGGGCCAGTGTTCCACCCCTGCTGCTGAAGGCAGCTGCTCCCGAGAGGATGCTTGCTTTTGGTCCCTGGTGTCGAGCTGCAGGGAAGGTGACTGGTATCAGGGAACCCCAGAGCTCTGCAGCCTTATTTCCTCCACCTGGCCAAATTAGCTCATTTTCTTCCAGAAGACAATAAGGAAAAAAGCCAAACCAGGCAGAGCAAACACCTCAGCCTTTGTTGGAGGAGACAAGAGCCACAGGCTGCTCAGATGGAATTTATTTTGTGCTTGGTAATTCAATCCATGAGGGCTCAGGATGTGGCCAGGAGAGCTGAGCCAAAAAACACAAAGTTTAAAGCAAGTCAGTTCTGTGCTGTGTACACAGCTCAGCCTGGGGCTGGCTGAGCCAAGCTGTCTCCATGGCTTTTGCAATCTCTTGTTGTAGCAACAAGCTCCTTATGCAACGGAAAGGTTGGGAAGTGGGTGGTCTTCTGGTGACCAGAGAGACACAAGGGGAGCCTGGGGCAGCCCAAGCAGGGGACAGGGCTCATCAAAGTGGCTGATATTGACCTGACTGTGTGACCTTCACTGGGGACAGCTTGTTTGACATAGATGAGTGCATCCCTGTGGCCTGGATGGTTTCCTCCAAGTCATAGATTCATAGAATTATAGAGAATTATAGAATGGTGTGGGTTGGAAGAGATTGTAAAGATCATAGAACCATAGAACCAGTCAGGGTTGGAAGGGAGCACGAGAACCAGCCAGTTCCAACCCCCCTGCCATGCCCAGGGACACCTCACACTAGATCAGGCTGCCTAGAGCATCATGCAGCCTGGCCTTAAACACCTCCAGGGATGGTGCCTCAACCACCTCCCTGGGCAACCCCTTCCAGGCTTTCACCACCCTCATGCTGAAGAACTTCTTCCTAACATCCAGTCTGAATCTCCTCATTTCCAGCTTGGTTCCATTCCCCCACTCCTATCACTATCTGACTAGTTCCAGCTCCCCTGCCATGTGCAGGGACACCTCCCACTAGAGCAGGTCATGCAAGGCCTCATCCAACCTGGCCTTGAGCACCTCCAGGGAGGGAGCAGCCACAGCCTCCCTGGGCAACCTGTGCCAGTGTCTCACTACCCTCACTGCAAAGAATTTCTTCCTAATAGCCAGTCTAAATCTCCTCTCATCAAGCTTCGATCCATTAATTCAAGGTAATTAATGTTGACCCAAATGTGTGACCTTCACTGGTAGCAGCTTGCTTGGTGGATGAGTTCCTCCATGTCCATTCTCCCAGTGGCCAAATGTCTCCAGTGCCACACAGAGCTACTCCCATGCTGTGATGTGGATGTTGAGCCCTGTTCTTTCTTTACCAAGATGTCCCACTCCTTTCCCCTTACATTTTTCAACATCATTTTGAAGTGAGGCATGGAAAAGCTGAGCAGTGCTGAGCCAAAGCCCAACAGCTGGGCTGCAGATGTGCAGAGAAGCCTGGAGCATCCATGCGTGTCCTCATCTCCTCCAGCCTCATTTGCCCTCTGGCATGGGGACACATACTTGGACAGGGTTCAGCCTTCATTTTTGCTTAGCACCTTGCACACCTGAATGCCTCTATGAGCCTATAGAGGTGCTTTGCAGCCTGCTCTGTGATAAAAAGAAGCTAATTAATTCTGTGGTCCAAAGCAGCCCAGAAGCCCAAACCTCTCAGAAATGACACTTATTGTTTGCCTTTGACCAGGGAGTTGTTATTTCAACTTGCTCAGACCAGCCACGCTCATCTTCTGGCCATGCTTTTGGCAGCAAGTTCTTGTGCTGCGTGGTGCCTGGGAGGTGGCCTCTTCCCTGCAGTGGGGGCTGGAACAGCAGCAGGACTTGGACAAAGCAAACTTCTCTGGGGAGGTTTCCTCCTTAAATGGCACCAAGAGGCACTTTTCTGCTCCCAAGAAATCACTGCTCTTTCAAGAAGCTGATCTGAGTGACTCAGCTGAGCCCCTGGCACTGACCACTGCCTGTGATTTATCCCCAATCCATGGTGGGATTCTTCTCCCATCACACCCCATGGCTTGTTTACTGCTGCAACTAGGACCAGTTAACGAGAAAATGAGCAGTCAAATGCTCACCACGGGCATAGCACAGAATCACAGGGTCACAGACTGTGAGGGGCTGGCAGGGACCTCCAGAGCTGATCTCGTCCAAACCCCCCTGCCAGAGCAGGATCACCTTTACCAGATCACACAGGAACTTGTCCAGACAGTTGGGAATATCTGCAAAGAGAGGGACTCCACAGCCCCCCTGGGCACCCTGTGCCAGGCTCTGTCACCCTCACAGGGAAAAATTCCTCCTCATGCTTACATGAAACTTCCTCTGCCTCAGCTCCCACCCAGTGCCCCTTGTGCTGTCCCTGGGCATCACCCAGCAGAGCCTGGCTCCAGCCTCCTGGCACTCACTGCACACAGTGATAACCACTGCTGAGGTCACCTCTCAGTCTCCTCCTCTCCCAGCAGCACAGCCCCAGCTGCCTCAGGCTCTGCTCCTAACAGAGCTGTTCCATTCCCTTCAGCATCTTCGTGGCTTTGTGCTGGACTCTCTCCAGCAGTTCTGTGTCCCTCTTGAACTGGGGAGCCCAGAACAGGACACAGTAGTCCAGATGCAGCCTGGGCAGAGTAGAGGGGCAGGAGAATCTCTCTCGACCTACTAGCCACAGCCCTTTTGATACAGGCCTGGCATCAAGCCACGGGTTTGGGAGCATCTCTCCCAGTGCTGGCTTCTCAGGCTTTATACTTTGGCCTGCAGAGCAGTGCCTTATCCTGATGGACCTATCAGAGGGCATGTGGGGGTAGAATCACAGAATCACAGCAGCATGCAGGTGGCAAAGCCCCTCAGCATCCAAGCTAGAGCCCTGCTCCACAGGCTTCACCTTACACCGTCTCCCTGAGTACCACAGCCAAACCTCCCTTAAAGACAGCCAGGCTGGGTGACTCCACCCCTCCCTGGGCAGCTCATTCCAGTCCCTGACCGCTCTCTCCCTGAAAAAACGAGGACAAGGGGTGATGGTTTCCAACTGAAAGGAGTGAGATCTAAGTTGGGTGCTAGGAAGGAACTCTTACGCCTGAGTGCGGTAAGACACCAGAACAGGTTGCCTGCAGAAGTCGTGGCTGGCCCATCCCTGGAACTGTTCAAAGCTAGCTTGGATGGGGCTTTGAGCAACCTGGGCTAGTGCAAGGTGTGCCTGCCCACCACAGTGGGTTTGGGACTAGGTGATCCTTAAGGGTCTCTTCCAACCACACTATCTGGCGACTCTGTGGCTGGGCTCCTGGGGCTTTGCAAAGGGAGGCACAACCAAGAAACAAGAGCAGAGTTGGATGCTGCAGGTAAATAACAACTAAAAGCAAAGGGACGAATGTGAAGCAGATCCTCAGACAAGATCTCAGCTTGGCCTCCTCAGGGCTTTGACAAGAAAGAGCCTGGGGGATCCCTCCCCTCCCCACCTTGCTGTCTCTGCTGCTGCTCTGCTCCTGAAGAACATCTCAGCACCCATGAGGGGCTCTCAGCGCTCCGACGGGAAGCAGCTCTGCTCTGCTGTCCTGCACCTTGGTATGCATCAGAGATTGCCAGGACTCTGCTGTGAGGCTTGCTGCCTCTTGCTTCCAACGTGGCTTGCCTCTGCCTTCCTCCCTGGGCTTTGCAGGAGGTCAGATGGCTGTCAACAAGGGCTCAAACTGACCCCATGTCCTTCCTGCAGAGAAGTCAGGGTCTGATAGGGTAAGTGGCATCAAGCCAAGCACCTCCCAGGCAGGAGAAACATCTGAGCTGCTTCTGGAGAAGCAGTGGGCTGGATGTGCAATGTGCCTTCACCTCTCTGGCATCTGGTGCATGGCCAAAGCCCTCTGCCCTGAAGGGAAAGATCATTTCCCAGTCCCCTTTACATTCCTGCTTGATGGATCTTCTGGTTAGCTCAAGCCTTGGAGAAGAGATGTGGCATGTCGAAAGAGTTGTGGGTCCCCAAGCAAGGTCTGTGGGCTCAGAAAGACACCAGTTACCCTACAAGACCTCATATAGGACCTGATCCAGCAGGAGCTGGATGCTTCTCACCCTGCTGACTGCAGCAAGTTCCAACTCTGCACCAACAAATATTGCTGATGTCACAGAAAACTTCACTTGAGCAGGGAGCCCAGAGAGGTTGTGCAGCCTCCTTCTCTGGAGAGATTCCAGACCCACATGGACATTGTCATCCCGGGCAAGCTGCTGTGGGTGACCCTGTTTTAGCAGGACAGTTGGACTGCATGATCTCCAGAGGCTTCTTCCAAGCCCTACTGTCCTTTGAGTCTATGCAAGAATTTACCCTCAGCAAACACCAGGAAGCCCAAACCATCCTCATGCCCATTTTATGACCAGGGAGAAAGGTCTGAATGAATTTCTTGGGGGTCTGCAGCAGGGTCATAGTCTCATAGAATGGTTTGGGTTGGAAGGGACCTTAGAGATTACCTAGTTCTAACTCCCTTCCATGGGCAGGGACACCACCCACTGGACCAGGTCGCTCAAAGCCTCATCCAGCCTGGTTTTGAACACTTCTAGGAATGAGGATCTACCCTCTGTGGGTTCCTGCCCTTGTAATCAACTCCTCTTTCTCAAATCAAAGACCACCTAGGCCCATGAGATCTCCACACCCCACAGGTCTGGGAGAACAGGGAAGCAAAGAGACTGGGAGGAAAAGCGAAGCGTCCGTAACTCCAGGACCACTTTGGAGCCCTTTTCTCCTCCTCTTCTCTCTAAGGCACACCTCCACTGCACTCAGCTCCTTCATAGCAAACTCTCCTGGCAGAGCCATCACCCATCCTCGCGCAGCAGAACTCGCACATCCCCCACAAAGTACACCACATTGACCACTGCCACCAGCCCAGAAGCCCTCCCAGGCTCCACCCAAGGCTGCAGCCTCCCCACTTAGCAGTGCAGTTGGTCTCCATTCAGCTCCCTCCTCAACCTCTGACCCCTGCACTTGTAAATCGTGGGAGTACACACAGTGAGCAACCAGAGTGGTGTCATCTAGGGCCACTCTGACTCATCACTGATGGACCTGAAACACGGGGGACGGCCAAAAACCACCAGGCAGGAGTGATTTACAGCCTTGCTCTCTGGCTGCTGCTACCTACCAGCTCCAAGGTGACATTGTCTAAGAAGGAAGGAAATTTATAGGGCCAGAGCTCGCTCTTTCCACCTCTCTGCTCTCCTGGTGGTGACCTTGAGCTGTGCTCACACAATGCCCAGCCCCTAGCCAGCCATCGAGCTGGAGAACATCCTGAAAGAGCATCCCCCATGCTCACCCAGTTCTCACCCTGGGAATAGAGGGTTACTGTTTCTTGGGCTGCGTGGGAAGGGTAGCCCCTCCTCCTCTTCCTCTCCATTGAAACATCATTTCCAAGGCTGTTCCCAGGGCTGGCAGAAGTCCCTTCTAGCTAATTATCCTCAGACTTTGAAAGTTGCCCAAAAAGCCTGACAATGCCCAACTTGTGGGTGAGGAACCTATGCTGGGTGGCTTGGCTGAAGCAGATTGGACACTATTCCCCAGGCCATGCCTCCCACCACGGAGACCTCTGCTTGGTACCACGTCTGGAAGCAAAAATCAGTCTTAATGCCACACAGGTTTGCAGGGAGTTGGTGGTGCATCACAAACAGCTCGTGTCTCATGGTCTATTCACTAAAAACAGGCTTCACAGACACCTTCACTGCTCTCCTTTCCTATGCCATGGTTCTTCTCCCGAGCTGTAGCTGAGCCCCCCATCCCTGGGGTCATAATTATATACAGTGATATATACAGCCAGGACCAGGGATTTGCAATTCAGTGCAGCTCCAATCTGACTGAAACACCTCAGGCTGGGATAATGGGAGAGGGTAGAACCTGGGACATGGTCAGCCAGTGCCAAGGGTAAGCACATTCATCCCTGGGCTGACCTCCAGCAGTGTGGGCAGCAGGTGGAAGGAGGGAATTCTGTCCCTGGGCTGTGCTCTGCTGAGACCCCAGCTGCAGTGCTGAAGCCAGTTCTGGAGTTCACAGCGCAGCAGAGACATGGACCTGTTGGAGTGGACCAGAGGAGGGCACAGCAATAATGGAAGCCCTCTGCTGTGAGGCCAGGCTGAGAAAGTTTGGATTGTTCAAACTGGAGAAGAGAAGGCTCCAAAGAGACCTTCTTATGGCCTTGCAGTGCTTAAAGGAGCTTGTCAGAAAGCTGGGGACAAACTTTTGATCAGGACCTGTTGTGACAGGACAAGGAGTGATAGTTTGAAACTAAAAGAAGGAGATGCAGACTAGATAGAGCAGGAAGAAATTTCTGATGCTGAGGGTGGTGAAATCCTGTCTCAGGTTGCTCAGAGAGGTGGTAGATGCCCCATCTCTGGAACAATTCCAGGTGAGGTTGTCTGGAGCTGTGAGCAACCTGCTCTAGTTGCAGATGTCTCTGCTAACTGCAGAGAGGTTGGACTAAAGGACCTTTGAGGGTCCTATCCAACCTCAACTATCCCATGAATCTATTATTCTGTACATGAAGATGGAAGACCTTCTCTGAGAGGAAACTCCAGGTCTGTTGAACAATCTCAGGAGATGCTGGAGCTTTTGGGTGGGTTTGGCAGGGTCAAAGATCACCACACTTGCAAGCCAGAAAAGCCTTCTGATAAAACAATGCTCCAGAAGCTCCATCTGACAGCACCTTTTGGGGGTTAGCTGACCAAAGTCTGCAGGTCCCCAGATGTGAACAATTTGTAGAATCAGAGAATCACAGAATGGTTCAGGTTGGAAGGGACCTCAAAGCTCAGCCAGTTCCAAGGTCTCCTGGAAGCTTTCTCTTCTGCAGGCTGCAGAGTCCCAACTCTCTCAGCCTGTGCTCAGAGCAGAGCTGCTGCAGCCCTCTCAGCATCTTGGTGGCCTCCTCTGCACTGGCTCCAACACTTCCATGTGCTGCTTGTGCTGAGGGCTCCAGAACTGCCCCCAGGACTGCAGGTGGGGTGTGAGGAGAGCAGAGCCAAGGGGCAGAATCCCCTCCCTTGCCCTGCTGCCCACACTGCTCTGGCTGGAGCCCAGCACAGGGTTGCTGTCTGGGCTGCACACACACTGCAGGCTCCTGTTGAGCTTTGCAACACCCCAGACCCCCAGGTCCTGTTCCTCAGGGCTGCTCTCAGCCATTCCCCACCCAGCCTGGAGTTGTGCTTGGGATTGCACCCTCCCAGGTGCAGGACCTTACACTTGGCCTTGTTGATTCCTGCCAGGTGCTTCCTCCTCATCATTGAACAAAAGAATTGACTGGCAAGGCTGTGCAAGTGACATAGGATAAATTAAACTGGGAGATAAAGCACAAGAAGGGAGCTCCAATGAAGTGAGAAGAGGCTTAGAATGTTGACTGTCTCAGGTGGGAAAGAGGTGACAAATAGACACACCAGTGAGAGCTCTGAGGCAGGTTTCCAGCCAAGTACTGGCAGTGACTGCCACAGATTGTGTTTCTCAGAATCATAGGGGCTGATGCTCAGCAGAAACCACAAACAGCAAAGAAGAGATAAGAAGGGAGGCTCCAAACTCCGAAATTTATGAGGGTTTTAGGTAGAGGTTTCTCTGAGGAAAACGAGGAAAAAAAAACACATCACAGAAGAGAAATCTGCTGCTATCATCACTCCTTCTTGCACTACAACAGCACCACAGGCCTGGGACACAGCTCTCAGAGGTGCTGCTGTCACCTTCTGTCTGGACAACCATCAGGCACCAGCTCTGAAGCCACACAAGTGACCTGCAACAAGAGGCTAAGCACTGGTCCCGGGGTGCTTCAGAGGAGGCGGCAGATGGGGACCCTTCCTCTGTGATACATACTGCGAGAAAGCCTCCCTTTTCTTTTGCAGATGTCTCTCTGTGACCTCACAGCAGTCAGGAGTGAAGTAGCTGGCCAAGCCACTCTCCATCATTTATCAGCAGTCCTGGCTCACTGCAGAGGTCCCCAGAGACTGGAAGCTGGCCAATGTGATACCCATTCACAAGAAGGGTCGTAAGGAGGAGCCAGAAAACTACAGACCTGTGAGCCTGACCTCAGTGCCAGGCAAGGGCATGGAACAGGTCATCTTGGGTGCCATCACACAGCACCTACAGGATGGCCAAGGGATCAGGCCCAGCCAGCATGGGTTTAGGAAGGGCAAGTCCTGCCTCACCAACCTGATCTCCTTTTATGATCAGGTTCCTGCCTGGTGAGTGTGGGGCAGGCTGTGGATGGAGTCTACTTGGACTTCAGCAAAGCCTTTGACACTGTCTGCCACAAGAAGCTCCTGGCCAAGCTGGCAGCTCATGGTTTGGACAGATTCACTCTGTGCTGGATCAAGAACTGGCTGGATGGCAGAGCTCAGAGAGTGGTGGTGAATGGTGCCACATCCAGTTGGCAGCTGGCACTGGTGGTGTTCCCCAAGGATCAGTGCTGGGCCCAGTCCTGTTCAATATCTTTATTGATGATCTGGACGAGGGCATTGAGTCCAGCATCAGTAAGTTTGCAGATGACACCAAGCTAGGAGCAGGTGTTGATCTGTTGGAAGGTAGGAGAGCCCTGCAGAGGGACCTGGCCAGGCTGGATGGGTGGGCAGAGGCCAATGGGATAAGATTGAACAAGGCCAAGTGCAGGGTTCTGCACTTTGGCCACAACAACCCCAAGCAGTGCTATAGGCTGGGGACTGAGTGGCTGGAGAGCAGCCAGGAGGAAAGGGACCTGGGGGTACAGATAGACAGTAAGCTGAAGATGAGGCAGCAGTGTGCCCAGGTGGCCAAGAGAGCCAATGGCATCCTGGCCTGCATCAGGAACAGTGTGGCCAGTAGGACAAGGGAGGTTATTCTTCCCCTGTACTCAGCACTGGTCAGGCCACACCTTGAGTGCTGTGTCCAGTTCTGGGCCCCTCAATTCAAGAAAGATGTTGAGGTGCTGGAAGGTGTCCAGAGAAGGGCAACAAAGCTGGTGAGGGGCCTGGAGCACAAATCCTATGAGGAGAGGTTGAGGGAGCTGGGGGTGTTTAGCCTGGAGAAGAGGAGGCTCAGGGGTGATCTTATTACTGTCTACAACTACCTGAAGGGACATTGTAGCCAGGTGGGGGGTGGCCTCTTCTCCCAGGCAACCAGCAATAGAACAAGGGGACACAGGCTCAAGTTGTGCCAGAGGAGGTATAGCCTGGATATTAGGAAGAAGTTCTTCACAGAGAGAGTGATTGGCATTGGAATGGGCTGCCCAGGGAGGTGGTGGAGGCACCATCCCTGGAGGTGTTCAAGAAAAGACTTGATGAGGCACTTAGTGCCATGGTCTGGTTGACTGGATAGGGCTGGGTGCTAGGTTGGACTGGATGAGCTTGGAGGTCTCTTCCAACCTGGCTGATTCTATGTGGATTCTATGTAGTCCATGTGTGGCTGGGAGATGGCCAAAGCACAGAAGTGTGTTGTGAGGACCAGGACTAGCACAGAGCAGAGACCAGGAAGGGGACACCAATGTTTTGGCTGACACTATCAAGCAGGCAACAGCTTTCTAAGTGATGGACCAACAGCAATGCAGCCAAGCCTAAGGCGAAGGGTTGAAAGCTGCCAGCTGATACCCTTGCTGCCAACCTGCTGCAAAGGTTGCCAAGCTGGGAGGGACTTTCTCTCTGTTGGAGCCAAGGGATGGGGTCTTCCACTGAATCTGGGGGGAAGCAAAGATGCAGCACGGACTGTCACTGCTCCATGACATTTCTGAGGTCTGCCAAAGCTACAGCAGGTCTGGGATTGGAGAAGGTGATGAAGGAACATCTTATGACTTGACAGAGAATGAGACGCTTAGGTGGTTCAACAGGCTTTTTCCAAACCAAGGAAATGCTGGTGTGTGACCACTTTGGTTCAGTAAATAGAACATCAAAAAACAAAACAGAGTTCAGCCCCAGGCTGTTTAAAATGGAGGTGTTGGTGGAGTTCATTACAAAGACAATGACTTAAAAGTTCTCATGTGGTATCAGGGCAGTGAATTTGCAGATGTCAGCAGCTCTGTGAATCTTCTCTTACACCTGCTATGAAATCAATGTGAAGTTCCCAACAGAATTAATCATGTTCTTTGAGGCAGAGGTTACTGGAAGAAGACCTTTGTTTTCTGTTGCATGGGTCTGGTGAAAGGAGAGGAGAAGGGAGAGAAGAGGGGAAAGGGAAAGGAGAGGGAGGAGAGGGAGAAAGAGAAGGGAGAGAAGGAGGAGAAGGGGAAGCATGGAAGAGCAGAGACTAGAGAACTATTTCATTTGGATGCTCATCCAGCCCAACTGCCCGGCCACTTCAGGGCTGATGAAAAGCTAAAGCAAATGATGAAGGCCGTAGCCCAAATGCCTTTTGGTGCAGGACACCAGCCCAGGAAATCGCTGACAAATGTCCCGCTGCAATTGAGTGGGAACACAGGGCTCTGCTCGCCAGATTCCCAGAAACACGGTGCAGATGTGGCTCTGCAGAGCAGCCAAGCCAAGCCACAACCCCAAAATGACTACCCCTGTGACTGGGAAATTTCCCTAGTGCCCCTTCCAGCCCCAAACAACACCCAGCCAAAGGCTTGAGAAAACACAAGCTTGGCAGCAGAGCCGGGAGGGACCCTCCCAGTTCCCAGCCCGGAGATTCTGCAGCAGGGATTGTCGAATCACAGAATCACAGAATGGGGGTGGGAAGGGATCTTTAAAGGTCCAGTGAGGAAGATAAAGCACAACGGGTGAGGAGCTAATGAGGCTCAGCACATCAGAGCTCACCCTTTGCACTTTATCTCCCAGGTTCATTTGTCCTGTGCCACCTGCTCACTCTTGCCAGTCAATTTTCTTCAAGGATGAGAAGGAGCCACCTGAGAGGAATCCTTTTCCACCTAGCTACACGCAGGCCTTCATCAGCTCACTCTAAAAAAGCTGCTGCCAGCTGGAGCTCCTGGAGTGCTGTTTTACCAGAAAGCTTTTGTGGTTTGCGTGTGCTGTGGCCTCTGACCCCTCAAGTCTACCTAAATGCTCCAAATGGAAGCTGGAGAATGATCTCAGAGAAGGGCTCTTGCGTATCTCACCCTCATGCAGAGTGATAGAACCATAAGACAGTTGGGGTTGGAAGGGACCCTCAAAGGTCCTTTAGTCCAATCCCCCTGTAGTCAGCAGGGACACCTGCAACTAGAGCAAGTTGCTCACTGCCCCACACAACCTGATCTGCAGTGGTTGCAGGGATGGAGCATTTGCCACCTCTCTGGGCAACCTGGGACAGGGTCTCACCACCCTCAGCATCAAACATTTCTTCCTTCTCTCTAGTTTGAATCTCCCTTCTGTAGTTCAAACCATCACCCCTTGTCCTATCACAACATGCCCTGCTCATAAGCCTGTGCCCATCTCTCTGATCAGCTCCTCTAAGGCCACCAGCAGGTCTCCTTGGAGCCTTCTCTTCTCCAGGCTGAACAGCCCCATCTCTCAGCTAAAAGAGGGAGATTCAGACTGGAGAGAAGGAAAGAAAAATATTTGATGCTTAGGGTGGTGAGACACTGTCCCAGGCTGCCCAGAGAGGTGGCAGATGCCCCATTGCTGGAACCATGCCAGGTCAGGTTGTCTGGGGCTCTGAGCAACCTGCTGTAGTTGAAGAGGGTTAATTGATTCTGTGATTCTACAAATCTGTGGGGAAAAAAAGCAACACAACAAACAACAACCCCAAAACCACTCCACTAGTTCCAGCTGGGTGCAATCTTCCAATCCAGCTGTGAAGCATGACAGCAAGATACAGCAAGCAATTAGCTCAGCTCTCCAGAGCCTGGGCACTGGCACAGGGAGCAAAAGCTCACCAGGCAGGGGAGTGCACAGGGCTGTTTGACTGTCCTGGGCAAAGAGCCAAGCAGAAAACACTGCCTGCAGAAGTGAGGAGTATATTTTGGTTATGAGTCCTAGCAGGAAGCCTGTTAGAACTGAGTTCTCTTTCCAGCTCTGTTGCAGGTGCCTTGCAAAAGCTTGAGTATGCCACTTTGTTTTCATAGAATCACAGCATGGATTGGGTTGGAAGGGACCTTTAAAGGTCATCTAGTCCAATCCCCTGCAGTCAGCAGGCCTATCTCCAGCTAGAGCAGGTTGCTCACAGCCCCAAACAACCTAGAATGGTTCCAGGGACAGGGCATCTATCACCTCTCTGGTTATCCTGGGCCAAGGTTTTACCACCTTCAGCATAAAGAATGTTTCTCTTCTATTCAGTCTAAATATTCACTTAAAACCATTACTCCTTGTCCTATCCCTACAGCAGACACCTCTTCTCTGAGGCAAGGCAGCCATCTCATGCTTCTTGAGTTTTGCCCAGGCACCAACTCACTCCCCACCTTTGCAAGAAGCTCTATCCCATCAAAGTGGCTCAGCTGGAAGTGACAACAAAGGCAGTGTCAACCTCGGTGTTCTCTGACTGAGGGGAGTCAAATGATGGGGACACCAAGAAGGCCTGTGCCATTCAGCTGAGTCTCAACTGCCCATAAAAGTCAGAGCAAACTCATGAGGCAGACTGTGGTCTGCCATGGGGAGACCCAGAGGGCTTCATGGAGTTGAGGAAATGAGCACACCCTCCCCACATTACAGCCTATGTTTTCTTCTCAGATACCAAACAGCAAGAACCTAATCCTTGTGCTAGAGAGATTAAAAAGTCCCTCCCTCCCCTCTGGCACAAGTACAAACCATGAAAACCAGATGGCTAACCAGTAAAGGTTCTCCAAACACCATCAGGATAGTGCAAATCACTTGGTTTTGACAGATGTCCCTTTCACCAAAGAGTGTTGGCCCAGCGTTGCCCTCCCCACGTGTTTTATGCAGACAGACACCAGCCCAAAGCCTGTCTGAAGCACATCAGCTCTGGCCATGAAGCCTCAAGGTGCTTCTCTCATCCTTCCTGGGCCATAATGAGGCTCTTCTCCTCCCCTCACCATGTGCAGTAAACCACTTTGGGAGAAAAATTTACTGAAACCAGCAGATGTGCTTGAATTATTAAAGTAGGGAGCAAAAAGCTTTCCTCCCAGCCAAGATTGCACTGCAGCCCTCCTGCCTCCCTGGCCAGTTGGTGATGTCCCCCTGCATCAGCACTCTGCTCCAGCTGCCCAGACAGCAGACATTTGCATTTCTGTTACTGTAAAAGGCCACTAAATTGGGCCTCCCATCTGACTGGTAGGAGTTGAGTTCACTTTTCCATCACATCCCTGGTGAGCTGAGCTCCAGCAGCACTTGGACGCGGTGGTGCCCCCCTGCAAATCACTGCCCACCAGACTCTGCGGGCGGCAGGGGACTGTGTCCCGCTCCCTGCAGCGGGGCTGGAGGCCAAGCGTGAGCACAGGGATGCTGCCTGCACTGCCAAACGATGCAGATGTCAGGTGGAAGAAGAACTGTTGCAGAGTACTCAGTGCAAGACACCATTCATCCAGCTGGTCACATCCCTCACCTGCAATGCCTTCCACAGATTCATGGAATGGTTTTGGTTGGAAGGGAGGTTAAAGATCATCCAGTTCCAAACCACGTGCCATGGGCAGGGATATCTTCCAACTAGACCAGACTGGTCAAAGCCCCATCCAATCTGGCCTTGAATACCTCCAAGGAGGGACCATCCGTGACCTCCCCGGGCAACCTGATCCAGCATATCACCACCTTCACTATAAAGAATTTCTTCCTAATATCCAGCCTAAATCTCCTCTCCTCAAGCTTCAATCCATCACTCCTTGTCCCGTCACTACAAGCCCTGGTAGAAAGTCACACTACAGCACAGTGAGGGTGTTGAGACACTGGAGCAGGTCGCCCAGAGAGGTTGTGAATTCTCCTTTGCTGGAGCATTGTATTGCAGGCCAGGTTGGATGAGGCCTTGAGCAATCTCTTCTATGGAAGGTGTCCCCTGCCCATGGTAGGGGGGTTGGAACTGGATGATCATCATCTTCATGGTGGAGAATTTCTTTCCAATATCCAATCTAAATCTCCTCTTTTCCAGCTTCAATCCATTCCCTCTTGTCCTATCACCACAAACCCTTACAAAAAGTCCCTTCCTGGCTTTCTTGCAGACCCCCTTCAGGCACTGAAAGGCCATAATAAGGTCTCCCTGTTGTCTTCTCTTCTCCAGGCCGAACAGCCCCAGCTCTCAGCCTGTCTGTGCTCTTCATGCAAGGCAAAGCTCCTGCCACCATTGTTCCTCTGACTGGGAAGTGTTCTTCTACCCGAGAGAACTTACTCCCTGGCACTGCAGAGATGATTTACTCCCCATATTCCACAGGAGAGATTATCTCCAGTTCCTATTATTCCCTTATCAATAATTCACCGTGCAGCCACCCTCTGGATCGCACTTGTGCTGCCTGCATCCTCTGCTGAAAGAGCGGCCGTGAGTAATCTCATCTCCTCTGCTGCTCTTGCTGAAGCAGAACGAGTAACTCACACTGCAAATGAGTCACATCCCCCGGGAAGCATCTCATTTTAGCATCCCCCCATGGATGGGGAGCAGCTCTGCAGAAGCACCTGCTAGGGGCCGCCAAGCCCCGTGGCGTTCAGACAAGTAAATAAACAATAGGGAGATAATTAAACTCGCTCTTTCAATCTTCTAGGAGGAGTTAATATAACAAAAACAAACCAGACTCCATCTCCTTTCCAGAAAATCCAATGCAATTAAATGATTAAAACAGAAAAGCAGCCATAAAACCTGAGGAGGAGAGGCCAGAGGAGCTGCTGTGAGAACAGATCGCCCGCTGAAGCCTCCCCCGCTCCCCACCAGCAGCACCAGCTTGGTGCTGCTCCCGCGCATCTCCTGCAGAAAAACAGCTGTGATGGGCACAGCTCAGCATCCCAACATATCACTTGAGAGCACGAGCACATTTATAGAACCATAGAATGTTTGAGGCTGGAAGAAACCTCAAAGCTCAGCCAGTTCCAAGGCCCTGCCATAGGCAGGGAACACCTCCCACTAGAAGAGGTCGCCAAGGCCTCATCCAGTCTGGCCTTGAACACCTCCCTGGGCAACCTGTGCCAGTCTCTCACCACCCTCACTGCAAACAACTTCTTCCTAACAGCCACTTTCAATCTCCCCTGTCCCACTTCAAACCCATTCCTCCTCCTCCTGACATTACCAGACCTTGTCAATAGTTCCTCCCCAGACCTCCTCTAGCCCTCTTCAGATTCTGGAGGGCCACTCCAATGTCTCCTGGAAACCTTCTCTTCTGCAGGCTCATTCATCCTGGAAACACACACCCAAAACAGGCACAAATGCCTCCTATCAGGGGCTGGACAAGATGGGCCCCTCAGCTCAAGAGAGATGTTGAGGTGCTGGAAGGTGTCCAGGGAAGGGCAGCAAGGCTGGGGAGGGGCCTGTGAGGAGAGGCTGAGGGAGCTGGGGGTGTGCAGCCTGCAGCAGAGGAGGCTCAGGGCAGAGCTCATTGCTGTCTGCAGCTCCCTGCAGGGAGGCTGTAACCAGGTGGGGTTGGGCTCTGCTGCCAGGCAAGCAGCAACAGAAGAAGGGGACACAGCCTCAGGCTGTGCTAGGGGAGGTCTAGGCTGGATGTTAGGAGGAAGTTGTTGTCAGAGAGAGTGATTGGCATTGGAATGGGCTGCCCAGGGAGGTGGTGGAGTCTCTGTGCCTGGAGGTGTTGAAGCCAAGCCTGGCTGGGGCACTTAGTGCCATGGTCTGGTTGATTGGCCAGGGCTGGGCGCTGGTTTGGCCTGGCTGATCTTGGAGGTCTCTTCCAACCTGGTTGATTCTGTGATTCTATGGCCTTTGAGGGTCCCTTCCAACCGAGTCTGTCAATCTGTGAATAGTTTGGCAGGCTTAAGAAGTGGGCCAGTGCAAACTGCATGAGGTTCTACAAGTCAAAGTGCAAAGCCCTGCACCTGGGTTGAGCCTACTCCTGGCACAAACACAGGCTGGGTGTAGAGTGGGTTTCAGAGCAGAGTAGTCCTGAAGAAAAAGATTTGGGGGTGTTGATTGATGAGAATCTCAAAATGAGCCAGCAGTGGACTCATGGAACCCAGGAGGCAACTCATGTCCTAGAATGCATCAAGAGGATGTGGCCAGCATGTCAAGAGAGGTGATTCTGGTGCTCTGCTTTACCCTGGTCTTGTGAGACCACACCTCAAGTGCTGTGTCCAGTTCTGCTGTCCCCATCACCATCTGGTGATGAGGAACAGAGGAGGGCTACATGCATAGTTCAAGGGCTGGAGTTATGAGGACAGGCTGGGGGAGCTGGGGTTGTTTGGCCTGGAGAAGACTCCAGGCTGACCTTATAGCTGCCTTCCAATACCTGAAAGGAACCTATAGGAAGGCTGGAGATGGACTTCTTCTAAGGACATCTAGCAACGGGACAAGGAGGGGGTTGATTTTAAACTGGGGGAGAGTAGATTTAGACTGGATCTTAGGAAGAATTTCTTCAGTATGAAGGTGGTGAGACTCTGGAATAGGTTGCCCAAGAAGGTTGTTGATGTCCCCTCCATGGAGGTGTTTAAGGACAGATTGGATGAGGCCTTGGGTGACCAAATCTAGTTGAGAGGCATCCCTGCCCATGGCAGGGAGGCAGGAGTGGATAATCTAGTGTGAGGTGTCCCTGCCCATGGCAAGGGGGTTGGAACTAGATGATCCTTGTGGTCCCTTCCAATGCTGACTGATTCTATGATCTCTGAGGTCCCTTCCAAGCTGAGCCATCCTGTGATCAAGGGCAGACACGATATCAGCTCAGCACATGAGCCTGCCACCTCCAACAAAACTTTCCCATTAGAGCGACTTACGGCTCCAAAGGTGCACAAGTGTCCTTTGGCACCAAAGCAGGCACCACTTGGGGGACGAAAGGTGATCTACCCCTTCCCAGCTGCTCCAGGAAACTCCATGAGCACAGCTTGGATGAAGCATCTCAGATGCCCAAGACACCTGTGCAGTCACTGACTGAACCTTTAACCTTGCAGAACAGTAACTGCTCAGTATTCAGCACTACATGAGGCCACACCTCCAACGCGGTGCTCAGTTTTGGGCCCCAGATACAAGAAAGATGTTGAGGTGATGGAGCACATCCAGAGAAGGGCAATGAAGCTGGTGAAGGATCTGGAGAACAGGTTTGGTGAGGAGCAGCTGAGGGAACTGGGGGTGCTCTGCCTGGAGAAAAGGAGGCTGAGGGGAGACCTTTTGGGTCTCTACAACTCCCTGAAAGGAAGCAGGAACCAGATGGGTGTAGGTCTCTTCTCCGCAGTGACAAGTGACAGGACAAGAGGAAATAGCCACTAGTTGCACCAGGATAGGTTTATGCTGGGCATTAGGAAAGACTTCTTCCTCAAAAGGATTGTCAAGCCTTGGAAGAGACTGTCCTGGGCAGTGGTGGATTCCCCATCCCTGGAGAGGTTTCAAGGTCATGTAGATGTGATGCTGAGGGACACAGTTTAGTTGTGACTTTGTAGTGCTGGGTTAACAATGGGACTCAAAAATCATTAAAGGTCTGTTCCAACCAAAACAATTCCATGAATCTATGAAAAGGCTTCTCAAGGGCAGTCCCTCACTGCTTGGCCAGGGCTGTTAGCACACAAAGGTGGAGCTGAAAACACCCAAACAGGTGCCCTTTACAACTCTCCAGGCCTCCTTATCTGCCCCTAAGCATCTCCAATAGCAGAATGCAACACAGCAGTGAGGATAGCCTGAGAAGATTGCTCTGTGGTAAGGCAGCTATGTGACAAGATCAACCCTGGGGACAGTAGGGCCATCAGCAGAGACAAGCTGCTGTTGGAGATATGAGACTTCTGCAGCCAGGCATTTTTCCTTTGGAGGAGAGTGTCAGGGTAGGCAGAGGCCCATGGGGGCTCATAGGCAACAGCAAAGCTAAGCCTGCATGGCCTCAGGCCAGCAGATGCAGAGATGTGACTCATATCTGTGGAGCACACATTCAGCCCTGGGCACTGAGACCATTAGCCTATGCCTGGACCCCTTCCTGTTACTTCTGCCTGGGTGAAATGAAATGGAAAAGAAATTGAATGAAGGTCTTGTGTAACACTGGAGGGGTCACTCTTTGGAGCTCTAGTAGGATCAGCAGCTCCCAGTCTACTGCTTCTCCAGCCACCAACAGAGGAGCTCCAGTAAGGATCTGCTGCTGAGGCAGCTGCAGCCACACTGGCCTCCAAAATTGGAGTTGCTGCCACCCGAGACACCAAAACTCAGCACTTGACAGTATCTTAAGGGGGTCTGCAGGAAAGCAGGGAGGGACATTTTAGGCTGTCAGGCAGTGATAGGACTGGGGGGAATGGAACCAGGCTGGAAATGGGGAGATTCAGGCTGGATGTTAGGAAGAAGTTGCTCAGCATGAGGGTGGTGAGAGCCTGGAGGGGGTTGCCCAGGGAGGTGGTGGAAGCCTCATCCCTGGAGGTGTTTAAGGCCAGGATGGCTGAGGCTCTGGACAGCCTGATCTAGTGTGAGGTGTCCCTGGACATGGCAGGGAGGGTGGAACTGACTGATCCTTGTGGTGCCTTCCAACCCTGACTGATTCCATGAAAAAGAGCTGACTTCAGGTGGGAAGTGAGCAGCCACAAAGTTATGGACTCACACGGAGCAGCCCTCGCAGGGCTGGTGTCTGGAGGAGCTGCTGTGCTGTGACGTGGAGGAAGGCACAGATCTGAGTGAGTGGACTCCTCACAGGCAGTGTTGGAACCTCAGACCTTTGGAAAAGACCTCTCAGATCATCGAGTCCAACACCACCAAGCCCACTAAACCGCGTCACAAGGTGATAAGTCTGCTCTTTCCTTTGAACACCTCCAGGGATCGTGACTGTATGGGGTTAACCCTCCAGGGGGAGTAACCCTGAACCTGACCCTAGGGGTCTTGACCCCTTCCCAGGGGTGGGTCTGAACACCACCGGGTGATGGTTAGCCCACTGCCCCTTCCTGTCCCATAAAAGCAGGGATGCTTCCTGTTCCTCTCTCTCTGCATCGCCCTCTCCGCATCACTCCGCTCCCTGCATACCACCACACCACGCGGCCAGCACCTATGAGGCAAAGTCACCACCACAAACTGGGGTTGTACTTACACCTTTTGTATTTTCCCTATTTTCCCTTCCCCATATCCTGTGTAAACTTCCCTACCTCAGATGCCTTCCTAAGTTATTGTTAACCTTTTCCTTTTAGCTTCCAAATCGAGTGAGATTGATTTATTCAGGTGTGCTTACCTCTCTCTATATATATCTAATCCCTTTCTCTGGGAAAGGAGGGGGAAGAGGGGACGGCACTCTACGAATGGTTATTGGTTCTATCAAACTTATTAGAGTCCCTGGGAATTTAAACTAGAACCGAGACAGTAACTCTGCCACTTCCCTGGGCAGCCTGCGCCAATATGCTGTCCCAGGCTTTGCACCAGCCCGGGCAGCAGAAGGTCAAAGCATGGAGGAGACCTTTGTCTGTGCAGCAGCCCAGAGATGAGCTACTGAGTCTTCACCAGTCCTATTGCAAGAGTGCCATAGGAAGGCAGGATGGGAGATGTCAAAGGCTTGCACCAAGCCCTGATGCCAGCCACTTGGGAAGTTTCTGCTCTCTCATGGTGTTCTGCCAGCTCTTTATGTCCCCAGCATGTTTCCTATGCTCAACACAGCATGGGAAAATGAAGTGCCTAACAGAGAGTTGGCTGCAGGATCTTTGCTTCAATTCTCCATTTCTCCAGTGACTTGGACATGGTTAGAGAGGTGAATATAGGAGACACCACGCAGAAGATGGGGGTGGGTTCAAACTGATGGACAGAGCTTTAGATAGCTGAGCAATGTGATGAATCAGTGTGAAGCTTCAGAAGAGAGGAGTGGGGGGAAAAGAGAAATCAAGGCTTGATTGGTCTCAAGGATCTTAAAGGTTTCTTCCAAGCTTGGACTCAAAGGAAAGGATGCATTGTAGCCAGGTGGGGGGTGGCCTCTTCTCCCAGGCAACCAGCAATAGAACAAGGGGACACAGTCTCAAGTTGTGCCAGGGTAGGTCTAGGCTGGATATTAGGAAGAAGTTCTTCACAGAGAGAGTGATTGGCATTGGAATGGGCTGCCCAGGGAGGTGGTGGAGGCACCGTCCCTGGGGGTCTTCAAGAAAAGACTGGATGAGGCACTTAGTGCCATGGTCTGGTTGATTGGGTAGGGCTGGGTGATAGGTTGGACTGGGTGATCTTGGAGGTCTCTTCCAACTTGGTTGATTCTATGATTCTATGTATTCTTGGGATGTGATTGCAGATCCCCAGGGCAGGTGGGAACTCCAGGGTACACAGGCCTGTCCTGCACGTGGCAGAAAGGATCACAGAATCACAGACTGGTGGAGATTGGAAGTAACCTTTGAGGATCATCCAGTCCAAACTCACTGCTAAAGCAGAGTCACTCACAGCAGCCTGCCCAAGACCACAGTGTCCAGGTGGCTTTGGAATCTCTTCAGAGAAGGAGACTCCACAACCTCTTTGGATAGCCTAATCCAGGGGTCCAGAACCTTCACAGCAAAGGATTTTCTCCTCCTGTTCAGATGGAACCTCCCGGGTTCCAGCTTGTGCCCACTGCCCCTTGTCCTTTCACTGAGCACCGCTGAAAAGAGCCTGGCCACATCCTCTTGCCTCTGGGCCTTTGCTCTTGCTAAGCATTGGTCAGATCCCCTCTGGGGCTGCTCTGCTCCAGGATAAACAGCCCCAGGTTGCCCAGGGAGGTCACGGATGCCCCCACCCTGGAAGTGTTCAAGGCTAGATTGTATGAGGCCTTGAGCAACCTGAGCTAGCGGAAGATGTCCCTGCCTGTGGCAGGGGGGCTGGAACTGGATGGTCTTTAGGGTCCTTTCCAACCTATAGCATTCTGTGATTCCATCCCACCCAAAGAATTTGTGGGCTGCAACTCACCACGGCACAGGCATCAGGAGAGCAGGGAGCACTGCCAGATGGGACAAAGAGCCTGAAGCATTACAGGATGCTGCTGCCTCCTCTTGATCCTCTTAAAAAAATAAATAATTAAATAGAGAAATATTTAACCCCCCCAAGTCACAAGACAAAACCCCTGAAGTGGTACCGCTTAAAACCAGCATCCACCTCTCCCAAGCACAGTTCCCATCCCAGGGAAGAAAAAGTGCCAGGAATCAACCCCAAATCACAGCTGACTCTCTACAGAAGCAGCACAAAGCTTTAAGCTGGAGGGGTAGATCATTAAGGAAAGACGTTTAGAGAAATTAAATCCTTTTCCTCCTGCTCCTCATGCTAATGGGGAAAACTGAAGCAGCTTTGCAGGAGGACAACATTTAGCAACATCTCACTCATCAAAGTCCTCCATCTGTTCTCATCCCCACGCTGAGTCTGTCAAAAAATCAGCTTTACTTCAGCCAACACCTGCCTCATTTTTAACCCAAGGAGAACAGTTCTGGAGAGACCTGTAACTCCAGGCAGAAAAAGCCAAAACACAAAGCCACCCAGGCATGAGAAGGGCCTGACTGATTGGAGAGCCATGTCAGCACTGAAGGGACGGTAAGAGGAGACGGTGAGGAAAACAAGGGGACAGTGAATGACTACTCAGTGCAGCTAAGTAATGACCTATCATTAGCATCCCAGACCCACCAGTGCTCCCAGTAGCTCAAAAATATCATCCAAGTGCTCCCAGTAACACTATGTGCACTCCCAGTCCCTCCTAGTAATCCTAGTAATGCTGCAGTGTCATAGGCCCTCCCAGTAACTCCAAATTCCCTTTCTAGTGCCCTGCAAAACCTTCTCGTGCTCCCAGTAACCCACAGATCTTCTTCTCAGCGCTGCTGTTGCTCCCAGTGTGGCCCTCATGTCCTCACACTACTGCAATATCACAATCTCTCTTCCCAGTGTTACCAGTACACCAAGTACTGCCCAGTCTCTGCCAGTGCTTCCAGTAATACCCAGTGCCCCCCAGTCCCTCTTAGTGCTCCAATAACTCCAAAATCTCTTCCCAGTACTCACAGACCTCGCAGTGCTTTCACAGACCCACCACTGCTCCCAGTAACTCCAGAATCTCATCCAGTTCCTCCCAGTAACAGCACATGCACTCCCAGTCCATCCTAGTGCTCCCAGAACGTCCCCAGTGCCCTCTCAGTCATTCCCACTGCTCCAAGGAACCCCCAAATTCCCTTCTCACTCCTATTTATTTCTGTGTCATCCCAGTCCTTCCTAGTACTGCCAGGATGTCCCCAGTGTCCACCCAGTAACTCCAAATTCCCCTCCTTGTGCTCCCAGTGCCCTCTCAGTTCTCCTAGTGCTCCCACTAACCCCCAAATCTCCCTCCCAGTGCATCCCAGTGACCTCCACAGTGCCTCCCACTGACTCCCAGTATTCCTATGAGCCGACAAATCTCCTTCTCAGTGCTCCAGTGCTCCCCTAGTCCCTTCCAGCCCCTCCCATTAACCTCACATTCCTTCCCAGTGCTCCCACTAACACCCAGAGCCCTCCAAATCCCTCGCAGTGCTTCCGGTATGCCAGCTGTGCCCTCCTAGTGTTCCCAGCAAAGCCTCTTCCTCATGCTTCCAGTTCTCCTCGTGCTTCCAGTAACTTCCGAACCTCCTTCCCTGTCTGGCTCCAGTATTCTCCCAGTTCCTCCAACTATCCCAAACTCTCTTCCCAGTGCTAGCAGTAACACAAAGTGCTGCCCAGTTCCTCCTGGTGCTCCCAGTAACTGTAAAATCCCTTCCAAGTAATTTCTCGGTGACTTCTTAGTGCTCCCAGTAACACTAAGGCTCTCCGAGGCCTTCCCAGTGTCCCCATTGCTCCCAGTGCCCTCGCAGTATCCCAGACGCTCCTGCCGTTGCTCCCAGTAACACTTAACCGCGCCCCAGTCGCTTCCCAGTCATTCCTAAATCCCTTCCCAGTGCTCCAAGTAATTCTCGAGTAGGCCCACACGGTGCTTAGAGCTGTACCTATAAACTGTGTGTGCATAACTGAAACCCCGCGGGTTTCCCCTTGCGTGGGCTGTGCTCTTTGAAATTAGACGGAGAAAGCAGAGCGGAGCTGAGCTTGCTCCCCCCCGGGCGGGAGCCAGTGCGCCGTGGGCTCTCAGTGCTGCCACCCTGTGTGTGCTAGCGGACGCTGCAGGTCGGTAACGGCATGTGCCGCCCCATCGCTGCTCAGTGCTGCCACCCTGTGTGTGCTAGCGGACGCTGCAGGTCGGTAACGGCATGTGCCGCCCCATCGCTGCTCAGTGCTGCCACCCTGTGCTTTACTCTCCCCACTGCAGCTGGTCAGCGGCGCCTGACTTCTCCTAGCTGCTGGGTGCCGCCGCGTTGTGTTTAATTGCCAGCACTGCGGCAGCGCCTCGGCGTGTGCCGTCCCGTGAGTCCCCCGTGCTCCTCCTTCGTCAAAAGTGGGAGGAGGAGGGGAGGGGAAGGAGAAGGGGGGGAGAGCGCCGTGTGGGGGAGATTCAAACCTGTTTGCACTTTAAGTATTAGAGTGAGGAGTTAAAGGGGCAGACATCTCTCCTTTTTCCGGACTCCTCCAATCGCCACGAGTGCGTAGTTAACGCTGGCTTTAAAATAAAGAAGCCTGCGGGCGCTGCGAGTTGGAGCCTGCGCCCTAGAGCGCGTCGTTGCTGCGGGGCCGTTGCTGCGGACTCCGCGCATGCGTTGCGTGGCGGCGGGTTACTATGGTCTCGGTTTCTCCGCATGCGGCTCGGAGGCGGAGGTGGAGTCACCCGAGTGCAGCCGAACGTAGCCGAAGTCAAGCTGACCCGGCTGGAGCCGGGAGGGCCGGGCGGGCGGGGTGTCCGTCCTCTCGGGGCGAAGGGCAGCCGCCCGCGTTCCCCGGCAGAGCTGCGTTCTTTCTCTCTCACAGCAGAGGCGTTTGGGCGGGTGAGTTGCTCAGCAGCGGCGCATCTGGGATGCGTTTTAGCGCAGCTGCCCTAAGTAGCAGGCTTTGTAGCTGCTCCATAGAGAGCTTCCTTTTAGTTTCAATAGAACAACGGCGGGAGCGGAGCTGTCTGCACTGCTGCGCTCCGCAGTCAGCCTAAGCAGCTGTTGCGTGCAGCCCAGAGACCGCAGATGAGTGTAACAGAGCAGCAGAACTAGTGGGTTCACGCTCTGGATTTTTGTGTCCTGTCAGGCCCAGAAGCCCCAGACATGTCCCAGCTGGCACCTTCAAGAGCAGCGTGGCCAGCAGGGCAAGGGAGGGGGTTCTGCCTCTTCTGCCCCTTTACTCTGCTCTCCTCAGACCCCACCTGCAGCCCTGGGGGCAGTTCTGCGGCCCCCAGCACAAGAAGGTCATGGAAGTGCTGGAGCCAGTGCAGAGGAGGCCACCAAGATGCTGAGAGGGCTGCAGCAGCTCTGCTCTGAGCACAGGCTGAGAGAGTTGGGGCTCTGCAGCCTGGAGAGGAGAAGGCTTCCAGGAGACCTTGGAGTGGCCTTGCAGGATCTGAAGGGGGCTGCAGGAAGACTGGGGAGGGACTATTGACAAGGTTTTGTAATGGCAAGGGGTAGTGGGTTTGAATTGGCAAAGGGGAGATTGAAAGTGGATGTTAAGAAGCTCCTTGCAGTGAGGGCGGTGAGAGACTGGCACAGGTTGCCCAGGGAGGTTGTGGCTGCTCCCTCCCTGGAGGTGTTCCAGGCCAGGTTGGATGAGGCCTTGAGTGACCTGTTCTAGTGGGAGGTGTCCCTGCCCATGGCAGGGGTTGGGACTGGCTGAGCTTTGAGCACTTCCAACCTAAACCATTCTGTGAATCTATCTAAAGGCAATGTGGGAGCATCTGAAGCGGTTTTGAGGGAGACAAGGGGGAAATCATAGAATCAGCCAGGTTGGAAGAGACCTCCAGGCTCATCCAGTCCAACCTAGCACCCAGCCCTATCCAGTCAACGAGACCATGGCACTGCCTAATCCACTCTTTTCTTCAACACCTCCAGGTATGGCCACTCCACCACCTCCCTGGGCAGCCCATTCCAATGCCAATCAATCTCTCTGTCAATAACTTCCTCCTAACATCCATCCTAGACCTCCCCTGGCACAGCTTGAGGCTGTGTCCCCTTCTTCTGTTGCTGGGTGCCTGGCAGCAGAGCCCAACCCCACCTGGCTACAGCCTCCCTGCAGGCAGCTGCAGACAGCAATGAGCTCTGCCCTGAGCCTCCTCTGCTGCAGGCTGCACACCCCCAGCTCCCTCAGCCTCTCCTCACAGGGCTGTGCTCCAGGCCCCTCCCCAGCCTTGCTGCCCTTCTCTCAACACCTTCCAGCACCTCAACATCTCTCTGGAATTCAGGAGCCCAGAACTGGACACAGCACTCAAGGTGTGGCCTGAGCAGTGCTGAGTACAGGGGCAGAAGAACCTCCCTCATCCTACTGCCCACACTGCTCCTGAGCCAGCCCAGGATGCCAGTGGCTGTCTTGGCCACCTGGGCACACTGCTGGCTCATCTTCAGCCTACTATCTGCCAGTACCCCCAGGTCCCTCTCTGCCTGCCTGCTCTCAGCCACTCTGTCCCCAGCCTGTAGCGCTGCTTGGGGTTGTTGTGGCCAAAGTGCAGAACCCTGCACTTGGCCTTGTTCAGTCTTGTCCCTTTGGCCTCTGCCCACCCATCCAGCCTGGCCAGGTCCCTCTGCAGGGCTCTCCTGCCCTCCAACAGCTCCCCACCTGCTCCTAGCTTGGTGTCATCTGCAAACTTACTGATGCTGGACTCAATCCCCTGGTCCAGATCACCAGTAAAGATGTTGAACAGGACTGGGCCCAGCTCTGATCCCTGGGGAACACCACTGGTGCTAGCTGCCAGCTGGATGTGGCACCATTCACCACCACTCTCTGAGCTCTGCCATCCAGCCAGTTCTTGATCCAGCACAGTACAGGTATAGGGCTTCGTTTTGGAATTCTAAACTTCTGTAGGACTTTACCTGCCAGATCCTTCCATCTGGATAAGCATTACTTATCCTCCTGTGCTAGTCTGAAGCAAGCTAGAATGTTTTGGTGAGAAGAACTAGATCACAGGCTGTGGAAGGAAAACAGTGGTGATGTCCACTTCCCTCAGAGTCTCTGAGGAGTTTGGGAAGGAGAAATGAAAACATCAGATAACACTCTCGCCACTTTCTCTCTCTCTCGCTTGGGCTGCTGGCTGAGCAGCATCTTACTCCCTAACCTCACCTTCCATTTGGCCTAACCCACTTTGCTTCTTAACCTCTGGCCGAACCTCTATTCTTCCTTAGGTTGAGAGGGGCAGGTGCAGGGGTGGTTGGGAGCCCCTCCTGGGGACTCAGGTTTCTGGGAGGGGAGTTGTGTTTCTGTATTACCTTTTACCTTGTCTATTTCTGTCTATAACTGCATATACTGTAACTATCTGCTTGTATATTGTGCTAGCTGTAAATAAATAGCTTCGTTCATATTCCCAGAGCTGAGTCTAGTCTGGGCGATTCCTAAGGCGTGGGGGGGCAGGGAACACCCAAACCATCACTTATTTTTATTTGGCTCCCCAACGTGGGGCAAATTCATCTTGAGTGATTGTTAATTAACTCTGAGAATCAGAATGAAGCTAATGAAGCTGTTTTACTTAGTGGGGGCTGTTGTGTGGCCAGTTTTCTGTTTGCTTGTGTACAATTGGATCAAAGCCCCCTCGAACAGGTCTCATGGAGAAGCTGCTTAAGCTTGCTCCTTCATCCTATGCTGACATCTGGCCAGCGCCTTTCTCTCAAGGGCTGATAAAGGAACTCACTGTTGGGGAGTTCACTGACCAGCTCAGGCAGGTAGAGGACAGCTTTTTCAGTTCCGCTCTCGAGTTGGCAGTTTTCCCGGCCGTGCCCTTGCCTGGGGCGGCACGACCGGCGCCGCGAAACCGAGCTACGGAACTCCCATTCCCTGCCGCTGGCAGCGACCGGGCGCTCGCGTCGGAACTTCCGGAGGCGGCCAGAGGCGGCCAGGATCGGCTGGAGCGGCCAGAGGCGGGCGGGCAGCGGGCAGGAGCGGCCAGAGGCGGCCAGGATCGGCTGGAGCGGCCAGAGGCGGGCGGGCAGCGGGCAGGAGCGGCCAGAGGCGGCCAGGATCGGCTGGAGCGGCCAGAGGCGGGCGGGCAGCGGGCAGGAGCGGCCAGAGGCGGCCAGGATCGGCTGGAGCGGCCAGAGGCGGGCGGGCAGCGGCCAGGAGCGGCCAGAGGCGGGCGGGCAGCGGCCAGGAGCGGCCAGAGGCGGCCAGGATCGGCCGGAGCGGCCAGAGGCGGGCGGGCAGCGGCCAGGATCGGCCGGAGGCGGGCGGGCAGCGGCCAGAGGCGGCCAGGATCGGCCGGAGGCGGCCAGAGGCGGGCGGGCAGCGGCCAGGATCGGCCGGAGGCGGCCAGAGGCGGGCGGGCAGCAGCCAGGATCGGCCAGAGGCGGGCGGGCAGCGGCCAGGAGCGGCCAGAGGCGGGCGGGCAGCGGGCAGGAGCGGCCAGAGGCGGGCGGGCAGCGGCCAGAGGCGGGCGGGCAGCGGCCAGAGGCGGGCGGGCAGCGGGCAGGAGCGGCCAGAGGCGGGCGGGCAGCGGCCAGAGGCGGCCAGGATCGGCCGGAGCGGCCAGAGGCGGGCGGGCAGCGGCCAGAGGCGGGCGGGCAGCGGCCAGGAGCGGCCGGAGGCGGGCGGGCAGCGGGCAGCGGCCAGAGGCGGCCAGGATCGGCCGGAGCGGCCAGAGGCGGGCGGGCAGCGGCCAGGATCGGCCGGAGGCGGGCGGGCAGCGGCCAGGAGCGGCCGGAGGCGGGCGGGCAGCGGCCGGGAGCGGCCGGAGGCGGGCGGGCAGCGGCCGGGAGCGGCCGGAGGCGGGCGGGCAGCGGCCGGGAGCGGCCGGAGGCGGGCGGGCAGCGGCCGGGAGCGGCCGGAGGCGGGCGGGCAGCGGCCGGGAGCGGCCGGAGGCGGGCGGGCAGCGGCCGGGAGCGGCCGGAGGCGGGCGGGCAGCGGGCAGGAGGGGCCAGAGGCGGGCGGGCAGCGGGCAGGAGCGGCCAGAGGCGGGCGGGCAGCGGGCAGGAGCGGCCGGAGGCGGGCGGGCAGCGGGCAGAGGCGGCCAGGATCGGCCGGAGCGGCCAGAGGCGGGCGGGCAGCGGCCAGGAGCGGCCGGAGGCGGGCGGGCAGCGGGCAGAGGCGGCGTTTCCTTCGGCTGTCGTTTCTAGTAGCGCACATAGCACACCGTGCCAGGTGGAACGGAGCTTTTGAGGCCTGTGGAGGAAAGGCTCCGGTGTCAGCGGCGTGGAGCGGGAGCGGAGCCGCAGAGGGCTGTGAAATGCGGGGGTGTGTCCGAGGCGGCGGCAGAGAGCTTCTGCTTACTGCGTGTTGGGTTTGCTTTGTCAGTCAGAACAGGGCCCGGCGGAGCTGCTTCCCAGGGGCCGGAGGTGCCCCGAAGCTGCTCAGCGTTGCCGCCCCTCTTGAGAGGGTGTGCGGGCACCTAAAGTGGGTCTGGCAGCGTCCAAAGGGCCTGGGGACATGCAAGGCAGGCTGGGAGGCGTCCAAAGGGCCGTGGGGCACATGGAGGCGCCTGTAAGCCTCCGGGTTTCCCCTGTGGGCTCCTGGAGGGTCCCAAAGGAGCTGGGCAGGGTCTCTGGAGCTGTGTGGCCTCTGTGGGTGCCGCAGGATTCGGGCGGGATCTGAGTGGTTCTCAGTGAGCTCTTTAGAGGTCTCTGTGGGGTCCCCATGGTATGTGGGGTCTGCTGTGGAGCTGTGGAGTCTCGGGGCTTGGGGAGCTAAGGATCTGGGGGTGTTCCCCTCTGCTTTCAGTGTCCAGGTGTGCCTGGACCTGCCAGCCATTGCCCTGCCGGCACCTGCAGGTGAGCCGGGGGCATCTAAAGGGGTTTGGGGAGTGACAAGGGGGTCTGAGGGCTATCGAAAGGTCTTTTGGGGGCATCTGAAGGGGTCTGGGGGCATCTGAAGGGGTTTGTGGGTACCCGAGGAGGCTGTGAGGCCTCTCAGTCTTCCCCTGGGGGCTCCTGGGGGTGTCTGGAGGATCCCAGAGGAGCTGGGGATGCTCTCAGTGAGGTTTGGGGCTCTCTGCGAAGCCCTCACAGTATCTGGGCTCGTCTGTGGAGCTGTGGGGTGTCGAGTTTGGGGTGCCCCAGGGTTTAGGGAGGTCTTGCTCTGTGTTTCAGTGTCCCCTGAGGGCCTGGGACCTGCAGCCATGCCCCCTGCGGGGTGTCAGGGCAGTCTGGGGGTGTGCAGAGGCCTTTGGGGGTGACACAGAGGATCTGGGTGCTTGTATAGGGAGTCTGAGAGCATCTGGAGGGGTTCTGGGCTCCCCAGAAAGGGTCTGTAAGCCTGTGCAGGGGTCTGTGTACATGTGAGGTGAGTGTGGGGGTATCCAAGTGGGATCTGAGGGCATCTAAAGGGTTCTGGGGTCATACAGAGGTGTCTGGGGGTCTCTGGGGGAAGCCCTTTGGTGCTCCAAGGGTCCCTCTGCAGGGTCCTGAAGGAGTTGAGAGGGACCTGGCAAGTTGCTGCTTGCTGCCAGGTGCTGCTGAGGGGCTTGAGTGGCGTCTGAAGAGGGTTTGGAGGCAGCTAAAGGCCATCTGGGGGCTCCTAAGGGGATTCTGAGGGGGCCAAAGGGGATCTGGGGGCATCTAAAATGGGTCTGTGAGTATCAAGAGGTCTTTTGGGCACATGTAAAGTGGTCTGGGGGCATCTAAAGCGGTGGGGCTGGATCTAAAGTGAGTCTGGAGGCATCTAAGGGAGATCTGTGAATGTCTAGAGGAGGTTCTGGGGATCTCTAAAGGTGTCTGGGGCTGTGCTAGAGGCTTCTGGGCTCATCTGCAGTGAGCCTGGGGGCCCTCAAAAGGGTCTGGGGACAGGTAAAATGGGCCTGGGGTCATGCAGCAGGGTTCAGGGGCATCAGAAGGGGCATTGGGGCATCAGAAGGGGCATTGTGAGCATCTAAGTTGGCCTGGGGTCCTCTGGAGGTTGCCTCCCTCTTTCTGTCTCTGTTGTTTGTGCCTGGGTGAGAGTTCTCTGCTGTGTTTGTTCTCTCTTTTTGCAGGGAGCTGAACTGCTTTGCCCCAGCCCAGCTGCAGATCTGCACTCAGCCTCAGCCCCAAGCCCTGGCAGGGTGGGATGCTTTGGTACCAGGCCGTGGAGCTGTTTGAAATGCAATTGCTGCTTGCAGCTGGTTCAGAAATGGATTTCCTGTGGCTGTGGGGGCAGAAATGTGTCTGTGGTGAGTTGGTGCCAAGTGCCAGCCTTGCTTAAAGCCTTCTCTTAGGCCTTTCAGTGTGCTGATGGTTGCAGAGGAGAAGCTCAGGGTGTGAGGGAGTGAAAACTGAAGGGGGTGTTCAGGTGTGGGGAGAGGCCTCTGCCCTGGAGAGACTGCTGGGCAGTGCTGCTGCAGCTAAGGTCTCCCTTGGGGAGCTGTTCCCCTCAGGGGCACTCTGGGGGCACTGTGCAGGAGGTGGCAGCCAGAAGCCAGAGCTGCCTGGGCCTCGTTGCTGTGCTGGCCAAAGCAGTTCACTTGTGCAGCTGTGCCACTTGCTGCTCAGGGCTGTGCTTGGGCAGAAAGGCAGCTGTGCCAGCAGCCTGTGCCACAGTGCAGTTGGTGCTGGTGCAGTGGAGCCTTTGCTCCTTGTGTCTTTTGTGTTGGGTTGGTTGGTTTGGGTTTGGTTGTTTTTTTCCCAGGTGCCAAAGCATCTGGGCCGTCTCTGATCTCACTGATCCCTTTTCTGTCATAAATGAAGCTTTACCAAAAAAGTTACAGTCGTGTCACTTCCAGCCTGATCTGCATGGCTTGAGCAGCCACTGCCAAAGAGCAAAGCCTTTGTCAGGGCTCTCGGAGCAGCTCGTTTGTTGTGTGTGTGAAAAAGGCAACCAAGTGTCAGGGGTTGTCTTTCCCATCTTCTGGTGGGGTGCTCTGACGTGCTTTATTTCTGTCTGGCTGTCACTGGTACGTGTCCCTGGCAGCTCAGGAGCATGTCTGCTGGGCAGTGCTGGGGGCCAGGCGTCCCTCCTGTGTGTGCATGGCCCACATGGCAGCACCCTGCAGTCAGAGCTGACTGTGCACTGGAGGTGGAGTGTTGGAGTGGGATCAGCTCAGAGCTCTGCAAGGTCAGTGCATGGCAGTGGAAAATGAAATGCTTTGGCAGTGTTTTTACTGGGGGCATAGGAGCGTGCCCTCACCTTCACAGTGTGAGTAACTGAGCTTTGTCCTTGGTTGTTTCACTCTTGGCAGGTTTGCACTTTGCTTTCCACTCCACTGGCCAAGCCAGCCAGATGTGCAGCAGCAGCAGCAGGATGGGCACGAGGGCCCCAGCTGCTGCGGTGAATCCGTCAGCACGGACGCTGGTGCCGCTGCAGCCTGGCCCTGCAGCCTGGCAGGGTGATCTCCTTTGGCTCGGCTCCTGTGGGCTCCAGGTAGGGTTTGTCTGTGTCTGCCAGGAGGGAAGGGTTGAAAAGGAGATTGCTCAGTCAGAGCTCTGACCTAGTAGCTGAAGATTCTGTCCAATGCAGATGCTGACAGAGCAGCTGGATGAGCAGAAAGCCTCTCGTGCAAACGGCTGTGGAGTGCTTCTCTCTGTTCCCTGCTGCTGGGAGGTGCTGACAGGTTAGGGTTTGCAGGGAGGCAGATCTCGCGGAGAAGGGCTGAACTCACTGTGCAAGGACACTGCACAATCCAGTGTGGATCAAAAGCGAGTGACAACTTTATTTAGTAGCCACACGCTTATATGTGTTACAGATAATTTATGCATACATGTAAGAAGCTAAATGGCTGAATCCCTAAATACCCCATTTGCTCTGCTTGAGTTGTCTGCTGACTCATCAAGGACAGTGCCTCCCTGGCTAGTTATATTAAATGCTGCCTTTGTTTATTCAATATGTCTTTGTTTCTGTGTGGCCTAGCACAGCCTTAATTTAGTTCCATATACTCATCCTGCTTGCCCACTTCTAAGTCATGTCCATTTTCCTTTAGCCATTCTGCAACAAGGGTTAGTGGAGGGGTGTGAAGAATTTGCAGGGATCTCTAAGGGTCTGCAGACACCTTTGAAAGGTCTGAAGTTGTCTGTAGATGTCTCTAGGGTGCTGCAGGGGTCTGCAGGCACCTCTTAAATGTCTGGAGGGGTCTGTAGCTGTCTGTAGAGGTCTCTAGAGCTTTGTAGAGGAATGTGGGTGCCTGCAGCTGTCTCTAGGGGTGTGTGGAGGTCTGCAGGCACCTTTCAAATGTCTGGAGGGGTCTGCAGAGCTCTGTCAGGGTCTGTAGATTTTGGCAGGGTTCTGTAGGAGTCTCTGGGCAGCTTTTAAAGGTGTGGAGGGGTCTGCAGGTGCCTGTTGAGCTTTGTCCATGTCTGTGGTGGTGTGTAGGTGAGTGTGGGTGTCTGCAGAGGTGTGAAGGGGTCTGTAGCTATTTGTCAGGGTCTGAGAGAGTCTGCAGAGGTCTGTAGAGTTGAGTAGGTGTTTGGAGGTTTCTGTGTGGGTCTGTAGGTGCCTGCAGGCATCAGTGAAGGCTCTGGAGGGGTCTGTAGATGTGTGCAGGGGTCTGTTAAATATCTGGAGAGGTCTGGATGGGTGTGGGGAGCTCTGTAGGGATCTGTATGTGTTTGCAGGCAGCTGCAGGGGTCCGTAGATGCCTGTAGGGATTTGCAGGGCTCTGTTAGTTCTCTGTAGAGGTCTGCCTGGGTCTGGAGGTGCCTTTTAATGGGTCTGTGGAGGTCTGGAGGGCTCTGCAGTGGGCTGCAGTGGTCTGTTAAAGGTGTGGAGGGGTCTGTAGGTGTCTGCATTCAGTGAAGGAGTTCTTTGGCTCCAGGACACTTTTGTCCAGTGTCTCTAAAGTGTGACTGTCCCAAATGAGATAGAGGTGCACTGGCAGCGTGTTTGCAGATGGCCCCAAGCTGAGTGGTGCTGGAGAGCAAGCAGAGGGGCAGGATGGCATCCAGGAAACACCTGGGCAGGCAGGGGAGCTGGGCCCAGGCGAAGCTTGTGAGGTTCCAGGAGAGCAAGGGCAGGGTGCTGCGTGTGGGCGGGAGGAAGCCTGCCTGTGCCTGCGGGCTGGGGGCGGAGGCGATAAAGAGCAGCCCTGGGGGTGCTGGGGAGAAGCTGAGTGCGAGCACATGGTGTGAGCTTGCAGGCCAGGAGGAGCCTGTCGGTGTCTGCAGGGCTGTGCAAGCAGCTGTAGGAGTCTGCCCAGGTCTGTAGGTGTCTGCAGGGGTCTTCTAAAAGGCCTGGAGGCATTTCTGAGTGTGCAGAGGTGTGCGGGGGTCTGGAGGCATCTGTAGGTACCCTTAGGGGCCTGGAGGGCTCTCTGGAAGTCTGTGGAGCTCTCTGGGTGTCTGTGGAGGTGGTTAGGGGTCTGTAGAGGTGTCTGTGGTGCTGTAGGTGTCTCAAAAGGCTGTGAAGGTCTTGAGGTGCCTTGCAAAGGTCTCGAGGTGTCTGTAGGGGTCTGTAGGGTTCTCTGGCAGTCTGTAGAGGTCTGTGGGGGTCTCTAGGGGCCTCTTAAAGACATGCAGGGGTCTGCAGGGCTCTATGGAAAGGTCGGGAGGGGTCCCTAGAGGTCTCTAGGAGGCTGGAGGGGTGTGCAAGTGTCTGTAGCATTCAGCAGGTGTGTGGAGGTTTCTGTTCTGGGCCCGCAGGTGTCTGCAGGCATCTTGTAAAGGTCTGCAGGGGTCTGTGGAGCTCTGTCAGGCATCTGTTAAGTGTCTGCAGGAATCCATTGAAGGTGTGGAGGGGGCTGCAGGGCTCTGCAGAGGAGGCTGTGGCTGTGTGTAGAGGTCTTAGGGGTGTGAAGAGTTTGCAGGGGTCTGTAAGGGTCTGCAGAGCCCTTGGAAAGGTCTGAAGTTGTCTGTAGGAGTCTGGAGATGTCTCTAGGGCACTGCAGGGCTCTGCAGGGGTCTGCTGCTGCGGGAGGAGTGGGCTGGCGGAGCCACGCCCCCTCCCTGGCCTTTCTTGCCTGGCTCTGGTTGCTGCCTCTTTATTTGCATAGCCACACCCCCTTTCCATAGCCACGCCCCCTCCCCATGCTGTGCCTGGCCCCGCCCCACAGTAACTAATTATATGGTGACAGATTTGGAGCTTCCTTTGGAGGAGGAGTTCAGGAGGTGGCTGCTGATTGGTGGAATGTGATGGGTGTGGTTTGCCACTTGTTCTGCCTCCCTCATTTGCATACATTTCAATATCAGGCTCTGCCTTTGAGTACCCTGGAGATGTGTTGGGGGTTGGGGAGGGGTTACCGGGAGGGTCAGCAGCTGATTGGTGGATCCTGTGGGGGCTGTGGGCATGGTCACCCCTGTGCCCCGCCCCCTCATTTGCATAAATGAAGGCAGGGTCCACCTGGCAGAGTTTGGTGCTTTATTGGGGGGGACACACGCATGACTGGTTAGGACGGGGAGGGTCAGCAGCTGATTGGTGCGTCCTCTGGCGTGGGCGGGGCCTGCCCCTGCCCCGCCCCTCCGAAGCGCTCGATGGTCTCCAGCACAGCCCCAGCAGCTCCAGGAAGGAGGAGATCTCCCCCCGCAGGCCTCCAGCCCCCCGGGAGACCCAGAGCCTGTGGGGGGAGGGCTCAGGGACCCCCAGACCCTCCCAGGGACCTCCAATAACCTCTCAGGGACCTCTGATGACCTCTCGGGGACCCCCAGACCCTCCCAGAGACCCTCAGACCCTCCTAGGGACCACCCAGGGACCCCCAGACCCGCCCACTGGCCTCCCAGAGACCCCCACTCACCTCCTTGTATGCCCCCACTAATCCCCCAGTCCCTCCCCGTCCCCGCCCAGCGCCCCCCAGTGCCCACTCAGGCCCTCAGCTTGTCCCCGCAGCACTGCAGCCTGGCCTGGGGGCGCTGCTGAGGCCTCCCCCAGGGCCGGGCTGGGGGCTGCAGGCCTGGGCCCAGCGCCCTCAGTGCCACCTGTGCCAGGCCAGCAGGCAGCGGCAGCAGCACCTCCCTGGCAGGGCAGGTCAAGGAGCCTCGGGGGAGGGACCCCAGCACCCCCCAGCGTCCCCCCAGTCCCCTCCCACTGCTCCCAGTCCCCCCCAGGCACCCCTGGGACTCTCTATGGCACCCACAGACCCTTCCCCTCCCCCCCAGCCACCTCTGACCCCCGTCAAAACCTCACCCGGGGACCCCCATGACACCCCCAGACCCTCCCTCTGCTCCACTGCCCCCTCCCCCCAGCCACCTCGGACCCTTCCCAAGGCGCCCCCAAACCCCCCCAACCCCGGGGCCGCCTACAACACCCCCAGACCCTCCCCCTACCCTCTTCAGCCACTTCGGACCCCCCCCAAATCGCCCTGCGACCCCCCCCAAGTGCCCCTGGCAACCACTGACTCATCCCCAGACCCTCCCCCCACTGCTCGCCCCCCCCCAGCCACCTCATCCCTCCCCCCGGGACTCCTCAAACCCCCCTGGGGCCCCCCCGAAGCCCCTCTGGGACTCTCCAAAACCCCCCAGCCCCTTCCCCCGCTCCCCCCCGAGCCCTCTCGGACCCCTCCCGGGACCCCCCAACTCCGCCTAAGACCCCCCCCGGGCTGGGTACAGCCGCAGCAGCTCGCTCCGCGCCGCCATCTTGCCTCCGTGCCGTCACTTCCGGCTGGCAGGCGACGCTCTGGGCTCTCCTCTCGCTGGTCAAAGCCGCTCTAGGCCTCCGAGGTCCTCCAGGCGCCACTGCGAGCGGCTCCGGGCCAAAGCAATGTCTGTGCTCAGCTGCAGGGATGGATTTGCCTGCACTCAAGCTGCTGCTGCCAGAGCCCCTCCGTGTCAATCTGTGCTGCCGTTGGGTTCTGCAGCTCTCTCCAGCAAGCATGGCATGAGCTGAAGGAGCAGCAGGAGCAGCATGGCCGTTCCCCAGGCAGCAGGAGGGTTCAGCCCAGCACCAGCTCATGCGGGAGGAGCAGATGCTGAGGAACATCCCCCACGAGACGCAGGTGGCCAAAGAGGCTGGGTCAGGTAAGGCTTTGTGTGGAGTTTGTGCTCCTTCTGGCAGTCAGGTGCACCGGTTCTGAGGAGTAGAAGCATGGAGTGGTTGCTGTTGGAGAAGAGCTTCCAAATCATCCAGGGCAGCCCTTAAGGCAGCACTGCCAGGTCACCCCTAAAGCATGTCCCTGAGCAGCACAGCTGTAGGACTTTGCCTCCCTCCAGGTAGCTGCAGCCAGCAGTGAGCTCACTGATCAGACTCTGTGCTCAGAGCAGAGCTGCTGCAGCCCTCTCAGCATCTTGGTAGCCTCCTCTGCACTGGCTCCAACACTTCCATGTCCTTCTTGTGCTGGGGGCTCCAGAACTGCCCCCAGGACTGCAGGTGGGGTGTGAGGAGAGCAGAGGCAAGGGGCAGAATCCCCTCCCTTGCTTTACTGGCCCCACTGCTCTTGCTGCAACCCAGCACACAGTTGCTGTCTGGGCTGCATATGCACACTGCCAGCTCATGTTGAGAGCTTTTCACCAACCCAGACTCTTAGGTCCTTTTCCTCAGGGCTGCTCTCAGCCATTCACCACCCAGCCTGGATTTGTGCTTGGGATTGCACTGATGCAGGTGTAGGACCTTACACTTGGCCTTGTTGAATTTCATGAGGTTGGCCTGGGCCTGTTGGCTTGAGTTTTGATTGGAAAAGCTTTAGTAGTTTCATCTTGATGGCTCATCAGCATGTTATTGCACTCTAAAGTAAACAAATCTAGGTAAAGGAGTTAGATTTCAGGATATTTTGCCATATCAGTAGTTTATGTTGATCACTTGATCGCAGCCTTCTTGCCAGCTCTACTTGGTTACTTTTTACTTAGAGATATGTTAAGTACATTGTTTTATCCTGGTAAACTACTCTCACTTCCAGTATGAGCTTTCAAGATGAGTGTTGCACTGTGTTGGATTCTTAATGGTAAGTAATTAGAGGAGCACTTCTGTCTCTGCAGATCTGAATAGGAGGAAAGTCCTTGGTAGAGTGGAAATCTTCTGTGAGGGGAATAATAAGCATTGTCAAAGACTGTATTGAATGGTAAAGCAGTAGCAGAGCAGCTCCTCTAAGTCTCATCAAGTTAGATGGGTAAATCCCATTCAGTGTTTTACCTAAGCTAATGCATGGTGTGCTCTGTTTGGTAAGGTGTTCCTTTAAAAACAAATCACTAGATACAGTAAGTGCAGCTTCTTGTTTGCCTCAGCTTTCTGTTCGTGTATGTGAAGGCAAGATTATGTCCCAGTTTGCCAAGTTTGATGTTAGTTTGTGAGAGGTTTTGTGTCTTTCCAATCCCCTTCCAGGCTGTCAGACCCTTACATCACAAATCTTTCTCAGATACTGTTCCAGCAGAGAGCTAGCACAAATTGTACATCTGGTCTTTTTTAACATCTTGCCTTAAAAAGTCCAATGTGCTGGCCAAAAATAGTGGATTTGAAAACAAACGTTGGAACAGATTTGGAGTGCAATACAGTCCCTAGAGCCCAGAGCTGTTACTGTTGTGGAGGGGTATTTGAGCATACTGAAGAAAAGAGGTTTTGTGATTTAGAGCAAGTGAAACCTGCAAAGATATCCCAATCTTTGTGACTGAGAACTGAAATAATAACTTTACTCACACTTTTTAACTGGCATTTGGTACAGGCTCAGATGAATGAGTTTTCTTCAAAACAAAGACTGCTCTGGGGAGGCTTTTTTTATGGGGGGGGGTGTGCACCCCTTTCCTCTAGAGCAAAGCTCTTTTCTCTTGAGTCTTAATGAAATATTGAAATGCTGTTTCTTACTCTAGAATCAGTAAAGTGTGTGTGTGGTGGGTGTTCTGCTTTGCCACTTCATGCAAAAAATGTATTGTTTTGCCTGCTAGAGGTGGTGTTTTGGAAGCTGAGACGTTGAGGATCTATGAGCTGACAAGATTTCTGCTTGGCAAGAGCAGCTGTTCCTGGGTGGAAGGCAGCTGTTCTCTTTCTGGCTACAGAGAGCAGGCTGTGGCTTCTGTTCTTTGATCCTGTGAGCATTGGGACACAAATCATGAGAAACAGGGCACAAGAAGCATGTTAGGAACTGAGTTAGGTGCCTAATGTGCACTTGAGTACCTGGTGTCAGCCACTTGTATTGCTTTGAGCTGAGAAGAAGCGTTGTCTTCAGGTGAAAGCAGGCATAATTTGTGAAGAGATGAAGCAGTTGAAGTGCCATTACTTAGCAGTCTGGATGTGTTTTTTTCCAGTGGCTTGCCAGTTATTTTTATCTACCTGGTCAACTTGGTGCTTCAGAAAACAAAGTGAGTAGCCTGTGGTGGTGTTTAACAACTGGCAGAGACAGAGCTGTAGGGGTAGCTGCAGCTTTGCTTGCTATTGAGTGTGGTTCCAGAGTTATGCAGTATTTATGTTTCACAGTTGGCTGCACCAGATGCTCACAGAAAATTCCCTCTGGAGCAGCCCTTGGCTCAGACATAAGTAGCTGCCTGTCCCGTGATGCTATGAACTGTTCCCCAGTGCTGAATGGAAAGCAGAGAGCCTAGCACTAGGCATGGTGAAGGGAGAGATCCTGTTTATCTTCTCGGGGGCTGTCTGCTGGCACCCATTTTCTTTTGGCATTTAAAGTTAAGAGTGAAAATGTCACATTTGCAAGGTTAGACTTGCATTTCCTATCTGCATTTCATAATAGATGCAGTGTGAAGGGACTGAATTGGCTTGTACTTGCCTGAAAAAACAGGGCTTGCTTCTGACTTCTCAAGGTGAGTTTTATAGGAGAGCTGAAGAGGTATCCTTCAGTGACATTTTTCTGAAGTATGGACATGCTTTTATTTTTAAAGGCCTCCACAGCTGGCTGTTTTGGGGGTTTTTGGCCCTTGTTAACAGCAGTTTCTTAAAATAATACATCTCCAGTAATGGCTGTTCTTCCTATTCCCTGACTCTGGAGGAAACAGTGGGAAAAGACTTTGTGTGTCTGAGAGACTGCAGGTTTTCTTGATGGCTGAGATGGATTATAAACTTTTACAAGGAGATTCTAAGGGGTACCTGAGGAAACCTGCATTTAACTTTTTGTTTTGGCAGCTCATGGCTAAAATATCACTGCTGATCCAAATTTGTAACCCTATGGCTTTGTTGGACTAACAGTTTGCACTGGTATGGTGGAGGAATGTTGTCACTGGTGTATTCTTCAAACTCTTTTATGCTACCTGTTCAAATTCTGCCACTGTGGGGATGATCTAAGCAGGCTGCAAGAGAGGTTTTGTTGGATGACAGTAGTAGTTGCTAGTTCTGGGATTGTTACCTTCTCACTAATACATGCAGTGTAATGTTTTGCCCTCTCTGGTGTTTGTCTTGTTTTTAAGGATGCTCAAGATCCATCAGTGACAGTGAGCTTTCCACTGGATGAAGAGGCAAGTGTTTCTCTTGTTGCTGGGACCACGACTCCTTGGACCTTGCCCAGTAATCTGGCCCTTGTGTTAATGCAGAGTTGCAATATGTAGAATGGAGAGGCAAGTGTTAACTGAAGGGGACATGTAATGAACATTTTCTTCTTTGAACCCTGTGAATATGTACTTCTGTTTTTCTTGATAGGCTGTTTTAAACTGGGTGCATAGCAGTTTGCTGGCATTGAATTAGTATTTTGAAGGATGATGATTTCCAGTTGCTGAGCTCTTCTTTTGCATGCATTGTGAGGACTGTTCCCTAAAAGTAGCACACCTTTGACCTGTCGTCTGTAAGTCACACTGGATTTGGGAGCTGAGGAAGTGTGACTAGGTGTTGCCAGCTTTTTTAATTCCCTCCTTTCCTGGGGCTCAGGCTCCTAAGCAGATATGACAGCTAAGTTGGAGTAACTGAACTGTACTCTTAGCTCGTAACAGACTCAGGATGTCATATGCTAGTCTCAGCCTGACTCACCTTTCAGCTGCTCACATTTTCTGACTTTTCAGTGTACATTCAGTAGGGGGAAACACCCCCAAAAACCCGACAAAACAAAAACAAAAGAGGGAGAAGATATTCAAGGTAATGATGGCATTTCCAGTGCCAGCATGACCACATGAATGGAATATGTGCCTAAGGTGATGCTGAATAAATCAAGTTGCAGATGCCTTTACAGTGGACTCCATGTGTTGGGGTTTTCTTTATTTGAGGAGAGGGCTAAATATGTTTTGGGTATCCCAGGTTTTAACATAAATGTAGTCATCTCAAAAAGCTTATTGTGTACTTGCAGAAATAGCCTACATCTGTCTGAGAGGCTGAGTTGTCGGGTCTGAGCGTCTGGCCTGCTGTCCACTGGTGGGATGGTCACCCTAATGAAGCTGGTAGAGTGGTAGTCAGAATGAACTTTGCCATTGGGTGTCTCTTAAAATGAAATCTAGGCATCAAATTGATTGGAAGTCTCAAAGGCAGCATAAAGTAGAATGGTTACCCCTAATGTCAGCTTAACAGCATGGATTTTAGGGAGCAATTTTCCTTCTTCCAGTTGCTTCCCTCTGTTTTAGTTACTGCTTTTCTTTGTCATGATGGTAATAGATGAGGTGGAGTATTTCTGCCTCAAACTGGAAACCACAGTGAAAATCAGTCAACTGGATTTCACCCTGTGCTTTCTGTCTAAACTTTTGAGCAGTGTTCACTATGTGGCTGTGTGAGGAAGAAGTAGCTGGGACCTAACTGTGGATCAGCAGGATTATTCTGAGTAGTTTTAGATCTAATATGATACCGTCTTGTCTAAATGGAAAGGCTTTGTAATGATCATAATGAGGGTATTCAGCTGAGATTTGTGTAACTGTTTGTTTTCTTTTCTATTCTAGAGAGTGCCACAGGACAGATTTCCATTTGGATGGAATCCAGGCTGGTAGCACTGCACAAACCTGAAAGTGAATAGGAAATACTTGACAGGCAAGTACAGAAATGATTACACACTTGTTAAGCTTCAGTACTTTTATAGGTCAGAAGTTAGATGTTTTAAGAAGTTGTGTTTTGCCATAACCTGAAGATTAATTTCCCTGCCTGAGTGTATAGCTTGCAAAAATCTGTGGAAGACATTGACATTTCCTAGAGCAACTAGGGCTAAGGGGAATGGAACAAAGCTAGAAATGGGTAGATTCAGGCTGAATAGAATGATAGAATCAGTCAGAGTTGGAAGGAACCCCAAGGATCATCTAGTTCCAACCCCTTCTGCCATGGGCAGGAATGTCCTACCCTAGAACAGGCTGGCCAGAGCCCCATCCAGCCTGGCCTTAAACACCTCCAGGGATGGGGCCTCAACCACCTCCCTGGGCAACCCGTTCCAGGCTCTCACCACTCTCCTGCTGAGCAACTTCTTCCTCACTTCCAGCCTGAACCTGCCCATCTCCAGCTTTGCTCCATTCTCCCTAGTCCTGTCACTCTGCCATAGCTTAACAAGTCCCTGCCCAGCTTTTTTGTTAGGAAGGAGTTCTTCCCCATAAGCGTGATGAGTCTGTGGGCTGGATTGCTGCGGGAGGTGCTCGAAGCCCTGTCCCAAGAGGTGTTTGAGGCCAGGCTGGATGAGGCTTTAGGTAGCCTGATCTAGTGTGAAGTGTCCCTGCCCATGGCAGGGGGGTTGGAACTAGATGATCCTTGTGGTGTGTTCTGACTCTAACTCATTCTGTGCTTCTGCTAGAGGAAATAAGAAACTGAAGGCTAGCCAGGAAAATAAGCTGTGATGTTGTCCACGTGTGGTTCTTGACCAGTAGCATTGCCAGTGGGCCAACAAAGATTGAGCAATGCAGACTGAAAGGCTTTGGATCATTAAAACACTAAGACAATGGGGTTTATTACGTGGAGTTCCAGGAGTAGTAGAATGATTACAACCATTTGCTTTCTGAAAAAGACTCTGCATGCTTCTGTGCTAAACAGACAGAAGTCTTGGCTGGTACAAGAAGATGACACAGTGGTGGTCAGTTTCTTTACTATGCAGTAGCATCTTCAAGCCGTTGGCTCTGTGTGTGCATGTGTGCAGGTAAAACGTGTGTTTACTTGTCCGTGCATATATACATGCCCAGAGGCACATAGCCCTTCTGTCAGGTGAGAGATTCTGGAGAAATGATCTTTGCTCTGATGCCTAAAATGACAGTCCTGTAGAATCCATCTTTTCCTGGGCGTGTTTGGGTTTGCCAAAGGCTGAGTGTTCTGCCATTCTTGTCCAGCCATCACTTTTTGTATTGAATGTTTCATTTCTTCTTCCGTGGGGGGGATTTTAACCAATATTTTGTATTTCTTTACCCTGTCACTTGATCTTTTGTAGGATGATGACAGAGTCTGCATGGACTTGAATAGAATTCAGAAGGGTGCTGTGGCTGTTTGTGCCGTCGATGCATCTGGCTGCTTCACAGCAGAGGTGGCTGACTTGGCTGGACAGTATGTGAAGGTTAGTGGTCTTGGAGAAAGTAAAACACTGCTTTTATTCAGGGCAACATTTTCAGTGGCATAAGTCTTCTTTCCCCTAATAGCTTGGTCTTCAAGGTGTCTTTGAGCTCTGGAAGAAGCCTAATGTATTTTAACCTTTGCAGCAGGGTTTCAGTGGGTTTATTACAGTATCTGAAAAAGAGAGGCTTTGACATGGGATTAGTACTGTGTATCTGGTAGTGAAAGGGAAGAGCAGCATCTCCATTCTGTATCTACTGCAGAATGAGTTTCCCTTTGCTTGTTCCTTATGGAAATGTAATGCATGAAGCCTCCAGGCAAGTATGCAGAGGCCTCTCTTCACCTCTGGATGACTTCTGCTTTTCCAGATGTGGTCATCAAGCTTGTGCCAGCCAGGTAGTGTAACACGACTTGTCAGAGGAGAGAAATCCACTCATTTTCCCTACTTGTGGGATGTGTTGCAATGTAAGTATACTTGCCAATAGAGGCAGGAGAATCCCTGTAAAAGAAACCAACAGGAACTCCAGACTACTGCAGACACAGGCAGAAAGGAGTTGCTGTTTGGTGCTGTGTGCAAAGACAACAAATAGTTGTTTAGTTGGTTTCCTTCTGCTGCAGTTTGACAGCAGAGCATGTTCCTGCAAACACAATTTGCTTGAATAAAGCTTTAAAATCTTGTGTTGCATTTCAGCTCAAAGAGCTGTCATTGCTAAGGCAAATAAGAGAGCACTGGAGGCTACGTGTTTAGCTTTTGCTCGTGGGAATCTGAACTTAAGACTCTTGGAAAATATTCTAATGCTGAATTCTTCCAACAGTCATTTGTGGTTTTCTTTTTATCCCTCAATGTCACGTTGACACTCGTTCAATAGATGGCCTTTGATTGAACATACATTCAGCTTTTGATTGAACATACATTCAGCTTTTGATTGAACATACATTCAGCTTTTGATTGAACGAACGTTCAGCTTTTGATTGAACGAACATTCCCTTCCAGTTTAGAATCTCACTGCTGGTCAGTTAGTGAGGTACTGTCAAATAGGCTTCCACTTCAGTAGCTGTATTCACAGCAGAGGAACGTGCTGTAGTGAGACCTAAGTATTAGGCTAAGAAGCACCATGTGACTTGCTGCCACAGAATCAGAAGACTCAATCAAAGTTTGAAGTTCTCATTTAATAATAAATTGTGTCTTGTGTTAGTGCTACAGAAAGTCTGCGTTTGGTACACAGCTGTGTGTGAGCTGGGGGCAAGGAAGGACTGTTGATGAATGCCAAGGTTTGAGAGCAAGTAGCTTTATTAGTGAAGTGTTAGAGTGCCTCTGCAGTAAGTGCATCCATTGTATAGTAGTTTTTTGGATTGTTTGATGTGTAAATACTGGTTTATGATAGAAGTTGTCTTGATTTGAGTATTGGAGATGATTCCTGTACTTCTTTACTAAAATAATGGAATTTGTATTTTGAGGAAAAAAAAGTTTGTTCTGTCTTTTTAGGATGCAGATAAGAAGATCACTAAAGTACTGAAAGAGAAAGGGAGCCTGGTTCACAGCAGTAGTTTTAAGCACAGCTCTCCTTTCTGCTGGAGGTAAGGAGACATGCATATGCTCTAAGACTGAAGATTCTGAGTAGTTCTTCAGATTTGTTTCCTCTCTCTTCTCTTCTGCCATAGATCTGGTTCATATAAATGTAATGCTGATTTTTTTCTCTGTGATGGTTACAGATGTATTTCTGTAGTTTGAATTTCTTGTCCTTTAGGGTTACATATATTATTTACTGTCTACCACTTGAAGATGGCTGTACTAAGTCTAAAAAAAAGAGCAGCCTATTTTCTAAGCAGATAAGTACTGAGTGTTAGAAAAGGGTATTTGGATAGCCTTTGAATGAGACAAGTATGGAACAGAATGTGTTGCAATGTTTGTGTTCAAATTTGCCATGTTTTGGATAAAGTAGGTAAGTTATAGCTGTTATCATAGCTACCTCTTTTTAACCTTGTCAAGTCAGTTCTTTCTTTGGAGTCTGGTAGAGCCCAGTAGCTTCTCATGTCTGCATTGTTGATTAGAAGCAGTTAGCATTTACCTGCTGCAGTGGGTAGTACGTGTAAGCCATGAATGTTCTTCTGCACAGTCATTACTGAGTGGAGCTTGCAAACAACAGTGATGTCTCTGATCAGAAATAGCAGTTGGCATGTTTACTGTATCTGTGGGAGCTTCTTAGAAATACTTGGCTTTGCCAACTAGAAATTCAAAAAGAGCCCTGGAAAAGCAGATAGGTGATTGGGCACAGTGGCTTGCCAGGAATCTTCCAATCTTCTTTGTCAGACTGGGAATTCTACAGAGGCTGAAGAGCTCCTCCATGTACAAGTCTCCATGGGCCTTTGGATATGACAAACACAGGCTAGACACATTTGATCTAGACATGAAGCTTCTTTTCCTTAGTGTCCTCTCTGGTTTTAAACATGTACAATTGGTATTGCAAAGATGAGTTGAAAAAAGATCAAGTTTGAAAAAGAAAGCTGAGTTATTTTTCAGTAGGGATATTGTATTAAACTGTTACAAGTAAAGACACTTGAAAAGAAAGTCTTCTGTAGTCTCTGAAATGACTTGAACTTTCTGAGCCCTGATGCTTATAACATCTGTACTGAAGTAACTGTGATAAAAGCTTTGCTCTCCTGTAGCTTTAATGCTACCAAATGAAGTGTTTTAGCAGTGTACATGTACCTGTAGTCTATAGCAAGAATAACCTTCACTTGCTCCTGAACAGCGTGATTGGTTTGTTTCCCAACAGCTACCTGCAGAAAGAATGGGAATTGCTTTTCAAGTTATGTCCTTGGTGATCTGGGACAGGGTTTGAAAAGTGGCAGTCCAGAACCAAGCAACACTTTGGCGTTTTTCTTAGGTAGCAGTGCAGATGTACAGCCATGGTGTTCTGAGACACACCAGTCGTGGAGAAATGCTGATTCTGTGGAACATACTTAATCCTGCCACTCTGTTGACATTTTTGTTGATTGATGCTAAGTTGCAGGCAGCACCTAGCAGCAAATTATCTGGTGGGAAGAGCAGAATAATGGGTTCTACTTGACAAGCTCATTTCACTGCCACCACAAATCAAATCATAATTGGAATATGCTAAAAGTAGAAGAGTAGTTCTTAACTTTGAACATAGTCACAAGTTATTTTGATGAATGTAAGGAAACTTTGAAATCAGGCTCTTCCACTTAATGCACTGTTGTTCATGCTTTTGCCTGAAACCAGGCAGTTGTTGAATCCTCAGCATGTGGAGACATTTTCCCTTTTCTTATCTCTTATCTAACCAGAGTTCTCTGCTTTTCCTTGTTGTGCTTATGTAGTAGTTTTCTGTTAGTAAAACTTGAAAACTGGAGAGAAGCAGCCAGTAACAAGTTGGTAAGTACATAGTAGACAGTTTTCAGGGAGAGTTCCCCTTCATTGAAGTTGCTGAATATGGAGATGATTGGTCAGAATAATCTCCATATGCACTGGCACATAGAGAGCTTTGTCATGTTCAGGCCAGTGAAAGCAAAGCCAAGAAACATCTTGTGTAGCTTGTGACCAGTTCTTTATAAAATGCTTTCTAAGTTACCTGCCAATGGGAAGGGAATGAGGTCACAGTGACTTGCATTGAACAGCCATGCAGACCAAAGCAGCTATTGGGAGTCTGTAGTGCCTGCAGAGAATGGTCTCACAGTCTTTACCTTTTCAAGCTTGAAGATTGCATTTCAGAGAATGCTGATTTGGTGGCACTGCTAGGCAGCAGGCAGAGCTCAGGTGTTTTTATTCCTCTGATGTATTTCTAAAGGACATATTTATAGTAAGGAGGAAACATTCAGTTGACACAGGCAGGAATATTTAGGTAGGATTTTTTTAAGCTTCAGCCTGATCTAAAATCTGTCTGGGTGACTTCTCCCATATCTATGTACTGATGGAAAACACTATCTTGTAATGGGTATTTCTCAGCAAAGAATTGAGTCTGGTTTCCTCAGTCTTCTCACCACTCAGGTGAAGCAGAAATAGGTCAGATCTCACTGCTTGGGCAGGCTTTCAGTCTGTTATTCTCTTTCTGTCTCTTGTTGAGGAACTGTTTCACGGTAGAGCTAGAAAAGAAGAAGACATTCAGGACAACTGTGCCATTTCCCCTTTCTTACCACCTTCATGTAGGTGGCAGTAGTGCTCTGTGGGTGCTTTGGAACGGTTATCAATCATGACAAACATGCTGTGTTAGGTCAGAAGGCTGGGAAATCACTGCAGCTTCATCTGCTTGTCGTTTGTGTAGGTTCTTTATCTGAAGCTACTTTTGCACTAAACCTTGTCTTCAGTCAGCCCCATATGTCAGCTGCTAGAGGCTGGGCACTGGTTTACTGTTCCAGCATTTTTTGCAGTCTGTTAAGACTATGTGAGACACTGTTTTGTTCTTGCTTCCAATAACTCAAGATCTTCTATTTAATGCAATTCATCATTCTTCAGCATGTGAAACGATGCTCAGTGAAACTGAAACATTTCTTCAGTACCTTATAGCTGGCAGAATATTTTCTTCTTCACTGTCATCTTGCCACTGGATGACAAATGAGCTGAGCCCTTTTGTAGCATTACAAGTTCATTTGCGATGCAGAATGTCCCAACTTAGTGGACTTGGACTAAGTAGCTAGGCCTCTGCTCCATTATTATCCTGTGGAACATTTCCTGTAAGGCTATAGATACTTTGGCTATTAAAAGATACAGGTAGATATGTATAGCTTATAGCCACGAGGAAACATCTTCTGACATGTAGCATTAGGAGATGCAAGCTGTTGTTCATTATTGGGTTTTATGGGAGGTGAGTTCAGTTTTTAAGGCATGAGCAACCTTTGTCATGGATTTTCTCTTCTTTGGTCAGGCAGATGTACCCTTAGGAAGTGCTTCCACCAGCAATTTTAATGTACATTATAACCTCCAGTAGTTTGTGCACTTGAAATGAGTCCATTTCAAGTGAGAGCAAGTAAAATGAGTTAACCTTATAGGATGGATTGTTCACAGTAATAACTATGTGTAGGAAAGAATAGTTTCAGAGGATCTTTGCTTGTCAGTATTCCTTACTTCAACATTCAGTGAAACAAAACTCACATGGGATGGGAGCAGTTGCAGAACTTAGGTTTGCTTGGAATTGGTAGCAGTAAGTGTACAGACTAATAAATTCTCCAAGTTACCTAGGAAAATTCTGATCTCCACACATTCTGTAATGCAACTGATTAAGGTCTCAGTAGTTTGTTCAAGTAATACACATTCTTCCAAAGTATCTAGTGATGAAATGATGGGTAAAAGTCATTGCTGGAAAGTTGAGACCTTTTGAAACCTTCACATCCAGCCCATTATTCCAACCTGAAAAGAGACTGAGCCCTAGGGGATGGAACCTATCCCATGTGAGTTTTGTTTCACTGAGTGTCCAAGTAAGGAATAGATTAAGATGTGTCAATAAACTTGCTTGATCAGCTTATCTGGATCTCCTCTTTTCCTTCTCTGCCTGGAATAGGACATTTTTTCAAGTAGTAGCCCTGGGCAGTATTACTTTTGTGTGATCTGTCACTATTGTTCTGAATGGAAATAGTAAAACCAAACCATACCATAATGGTTTTTTGTCTGGTTTCTCATATTGATAGAGACCTTTAAAAAGAGAACAGAATGAACTTACAGAGAAGGCTTAAGTGTGACTCCTTTTAATAGTTACTGAAGTTCACATCATTGTACTATGTAGGAACATAAATTTCCAATTGAAGTACCATTTGAATGTTCTCATGCTTGTCCTTGCTGTACAAATTCCTCAAATTGCTGGGTTTGAAGGCTTTAATAAAAGTAGTTTTAGGGTTTGGTTTCAAAACAGTAGCTCACCTAAGTCTAACTGTTGGTGTAATGTATAAAAAAAACAACCTTTGTGACTGTGATAATAATTCAGGCACAATAAGTTCAGTCTGTAGAAAGGAAGCTGTGTGCAAAAAGTATTTTAAAGAGTACTATAGAAATAAGGTAGCACTGAAAATGTTTGTTTTGTTTCTTTTGCTCCCCTCCCCATCATCTTCCCTCTGCAGGTCTGATACTCCGCTGACAGACAAAGCTGTGCCAAGCTGGTTTGTAAGAGTGGAACACATGGTGGAGAAACTGCTGGAATGTAATGCCCAATGCTACTGGTAATGTCTCCTGCATCTGTTTTGGTTTTTGTGTGTCTAGGTTTGGGTGTTCAGGTGTGTGTGTGTGCTGGAAGTCTTACAGAGCTCTGTTTCACTGGTGGTGTGATCACTTCATATTTCTGTTGCATGTTCTGGAGCTGCTGTACTGGAATGAGGCTGGTAACCAGTGTTAAATGGTGTTTTATCTCAGGTTTCACAAATGCACTGGTTGGGCAACAGGACAGTTTCCCTCACATAACAGATACAACCTGCTTCAGTGCCTCTCAGCCTGCTGCTTGAACAGATTTGTACACAATTCCCTTCTTCGTGTCAAAGAAGGCGTTCCTTGCTGATGTGAAATCCTACTGAGAAATAGGTTTTAGAGTGTGAGTAAGGGTGACTGTGAATATGCACTAATAATTTACAATGAAATACATTGCAGGATCCTTAAAAACACCCTCTAATCGTGTTAGGCAACCCTGAACAATTCAGCACAGGAGAAACTGCAAAGGAAAGTCAGTCTGTGGAAGTGCACAGACAAAGCCTCTTTACAAGGGTCCACTGGAGAGAAGAATTTAGACAGTTGTAGGCACATGTTGTTTCAAATTGCAACTCACTTTAAGCTGTTTCTTCTCATGTCCTTATTACAGAAAAGGTTGATTATTTTGTCATAGGTGCATTTGAAGAATGAAACCCAAAGCTCTCACCATGCCATACTGTTCTGTGCAAACCCCCTAACCTAGCTGCCCTAGCTTGTGTCCTAGTTGTGAGAATTGAGTTGGACAAGTTGCAGGAAATGTTATGCTGGTGGCAGAAATGAAGAAGTATTGGTGTGAAGTTGATTTAGAAAGCAACAGACACAGTAAGAGGGAACTCTTGGTGATGGTAGCTGTTTTAAGCGTTAGCCACAGGTTGATGATTTGTCAGGGACAGAAGGGACCATACCTTCTCCACATCCATAACTTTTAATTTTTCTTCTCTCATAATTAACTTCTGCCTGGGAAGTTGAGTCTAGGCAGGAAAAACGTGGAGGTTACAGCCTTGTTTGGGTGTACTGTGTGCCACTTGAGTTGTTGTCCAGTCTTTCCTTATGTGGACTGCAGCAGAGCTGGGATTCCACCACGATGTGCCTCTGCTTAGCAACTGAAACGATGTTAGAGTGACTCAACTTTCAGTGGACAATGACAGCTTATGATGTGTTTTGTCATGGGCTGCAGTTAGCAGTTAAATTCTTCATGAGCAGCTTTTGCATAACTGCTTCCATGGTAGAGGCACAGCAAATACTGGAGTGTCTGGGCAGAGCTGGTGATCCGTGCTGCAGACTGCCCGACAATGCTGCAGCGTTGGCTTGCCAACCAGCACATGCCCAGTCTGGGTGTGGGAGAAGATTGCATAGATTAGTAAGTGTTGCTTTCTGTTTGCCATAACAGAGCATACTGTGATCCTTCTTTTGGGGAAAAATAAGCTGGAGAGGGGGTGAGAGTGTTTGTTCCTAGCTTTAATTAGCTTTCTCAAGATGCTTTTACTGTTGTGATGACTGACAGTAGACCTGCATACTTAATTTTCACCTGTAATGATCCTCTTCAGGAAGTGCTTGAATGGTAGAGTTTTGCTTTCAGAAGCAAAGCTTCAAGAAGAAACTTTTTGGTGACCTCCACTCATCCAGGAGGTATTAATAAGAATTAGTAAGCAGTTTTATGAGTAATGTTTTAGGCCTGGAAGAGGGGAGATTTAGAGTGGATATTAGGAAGAAATGCTTTACAGCGAGGGTGGTGAGACAGTGGAACAGGTTGCCCAGGGAGATTGTGGCTTCCCCCTCCCTGGAGATGTTAAAGGTCAGATTGGATGAGGCCTTGAGCAGCTTGGTCTAGTGGAAGGTGTCCCTGCCATGGCAGAGGGGGTTGGGACTAGGTGATCTTCAAGGTCTGTTTCAACCTAAAGTGCTCTATGAATTGATGAAGGTTGGATGGGAAGACCAAGTGACTGTATTAACTGGCAACGTTTAACATGCTCAGAATAAAAGTCACAGTTTGTTCTCTAGGCAGTTCTTGAGTCACACCATAATTCCATAATTGAGTAGAACACTGATTCCTCAGCATTCCTCTCAAAGCAGTAAGGGCTTGGAGATTTCAAGAGGAAATTTGTGGGGAGTATAGCTTCAAGTTGAGCTGTATTATCACTGAATGGTTACTAAAAGAAGAGAAACACATTTCCAGTATGGGATCTCATGACCACTAGTTGGAATACACAGTGGCTTTTGTTAGTTAAAGATGTTTTTTACAATCTAGCTTTTAAAATTAAGAGGCATTACCTTAAAGTTTACTTCACTAATGCCAGTTCTATTTGGGGTGTAACTTCTTCAGTTGGTATTGAGAATGCTGGCCTTATTCAGTAGCCATTCCTCTGAATGTGTCACAGGAATAATACCTAGCTTTAAAAACATTCTTTTTGGACTCTCTGGGGCTTCAGCATGCCCTGGAAATGAAGAAATTGGGGAGAAAAGCTTTTCAGGCTGTACTAACCTTTGTGAAATGAGTTTGACTGCAGTGCTGTTTTTTAGTTCCTTGTAATGACTGATAGGTGTTTTGTCCCTTAAGAATAGCTGCCCTCTTTCTGTAGACAGCCTTTGTGATGAAACAGATTAAACAGAGTTGGACAAACTTGGCAACTTGATTGCATTTCTAATGATTTTTTTAATGAGCTAGCCTACCAGTGAAGCCATAGTTATTCACAATTTATTAAAGCCAACAACTGCATCTTCATTTTCTGGAATGAACTCATTGTAGCTCTCAAGAATGATTTCCATGTGCAATGTGCCAGCAGTTTGTAAAACCAGAAACCAGTAAAACCCTCTTACCTTTCTCCTCGCCTTGTTCTGCTCAGAGTGGAAAGTAACTTGTGCTGGATGTTGCTGGAAGTGCAAAACTGGACCAGCATTCCAGTACTTAAGAAACTACGTTTCAGTCTTCAATTCAAGATCCCTTAGTGACTGTTTTCTTTGCTGACTTTGATAGGGCTGCTCTTGGAGGTTTCTTCCAACCTGGTGGGTTCTATGGTCCTATGATTCTGTGATTGGATTGGGCTGATCTTGGAGGTCTCTTCCAACCTGGTTGATTCTATGCTTCTATGCTTCAACCATTCCCAGTTCATTCAGAGACCTCTCTTGCCGTTAAGATGCCTCAGTGCCACAACTGGAGTGAGACTTCAATGTTTCTGAGCCTTAATTCAGTGCTCTCTCACCTGCTGCCACTCATGACCTGAAGCGTCCCTTAGAATTGCTAGGACATCCAAACCAGAATTGAATGAAAATAGTTTGTTAACCTTACTCCCAGTGCACCTCAATCTTTTGTCATGCTTGGATATGACCTTTTACACTGTTTCCCCTTTATTACAACCAAGTGCATGCAGAGAAGTTCCTGCTCAAAGTCACCTCTGCAGCCCTGCAGCAAAGAAATGGGAATGAAAAAAAACCCCTGGCAATTTATCTCCTCGAGCCTGCTGGCCTCAGCACTTTGCTTCCTTCAGATAAAGGCCAGCAGGATCCTGTTAGCTTCTCATCAGAACTCTCCAGCTTCCTCAGCTAGCATCACTTAGGTGCTGGAGATGGTTGTGAGAGATGTGGGGCTGTTATCAGAGAAGCACAGAATCAAGCAGGTTGGCAGAGAGCTCCAAGCTCATCTAGCCCAGCCTAGCACCCAGCCCTCCACCACCTCCCTGGGCAGCCCATTCCAATGCTGATCACTCTCTCTGCCAACAACTTCCTCCTAATATCCAGCCCAAACCTGTCCTGGCACAGCTTGAGGCTGTGTCCCCTTCTTCTGGTGCTGGCTGCCTGGCAGCAGAGCCCAACCCCACCTGGCTACAGCCTCCCTTTGGGTAGTTGTGTGTAGAATCAAAGAGGTTGGGATCATAGAATCAACGAGGTTGGAATAACAGAATCATAGAATTAACCAGGTTGGAATAACAGAATCATAGAATCAAGCAGGTTGGAATAACAGAATCATAGAATTAACCAGGTTGGAATAACAGAATCATAGAATCAAGCAGGTTGGAATCATAGAATCAAGCAGGTTGGAATCATAGAATCAAGCAGGTTGGAATCATAGAATCAAGCAGGTTGGAATCATAGAATCAAGCAGGTTGGAATCATAGAATCAAGCAGGTTGGAATCATAGAATCAAGCAGGTTGGAATCATAGAATCACAGAATCAACCAGGTGAGGATCATGGAATCAACCAATCCAACCTGCTTGATTCTGTGATTCTATGGTTTCTCCCTTCCCTTCTTTGTACCAAGGAACTGATCTCAGTGTGGAGCTGCAATAAATGTTGCTCAAGTGAGATGTGACTCTTCTGAGCACAGCCAGTTTGTCATTTCCCCCCCAAGCAAACAAGCTGCTTGCTCTGCAACTCCAGCTTGCTGCTTAGCATCGCTTAGAGTAGCTTCCTGAAAGAAAGCCCTCAGCTACCTGGAGTAAACCTGGAGAGGGAAACCACTGCTGCTGCTGCCTGTGGGCTAAGAAAGCTGTTCCAAGGAGAAGTTTGACTCTGCTGGCAGGGGGTGGATAAGCTAATTCAGCTTTTCTTCCCTTTGCACTGATCAAGGCAAGTTCTGCACGCAGCCTTGCTGCTGTTGTCTGCAGCTAACTTCTTACCTTTGTTTGAAGTGGGTACATAAAGGATGAGTGCACAGCAGGGGATCAGCTTTGTCAGGCAGTGAGTGCACAGAGTGCTCATTTATCTCATTAGGAGTTGTATGTTTATTACAATAAGCATGCATAACTTAGAATCCAACAGGCTGGAGGAGACTTCCAGGCTCAGCCAGCCCAGCCTAGGGCCCAGCCCTGGCCAATCACCCAGCCCATGGCACTAAGTGCCCCAGCCAGGCTTGGCTTCAACACCTCCAGGCACAGCCACTCCATGGAACGTGCAGCTGGTGCTTCCAGAGCCACTCCATGTAAATCTTTGCTGCTGTTGAATTCTGCAGGTCTCTCCATGTATTGTTGTCTCCAAGTGGGACAGATAAAAGTCTCCTCCATGCCTGACAATGCATGACTTTGAGAACTAGCATCAGTTATTTTTTAGGCACCTGCATTTTCCCATCTCAATTTGCTCCATCACAAGTAGTGCACTGTTGGATTTCCAGAAGCCTTGTATCAATTTGAGTATTGCCTTTTGCACTTGAGCCCCAGCTGAGCAAAAGTACTGTTCAGTGGTGCAGTGGAAGGAGGCTGGACCCCTTTAAGAGTCTTTGATCACAGTCATGTAAGCAGCAAGCTGGTTTTCATGCCAACTAGAGCTTCCCACTAACCACCTCTAGAATGCTAGAATCAGTCAGGGTTGGAAGGGACCACAGGGATCATCTAGTTCCAACCCCTCTGCGATGGGCAGAGACACCCTGCCCTAGAGCAGGCTGTCCAGAGCCTCATCCAGCCTGGCCTTAAACACCTCCAGGGATGAGGCCTCAACCACCTCCCTGGGCAACCCATTCCAGGCTCTCGCCACTCTCCTGCTGAGCAACTTCTTCCTCACGTCCAGTCGGAATCTTCCCCACTTCCAGCTTTGCTCCATTCCCCCTAGTCCTGTCCCTACCTGGTAGCCTGAAAAGTCTCTGCCCAGCTCTTTTGCAGGCCCCCTTCAGCTACTGGAAGGTCACAATAAGAATAACAGAAAATAACCAGGAGAACTGTACTGGAATGAATGACATTTCCACATGGGAATATTGCTGGTGTCTTTCAGAGTCTTTTCATCTTCCCTGGACTAACTGAAAACCCCTCTTTCAGTATGTGACCTTGCCTGAGTTGCCTGCTGTTGTGGTCTTCAAAGATGGAGCTTCCTTTGTTTCTGATGGTAAGTAAAAGTGGATATTGGCCATATCATGGAATCAGCCAGGCTGGAAGAGAGCTCCAAGCTCATCCAGTCCAATCTAGCCCCCAGCCCTGTCCACTCAACTAGACCATGGCACTAAGTGCCTCACCCAGGCTGTTCCTGAGCGCTTCCAGACACGGTGACTCTGTGGTGCCACAGCAAAATACTCCAGGTGGGCCCTCAAGGGTATTCTTTGAGCTGTCATGGAAGGGCTGTGCTTGCCTTCCTCTTCGCTCTATTGCCTTGCAACCAGTCACCCACCAAAGAAAAGTTCACTCAGTGACCTCCTTGATCTGCATTTGATTTAGTTTTACTTTTGAAGCGGCCTGGAGAAGGAAATTTTGTCAAAGAGAAACAATTTTAAACTGCTGTTTTGTGGTGTGACCTGTCTGCTTTTGCCACCCCTGTCAAAACACACAAGCCTTGTTTCAATCCAGGCTCCTAATTCACTTTGCACAAATCTTACTCTCTTAAAATGTATTAGAAGGGTTTTTGTAAACCAGTCAGTGCAGAGGCCCTGCAAGAGACTGGATATTGTTTTATGTGCAGCTTACCATTGGGCAGGAAAGTGCTGTCAGTCACAGTTCCCTTCCCATGTCACATTCCCTGCTGGGAGAGGATTGTTTGTCCTTGGTTTGGGTGAAACTAATCAGCCAATCAGCACTGCATGCTGTGCTCTAATACACTTTTTGTTCAACAGCTGCAAATTGCTTTAGCAGCTTAGGAGTGACATTTCTGGAAAGGTGAGAGACCTTGTCTGGAAACAGTAGAGGGTTAAAAATAGGCTTCTCTAGGCTGAAATAAATGTTATTGCCCACCTCACAGCAGCAACAGAAGAACACATTCTGCTTGCTTGCTTGCTTTCTCTTTTGTTGTCAGAGTGTGAAGATGGTGATTTGTCATCCTGGATAAACAGAGCAAGATTTCAAGGGTATCTTCATGTGGATGGCTTTACACTTCATGAACTTGGAGACAGAGGTGAGCTGCTGCTGCCACTAAAGTCTTTGCCATCTCTTCTACGGAACAGGAGTAACAACTGAGGAGCACTAAGAAGTAACTTTTCAAGCCCCTGAAATTATTTACAGTTAAGATGGACAGTGCCAGTCTGTGTTTGGTGTTGGTGAGACCTGCTCTACTGACCAGAAGCCTCATCCAAAGCCTGCACCAGTCCTTTCCTCAACAGAAAAAATGAGTATGTCTAACCCTGTAGTAGTCACACACAAAAAAATGAGTAGGCCTTTTAATTTGAGAGCAGTTTAGGATTTGCATAAACTACCTATCAACTCCTGCAGTGCCTACAGGGAACTGAGAAGTCTTAAGTCTGGATGGGTTTATGTCTTGTATCTGATGGGTTCAGGTAACTTTGAAGTGGATCTGCTCTGTAGTTTTTATCATGGAATCACAGACTGGTTTAGGTTGGAAGGGACCTCAAAGCTCATCCAGTTCCAAGCCCCAGCCATAGGCAGGGACACCTCCCACTAGGACAGGCTGCTCAAGGCCTCGTCCAACCTGGCCTTGAACACCTCCATGGATGGAGCATCCACAAGCTCCCTGGGCAACCTGCACCAGTGTTTGACCCCCCTCGCTGGAAAGAACCCTTTCCTAACATCTAGTTTGAATCTCCCCTCTGCCAGTTTAAACCCATTCTCCCTTACCCTGTCATTACAAGACCCTGTCAATAGTCCTTCCCCAGTCTTCCTGTAGGTCCCCTTCAGATACTGGAAGGCCACACCAAGGTTTCCTTCTCCAGGCTGCAGAGCTCCTGCTCTCTCAGCCTGTCCTCAGAGCAGAGCTGCTGCAGCCCTCTCAGCATCTTGGTGGCCTCCTCTGCACTGGCTCCAACACTTCCATGTCCTTCTTGTGCTGGGGGCTCCAGAACTGCCCCCAGGACTGCAGGTGGGGTGCGAGGAGAGCAGAGGCAAGGGGCAGAATCCCCTCCCTTGCCCTGCTGCCCACACTGCGCTTGCTGGAGCCCAGCACAGGGTTGCTGTCTGGGCTGCACTCACACTGCAGGCTCATCTTCTAAGTCGGAATACTTTCCAGCTGGGAATGCATGTTTCCTTTTTAAATGGTTTCAAGTATTTTATTCCTTATTTTAGGAAAACTTGTGGCTATTGCAGTCATTGATGATAAAAACTCTTCAGTGGAACATACCAGGAACAGAACTGAGTGTTGGTGACAGTGTGGGAGAAGTTTGCTGATATGATGTAGAGAACTTGGGGAAGTTTGTTAGATCTGAAGAGATGCCAGGGTGAGTGAGTGAACTTGTGGATGTTCCCTGGCTTATGACTTGTGGGTGTTCCCTGGCTTATGACTTGTGGGTGTTCCCTGGCTTATGACTTGTGGATGTTCCCTGGCTTATGACTTGTGGATGTTCCCTGGCTTATGACTTGTGGGTGTTCCCTGGCTTATGACTTGTGGATGTTCCCTGGCTTATGACTTGTGGGTGTTCCCTGGCTTATGACTTGTGGGTGTTCCCTGGCTTATGACTTGTGGGTGTTCCAACAGGTGAAAACAAGAGAGCAGCAAGGCAGGAAGCACAAAAGCAAACCTCTCTCATGAAGGAAACAGCACAACTTCAAGCACAGCTTTAAGCACAGCATACCAAGGAGGAACAGAAATCCCAAGCAGAGCAAAGGGGAGGAGTGGCTTAGAGAAAAGCAAAAGCACCCCACAAAGGACACAGCCAAAACACCACCCCACAAAGGACACAGCCAACCTACCTCCGCAAAGGGGATCAGCCAAAGGCTTCTGCCTCTCCTGGGGCAGCTTAAAAAGGGGAGGTCAATTGAAGTCTCCTCCCACCCCAGCTGTGGCCACTTTGCCCTCCCTGCTCAGTGCCCTTTATAAGCAGAGCAGGAGGAGCCCAGCCCCAAGCTGGGCCCATTGCGGGCCAAGGGATCCTCCGCCTGGCATCCCAGGTGAGTGCGCACGGGTGAGCACCGGGTGCGTGGTGGAGGGTTTCAAAGGCTGGGGGGCCTGGCTGGCCCCCTGGCTAGCTAGGGCCACCTTAGGGCTGGGCTACTGACCCACTGCAACATCCACCTTAGCTCACGGGTGCTAAGTCTGTGTTGTTACTGAGGCTGAGGTTTCTCTAGGAGGTTGGATCCTCGAGGGTTTTGCTCTGGGTTCTGCGATGGAGGCAAAGATGGAGCAGGAGCACTAACTGGAGCTGGTAACGGACCAGCAGCAGCAGCTGGTAATGGAACTGGTAATGGAGCAGAAGCTGGTAACGTAGAGTGGAGAGGAGGAGGAGGAAAGCAGCAGAGACTGCCCGGGGGAAGGCAGAGAGTGGGGGCAGGACGGCAGGGGCTGCCCGGGGAAAGGTGGAGGGCAGCGGCAGGAGGGCAGGGAAGAGGTACAGAGCTTTCAGGTGCTGAGCTTCAACAGAAAGACCTGATGGAAAAGAAAAGAGACTAACTTGTTTAGCAAAAGTACTCTCTGGAATTTCCCAAATCACTTATTTATTGAAGGCAGTCATTTGTTGGTCATTGTCATCACGAGAGGTCCCTTCCAACCTAAACCATTCAATGAAGTCTTTTATCAGCTCCTAGGATTAGTGACAGTGGGGAATGTTTGCTTGCTATGAGCTGAGGGAGCTGTTTCCTAAATGGAATGTTCATTAGTTCTTTAGCACCTGAAAATGTTGGCAGGCTACTTGATAAACCTCCTGGAACGCAGGGGCCTGTTGAATTGTTTTCCCAGTGCCTGAACAACTTACAGTGCTGTAATGGGTTAGCCTCCTGTTTCCCTCCAACACAGAAGTGAGGCAAAAGTAACACAGCCAAGGAAAAACCCTCTGGGTTGAGATCAAGAGGTAAATACAAAATGAGATCCTGCAGTGCACAATTACCTTAGCCTGTTTCTGTTTGCAGAAAGCAGGAGTCAGCCACCTGCCACCCATCCCCTCCTGACCCCAACCCCAGAAACCCAAAGCAGCACTTGGCACAGGAGGTCTCTCGTGTTGCAGTCTCAACTTCAAGCCCTGGAATACTTTGCTTCAGCCAGCAGCATGGGGTTGGATACCAACAGCAGAGTCGACTTAACCTGTGACTAAGTGAACTTTAAGTGTTCTGACTCCACAGTGGAACCTGATAAAGAAAGATGTGAATGGAAGCAGGCTCTGACTGCTCTGTGTAACTGATGAGAAGCTTTCTGAAGGAGGTGAATTTGTTTTACAGCCCTTCCCTCAGCTGGTTACAGATCTTCAAGGTAGCTGCTGGTGCAGTGTCTGTTGGAGACTGTTAGCCACTCTGAAGGAGGGAGTTAGTGGAGCATCATAGGAACATGTAGAGAGATTGGTCAGGAAAAGGCATTTGTGTTACCCTTTTGAGTCATTTGAGTCACTTTTATTGTAATCCCATGGCTGAGAGCAGGACTCCTTTGTGTCCAGGGTTAAAATCTTCAAGGAGAAACAGTGCCAAGGCTCTGAATTGATTGGGACTTGGTGCTGCTAGTTACAATGTAGGACAGTTAAGGCAGTCCTGTGTTTTGTGATTTGCCTTTTTTCCTACCGTTCTAGTTTTGGCTCGGGCTAGTGTGAAGTGTCTCTGGAACGAGGTCCTTGTGGTCCCTTCTGACCCTGACTGATTCTGTGATTCCAGCAAGCAGCTTTTGACTTAAAAACCCCTGAGGTCACTGCAGCACCTCTCTATGGAATAAAAGAAAGGGATTTTGCTGCACTGCTGAGAACTGTTTCCAGCTCTGAGCCTTTGTTGTTGTGGTTGTTTTTGGTTCGTGTTTATAAACAGCAGTAGCTAAGCAATCCTCTCTGAGCTATGGACCAGAATCTGCTGCATCCTGTGCAAGAAGCAGATCCCAGTGTGATCTGGTGCAGCTGTAGCACTTCCTAACTGCTAGGTTTGGGAGGAGGGCATGTGTCTCAGTCGTTTCTGAGCTGTGATAGCAATCAGGTGTCTGCTTAAGTCTTGACCCTCTGCCACGTGCTGCCACGTTCACCAGATCTTTCTCCCGGCTTCAGGGAGAGAAGGAGTGTCCAGCTCCCAGAGTGGGTGTCAGAAGCGATGTGAAGTGAAAGGGGTTTGCTGAGGTCATGTAGGAAGTTGTGTGAGGGAATCTGGCAGTTTGGTTTTTGATTTCTTCAGTCTCTAAAGTTTTTCTTGGAGCAGCTTCACTGCAATCCTTTTAAATGCACAGAGTATCAGCACAGGCCCTTTTAGACAGTCCTCCAGCTTTGCTGCAGGTCCCTTTCAGATACTGCAGCGTAGCTCGAAGCTCTGCCTTCTCTTCTGCAGCCTCCACAGCCCCAGTTCTTTCAGTCCTGCTTCCCAGGAGAGGTGCTGCAGTCCTCTGCTCCTCTTTGTGGCCCTCATCTGGCAGAAGAGCTGTGTTTTTCCTCTAGCTCCTGCAGAACGGCCTTAATTCTGGTGGCAGCAGCTCCCCCTGTGTCTCCTCTGCTGTCTGTAAATCCCTCCAGAGTAGATGAAGGAAGTGCTGAGTAGCCCCAGCTGGAGTTGAGAGCTGTCCCTATAAACTGAGTGTGTAGGAGTGGCAGAGCGTGGGCTGTGCCTTGCGTGCGGTGTGCTGTTGGCAAAGGCAATAGGCAGAGCGGCGCTGGGCTGAAGGCGCTGCCCCCGGCCGGGCGCAGAGGCGCTCTCGGTTGTGTGTGCTGCCCTCCGGTGTTTGCTCGTGGGTACTGCAGTTGTGTAGCGGCTGCGGTGTGGCGCCGGTGCTGAGTGCTGCCACCGTGTGTTTGCTTGTCCACACTGCATTTCCTCAGCCGCGGCGGTCCCCCGTTTTCCTGCCTCGTCTCTAAAGGCCGTGCACGATTGAAGTGGCTGAAAGCTGAGGGGAGGGGAGGAGAGGAGGGGAAGGTGAGAGGTGGGAGGGAGAGCTGAGAACTGGTTTGGATTTGTAAGTATTGGAGTGAGGAGTTAAAAGCGGCAGGCAGGGGGGGGCGGGGCGGTGCTCCGGGGGCGTATTATTGCTAGGGAACTTTGCGCATGCGCCGTGCAGCGGCCCCGCCCCCCGTTGCTAGGGAGTTTCGCACATGCGCCGTGCCGCGGCCCCGTTGCTAATGGATCACGGTCCCATCGAACTGCCAGTGCCGACAATTAAACACACTTGGCATCAAGCGAGCACGGTCCCAGCGAACTGCAGTGCGACAATTACCCAGGGATGGCCGCAGCGAGCACGGTCCCCAGGGAGCTGCAGTGCCGACAATTAAGCACCAGTGTGGCAGCAGCGAGCACGGTCCCCAGGAGCTGCAGTGCCGAAATTAAGCACAGGGTGGCAGCAGCGATGCACGGTCCCCAGGGAGCTGCGTGCCGGTCATTAAGCACAGGGTTGGCAGCAGCGAGCACGGTCCCCAGGGAGCTGCAGTGCCGCTAGTTAAGCAAGGGGTGGCTGCAGCGAGCACGGTCCCCAGGGAGCTGCATGCCGGCAGTTAAGCACAGGGTGGCAGCAGTGAGCGCTGCGCGCATGCGTTGGGTCGCTGTGCGGGGTGCGGAGCTGGCGCAATGCGTCCTGCTCTGCCGCCTCGTTACGCATGCGGGGCCGGGGCCGTGCTGAGAGGCCTGCGGGGGGAAGGCTGCGGCGGCAGCGGCGTGGAGCGGCAGCGGGGCCGGGCCGGGCCGGGCCGAGGAGGGCTTTGCAGTGCCGGTGAGTGTCCGTAGCAGTGCCGCAGGGATTGTCCTTAGTGCGTGGTGAGTTTTCTGTGTCGCTCTGAGCGGGGCCCGGCGGAGCTGCTTCCCAGGCCGCTCAGCGTTGCCGCCCCTCGGGAGGGGCTGTGCGGGCCCCTGGAGTGGGTCTGGCAGCGTCCCAAGGGCTGCGGGGCGCATGGAGGCGCCTGTAAGCCTCTGGGTGTCCCCTGTGGGCTCCGATGGTCCCAGAGGAGCTGGGCAGTGTCTCTGGAGCTGTGTGGCCTCTGTGGGCGCCGCAGGATTCGGGCGGGATCTGAGTGGCTCTCGGTGAGCTCTTTAGGGGTCTCTGTGGGGTCCCCACAGTCCGTGGGCTCTGCTGGGCAGTCTCGGGGCTTGGGGAGCTGAGGATTTGGGGCTGTGCCCCTCTGGTGTTCAGTGTCCAAGCCTGGACCTGCCAGCCACTGCCCTGCCGGCCCCTGCAGGTGAGCCGGGGGCGTCTGAAGGGGTTTTGGGAGCGACAAGGGGGTCTGGGGGCTATCGAAAGGCCTTTTGGGGGCATCTGAAGGGGTCTGGGGGCATCAGAATGGGGTTTGTGGGTACCCGAGGGGGCTGTGAGGCCTCTCAGTCTTCCCCTGGGGGCTCCTGGGGGTGTCTGGAGGATCCCAGAGGAGCTGGGGATGCTCTCAGTGAGGTTTGGGGCTCTCTGCAAAGCCCTCACAGTATCTGGGCTCGTCTGTGGAGCTGTGAGGTGTCGAGTTTGGGGTGCCCCAGGGTTTGGGGAGGTCTTGCTCTGTGTTTCAGTGTCCCCTGAGGGCCTGGGACCTGCAGCCATGCCCCCTGCGGGGTGTCAGGGCAGTCTGGGGGTGTGCAGAGGCCTTTGGGGGTGACACAGAGGATCTGGGTGCTTGTGTAGGGAGTCTGGGAGCATCTGGAGGGGTTCTGGGCTCCCCAGAAAGGGTCTGTAAGCCTGTGCAGGGGTCTGTGTACATGTGAGGTGAGTGTGGGGGTATCAAAGTGGGATCTGAGGGCATCTAAAGGGTTCTGGGGTCATACAGAGGTGTCTGGGGGTCTCTGGGGGAAGCCCTTTGGTGCTCCAAGGGTACCTCTGCAGGGTCCTGAAGGAGTTGAGAGGGACCTGGCAAGGTGCTGCTTGCTGCCAGGTGCTGCTGAGGGGCTTGAGTGGCGTCTGAAGGGGCTTTGGAGGCAGCTAAAGGCCATCTGGGGGCTCCTAAGGGGATTCTGAGGGGGCCAAAGGGGATCTGGGGGTATCTAAAATGGGTCTGTGAGTATCAAGAGGTCTTTTGGGGACATGTAAAGTGGTCTGGGGGCATCTAAAGCGGTGGGGCTGGATCTAAAGTGGGTCTGGAGGCATCTAAGGGAGATCTGTGAGTGTGTAGAGGGGTTCTGGGGTCTCTAAAAAGGTCTGGGGCTGTGCTAGAGGCTTCTGGGCTCATCTGCAGTGAGCCTGGGGGCCCTCAAAAGGGTCTGGGGACAGGTAAAATGGGCCTGGGGTCATGCAGCAGGGTTCAGGGGCATCAGAAGGGGCATTGTGGGCATCTAAGTTGGCCTGGGGTCCTCTGGAGGTTGCCTCCCTCTTTCTGTCTCTGTTGTTTGTGCCTGGGTGAGAGTTCTCTGCTGTGTTTGTTCTCTCTTTTTGCAGGGAGCTGAACTGCTTTGCCCCAGCCCAGCTGCAGATCTGCACTCAGCCTCAGCCCCAAGCCCTGGCAGGGTGGGATGCTTTGGTACCAGGCCGTGGAGCTGTTTGAAATGCAATTGCTGCTTGCAGCTGGTTCAGAAATGGATTTCCTGTGGCTGTGGGGGCAGAAATGTCTCTGTGGTGAGTTGGTGCCAAGTGCCAGCCTTGCTTAAAGCCTTCTCTTAGGCCTTTCAGTGTGCTGATGGTTGCAGAGGAGAAGCTCAGGGTGTGAGGGAGTGAAAACTGAAGGGGGTGTTCAGGTGTGGGGAGAGGCCTCTGCCCTGGAGAGGCTGCTGGGCAGTGCTGCTGCAGCTAAGGTCTCCCTCGGGGAGCTGTTCCCCTCAGGGGCACTCTGGGGGCACTGTGCAGGAGGTGGCAGCCAGAAGGCAGAGCTGCCTGGGCCTCGTTGCTGTGCTGGCCAAAGCAGGTCACTTGTGCAGCTGTGCCACTTGGTGCTCAGGGCTGTGCTTGGGCAGAGAGGCAGCTGTGCCAGCAGCCTGTGCCACAGTGCAGTTGGTGCTGGTGCAGTGCAGCCTTTGCAGCTTGGCTCTGGGCTGATGGCAGTGGAGCCCCAGAGGCAGCGGTGCCAGGGCAGCTGAGCAGGGGCTGGGCTAGGGGCCGAGGCTGTGCTGCCTGCAGAGGCTTTTGTGTGCCTGTGTCGGGGTGGATTTAACATCCTTTTACTGCTGGGATGTGCTCCTGCTGCTGCCTTTCTGCTGCCCGGCTGGCAGGGGTCCAGAGGGACTGGGAGACACCAGGAGGGGTTGGGAGGAGACTGGGAGGGCATTGGGAGGGAGTGGGAAGGGATGCATGAGGGCCTGGGAGGGAATGTGAGTGACTGGGAGGGGAATGGGTAGGGCTGAAGGGGGTTGGGAGGAAATGGGAGAGGACTGGAAGGGACTGGGACTGAGAGAGACTGGGATGGACTGGGGAGGGGCTGGGAGGGGAATGGGATGGAGGAGGAAAGGACAGGAATGGGAATGAAGGCAATTGGGAGGGAACTAGGAGAGGACAGGGCCAGACTGGGAGGGATTGGGATGGATTCAGTGGAAGTGGGAGAGACTGGGATTGGGAGGAGACTGGGAGGGCATTGGGATTGAGTGGGATGGACTGGGATGGACTGGGAAGGGCCTGTGAGGGGATTTGGAGGGACTGATGGGAACTGGGAGTGGAATGGGAGGGACTGGGAAGGGACTTGGAGAGGCTGAGAGAGACTGAGCCAGACTGGGAGGTGTTTGGGAGGCAGTGAGAGGGATTCAGTGGAACTGAGAGTGACTGGGAGGGATTGGGAGGAGAGGGAGGGGTCTGGGAAGGCATCAGGGATGGCCTGAAGGGATTGGGATGGGGAAGGCCTGGGAGGTAGTGGGAGGGGACTGGGAAGGGGCTGGGAGGGGAATTGGAGGGACTGGGAGAGAGTGATAGGGGATTGGGAGTTACTGAGGGGACTGGAAGGAGACTGGGATATACTGGGAGATAGTGGAATGGACAGGGAGGGATTGTGAGGGGCTGGGTGGGACTGGAAGGGGACTGGGAAGGACTGAGAGAGACTGGGCTGGACTGAGAGGGGACTGGACTGGCAATGGGAGGGAGTGGGAAGGCATCTGGAAGGGATCAGAAGGAATTGGAAGAGACTGAGAGGGAATTTGGCATGGGAGGGTATTGGGAAAGGCTCTGGGGGGATTGCAAGAGACTGGGATGGACTGGGAAGGAGTGGGATGGGCTGGAATGGGACTGAGAGGTGTCAGGGAAGGGAATGGGACTGGGAGGTCCTGGGATGGGACAGGAAGGGGAATGGGAGGGACTGATGGGAACAGGGAGAGGAATGGGATGGACTTGGAGGGACTGGGAAAGGACTTGGAGAGGCTGAGACTGAGCCAGGCTGGGAGGGGTTTGGGAGGCACTGAGAAGAACTGGGAGGGAGTGGGAAGCCTGCAGAGGGACTGGGAGAGAGTGATAGGGGATTGGGAGTTCCTGGAGGGGACTGGAAGGGGAATGGGATATACTGGGAAGTAGAGGAATGGACTGGGAGGGAGCTGGGTGGGACTGATGGGGACTGGGAGGAAATGGGAGGGGACTGGGATGGACTGGAAGGGATTGGGAGAGAGTGAGAGGGGGTGTGGAATGAGTTTGGAGAGACTGGGAGGGACTGGAAGGGATTGGGAGAGAGTGAGAGGGGATGTGGAATGAGTTTGGAGAGACTGGGAGGGACTGGAAGGGATTGGGAGAGAGTGTGAGGGGATGTGGAATGAGTTTGGAGAGACTGGGAGGGACTGGAAGGGATTGGGAGAGAGTGGGAGGAATTCAGAGAGACTGGGAGGGACTGGGGTGGAGTGGGAAGGAATAAATGAGTGACTGGGAGGGATTGGGAGAGACTGGGAGGGGATTGCGAGGGACTACTTGGAACTGGAAGAGGAATGGGATGGTCTGGGAGGGACTTGGAGAGACTAAGCCAGACTGGGAGGGGTTTGGGAGACACTGAGAAGGACTAGGAGGGGACCAGGCTAGACTGGGGGGGATTCAGAGGAACTGGGAGGGATTGGGAGGAGACTGGGAGGGAGTGGGATGGAGTGGGAAGGGATTGATGAGGGACTGGGAGTGATTGTGAGTGACTGGGAGAGCCATGGAGGGGAACAGGAGGGGCAGATGGGGAGTGGGATGGGATTGGGAGGGACTGGCGAGGAGTGGGAGGAGACTGAGAGGTAGTGGGAGGGAAGTGGGAAAGGATGAGGGACTGGGAGGCAGTGGGAGGCAGTGGGAAGGCACTGGGAGGGGATTTGGAGGGACTGGGAGACAGTGATGGGGATTGGGAGCTGATGAAGGGGACTGGAAGGGGACTGGGGTATACTGGGAGCCAGTAGGATAGACTGGGAAGGATTGGGAGAGGACTGGGTGGGAGTGATAGAGAACTGGGAGGGACTGGGAGAGACTGGGAGGGGACTGGGATGGACCTGGCAAGAACTAGATTAGGACTGGGAGAGAACTGGGATGGGCCTGGAAGGGACTGGGAAGGACTGGGAATGTGAAAGTACTGGGAAAGGAGTGGAATGGGATTGTGAGGGACTGGGAGGGAGTGGGTGGGATTCAGAGGAACTGGGAGAGAGTTGGATGGACTGGGAAGGGATCTGGGAGAGACTCGAGGGGACTGGGATGGACTGGGAAGGGGACTGAGGTGGCATGGAGGGGTATGGGACTGGGAGGTACTGCGAAGGGACTGAGAGGGCAATGGGATGGACTGGGAGGAACTGGTGTGGAACTGGGAAGGGGGGGGGAAGGCCAGAGAGAGAATGGGAGGGGAATGGGTTGGACCTGGTTAAAGACTGGATTGGGACTGGGAGAGGACTGGGAGGGTATTAGGAGAGGCCTGGAAGGGTCTGAGAAGGACTGGGATGTACTGGGAAAGGCCTGGAATGGGATTGTGAGACTGGGATGGAACTGGGAGGGGATTGGGAGGGAGTGAGTGGGATTCAGAGGAACTGGGAGAGTCTGGGATGGACTGAGAGTGGGCTGGGCTGGGAAGGGATCTGGGAAGGAGTGAGGGGACTGGGAGGGATTGGGAAGGGGACAGAGAGCTGTCAGGGAGGGGAATGGGACTGGGAGGTACTGGGATGGGACAGGGAGGGGAATGGGAGGGACTGATGGGAAGTGGGAGAGGAATGAGATGGCCTGGGAGGGGATCTGGAATGGATTGTGAGAGAGTGGGAGGGGACTGGGAAGGGATTGGGATAGACTGGGAGCTAGGGGGATGGACTGGGAAGGATTGGGAGGGGCTGGGTGGGAGTGATAGAGGATTGGAAGGAAATGGGAGAGGACTGGAATGGGACTGGGAAGGGACCGGGATGGACCTGGTAAGGACTGGATTTGGACTGGGAGGTACTGGGAGAGGACTGTGAGGGAACTGGGATAGGCCTGGAAGGGACTGAGGAGGACTGAGAGGTGGCAGGGAGGGGACTGGGCCAGGGAGAGGATTGGGGGGAATAGGAAGGAGTTTGGAATGGATTGGGACTGGGAGGGGACTGGGCCAGAGTGGGAGGGGAGTGGAAAGGTAGTGGGAGGGTGTGAAAGGTAGTTGGAGGGCACTGGAAGGGACTAGGAGGGGATTGGGATGGACTGGGAAGGGACTGGTGAGGATTGGATTGGGAGAGGCCTGGAGGGTACTGAGAAGAACTGGGAGGGGACTGGGATGTACTGGGAAAGGAGTGGGATGGGATTGAAAGAGACTGGGGTGGGACTGGGAGGGGGTTGTAGGGAGTGGGTGGGATTCAGAGGAACTGGGAAGGACCGGGAGGAGACTGGGAGTGGGATGGACTGGGAATAGTGGAACTGGGAGGGGACTGTGAGGGATTGGATGGGACTGGGAAGGGGCCTGAGAGGTGGCAGGGAGGGAAGTGGGACTGGGAGGTACTGGGATGGGATAGGGAGGAGATTGTGAGGGACTCATGGGAACTTGTGGAGAAATGGGAGGGAATGGGAAAGGACTGGAAGGGGACTGGGATATACTGGGAGACTGTGGGATGGACTGGGAAGGATTGGGGGAGGGCTGGGTGGGACTGATAGGGGCTTGGGAGGGACTGGGAGAGACTGGGATGGACCTGATGACGACTGGACTGAGACTGGGAGGGACTAGGAGATGACTGTGAGGGAACTGGGAAAGATCTGGAAGGGACTGAAAAGGACAGGGAGGGGAGTGGGATGTCCTGGGAAAGGAGTGGAATTGGATTGTGAGAGACTGGGCTGGGACTGGGAGGGGACTGAGAGAGAGTGGGTGGGACTGGGAACAACTGAGCTGAACTGGGAGGGGACTGGGAAGGGGCCTGAGAGGTGCCAGGGAGGGGAATGGGACTGGGAGGTAGTGGGATGGGGCAGGGAGGGGAATGGGAGAGACTGATGGGAAGTTAGAAAGGAATGGGCTGGGCTTGGAGGGAGTGGGAGGGGATTGGGAGGGAATGTGATGGGGTCTGGAATGGATTATGAGTGACTGGGAGGGCACTGAGCCAGAGTGGGAGGGGATTGGAAGGGATTGGGATGTACTGGGAGCTAGTGGGATGGACTGGGAAGGATTGGGTGAGGCTGGGTGGGACTGGGAGTGGATTGAGAGGAACTGGGAGAGGTTGGGAGGGACTGGAGTTGGACTGAGACTGGGAGGGGACTGAGGTGGACCTGCTAAGGACTGGATTAGGACTGGGAGAAAAATGACAGAGGAGTGGAAGGGACAGAGAAGGTCTGGGAGGGGAGTGGGATGTACTGGGAAATGACTGGAGTGGGATTATGAGAGACTGGGATGGGACTGGGAAGGAGACTGAGAGGTGGCAGTGAGGAGAATGGGTCTGGGAGGGACAGGGATGGTAATGGGAGGAAGTGGTGGGAACTGGGGGAGGAATGGGATGCACTGGGCTGGAGTAGGAGGGCATTGGGAGGGAATGGGAAGGGATCTGGAATGGATTGTGAGTGACTGGAGGGGACTGGGCCAGAGTGGGAGTGGACAGGGAAGATACTGGGAGGGGAATGGGAAGGCAGTGTGAGGGTGTGAAAGGTAGTTGGGGTGGCCTGGAAGGCCCTGGGAGAGTATTGAGAGGGAGTGTGAGGGGACTGGAAGGAGACTGGGATATACTGGGAGCTAGTTGGATGGACTGGGAAGGATTGGGTGGGGCTGTGTGGGACTGATAGGGGATTGGGAGGAGATTGGAAAGGGCTGGGAGGGGAGTGGGATGTGTTGGGAAAGGACTGGAATGGGATTGTGAGAGACTGGGAGGGGACCAGGAGGGATTGGGTAGGACTGGAGTGGGATTGTGAGAGACTGGGAGGGACTGGGAGAGGATTGGAGAGAGTGGGTGGAATTGAGAGGAACGGGGAAGGACCAGGAGGAGCCTGAGAGGGCATTGGAATGGACTGGGAGGGAGTGGGATGGTGTGGGAAGGGATCTGAAGGGACCTGGGAAGGAGCAGAAGTGGGAGGGGACTGTGGGGGATTGGGTGGGACTGGGAAGGGGCCTGAGAGGTGGCAGGGAAGGGAATGGGAGGGACTGATGGGAAGAAGAAGAAGAAGGAGGTAGAGTGGGAGGGGATTGGAAAGGAATGGGAAGGGATCTGGAATGGATTGTGAGTGCCTGGGAGGGGACTGGGAAGAGACTGGCAGGGGAGTGGAAAGGTAGTGTGAGGAGGTGAAAGGTAGTTGGGGTGGCCTGGAAGGGACTGGGAAGGCATTGGGAGGGAGTGGGTAGGATTCAGAGGAACTGGGAGAGACTAGGAAAGACTGAGAGGAGACCAGGAGGGCATTGGGATGGACTGGGAAGGGATCTGGGAAAAAGTGAGTGGAACTGTGAGGGGACTGGGGGGGATTGGGTGGGACTGGGAGGTGCTGGGATGGGACAGGGAGGGGAATGGGAGAGACTGATGGGAAGTGGGAGAGGAATGAGATGGAGTGGGAGGGAGTGGAAGGGGATTGGGAGGGAAGGGAAAGGGATCTGGAATGAATTGTGAGTGACTGGAAGGGGACTGGGGACTGGGAGGGGATTAGGAGGGAGTGGGAGGTGACTGGAAGGGGACTGGGATGTACTGGGAGCGAGTGGGATGGACTGGGAAGGATTGGAAGGGGGCTGGGTGAGACTGGGAGGGGATTGGGAGGAAATGGGATCAGACTGGGAGGGACAGAGAGAGACTGGGAGGGGATTGGGAGGGAAGGGGAAGGGATGGGGAGGGGAGTGGGAAGGGGCTGGTAAGGACTGGATTTGGATTGGGAGAGGCCTGGAAAGGACTGAGGAGGACTGGAAGGAGATCAGGAGGGATTGGGTAGGACTGGAATGTGATTGTGAGAGACTGGGAGGGAGTGGGATGGACTGGGAAGGGATCTGGGAAGGAGTGAGTGGGTCTGGGAGGGATTGGGTGAGACTGGGAAGGGGCCTGAGAGGTGTGAGGGAGAGGAATGGGCCTGGGAGGCCCTGGGATGGGACAGGGAGGGGAATGGGAGGGACTGATGGAAGTGGGATGGGATTGGGAGGGACTGGTGAGGCGTGGGAGGAGACTTGGAGGGACTGAGAGGTAGTGGGAGGGAAGTGGGAAAGGATGAGGGATGGAGTGGAGGGACTGGGAGGGACTGGGATGGCCTGGGAGGGGATGTGGAGGGCCTGGGAGAGAGGGATAGGGGCTCGGGAGTTAGTGGAGGGGACTGGAATATAGTGGGAGATAGTGGGATGGAGTGGGAGAGATTTGGAATGGATCTGGAATGGATTGTGAGTGAGTGGAATGGCAATGGAAAGGGACTAGGAGGGAGTGGTAGGGAACTGGGATGGAGCTGGAAAGGACTGGATTGGGACTGGGAGAGGACTGAAAAGGACTGGGAGGGCTGTGGGATGTAGTGGGAAAGGAGTGTAATGGGATAGTGAGGGACTGGGAAGGGATTGGGAGTGAGTGGGTGGGATTCAGAGGAATGGGGATGGAGTGGGATGGAGTAGGATGGGCTGGGAAGGGATCTGGGAAGGATTGAGCTGAATTGGAAGAGGACTGGGAAGGGGCCTGAGAGGTGTCAGGGAGGGGAATTGAATGTGACTGTGTGGGGATTGGGAGAGACTGGGATAGACTGGGAGGGATTGGGAGGAGACTGGGAGGGCATTGGGACAGACTGGGAGGGAATGGGATGGAGTGGGAAGGGATCAGGGATGGAGTGGAGGGACTGGGAGGGGATGTGGAGGGAGAGAGGGATAGTGGCTTGGGAGTTAGTGGAGGGGACTGGGATATACTGGAAGATGGTGGAATTGAGTGGGAGAGGATTGGGAGGGAATGGAGAGGGATCTGGAATGGATTGTGAGTGACTGGGAGAGGACTGGAATGGCACTAGGGACTGGGAGAGACTGGTAGGGGACTGGGATGGAGCTGGAAAGGACTGGATTGGGACTGGGAGGGAAATGGGAGAGGATTGGAAGGGACAGGGAGGGGAGTGGGATGTACTGGGAAAGGAGAGGAATGGGATTGTGAGTGACTGGGAGGGGACAGGGGACTGGGAGGGACTTGGGAGGTGACTGTAAGGGGACTGGGATGTACTGGGAGCGAGTGGGATGTACTGGGAAAGGAGAGGAATGGGATTGTGAGTGACTGGGAGGGGACAGGGGACTGGGAGGGACTTGGGAGGTGACTGTAAGGGGACTGGGATGTACTGGGGAGCTAGTGGGATGGACTGGGAAGGATTGGGTGAGGCCGGGTGGGACTGGGAGTGGATTGAGAGGAAATGGAGAGGACTGGGACTGGAATGGGACTGGGATGGACCTGGTAAGTACTGGATTAGGACTCGGGGCGCAGTGGGAGAGGACTGGAAGGGACAGAGAAGGACTGGAAGGGGAGTGGGATGTACTGGGAAAGGAGTGGAATTGGATTATGAGAGACTGGGATGGGACTGGGAGGGGAGTGAGAGAGAGTGGTTGGGACTGGGAAGGAGACTGAGAGGTGACAGGGGAATGGGACAGGGAGGGACAGGGAGGGTAATGGGAGGGACTGTTGGGAACTGGGAGAGGAATGGGATGCACTGGGCTGGAGTAGGAGGGCATTGGGAGGAAATGGGAAGGGATCTGGAATGGATTGTGAGTGACTGGAGGGGACTGGGCCAGAGTGGGAGCAGACTGGGAGGGGAATGGGAAGGTAGTTGGAGGGACCTGGAAGGGACTTGGAGGGGACTGAGAGGGAGTGGGAGGTGACTGGAAGGAGACTGGGATATTCTGGGAGCTAGTGGGATGGACTGGGAAGGATTGGGAGGAAGCTGGGTGGGAGTGATAGAGGACTGGGAGGAAATGGGAGGGGCCTGGAGTTGGACTGGGAAGGGACCGGGAGGGACTGAGAGAGACTGGGAGGGGACTGGGATGGACCTGTAAGGACTGGATTGGGACTGGGAGAGGAGTGCGAGGGAACTGGGAGAGGCCTGGAAGGGGCTGGGGAGGACTGGGAGTGGGAAGGAGTGGGATGGACTGGGGAGGGATCTATGAATGACTGAAGTGACTGGGAAGGATTGGGTGAGGCTGGGAGGGTGCCTGAGAGGTGGCAGGGAGGGGAATGGGACTGGGAGGTCCTAGAATGGGACTGGGAAGAGAATGGGAGGGATTGATGGAAGTGGGATGGGATTGGGAGAGAATGGGAAGGGATCTGGAATGGTTTGTGAGTGGGAGGGGACTGGGAGGCAATCGGAGAGGAGTGGGAGTGAGATGTAGTGGGAAAGGAGTGGAATGAGGTTGTGAGAGACAGGGATGGGACTGGGAGGGGATTTGGGAGGGAGTGGGTGGGATTCAGAGGAACTGTGGGAGACTGGGAAGGACTGGGAGGGCATTGGGATGGAGTGGCAGGGAGTGGGATGGACTGGGAAGGATTAAGCGGAACTGGGGAGGGGACTGGGAGGGATTGGGTGGGACTGGGCAGGGGCCTGAGAGGTGTCAGGGAGGGGAATGGGCCTGGGAGGTGCTGGGATGGGACAGGGAGGGGAATGGGATTGACTGAGATGGAGTGGGAGGGGCCTTGGAGGGAATGGGAAGGGATCTGGAATGGATTGTGAGTGACTGGGAGGGGACTTAGAAGGGACTGGGAAGGGAATGAAAAGGAACTGGGAGGGTCTGAAAGGTAGTTGGAAGGGACTGGAAGGGACAGAGAGAGACTGAAAGGAGACTGGGATGGACCTGGTAAGGACTGGATTGGGACTGGGTGAGGACTGGGTTGTACTGGGAAAGGACTGGAATGGGAGGACTTGGAAGGGGCCTGGATGGGAACTGAAAGTGCTCCTAGGAAGAACTGGGACAGACTGGGAGGGACTGGGAGGTGGTCTGGAAGAGACTGTAGCAGGATTGGGCAGGGACTGGGATGGGATTAGAGAGGGGCTGGGAGAGGTCTGGGAGGGAACTGGAAGGCACTGCAGAGGAATTGGGAGGGACTGGGAGGGGGCTTGATGGGACTGGGAATCTTACCTGGAGGCGCTGGGAGCTGCTCTGGGGGCGCTGGGAGCCTCCTCTGTGCCCCTGCCGCCGTTTGGTCTCCCTCCCCCCTCCCTCCCTCCCTCCCGGCGCTGACAGAGCAGGAGGGCCAGAGCCACGCTCTGATTGGCCAGTGGGGCTCGGGCAGCAGCGCTCCCATTGGCTGCGCTGGGCCAGCCCCCCAGTTTGGGAACAGTGCGTCCCAGTTCAGGACCAGTCCCCCCCAGTTTGGGAACAGTGCGTCCCAGTTCGGGACCAGTCCCCCAGTTTGGGAACAGTGCATCCCAGTTTGGGAACAGTGCATCCCAGTTTGGGAACAGTGCATCCCAGTTTGGGACCAGTCCCCCCCAGTTTGGGAACAGTGTGTCCCAGTTCGGGACCAGTCCCCCAGTTTGGGAACAGTGCATCCCAGTTCGGGACCAGTCCCCCCCAGTTTGGGAACAGTGTGCCCTAGTTTGGGACCAGTCCCCCAGTTTGGGAACAGTGCGTCCCAGTTCGGGACCAGCCCCCCCCCAGTTTGGGAACAGTGCGTCCCAGTTCGGGACCAGCCCCCTCCAGTTTGGGAACAGTGTGTCCCAGTTCAGGACCTGCCCCCCCCAGTTTGGGAACAGTGCGTCCCAGTTCAGGACCTGCCCCCCAGTTTGGGAACAGTGTGCCCCAGTTCGGGACCAGCCCCCCCAGTTTTGTTCCAGTGCGTCCCAGTTTGGGACCAGTCCCCCCCCAGTTTGGGAACAGTGTGTCCCTGTTCGGGACCAGTCCCCCCCAGTTTGGGAACAGTGTGCCCCAGTTCGGGACCAGCCCCCCCAGTTTTGTTCCAGTGCGTCCCAGTTTGGGACCAGTCCCCCCAGTTTGGGACCAGCCCCCCCCCAGTTTGGGAACAGTGTGTCCCTGTTCGGGACCAGTCCCCCCCAGTTTGGGAACAGTGTGCCCCAGTTTGGGACCAGACCCCCCCAGTCTGCGACCACTCCCCTGCAGTTTGGGTTGAGTGTGTCCCAGTTTGGGCCCAGTTTGCCCCAGTTGGGGTCCAGTTCCCTCCCAGTCCCTTCCATTCCCCTCCCACTTCTGTTCCAGTCCCTCCCACTCCCCATCCAGTTCTTCCCAGTCCCCTCCAGTCCCTCCCAGTCTTTGCCGGTTCCCTCCCACACCCTCCCAGTTTCCTCGCAGTTCCTGCCCAGTCCCATCCCAGTGCTTCCCAATTCCATCCAGTACCCCCAACACACCTTCATGTCCCCTCCCAGTCTGTCCCAGTCCCTACCACTTCTGTTCCAGTCCCCAGCCCTCCCCTCCCAGTCCCTCCAAATCCCTTTCCAGTACCTCCCAGTTCCCTCCCAACTCGCTCCCAGTCCCTAACAGTTCTCTCCTACTCCCTCCCAATGCCTCCCACTTCCTTCCCAGTCCCCCGCCCAGTCCCCTCCCATTTCCATCCCACAACTTCCCAGGCCCTCCAAATTCTATCCCAATCCTTCTCATTTCCCTCCCAGCCCCTCCCAGGGAGCCTGATTGGGAGGGACTGGGAGGGACTGGGATGGAACTGGGTGTGACGGGCAGGGATGGGGCACAGGGTGCAGACTGTGAGGGATTGTCAGGGACTGGGAGGGAACTGGTTGTGACTGTGTGGGGATTGGGAGAGACTGGGAGGGATTGGGAGGAGGCTGGGAGGGCATTGGGACGGACTGGGAGGGAATGGGATGGAGCGGGAAGGGATCAGGGATGGAGTGGAGGGATTGGGAGGGACTGGGATGGCCTGGGAGGGGATGTGGAGGGAGAGAGGGATAGGGGCTTGGGAGTTAGTGGAGGGGACTGGGATATACTGGGAGATAGTGGAATGGAGTGGGTGAGGATTGGGAGGGAATGGAGAGGGATCTGGAATGGATTGTGAGTGACTGGGAGAGGACTGGGGACAGGGAGGGGATTAGTAGGGAGTGGGAGGTGACTGGTAGCACTAGGGACTGGGAGAGACTGAGAGGGGACTTGGATGGACCTGGAAAGGACTGGATTGGGACTGGGAGGGAAATGGGAGTGGATTGGAAGGGACTGAAAAGGACTGGGTGTGGAGTGGGATGTACTGGGAAAGGAGTGGAATGGGATTGTGAGAGAGTGGGATGGGACTGGGAGGGAGTGGGTGGGATTCAGAGGCACGGGGAAGGAGTGGGATGAGTGAGATGGACTGGGAAGGGATCTGGGAAGGAGTGAGCTGAACTGGGAGAGGACTGGGAAGGGGCCTGAGAGGTGTCAGGGAGGGGAATGGGACTGGGAGTTGCTGGGATGGGACAGGGAGGGGAATGGGAGGGACTGCTGGGAAGTGGGAGAGGAATGAGATGGAATGGGAGGGAGTGGAAGGGGATTGGGAGGGAAGGGAAAGGCATCTGGAATGAATTGTGAGTGACTGGGAGGGGACTGGGGACTGGGAGGGGATGAGGAGGGAGTGGGAGGTGACTGGAAGGGGACTGGGATATTGTGGGAGCTAGTGGGATGGACTGGGAAGGATTGGGATGGGGCTGGGTGGGAGTGATAGAGGACTGGGACGGGACTGGAGTTGGACTGGGACGGGACCGGGAGGGACTGAGAGAGACTGGGAGGGGACTGAGATGGATCTGATAAGGACTGGATTGGGACTGGGAGAGGACAGGAAGGGACTGGGAGGGGGAGTGGGAGGGATTGAGAGGAACTGGGAAGGACTTGGAGGAGACTGGGAGGGCATTGGGATGGAGTGGGAAGGGGCCTGAGAGGTGTCAGGGAGGAGTGACCTGGGAGGGCATTGGGAGGGAATGGGAAGGGATCTGGAATGGATTGTGAGTGACTGGGAGGGGACTGGGAAGGTAGTGGGAGGGTGTGAAAGGTCTTTGGGGTGGCCTGGAAGGCATTGGGAGGGGACTGGGATGTACTGGGAGCGAGTGGGATGGACTGGGAAGGATTGGAAGGGGGCTGGGTGAGACTGGGAGGGGATTGGGAGGAAATGGGATCAGACTGGGAGGGACAGAGAGAGACTGGGAGGGGATTGGGAGGGAAGGGAAGGGATGGGAAGGGGAGTGGGAAGGGGCTGGTAAGGACTGGATTTGGATTGGGAGAGGCCTGGAAAGGACTGAGGAAGACTGGAAGGAGACCAGGAGGGATTGGGTAGGACTGGAATGGGATTGTGAGAGACTGGGAAGGGATTGGGAGTGAGTGGGTGGGATTCAGAGGAACGGGGAGGGAGTGGGAAGGGATCTGGGAAGGACTGAGCTGAACTGGGAGAGGACTGGGAAGGGGCCTGAGAGGTGTCAGGGAGGGGAATTGGACTGGGAGGTGCTGGGATGGGACAGGGAGGGGATTTGGAAAGGATTGTGAGTGACTGGGAGGGGACTGGGCAGGTAGGGGGAGTGTGTGAAAGGTGGTTGGAGTGGCGTGGGAGGGGCCTGGGATATACTGGGAGCCAGTGGGATGGTCTGGGAAGGATTGGGAGGGGGCTGGGTGGGACTGATAGAGGACTGGGAGGAAATGGGAGAGGACTGTGAGGGACTGGAGTTGGACTGGGAAAGGACTCATCCCAGTCCCCTCCCAGTCCTCAGTCCCTCGCAGTCCTGCCCCATTCCTTCCCAGTCCTCTCCCAGACCGTCCCAGTCCCAATCCAGTCCTTCCCAGTGTCTCCCAGTATGCCCCAGTCCCCTTCCAGACTAGGGTGATTGTGAGTGAGTGGGAGAGGCAGGGAGGGGAATGGGAGGGAGAGCTGGGAAGTGGGATGGGATTGGGAGGGACTGGGGAGGAGTGGGAGGAGACTGAGAGGGAAGTGGGAAAGGATGAGGGATGGAGTGGAGGGATTGTGAGGGACTGGGATGGCCTGGGAGGGGATGTGGAGGGCCTGGGAGAGAGGGAGAGGGGCATGGGAGTTAGTGGAGGGGACTGGGATATACTGGGAGATAGTGGAATAGATTGGGAGTGGATTGGGAGGGAATGGAGAGGGATCTGGAATGGATTGTGTGTGACTGGGAGAGGACTGGGGACAGGGAGGGGATTAGGAGGGAGTGGGAGGTGACTGGTAGGGGACTGGGATGGACCTGGAAAGATTGGATTGGGACTGGGAGAGGACTGGGAGGGAAATGGGAGAGGATTGGAAGGGACTGAAAAGAACTGGGTGCGGAGTGGGATGTACTGGGAAAGGAGTGGAATGGGATTGTGAGAGAGTGGGATGGGACTGGGAGGGGTTTGGGAGGGAGTGGGTGGGATTCAGAGGCACGGGGAAGGAGTGGGATGAGTGGGAGGGAGTGAGATGGACTGGGAAGGGATCTGGGAAGGACTGAGCTGAACTGGGAGAGGAATGGGAGGGGGCCTGAGAGGTGTCAGGGAGGGGAATGGGACTGGGAGTTGCTGGGATGGGACAGGGAGGGGAATGGGAGGGACTGCTGGGAAGTGGGAGAGGAATGAAATGGAATGGGAGGGAGTGGAAGGGGATTGGGAGGGAAGGGAAAGGGATCTGGAATGAATTGTGAGTGACTGGGAGGGGACTGGGGACAGGGAGGGGATTAGGAGGGAGTGGGAGGTGACTGGAAGGGGACTGGGATATTGTGGGAGCTAGTGGGATGGACTGGGAAGGATTGGGATGGGGCTGGGTGGGAGTGATAGAGGACTGGGACAGGACTGGAGTTGGACTGGGAAGGGACTGGGCGGGACTGAGAGAGACTGGGAGGGGACTGAGATGGACCTGGTAAGTACTGGACTGGGAGAGGACTGTGAGGGAACTGGGAGAGGCCAGGAAGGGACTGGGAGGGATTGAGAGGAACTGGGAAGGACTTGGAGGAGACTGGGAGGGCATTGGGATGGAGTGGGAAGGGGCCTGAGCGGTGTCAGGGAGGAGAGTGGCCTGGGAGGGCATTGAGAGGGAATGGGAAGGGATCTGGAATGAATTGTGAGTGACTGGGAGGGGACTGGGAAGGTAGTGGGAGGGTGTGAAAGGTCTTTGGGGTGGCCTGGGAGGGGACTGGGATGTACTGGGAGCTAGTGGGATGGACTGGGAAGGATTGGAAGGGGGCTGGGTGAGACTGGGAGGGGATTGGGAGGGATGGGAAGGGGAGTGGGAAGGGGCTGGTAAGGACTGGATTTGGATTGGGAGAGGCCTGGAAAGGACTGAGGAGAACTGGAAGGAGACCAGGAGGGATTGGGTAGGACTGGAATGGGATTGTGAGAGACTGGGAGGGGATTGGGAGGGGGTGGGATGGACTGGGAAGGGATCTGGGAAGGAGTGAGTGGGTCTGGGAGGGATTGGGTGAGACTGGGAAGGGGCCTGAGAGGTGTGAGGGAGAGGAATGGGCCTGGGAGGTCTTGGGATGGGACAGGGAGGGGAATGGGAGGGACTGATGGAAGTGGGATGGGATTTGGAGGGACTGGTGAGGCGTGGGAGGAGACTTGGAGGGACTGAGAGGTAGTGGGAGGGAAGTGGGAAAGGATGAGGGATGGAGTGGAGGGACTGGGAGGGGATGTGGAGGGCCTGGGAGAGAGTGATAGGGGCTCGGGAGTTAGTGGAGGGGACTGGGATATACTGGGAGATAGGGGGATGGAGTGGGAGAGATTGGGAATGGATCTGGAATGGATTGTGAGTGAGTGGAATGGCAATAGAAAGGGACTAGGAGGGACTGACAGAGCGGGAGGGGACTGGGATGGAGCTGGAAAGGACTGGATTGGGACTGGGAGAAGACTGAAAAGGACTGGGAGGGCAGTGGGATGTAGTGGGAAAGGAGTGTAATGGGATAGTGAGGGACTGGGAAGGGGTTGGGAGTGAGTGGGTGGGATTCAGAGGAACGGGAAGGGAGTGGGATGGAGTGGGAGGGAGTAGGATGGGCTGGGAAGGGATCTGGGAAGGACTGAGCTGAACTGGGAGAGGAATGGGAGGGGGGCCTGAGAGGTGTCAGGGAGGGGAATTGGACTGGGAGGTACTGGGATGGGACAGGGAGGGGATTTGGAAAGGATTGTGAGTGACTGGGAGGGGACTGGGCAGGTAGGGGGAGTGTGTGAAAGGTGGTTGGAGTGGCGTGGGAGGGGCCTGGGATATACTGGGAGCCAGTGGGATGGTCTGGGAAGGATTGGGAGGGGGCTGGGTGGGACTGATAGAGGACTGGGAGGAAATGGGAGAGGACTGTGAGGGACTGGAGTTGGACTGGGAAAGGACTCATCCCAGTCCCCTCCCAGTCCTCAGTCCCTCGCAGTCCTGCCCCATTCCTTCCCAGTCCTCTCCCAGACCGTCCCAGTCCCAATCCAGTCCTTCCCAGTGTCTCCCAGTATGCCCCAGTCCCCTTCCAGACTAGGGTGATTGTGAGTGAGTGGGAGAGGCAGGGAGGGGAATGGGAGGGAGAGCTGGGAAGTGGGATGGGATTGGGAGGGACTGGGGAGGAGTGGGAGGAGACTGAGAGGGAAGTGGGAAAGGATGAGGGATGGAGTGGAGGGATTGTGAGGGACTGGGATGGCCTGGGAGGGGATGTGGAGGGCCTGGGAGAGAGGAAGAGGGGCTTGGGAGTTAGTGGAGGGGACTGGGATATACTGGGAGATAGTGGAATAGATTGGGAATGGATTGGGAGGGAATGGAGAGGGATCTGGAATGGATTGTGAGTGACTGGGAGAGGACTGGAATGGCACTAGGGACTGGGAGAGACTGGTAGGGGACTGGGATGGAGCTGGAAAGGACTGGATTGGGACTGGGAGGGAAATGGGAGAGGATTGGAAGGGACTGGGAGGGGAGTGGGACATACTGGGAGCTAGTGGGATGGACTGGGAAGGACTGGCTTAGGACTGGGAGGGCAATGGGAGAGGACTGTGAGGGGAGTGTGATGTACTGGGAAAGGAGTGGAATTGGATTATGTGAAGCTGGGATGGTACTGGGAGGGGAGTGAGAGAGAGTGGTTGCGTCTGGGAAGGAGACTGATAGGTGACAGAGAGGGAATGGGACTGGGAGGGACAGGGAGAGTAATGGGAAGGACTGTTGGGAACTGGGAGAGGAATGGGATGCACTGGGCTTGGGAGTTAGTGGAGGGGATTGGGATATACTGGGAGATAGTGGAATGAAGTGGGAGTAGATTGGGAGGGAATGAAGAGGGATCTGGAATGGATTGTGAGTGACTGGGAGAGGACTGGAATGGCACTGGGGACTGGGAGAGACTGGGAGAGGAGTGGGATGGGCCTGGAAAGGACTGGATTGGGACTGGGAGGGAAATGGGAGAGGATTGGAAGGGACTGAGAGAGGACTGGGTGGGGAGTGGGATGTACTGGGAAAGGAGAGGAATGAGATTGTGAGAGACTGGGAGGGGATTTGGAGGGAGTGGGTGGAATTCAGAGGAACGAGGAGGGATGGAGTGGGAGGGAGTAGGATGGACTGGGAAGGGATCTGGTAAGGACTGAGCAAAAGTGGGAGAGGATTGGGAAAGGGCCTGAGAGGTGTCAGGGAGGGGGAATGGGACTGAGAGGTGCTGGGATGGGACAGGGAGGGGAATGGGAAGGACTGGTGGGAAGTGGGAGAGGAATGGGAGTGAGTGGGAGGGGATTGGGAGGGAATGGGAAGGGATCTGGAATGGATTGTGAGTGACTGGGAGGGGCCTGGGGACTGGGAGGGGATTAGGAGGGAGTGGGAGGGGACTGGGAGGGACTTGGGAGGTGAGTGGAAGGGGAGCGGGACATACTGGGAGCTAGTGGGATGGACTAGGAAGGATTGGGTGAGGCTGGGTGGGACTGGGAGTGGATTGAGAGGAAATGGGAGAGGACTGGGACTGGGATGGGACTGGAAAGTACTGGCTTAGGACTGGGAGGGCAATGGGAGAGGACTGGAAGGGACAGAGAAGGACTAGGATGGGGGGTGGGATGTACTGGGAAAGGAGTGGAATTGGATGGAGTGGGAAGGGATCAGGGATGGAGTGGAGGGATTGGAAGTGACTGGGATGGACTGGGAGGTAGGGGGAGGGGAGTGGAAACGTCTGAAAGGTACTCGGAGGGGCCTGGAAGAGTCTGTGAGGGGATTTGGAAGGACTGTGAAGGGAAGGGGAGGGACTGGAAGGGGACTGGGATATGGTGCGAAGAATGGAAGGAACTGGGACAGGACAGGGCGGGAATGGGATTGACTGACAGGGAGTGGGTGGGGACAGGGAGGGGAATGGGATTGACTGACAGGGAGTGGGTGGGGACAGGGAGGGGAATGGGATTGACTGACAGGGAGTGGGTGGGGACAGGGAGGGGAATGGGATTGACTGACAGGGAGTGGGTGGGGACAGGGAGGGGAATGGGATTGACTGACAGGGAGTGGGTGGGGACAGGGAGGGGAGTGGGATTGACTGACAGGGAGTGGGTGGGGACAGGGAGGGGAGTGGGATTGACTGACAGGGAGTGGGAGGGGACAGGGAGGGGAGTGGGATTGACTGACAGGGAGTGGGAGGGGACAGGGAGGGGAATGGGATTGACTGACAGGGAGTGGGAGGGGACAGGGAGGGGAATGGGATTGACTGACAGGGAGTGGGTGGGGACAGGGAGGGGAATGGGATTGACTGACAGGGAGTGGGAGGGGACAGGGAGGGGAGTGGGATTGACTGACAGGGAGTGGGAGGGGACAGGGAGGGGAGTGGGATTGACTGACAGGGAGTGGGAGGGGACAGGGAGGGGAATGGGATTGACTGACAGGGAGTGGGAGGGGACAGGGAGGGGAATGGGATTGACTGACAGGGAGTGGGAGGGGACAGGGAGGGGAATGGGATTGACTGACGGAGTGGGAGGGGACAGGGAGGGGAATGGGATTGACTGACAGGGAGTGGGAGGGGACAGGGAGGGGAATGGGCTTGACTGACAGGGAGTGGGAGGGGACAGGGAGGGGAATGGGATTGACTGACAGGGAGTGGGAGGGGACAGGGAGGGGAATGGGATTGACTGACAGGGAGTGGGAGGGGACAGGGAGGGGAATGGGATTGACTGACAGGGAGTGGGTGGGGACAGGGAGGGGAATGGGATTGACTGACAGGGAGTGGGAGGGGACAGGGAGGGGAGTGGGATTGACTGACAGGGAGTGGGAGGGGACAGGGAGGGGAGTGGGATTGACTGACAGGGAGTGGGAGGGGACAGGGAGGGGAATGGGATTGACTGACAGGGAGTGGGAGGGGACAGGGAGGGGAATGGGATTGACTGACAGGGAGTGGGAGGGGACAGGGAGGGGAATGGGATTGACTGACAGGGAGTGGGAGGGGACAGGGAGGGGAATGGGATTGACTGACAGGGAGTGGGAGGGGACAGGGAGGGGAATGGGCTTGACTGACAGGGAGTGGGAGGGGACAGGGAGGGGAATGGGATTGACTGACAGGGAGTGGGAGGGGACAGGGAGGGGAATGGGATTGACTGACAGGGAGTGGGAGGGGACAGGGAGGGGAATGGGATTGACTGACAGGGAGTGGGAGGGGACAGGGAGGGGAATGGGATTGACTGACAGGGAGTGGGAGGGGACAGGGAGGAGAATGGGATTGACTGACAGGGAGTGGGAGGGGACAGGGAGGGGAATGGGATTGACTGACAGGGAGTGGGAGGGGACAGGGAGGGGAATGGAAAGGGATCTGGAATGGATTGTGAGTGAGTGGGAGGGGACTGGGCGGGAGAGGGAGGGGACTTAGTAGGGACTGGGAAGGGAATGAAAAGGGACTGGGAGGGTCTAAAAGGTAGTTGGAAGGGCCTGGAATGAACTGGGAGGGGACTGGGATGTACTGGGAGCTAGTGGGATGGACTGGGAAGGATTTGGAGGGGGCTGGATGGGACTGATAGGGGATTGGGTGGAAATGGGAGAGGACTGGGATGGACCTGGTAAGGACTGGATTGGGACTGGGTGAGGACTGTGAGTTGTACTGGGAAAGGACTGGAAGGGGAGGGCATGGGAAGGGCCTGGATGGGAACTGAAAGCGATCCTAGTAGGAACTGGGATGGATTGGGAGGGATTGAGAGGGGGTCTGGGAGAGACTGGAGCAGGATTGGGCAGGGACAGGGATGGGATTAGAGAGGGGCTGGGAGAGGTCTGGGAGGGAACTGGGAGGCACTGCAGAGGAATTGGGAGGGACTGGGAAGGATTTGGAGAGGTCTGGAAGGGAACTGGGAGGGACTGGGAGGGGGCTTGATGGGACTGGGAATCTTACCTGGAGGCGCTGGGAGCTGCTCTGGGGGCGCTGGGAGCCTCCAATGTGCCCCTGCTGCCGTTTGGTCTCCCTCCCCCCTCCCTCCCTCCCTCCCGGCGCTGACAGAGCAGGAGGGCCAGAGCCACGCTCTGATTGGCCAGTGGGGCTCGGGCAGCAGCGCTCCCATTGGCTGCGCTGGGCCAGCCCCCCAGTTTGGGAACAGTGCGTCCCAGTTCAGGACCAGTCCCCCCCAGTTTGGGAACAGTGCGTCCCAGTTCGGAACCAGCCCCTCCCAGTTTGGGAACAGTGTGTCCCAGTTTGGGACCAGTCCCCCCCAGTTTGGGAACAGTGCGCTCCCCCAGTTTGGGACAGTCCCCCAGTTGGGAACAGTGCGTCCCCAGTTCGGGACCAGTCCCCCACAGTTTGGGAACAGTGTGCCACAAGTTCAGGACCAGGCCCCCCCCAGTTTGGGAACAGTGCGTCCCAGTTCGGGACCAGTCCCCCAGTTTGGGAACAGTGTGTCCCAGTCGGGACCAGCCCCCCCAGTTTGGGACAGTGCATCCCAGTATGGGACCAGCCCCCCCAGTTTGGGAACAGTGTGTCCCAGTTTGGGACCAGCCCCCCAGTTTGGGAACAGTGCGTCCCAGTTTGGGACCAGCCCCCCCAGTTTGGGAACAGTGCGTCCCAGTTTGGGACCAGCCCCCCCAGTTTGGGAACAGTGCGTCCCAGTTTGGGACCCGCCCCCCAGTTTGGGAGCAGTGCGTCCCAGTTCGGGACCAGCCCCCCCCAGTTTGGGAACAGTGCATCCCAGTTTGGGACCAGCCCCCCCAGTTTGGGAACAGTGTGTCCCAGTTCAGGACCAGCCCCCCAGGGATCAGGGATGGAGTGGAGTGATTGGGAGGGACTGGGATGGCCTGGGAGGGGATGTGGAGGGAGAGAGGGATAGGGGCTTGGGAGTTAGTGGAGGGGACTGGGATATACTGGAAGATAGTGGAATGGAGTGGGAGTGGATTGGGAGGGAATGGAGAGGGATCTGGAATGGATTGTGAGTGACTGGGAGAGACTAAGAGAGACTGGGAAGGGACTGGGATGGACGTGGAAAGGACTGGATTGGGACTGGGAGAGGACTGGGAGGGAAATGGGAGAGGATTGGAAGGGACTGAAAAGGTCTGGGTGTGGAGTGGGACGTACTGGGAAAGGAGTGGAATGGGACTGGGAGGGAGTGGGTGGGATTCAGAGGAACGGGGAAGGAGTGGGAGGGAGTGAGATGGACTGGGAAGGGATCTGGGAAGGACTGAGCTAAAGTGGGAGGGGCCTTAGAGGTGTCAGGGAGGGGAATGGGACTGGGAGGTGCTGAGATTGGGACAGGGAGGGGAATGGGAGGGACTGATGGGAAGTGAGAGAGGAATGAGATGGAATGGAAAGGGATCTGGAATGAATTGTGAGTGACTGGGAGGGGATTAGGAGGGAGTGGGAGGTGACTGGAAGGGGACTGGGATATTCTGGGAGCTAGTGGGATGGACTGGGAAGGATTGGGACGGGACTGGCTGGGAGTGATAGAGGACTGGGATGAAATGGGAGAGGACTGGGAGGAGACTGGAGTTGGACTGGGAAGGGACAAGGAGGGACTGAGAGAGACTGGAAGGGGACTGAGATGGACCTGGTAAGAACTGGATTGGGACTGGAAGAGGACTGTGCGGGAACTGGGAGAGGCCAGGAAGGGACTGGGAAGGACTGGGAGGAGACGGGGAGGGCATTGGGATGGAGTGGGAGTGGGATGGAGTGGGAAGGGGCCTGAGAGGTGTCAGGGAGGAGAGTGGACTGGGAGGGCATTGGGAGGGAATGGGAAGGGATCTGGAAGGGATTGTGAGTGACTGGGAGGGGACTGAGCCGGAGTGGGAGGGGACTGGGAAGGTAGTGGCAGGATGTGAAAGTGAGTTGGGGAGGCCTGGAAGGCATTGGGAGGGACTGGGAGGGGACTGGGATGTACTGGGAGCTAGTGGGATGAACTGGGAAGGATTGGAAGGGGGCTGGGTGAGACTGGGAGGGACAGAGAGAAACTGGGAGGGGATTGGGAGGGAAGGGGAAGGGATGGGAAGGGGAGTGGGAAGGGGCTGGTAAGGACTGGATTTGGACTGGGAGAGGCCTGGAAAGGACTGAGGAGGACTGGAAGGAGACCGGGAGGGATTGGGTAGGACTGGAATGGGATTGTGAGAGACTGGGAGGGGATTGGGAGGGAGTGAGATGGAGTGGGAAGGGATCTGGGAAGCAGTGAGTGGGACTGGGAGGGATTGGGTGAGACTGGGAAGGGGCCTGAGAGGTGTGAGGGAGAGGAATGGGCCTGGGAGGCCCTGGGATGGGACAGGGAGGGGAATGGGAGGGACTGGTGAGGCGTGGGAGGAGACTTGGAGGGACTGAGAGGTAGTGGGAGGGAAGTGGGAAAGGATGAGGGATGGAGTGGAGGGATTGGGAGGGACTGGGATGGCCTGGGAGGGGATGTGGAGGGCCTGAGAGAGAGTGACAGGGGCTCAGGAGTTAGTGGAGGGGACTGGGATATAGTGGGATGGAGTGGGAGAGATTGGGAATGGATCTGGAATGGATTGTGAGTGAGTGGAATGGCAATGGGAGGGGACTGGGGTGGACCTGGAAAGGACTGGATTGGGACTGGGAGAGGACTGGAAAGGACTGAAAAGGACTGGGAGGGCTGTGGGATGTAGTGGGAAAGGAGTGTAATGGCATAGTGAGGGACTGGGAAGGGGTTGGGAGGGAGTGGGTGGGATTCAGAGGAATGGGGAGGGAGTGGGATGGAGTGGGAGGGAGTAGGATGGGCTGGGAAGGGATCTGGGAAGGACTGAGCTGAACTGGGAGAGGACTGGAAAGGGGCCTGAGAGGTGTCAGGGAGGGGAATGAGACTGGGAGGTGCTGGGATGGGACAGGGAGGGGATTTGGAAAGGATTGTGAGTGACTGGGAGGGGACTGGGCAGGGAGGGGAGTGTGTGAAAGGTGGTTGGAGTGGCGTGGGAGGGGCCTGGGATATACTGGGAGCCAGTGGGATGGTCTGGGAAGGATTGGGAGGGGGCTGGGTGGGACTGATAGAGGACTGGGAGGAAATGGGAGAGGACTGTGAGGGACTGGAGTTGGACTGGGAAAGGACTCATCCCAGTCCCCTCCCAGTCCTCAGTCCCTCGCAGTCCTGCCCCATTCCTTCCCAGTCCTCTCCCAGACCGTCCCAGTCCCAATCCAGTCCTTCCCAGTGTCTCCCAGTGTCTCCCAGTATGCCCCAGTCCCCTTCCAGACTAGGGTGATTGTGAGTGAGTGGGAGAGGCAGGGAGGGGAATGGGAGGGAGAGCTGGGAAGTGGGATGGGATTGGGAGGGACTGGGGAGGAGTGGGAGGAGACTGAGAGGGAAGTGGGAAAGGATGAGGGATGGAGTGGAGGGATTGTGAGGGACTGGGATGGCCTGGGAGGGGATGTGGAGGGCCTGGGAGAGAGGGAGAGGGGCATGGGAGTTAGTGGAGGGGACTGGGATATACTGGGAGATAGTGGAATGGAGTGGGAGTGGATTGGGAGGGAAGGGAGAGGGATCTGGAATGGATTGTGAGTGACTGGGAGAGGACTGGAATGGCACTAGGGACTGGGAGAGACTGGGAAGGGACTGGGATGGAGCTGGAAAGGACTGGGAGGGGATTGGGTCAGAGTGGCAGAGGACTGGGGACTGGGAGGGACTTGGGAGGTGACTGGAATCGGAGTGGGATATACTGGGAGCTAGTGGCATGGACTGGGAAGGATTGGGTGAGGCTGGGTGGGACTGGGAGTGGATTGAGAGGAAATGGGAGAGGACTGGGACTGGGATGGGACTGGAATGGACCTGGAAAGGACTGGATTAGGACTGGGAGGGCAGTGGGAGAGGACTGGAAGGGACAGAGAAGGACTGGGAGGGGAGTGGGATGTACTGGGAAAGGAGTGGAATTGGATTATGTGAAACTGGGATGGGACTAGGAGGGGAGTGAGAGAGGGTGGTTGGGACTGGGAAGGAGACTGAGAGGTGACAGAGAGGGGAATGGGACAGGGAGGGACAGGGAGGGTAATGGGAGGGACTGTTGGGAACTGGGAGAGGAATGGGATGCACTGGGCTGGAGTAGGAGGGCATTGGGAGGAAATGGGAAGGGATCTGGAATGGATTGTGAGTGACTGGAGGGGACTGGGCCAGAGGGAGCATACTGGGAGGGGAATGGGAAGGTAGTTGGAGGGGCTTGGAAGGGACTTGGAGGGGATTGAGAGGGAGTGGGAGGTGACTGGAAGGGGACTGGGATATTTTGGGAGCTAGTGGGATGGACTGGGAAGGATTGGGAGGGTGCTGGGTGGGAGTGATAGAGGACTGGGAGGGGACTGGAGTTGGACTGGGAGAGACTGAGAGAGACTGGGAGGGGACTGAGATGGACCTGGTGAGAACACTGGGAGAGGCCAGGAAGGGACTGGGAAGGTCTGGGAGGGGACTGGGAGGGATTGAGAGGAACTGGGAAGGACTTGGAGGAGACTGGAGGGCATTGAGATGGACTGGGAGTGGGGTGGAGTGGGAAGGGGACTGGGAAGGAGTGAGTGGGACTGGGAGGGATTGGGTGAGACTGGTAAGGGGCCTGAGAGGTGTGAGGGAGGGGAATGGGCCTGGGAGGTCTTGGGATGGGACAGGGAGGGGAATGGGAGGGACTGATGGAAGTGGGATGGGATTGGGAGGGACTGGTGAGGCGTGGGAGGAGACTTGGAGGGACTGAGAGGTAGTGGGAGGGAAGTGGGAAAGGATGAGGGATGGAGTGGAGGGATTGTGAGGGACTGGGATGGCCTGGGAGGGGATGTGGAGGGCCTGGGAGAGAGGGATAGGGGCTTGGGAGTTAGTGGAGGGAATTGGGATGCAGAGGGAGGGAAGTGGAAGGGACTGCAAGGGAATTGGGAGGGACTGGAGGGATTCGGATAGGTCTAGAATGGGACTGGGAGGGGACTTGTTGAGACTGGGATCCATACCTGAAGGCACTGGGAGCCATCTGGGAAGCACTGGGAGCCATCCTGGAAGCACTGGGAGCTGAACTGGGAGCCGCCATTGTGTCCCCTGCCACCATTCTGTCTGTCTCCCTCTCTCCCTCCCTCCCTGGCGCTGTGAGGGGAAAGAGCGGGAAAGCCAGGCTGCGCTCTGATTGGCCAGCGGGGCTTAGGCGGGAAGCGCTCCCATTGGCTGCGCTGGGCCCAATTCCCCCACTTGGTGTCCACTTTGGGCCCAGTTCCTACCAGTTTGGGAACAGTTTGTCCCAGTATGGGACCACTTTCCTCCCAAGCCCACCCAGTTCCCTCCCGTTTCCATCCCACTGCCTCCCAGGCCCTCCAAATTCTATCCCAATCCTTCTCATTTCCCTCCCAGTCACTCCCAGGGAGCCTGACTGGGTGGAACTGGGAGGGACTGGGATGGACCTGGGTTTGACCAGCAGGGATAGGGCACAGGGTGCAGACTGTCAGGGATTGTCAGGGACTGGGAGGTAATTGGTAGAGACTGGGAGGGAACTGGTTGTGACTGTGTGGGGATAGGGAGAGACTGGGATAGACTGGGAGGGATTGGGAGGAGACTGGGAGGGCATTGGGACGGGCTCGGAGGGAATGGGATGGAGTGGAGGGATTGGAAGTGACTGGGATGGACTGGGAGGTAGGGGGAGTTGAGTGGGAGCGTCTGAAAGGTACTCAGAGGGGCCTGGAAGAGTCTGTGAGGGGATTTGGAAGGACTGGGAAGGGAATGGAAGGGACTGGAAGGGGACTGGGATATGCTGGGAAGAATGGAGGGAACTGGGACAGGACTGGGAAGGACTTGGAGGGGATTTGTGCGAGACTGGGAGGAGATGTGGGAAGGACTTGGAGGGGCTGGAGGTGGACTAGGATAGAAATGGGATGCACCAAGAGGGAGGTGAGAGGGAACTGGGTAGGACTGGGAGAGACTGAGGGGGACTGGAGAGGAACTGGGAGTGACTGGGAGGGAGTGTGAGGCAATTGGGAGGCACAGGGAGGGAACCGATTGGGACTGCCTGGGGATTGGGAGAGACTGGGAGGAACTGAGTGGAACTGAAAGGCCCTTGGGGGCAACTGGGAGGGACTGGGAGAGGATCTGGGGGTTACTGGGCAGGACGGGGAGCGGAACTGGGAGAGACTGGAAGGAGATCTAGGAGGAACAGAAGGAACTGGGATTAGACTGGGAGGGACTTGGAGGGGATTTGTGAGAGGCTGGGAGATGTGGGAGGGAACTGGGAGGGACTGAGATGGAAATGGGATGGGCCAGGAGGGATGTGAGAGGGAACTGGGTAGGACTGGGAGGGACTGGAGGGATTTGAGAGGGATTGGGAGGAAACTGGAAGGGACTGCGGAGGAATTGGGATGCAGAGGGAGGGAAGTGGAAGGGACTGCAAGGGAATTGGGAGGGACTGGGCAGGATTCAGAGAGGTCTAAAACGGGCCTGGGAGGGGACTTGTTGAGACTGGGATCCATACCTGGAGGCACTGGGAGCCATCCTGGAAGCACTGGGAGCTGAACTGGGAGCTGCCATTGTGTCCCCTGCCACCATTTTGTCTCCCTCCCTCCCTCCCTGGTGCTGTGAGGGGAAAGAGCGGGAAAGCCAGGCTGCGCTCTGATTGGCCAGCGGGGCTTAGGCGGGAAGCGCTCCCATTGGCTGCGCTGGGCCCAATTCCCCCACTTGGTGTGCACTTTGGGCCCAGTTCTTACCAGTTTGGGCCCAGTTTGTCCCAGTTTGGGACCACTTCCCTCCCAAGCCCACCCAGTCCCCTCCCATTTCCATCCCACTGCCTCCCAGTCTCTCCCAGTCCCCTCCCATTTCCATCCCACTGCCTCCCAGTCTCTACCAGTCCCTTCCCATTTCCATCCACTGCCTCCCAGTCTCTACCAGTCCCCTCCCATTTCCATCCCGCTACCTCCCAGTCTCTACCAGTCCCCTCCCATTTCCATCCCACTGCCTCCCAGTCTCTACCAGTCCCCTCCCATTTCCATCCCACTACCTCCCAGCTCCCCCCAGTCCCCTCCCATTTCTCCACTGCCTCCCTGTCCTCCCCCATTTCCATCCCACTGCCTCCCAGTCTCTACCAGTCCCCTCCCATTTCCATCCCACTGCCTCCCAGTCTCTCCCAGTCCCTTCCCATTTCCATCCCACTGCCTCCCAGTCTCTACCAGTCCCTCCCATTTCCATCCCACTGCCTCCCAGTCTCTACCAGTCCCTTCCCATTTCCATCCCACTACCTCCCAGCTCCCCCCAGTCCCCTCCCATTTCCATCCCACTATCTCCCTGCTCCCCCCAGTCACCTCCCAGTCGTTCCCAGTCCTTCCGGATTCCATCCCATTTCCCTGCCAGTCACTCACAGGGAGGGGAACTAAGAGGGACTGGGAGGAACTGGGACTGAACTGGGAAGGACTGGGATGGAACTGGGTGCGATTGGCAGGGACAGGGTGTGGGGTGCAGACGGTCGGGGACTGGGAGGGGATCCGCAAGAGACTGGAATTGACTGTGAGTGGATCTGGGAGGTACTGGGATCGGATCTGGGAGAGACTGAGAGGGGCTGGAAGGGACGGGGAGGAACAGAAGGGACTGGGATCGGATCTGGGAGAGACTGAGAGGGGCTGGAAGGGACGGGGAGGAACAGAAGGGACTGGGATCGGATCTGGGAGAGACTGAGGGGGGCTGGAAGGGACGGGGAGGAACAGAAGGGACTGGGATCGGATCTGGGAGCGACTGGGAGGGACTGGAAGGGACTGGGGAGGAACAGAAGGGACTGGGATCGGATCTGGGAGCGACTGGGAGGACTGGAAGGGATGGGACGGGGCTGGGATCGACTGGGAGGGTTTGGGAGACTGGGCCGGTCCGGGCGGTATCTGTGTGGGCCTGGGAGCAGAGGAGAGCATGGGAGCCATCCTGTGAGCACTGTGCGTTGTCCTGGAGCACTGGGAGGTACTGGGATCCATACCTGGAGGCGCTGGGAGCTGAGCTGGGAGCGCTGGGGGCCGCCACGGAGCCCCCTGCGGCCGTTTTGTCTCCCTCCCCCCTCCCTCCCGGCGCCGTGAGGGGAAAGAGCGGGAAAGCCAGGCCGTGCTCTGATTGGCCAGCGGCGTTTGGGCGGGACGCGCTCAGCCTCTGCGCTCTGGCAGGCTCTGGGGGGTCTCACTCTGGGTTTCGGTGTCCCCTTTGGCTCGGCCCCCCCAGCCACGGCTCCAGGGGTCTGGGGGTATCGAAAGGGCCTTTGGGGGCATCTAAAGGCGTCAGGGGTGAGCTGGAGGGGGTCTGCGGGTATCTAAAGGAGGCCTGTGGCCATGTAGAGGGGTCAGGGACCCTCGTAAAGGGGTCCGTGGGCACCTAGAGTGGGTCTGGCGAGATGCAAAGGTGGAGGCTGTGCTTGCTGTGCAAGGCTGCTTGTGTGTGTGTGCTTTAGGTGTGGTTTGCTCTGGGGTGCAGTCAGTGTGTGCTGCTGTCCAGCCGAAGCACTGCAGAGCTGCTGCTTCTCCTTGCAGCACACGCTCAGAGGACAGGTCCCTGGACTGCAGTGCTGCTCCAATGGCCTGTGGTGGCTGCAGGCAGCCGCGGCCCGGGGAGCCCAAGACTCAGCGTGTGGAAGGGTTGGGAGCAGCCCTGGGTGCCTGCAAGGATTCGGGAGGTGAGCTGAGCAGGTGAGATGGATCTGAGACACCTTTCAGAGCAGCTGCTGTGAGTATCTGGAGTCTTCCTGCAGCGTTGGTGCAGTTAAAGTAGAGAAAGCAGCTCTGGAAGGTTTGTGCTGCATCTTCCATCCAGCTGCGTTCTGCAGCCCCTGGGAAGGTGTTGGTTGGTAGAGCGCATCTGTGGGAGGTGTGAAGGGAGCTGGGGGTCTGTCTGCCTGCACAGGGAGAGCTCAGCTGTCTCTGCTCGTCACAGTGCTAGAGAGCAGCTTTCAGAGCTCCGCAGCGTGCTGGAGCTGCTGCAGGAGGATCAAATGGTGTCTGCCTCCCAGACACAGGGAGAGCAGCGTGGAGCCTCCTCCTGTCTGCTTCGTCCATGTGGCAGCTGTCCTGGCACTTGTCATGCCAGTGGAGTAACTGAGCCATGCCGAGAGAGGGGAGGAAATGCAAAGCAGTGGCCCTGAGACAAATCTCACTCTTCCCACAGGCCCGAGCAGGTCTGAAACCCTGCCACGGAGAGGCACAGGCCCCGCAGCAGTGCCTGCATTTCAGCAGCTGCCCATCGGAGCTAAGCACAGCCTCGGCTCAGAGGTGAGGGCATGGCTGTGAGAGTGCAGCTGTCACCAGCACCTGCTCCTCTCCGTGCTCCAGTGGGGCCAAACGTTTCAGATCCACCGCTCCTCTGGGGACTGCAGCACTGAGGACTAATTTGAGGGTGGGTTTGTGTTGGGTTGGTTGGTTTGGCTTTGGTTGTTTTTTTCCCAGGTGCCAAAGCATCTGGGCCGTCTCTGATCTCACTGATCCCTTTTCTGTCATAAATGAAGCTTTACCAAAAAAGTTACAGTCGTGTCACTTCCAGCCTGATCTGCATGGCTTGAGCAGCCACTGCCAAAGAGCAAAGCCTTTGTCAGGGCTCTCGGAGCAGCTCGTTTGTTGTGTGTGTGAAAAAGGCAACCAAGTGTCAGGGGTTGTCTTTCCCATCTTCTGGTGGGGTGCTCTGACGTGCTTTATTTCTGTCTGGCTGTCACTGGTACGTGTCCCTGGCAGCTCAGGAGCATGTCTGCTGGGCAGTGCTGGGGGCCAGGCGTCCCTCCTGTGTGTGCATGGCCCACATGGCAGCACCCTGCAGTCAGAGCTGACTGTGTGCACTGGAGGTGGAGTGTTGGAGTGGGATCAGCTCAGAGCTCTGCAAGGTCAGTGCATGGCAGTGGAAAATGAAATGCTTTGGCAGTGTTTTTACTGGGGGCATAGGAGCGTGCCCACACCTTCACAGTGTGAGTAACTGAGCTTTGTCCTTGGTTGTTTCACTCTTGGCAGGTTTGCACTTTGCTTTCCACTCCACTGGCCAAGCCAGCCAGATGTGCAGCAGCAGCAGGATGGGCACGAGGGCCCCAGCTGCTGCGGTGAATCCGTCAGCACGGACGCTGGTGCCGCTGCAGCCTGGCCCTGCAGCCTGGCAGGGTGATCTCCTTTGGCTCGGCTCCTGTGGGCTCCAGGTAGGGTTTGTCTGTGTCTGCCAGGAGGGAAGGGTTGAAAAGGAGATTGCTCAGTCAGAGCTCTGACCTAGTAGCTGAAGATTCTGTCCCATGCAGATGCTGACAGAGCAGCTGGATGAGCAGAAAGCCTCTCGTGCAAACGGCTGTGGAGTGCTTCTCTCTGTTCCCTGCTGCTGGGAGGTGCTGACAGGTTAGGGTTTGCAGGGAGGCAGATCTCGCGGAGAAGGGCTGAACTCACTGTGCAAGGACACTGCACAATCCAGTGTGGATCAAAAGCGAGTGACAACTTTATTTAGTAGCCACACGCTTATATGTGTTACAGATAATTTATGCATACATGTAAGAAGCTAAATGGCTGAATCCCTAAATACCCCATTTGCTCTGCTTGAGTTGTCTGCTGACTCGTCAAGGACAGTGCCTCCCTGGCTAGTTATATTAAATGCTGCCTTTGTTTATTCAATATGTCTTTGTTTCTGTGTGGCCTAGCACAGCCTTAATTTAGTTCCATATACTCATCCTGCTTGCCCACTTCTAAGTCATGTCCATTTTCCTTTAGCCATTCTGCAACAAGGGTTAGTGGAGGGGTGTGAAGAATTTGCAGGGATCTCTAAGGGTCTGCAGACACCTTTGAAAGGTCTGAAGTTGTCTGTAGATGTCTCTAGGGTGCTGCAGGGGTCTGCAGGCACCTCTTAAATGTCTGGAGGGGTCTGTAGCTGTCTGTAGAGGTCTCTAGAGCTTTGTAGAGGAATGTGGGTGCCTGCAGCTGTCTCTAGGGGGTGTGTGGAGGTCTGCAGGCACCTTTCAAATGTCTGGAGGGGTCTGCAGAGCTCTGTCAGGGTCTGTAGATTTTGGCAGGGTTCTGTAGGAGTCTCTGGGCAATTTTAAAGGTGTGGAGGGGTCTGCAGGTGCCTGTTGAGCTTTGTCCATGTCTGTGGTGGTGTGTAGGTGAGTGTGGGTGTCTGCAGAGGTGTGAAGGGGTCTGTAGCTGTTTGTCAGGGTCTGAGAGAGTCTGCAGAGGTCTGTAGAGTTGAGTAGGTGTTTGGAGGTTTCTGTGTGGGTCTGTAGGTGCCTGCAGGCATCAGTGAAGGCTCTGGAGGGGTCTGTAGATGTGTGCAGGGGTCTGTTAAATATCTGGAGAGGTCTGGATGGGTGTGGGGAGCTCTGTAGGGGTCTGTATGTGTTTGCAGGCAGCTGCAGGGGTCCGTAGATGCCTGTAGGGATTTGCAGGGCTCTGTTAGTTCTCTGTAGAGGTCTGCCTGGGTCTGGAGGTGCCTTTTAATGGATCTGTGGAGGTCTCTGCAGTGGGCTGCAGTGGTCTGTTAAAGGTGTGGAGGGGTCTGTAGGTGTCTGCATTCAGTGAAGGAGTTCTTTGGCTCCAGGACACTTTTGTCCAGTGTCTCTAAAGTGTGACTGTCCCAAATGAGATAGAGGTGCACTGGCAGCGTGTTTGCAGATGGCCCCAAGCTGAGTGGTGCTGGAGAGCAAGCCGAGGGGCAGGATGGCATCCAGGAAACACCTGGGCAGGCAGGGGAGCTGGGCCCAGGCGAAGCTTGTGAGGTTCCAGGAGAGCAAGGGCAGGGTGCTGCGTGTGGGCGGGAGGAAGCCTGCCTGTGCCTGCGGGCTGGGGGCGGAGGCGATAAAGAGCAGCCCTGGGGGTGCTGGGGAGAAGCTGAGTGCGAGCACATGGTGTGAGCTTGCAGGCCAGGAGGAGCCTGTCAGTGTCTGCAGGGGTGTGCAAGCAGCTGTAGGAGTCTGCCCAGGTCTGTAGGTGTCTGCAGGGGTCTTCTAAAAGGCCTGGAGGCTTTTCTGAGTGTGCAGAGGTGTGCGGGGGTCTGGAGGCATCTGTAGGTACCCTTAGGGGCCTGGAGGGCTCTCTGGAAGTCTGTGGAGCTCTGTCAGGTCTGTGGAGGTGGTTAGGGGTCTGTAGAGGTGTCTGTGGTGCTGTAGGTGTCTCAAAAGGCTGTGAAGGTCTTGAGGTGCCTTGCAAAGGTCTCGAGGTGTCTGTAGGGGTCTGCAGGGTTCTCTGGCAGTCTGTAGAGGTCTGTGGGGGTCTCTAGGGGCCTCTTAAAGACATGCAGGGGTCTGCAGGGGTCTATGGAAAGGTCGGGAGAGGTCCCTAGAGGTCTCTAGGAGGCTGGAGGGGTGTGCAAGTGTCTGTAGCATTCAGCAGGTGTGTGGAGGTTTCTGTTCTGGGCCCGCAGGTGTCTGCAGGCATCTTGTAAAGGTCTGCAGGGTTGTGGAGCTCTGTCAGGCATCTGTTAAGTGTCTGCAGGAATCCATTGAAGGTGTGGAGGGGGCTGCAGGGCTCTGCAGAGGAGGCTGTGGCTGTGTGTAGAGGTCTTAGGGGTGTGAAGAGTTTGCAGGGGTCTGTAAGGGTCTGCAGAGCCCTTGGAAAGGTCTGAAGTTGTCTGTAGGAGTCTGGAGATGTCTCTAGGGCACTGCAGGGCTCTGCAGGGGTCTGCTGCTGCGGGAGGAGTGGGCTGGCGGAGCCACGCCCCCCGGGCTGCGGAGCCACGCCCCCTCCCTGGCCTTTCTTGCCTGGCTCTGGTTGCTGCCTCTTTATTTGCATAACCACACCCCCTTTCCGTAGCCACGCCCCCTCCCCATGCTGCGCCTGGCCCCGCCCCCTCGGCCCCGCCCCCGCCCCACAGTAACTAATTATATGGTGACAGATTTGGAGCTTCCTTTGGAGGAGGAGTTCAGGAGGTGGCTGCTGATTGGTGGATTGTGATGGGCGTGGTTTGCCGCTTGTTCTGCCTCCCTCATTTGCATACATTTCAATATCAGGCTCTGCCTTTGAGTACCTTGGAGATGTGTTGGGGGTTGGGGAGGGGTTACCAGGAGGGTCAGCAGCTGATTGGTGGATCCTGTGGGGGCTGTGGGCATGGTCACCCCTGTGCCCCGCCCCCTCATTTGCATAAACGAAGGCAGGGTCCACCTGGCGGAGTTTGGTGCTTTATTGGGGGGGGGGAACTGGTTAGGACGGGGAGGGTCAGCAGCTGATTGGTGCATCCTCTGGCGTGGGCGGGGCCTGCCCCTGCCCCGCCCCTCCGAAGCGCTCGATGGTCTCCAGCACAGCCCCAGCAGCTCCAGGAAGGAGGAGACCTCCCCCCCGCAGGCCTCCAGCCCCCCGGGAGACCCAGAGCCTGCGGGGGGAGGGCACAGGGACCCCCAGACCCTCCCAGGGACCTCCAATAACCTCCCAGGGACCTCTGATGACCTCTCGGGGACCCCCAGACCCTCCTAGGGACCACCCAGGGACCCGCAGACCCGCCCACTGGCCTCCCAGAGACCCCCACTCACCTCCTTGTATGCCCCCACTAATCCCCCAGCCCCTCCCCGTCCCCGCCCAGCGCCAACCAGTGCCCCAACAGGCCCTCAGCTTGTCCCCGCAGCACAGCCGCCAGGCCAGGGGGCGCTGCTGAGGCCTCCCCCAGGGCGGGCTGGGGGCTGCAGGCCTGGGCCCAGCGCCCTCAGTGCCACCTGTGCCAGGCCAGCAGGCAG